>NC_053490.1:365112894-365737894 GCF_905171775.1 Rana temporaria
CAAATACTGCAGCTGCTGACTTTTAATATTAGGACACTTACCTGTCCTGGAGTCCAGCGCCGATCGCAGCAGAGCACGAGCGATCGCTCGTCACTCTGCTGCTCCCCCCGCCATCCACGCTGAGGGAACCAGGAAGTGAAGCGCTGCGGCTTCACTGCCCGGTTCCCTACGGCGCATGCGCGAGTCGCGCTGCGCCCGCCGATTGGCTCACACGCTGTGTGCTGGGAGCCGAGTGTTCCCAGCACACAACGGGCGACAGACGGGATGTGACGGAATGCCCGTCTTTCGCCCGTATCGTGTGGCCGGAAGTGGGTGCAAATACCTGTCTTTAGACAGGTGTCTGCACCCCCCTCCCCCCTGAAAGGTGTCAAATGTGACACCGGAGGGGGGGAGGGTTCCGATCAGCGGGACTCCACTTTAGGGTGGAGGACCGCTTTAAAGATTATATAAGTATTTAGTGACTGTATGCAGATATACTTTAAATTGTACATGCATTTAATGTTATAATTGTACCTCCACTAATAACACACAATAGTACAGTCTAACTAAACTGGTAGAAATTGGAGGGAGATTTAGAAATAGATGTGCAAAGGATAATTTTTGAAAATATACACAACTAGCAAGTTTATATATCGGTACATAATTTAATATGAAACTACACATTTGCTATTATAAATTATGCACACCTGGGAAAAATAATCTACACTAGAGCACTACATGGGAATTTATTGAAAAATTTGCAAATTATATTGTTAATTACATGCAAACATGAAGGAAATCTGCAGAAATATAAAAAGTGCAGACACTTCTTAACATTTTCAAACCAGAATAAAATTCAGATTGTAGCTTGTAAACAACTTAAAGTAGACCCCTAGGGCCAGATTCAGGAAGAAGTTACGCTGGCGTATCTATTGATACGCCCCGTAACTTCTAGGATGGGCCGGCGTATATTTTTTCTGTGTTCAGAAAACAAGATACGCCGGAATTTTGCTAAGATCCGACTGGCGTAAGCCTCTTACGCCGTCGTATCTTAGTTGCATATTTACGCTGGCCGCTAGGTGGCGCTTCCGTAGATTTATGCAAGTAATATGCAAATTAGGTAGATACGCCAATTCACAAACGTACGTACGCCCGGCGCATTTTTTTACGCCGTTTACGTAAGGCTTTTTCTGGCGTAAAGTTACCCCTGCTATATGAGGCGTACGCAATGTTAAGTATGGACGTCGGGCCAGCGTCGAATTTTACGTCGATTACGTCGTTTGCGTAAGTCGTTCGCAACTTATGTTCACGTCGAAAGCATTGACAGTTTGCGGCATAATTTGGAGCATGCGCACTTGGAAACGTTCATGGACACATGAACCCACATCATCCACATTTGAATTAGGCGGGCTTACGCCCGCCCATATACGCTACGCCGCCGTAACTTCAGGCGTAAGATCTTTCAGAATACACTACTCGCCTGACTGAGTTACGGCGGCGTAGCGCATATGAGATGCGCTACGCCCGCAGAAAGATACGCTAATCTTTCTGAATCTGGCCCCTAGTTTGTAATTTTGTAAATGTATTGTTCAGCAAGTTTTAAAATGAAAAATTCAGCTTTTATCGCAATACGCACCTGCAGACTCACTTCACTAGTTCTCCAGCGCTGATCTTCTTCTGGGTTGAATGATGGTCGATGTCATTTAACTCTTTTCCTGTGATACCAGGCTGTCCATTTTACTTAAAGCATTCCTAAATTTAAAAACAAAAATTGTATTTATTGTAGCTTAGCAGTCCTTAGATATGGTGACTGTGATGGTTCCTTTTTCAGCAATTACAGAAATTTCCTTTTGACAAATGTGTTTATTCAAATTCAAGAATTCAGTCCCGGAAAACTCCCATACTTTTCTGTCCACTGTTACAAAAAATCACTGCAAAAGCCTGGTAATATGGAGAGGTTCAAATAGAATACTAATGTGTCAGATGACTCTTATAATATGGCAGCATTAATAATAACTTGAGTCCCTGTGCATCGGTACCGATTTTGATAAGTATAAAGCATAAGTGTTTGATCTCTAAACACAGAGAAATAACAGCCGAGATCACTAATCATACGTTCGGATTTATAACTCATAACCCGGCACCGTTATGATTTTTTAAAGCTTCAATGAAGTCATAACCTGCCTGTGCAAATTAGTTGAGAATGCACTTGTTGGCCTCTCCCATCTTATTGGACAGGCAAAACGAGATGTTAGCTCTACTTTGATCTCAGATTGAATACTACTGAGATCTAATCGGGATAATATCTATTAGTTCCAGTTGCTGATTAGAGAATGATTCACACATTCACTGGGGCAGGAGAAATACTTATATATATCTTTCTGTAACATTTCTCTCTTTTTTCCATAACTGCTTCTATATCTTCCTTTGTAACTTTTTGCAATTTTTTTGTTTCTATGCACTGCTCGCCTTAGGGATATTAAATGTAAAATGAATAAGCTAATTTTTGATCGCTTTAAAGCACTCTTTAAGTGTAATTGGCAGGTTTAAATAACCATTTAGCTGTCAAAGAAAACAGTGTTTCTGGTCTGTAAAAAGCTTGTGTCTCTTAGGCTGCATTCACACCTAAGCGACAAAACGCCCGACGCGGGACGCTTCTGCCGCTAGAGGGGAGAATTCCCATTGCTGTCTATGGAGATGGTTCACATCTCATAGACGCGCAACGCCTGTCGCCTGAAATAAAGTCCCGGACCCTTTTTTTCACGCGACAGGCGCGTTTTCCCATAGACAGCAATGGGAATACTTTTAGGATAAAAAATCTGCCGCTACACGCGAACGCGGCTGTCGCTTAGGTGTGAATGCAGCCTCACTGACTTTAAGCATCAGAATTGTGGGTCTTCCACAAGCTTGTAATCTGTGGTTCAAGGCAGCTGGTGTAGTTTTGTGCATGCAGATTCTGGTTATTTCCTGTGTTCTGATTTTGATGTTTCTAGTATATGCCAGCATGCTGATAAATTTGCATGCTTCATGTTTCTTTCTCTTCACTCTTAGACTCTATCCTTGTATGTCAGACACCATCTGTCCCCCACATATAATATTGTTTAATCATCTCTACCCCAACAATTTGTCAACAATTCATACCTTATCCAAGAAACTTGAACAAATAACACCTGTCTTTTCATGGCAATATGATAATTGGTTTACATAATTGGAACAGAGTGATTTCACAAACGTTCACACCTTCTACCATGTTATTAAACAATCAACATCTGCTTTTACATATTCCATCATGATTGGATTAAAGTGACTGACCTACCTGTGTGGCTATAAATTGTGGGGTATGTTCTAGACACTCAGAGCTGATGAAGCTTCCTAAATGAGTGGTGAAATGTCTTCAATGGTACAGATCAAGCCCAGCTGAATGTGACTAACTACTATTAGCTATACTATGACCTAGATAAATGAGAACCTTCACAGACAAATCAACTACAATTAATCACATAAGTAGTCTCCGCACGTTGACACTAATGCCGCGTACACACGGTCGTTTTTCGGCATGAAAAAAAACTAAGTTTTTAAAAACGTCATTTAAAATCATCATGTGTGGGCTTCACATCGTTTTTCGGCTTCTGAAAAAAAATCATTTTTCGGGTTGTAAAAAATGATCGTGGGTGGCCTAAAACGAGGTTTTAAACCCGCGCATGCCCAGAAGCGAGTTATGAGACGGGAGCGCTCGTTCTGGTAAAACTACCATTCATAATGGAGTAAGCACATTCATCACGCTGTAACAGACAAAAAAGCGCGAATCGTCTTTTAATAACAAGGAATCAGCTAAAAGCAGCCCAAAGGAGAATAGAACTTCCCCTTCAGAGTGCCGTCGTACGTGTTGTACGTCACCGCGCTTTGTTCAAAATTTTTCAAAAACGATGGTGTGTGGGCAACATCGTTTTTAATGATGAAGCTGGAAAAACTTAGTTTTTTGGACATGCTGAAAAATGTCGTTTTTTTTCATGCCAAAAAACTACCATGTGTACGCGGCATAAGGATCAACTAGGGATGTATAGTGGATTCAATTTAGGCATCAGGGCCCATTACTCTTGTCCATTGTACAATTATTTAATGCAAGTAGAAATCCCATTCTTTACTATGTGATTAGTATAAATATTTTTGTGTGTTTTAGTACATTTTTTGTATATTTGCATATTGGGAAATTTCTGTTCTTTTTACTTATCCCAAACCTTGCATAAAGCTTGAGAAAAAACATCACTAAAACACCAGAACATTAAATCTCATCTCCTGTGGAGCATCGAGGGTTTCCTAAAACCAAGAGTGAAATTGGGTGATGAGCTAATTTTCTCATTTCTGTTTTAATAATATGAGTTTTCCTGCATTTATTTTATCTGTTTTTGTTTTTGGGGTGATTCTTGTGGTCCTCATGGGATTTCTGAACACACAGTAGTTAGTATATGGCTATATTAGTAAAGTTGATTGCCATATTGTTGTACTAGTTATACTTTAAGTGTAGTCCCTTTAAATGTGTATAAGCTTGTGGTGTCCATAGAAACCGGCCGCATTGTCCATGCCCATATGTATTGTATATATAGCAACTAACCTTGTACTGTGTCATGGCCTGAAGAAGGAGTGCATGCTCCATAATGTGGAGCCATGCTAATATACAACTCTTTCCCCAGGGATTGACATTACTTCAGTCTTGCACCGGCAGTGCGCTCCAAGCTAGATTGCATTACTGTTTCAGTTCCTGGGTCTGGTTTAATGGCTCTGGCTGCTACAGTATCCACACAGAAACAGTGGGTACCTGTGGACGGAGATAACAGTGCTGTTTACCCATTTTTAAAAAGTGAGTTGCTGTTTTTTAAAATGTGAGTTGCCAATTTATGAGCTTAATAAAAATTGTTGGTCTGCTGCACTTCCCTCTTTCTGCTTGTTTCCTGAAACCCAAGACACTCTATACTGCAAGTACTGAGTTTTGGTAAGCCATAAAAAGCTTTTTTTTTTTACTCTGTAATAAATTATTGTAGGACTTGGCAGACACACAGACCCTTGAATCGTGTGGTAGGTTACAAACTGATACCTCATGATTTTGAAATTGTACATTTCATGTGTTTTGGGTCTTTTTGAACTATAAAAAGCAGTTAAACTATAGTCTTTTCATGTCAGTTATTTAGGCTGTTACCGATTAAAATTTTCGTGTTCGTTTAATCGATTTTTTTTAATCGATTAATTGACTAATTTCGATTAATTATAACGCACATTTTCGGATCACCACCATATATAGTCCCCACTTTAATATCCACAGAAATCTCCCCCACTGTAATAGCCACAATCTCCCCCACTGTAATAGCCACAATCTCCCCCACTGTAATATCCACAATCACCCCCACTGTAATATCCACAATCTCCCCCACTGTAATATCCACAGACATCTCCCCCACTGTAATCCACAGACATCTTCCCACTGTAATCCACAGACATCTCCCCCACTGTAATATCCACAGACATCTCCCCACTGTAATCCACAGACATCTCCCCACTGTAATATGATCCACATCTCCCCCACTGTATAGGAAGATTAGTGCTTGCTAAGTCTTACCAGAGAAGCCAGCCGAACACGAGCGGTTGAGGCCGGGTGATGACATCAGCATGCTGCTCTAGGCTCACCTAGGCCAAGGTGCCAAGAAGGCCGCCACTCCGGGAGAAAGGCCGAAGCCGCGGCCTTTCTTATGGCCAAGGCAGCAGCAGAGCTCCGCCGATCACGGATCATTTACGAACCGTTGCACCACTAGTAATGATCAAAAGAATTTTTACAATATTAATCATGGAATTAATCTTTAATTTCCACAGCCCTATCAGTTATTCAAAAAGTGACCTTAGTCATTTTTTCAATTTTCCATCTATTAAATTTTCTGCCCTTGTTGTTTTAACTTTGGATAGTAAAATAAATAAAAATTCTGCCAGTAAATACCTTATACAGCCCACTTCCTGTTTCTTATCTGGTAAAAAGCCTAGGCTTATGACATCATGCACAGCTCTCTCTCTCTCACTCTCGTGAGAGTTTGCGAGAAAGGGAGGGAGGATGAGTCATATGAGGGCCAATGACGGTTACAGAGATGGAGGTGTGTGTCTGTGAAAATCCAGAAAGTGAACAGGCAGCAGCTTCAAAATGGATATTTGGCAAGTACAGAATCACAGTATATGTCAAATATTATGCAAAGTAGTTGGAGGGAAGCTTCAGAATGGCAAAGATGTTTTAATTACAAATTATGTTATTATGTATTAATAAACTGCAGTACCTCTTTAAATGAAGATGTAATAGGTATGGGGCACGGCAGGTGTTACAATTTGTGTGTAATTTCCGTCCAATAAGATCATAGCAGATTTTGACCAATTTATATTAAGGCCTGGGAAAGCACAAAATTCTATAATAGTGGCAATAGCTTCCCTTAGAAAGGTGTCTGTGTCCCCTAACATAAAGAGTGTGTCATGGACATATAACATCACCTTTTCCTGTATGTTTCCGTACCTGAAGCTGACAATACCGGAGTGGCATCTAATCCTGATCGCCAGAGGCTCTATCACCAAGGCAAACAGGAGAGATGATAGAGGGCACCCTTGCCTAGTACCTCTCTTCAAATCAAAGGTGTAAGATAATTTCCCGAATGTCCTAATTGTGGCTTGTGGTTGAGCATAGAGCAGACGCAACATTTTTATAGTAACCAGGCTGAAAAAAGACACAAGTCCATCTATTTCAACCCATAGAAAAAAAAACAATAAACAAAAAGAAATGTTACAAATTTAAATAGTACCGCGCTACAGTAGCCAAAAAAGAAACCTTCAAAATCCTTTACCCACAATTTATCCAGAGGAGTAAAAAAACAAAAACAATAAGCATGCTCCATTTTGCTGCAGTGGTGGAAAAATAATCCTTCCTGATCCCCCTGGAGGCAAGCTCTTTTTTAACCTCCCTGGCGGTATGATTCTTTCAGAAAAAAGGTGCTGAAAGCGGTACCATTATTTGCAAGGAAATTTGGCGTTTTATACTGTAGGCCTGTAATTTTTAGGAATAACTAACTTAAATCTGACCAAACAAGAGTCTTGTAGGCATCCCGGGTATGAAATTTTTTTTAAAAACAAAATTATAAATTATAATATAATAAATAATTATAAATAATTATAACAAATAATAATATAATTATAATAAAAATTATTCAAAAATGTAATCAACTCAAAATCACTGAAATTTGCTCAATTGCAGAATTGTCGCTGTCATTACTTTTATTTTTTTATGACGGATTTCCCCACAAATCGCTATCGCACAATTCTGCAAGTGATTATAATTTATTATCGCTGTTTTCTAGCTGCTCTAAAACCATTTTTGACATAAAAAGACACTTTTGGTTGCTATGGACATTCTCCAGTTTGCAGGGAGAAAGAAACGTTTTTATTATATAAAAGTACATGTAGGACACTGGGCAGACCACTAGGGACAAGGGGGTGTGTATTTTTTACATACAGTACTGTAATCTATAAGATTACAGTATACTGTGTGTATTGTGTTTGTTTACGTTTTTGAATTTCGCGCCGTTCTCCGCTCCCGTGCATCGTAACGTCGCAGGGAACGGAGATCGACGGCACAGGAGGACGCTGTGTGAATCGAGCGAGCACCCGCTCGCTCACACAGCGCGGTGGCATCGCTGGATCCAGGGACAAGGTAAGTAAACACAGTCTGTGGATGCTGCGAGGCAAGCCCGAGTCTGACTCGGGGGTTACCGATCGCAGCACAGAAATCTAACCCAGAGTCAGACTCGGGAACACCGCCAGGAGGGTAAAACAAAGCTACTGAGCTGGTACCTGGTCTGAGGCTGATTTCATGAGAGGGCTTCCTTTGCGGCTATGTGTCAAGCACCCCTAAAGGTGAGAACAGGGAGTGCTAGGCTCAAAGACGCATGGGTGTCGTTTTGGTAGATCTGCTGGAAGCTGCTTGCAGTACAGCGGGGCTGGATAGCTGTCAGCTGGTCTGTCAGAAGCAATGGCAAAACCTCCTTTACCCCTGGAGATGTCGCTGAACCAGGGTAGAAACCACAGGCAAGGTGGCACCCGAGGAAGAAGCTGGATCAGGCTGACAGGACCAGAATGAAGAAGCGTAGTCAGGATGGTAGCTGAAGTCATACACAGGAAGGTAAGCCAGGGAGTAGGCAGGTGCGTGGTCAAGAACAGAGCTGAGGTCATTTACAAGGATCCAGTGGAGCAAGCAGAAGAGTGGTCAAGAGCAAGCCCGAGTCATGCATGGTAGACCCAGGGCAGCAAAATCCTTAGAGCAAGCCGAGGCCAAACCAGGGATCTGACAGCAGTAAAGTCCAGAGGCAAGCCTGGTCAGTAACAGGTAATCCAAGGACTTCCTCTAACAGAAGAAAGGAGTACTGGTAGCTGAAGATCCTCCAGCAAAGTCTGAGTGCAGCCACTGTCCTTATATAGGGCGTTTGACAGCAGTTCTGGCAGCAGATGTGCGCAAACATGTGCCAGTTAGGACGTTTGCTCTAACATGCATGTTTGTGCACATCTTTGTCCTAATGAGCACGGCCATGTAAAGTATTGGAAACTATGCCAGGCTTTTCCCTCAGCACATGCACATTTTCATTCTGCTGTCTCCTTTCCTTTTTCAGTACATGTTAATGTTTGTTCCGAATAGCACCCTGACAGCTGGCGAGAACTAGTTCTTAAGGGAGGCTATTCCACATTTTCACAGCCCTTACTGTAAAGAAGCATTTCCATATGTGGAGGTTAATGCTCTTTTCCTCTAGACATAAAGAGTTCCCCTGGTCCTCTATAATGACCTCAAAGTGAATAACTCAACATCAAGTTCACTGTAAGGACCACTTATACATGGTGATCATATCCCCTTTTCTCCAGAGAAAGAATAAATACAGTTCCGCTAATCTTTCCTCATAGCTGAGCTCCTCTGTACCTTTTATCAGTTTGGTTGCCCTTCTCTGCATTTTCTCCAGTTCTCCAATATTCTTTTATGAACTGGTACCCAAAACTGAACTGCATATTCCAGATTAGATCTTACTAATTACTAATAGGCAAAAGAATGTCTCCCTCTGGAGTCTATACCTCCTTTAATACAAAAAATAATTTTGCTGGCTTAAGAAACTGCAACTTGGCACTGTATGCAATTATTAAGTCTATGGTCTACCAGAACACCCACATCCTTCTCAACAATTGACCCCCCTACTTGTTTTTCTCCAGAATGTATGCTGCATGCATTATCTTGGTCCCTAAGTACATAACTTTACATTTATCGTCATGAAACCACCTTCAGCAAATACTTGTTAAACAGTGCATTAAGGTCTGCTGTAAGTTGAAGACATCCTGTAAATACGTTATTTCACTACATAACTTTGTGTCATGTGCAAACCCAAAAAAGTTACTTTTAATTACAAATGCTATATCATTTATAAATAGGTTAAAAAGTAAGGGTCCCAACTAATACACCACTAATACTCTTATGCCCCGTACACACCATCACTTTATGTGATGAAAAAAAATGACGTTTTTAAAAACGTCACTTTAATTGACCGTGTGTGGGGGAAAACGTTGTTTTATGTCTTCTAAAAAACGACCAAAAAAAATTGAAGCAGGCTTCATGTGTCGTTTTTCAAAACGTCGTTTTTTACTTCACAGAAATTGACCGTGTGCAGCAAAAAACGTTGTTTAAAAAGACGTTTTTACACCTGCGCATGCCCAGAAGCTACTTATGAAGCGAGCTTCAATGGAAAAACGTGGTGGAACGTAACCTCGCTTTGCTAGAACATTGTGAGAAAAACGATGGTGTGTAGGCAACTTCGTCTTTGAAAATTGAAGTTTCAAAAACGTCATTTTTTACTTCACAGAAAATGTCGTTTTTTTTCATCACATAAAGTGATGGTGTGTACGGGCCATTAGACCATTCAGAGTATGAATTATTAACCACTACGCTCTGAATACGGTCTTTTAGCCAGTTTTCTATCCATTCACAAACTGAATTTTCTTAGCCTGTAAACTTTACTTACACATAAGCCATATGTGGGGAACTGTGTCAAACACTTTTTTTTAAATCCAAGTACAGTAAAACCTTGGTGTGCGAGCATAATTAGTTCCGCAAACATGCTTGTAATCCAAAGCACTTGTATATCAAAGCAAATAACCCCTTAAGAAATAATGTAAACTCCGATGATTTGTTCCACAACCATTTATTTATAGGTCTTTCAGTTTATAGTCCATATAAAAAGATTCTAGCAATGTGATAACTTGTGTAACCATAAAATGTCCTAATCCACAAGAGGATTAGAAGCAAAATCCAGCAAGAACTACAGAGTATAAAAGAGAAAAGAGGCGCCTTTAAGTGTAGCAATATGGTTATATTTAATGAAGAAGGATGGTCTATGTGGTCTATGTTTACCCTGGATCAACCATGTGAGTTGCTAACTGTTGTACCTTCATTAAATGTAACCATATTGCTACACTTAGAGGCGCCTCTCTTCTCTATTAAACTCAGTTGTGATATGACACTACTTGTATATCAAGACATCACTTGTTAATCAAGTCAAAATGTATTTAAAAATGTTGATTGTCTTGCAAAACGCTCTCAAACTAAGGTTTTATTGTATACTCTATTGCATTTGCTTACTTCCTCATTAAAAGAAGTCAGATTTTTTGACAACTTCAGTCTTTCGCACATCCATTAAGACTATTTCTTAAAGTGGAGGTTCCCCTAAAAATAAACTTTTAACATTGCATTTATGAGATTAATGACAATTAGAATCGGCTGTTTTTTTTAAAAAAATACGTCCGTACATACCGTTTCCTATATGTGTTCTCACCGCCGCTTCCGGGTATGATGGTCGGGACTGGGCGTTCCTAATTGATTGACGGGCAGATCTAGTAACCCGGAAGCGACGTCACTTCTGGGTTTATTGGAGCCTTAACCACTTGAGACCGCGCTATTGACAAATAAAAATTGTAAATTGTCGCTATTTTTTTGTTTATAGCGCAAAAAATAAAAACCGCAGAGGTGATCAAATACCACCAAAATAAAGCTCTATTTGTGGGGAAAAAAGGACGTCCATTTTGTTTGGGAGCCACGTCGCACGACCGCGCAAATGTCAGTTAAAGCGAGGCAGTGCCGGAAGCTGAAATTTCGCCAGATTAAAAAAATCAATATTCAAAACAGCCAAACTTGGTGTGCAAAAGAGGGATTTGGGGTTTTATAGAGCCCTGATTCCCCCCAAAAAATACCTGACACGTGACTATTAGTCTTGGTTCACACTGGGGTGGCTTCAAAGTCGCCCAACTCTGAAGCCAACACGTACAGCGCAACTTCAGCGCAGCTTGCAATGACTTCTTTAATAAGTTAATGCAAGTCTCTCTGAAGTCGCCCCCAAATGGTGCAGGAACCTTTTTCTAAGTCGGAGCAACTTGAGTCACTTCGATTAATTGCAATGAATGAAGCGCAATTTGTCAGGCGGCTAAGTCAACTGACAGGTCGCCTTAGTGCAGGCATGTCCAAAGTCCGGCCCGCGGGCCGAATGCGGCCCTTGTTCCGGTTTAATGTGGCCCCCGTGGTAATTTGGATATATATATTTTGCGGCCCCCTGGCTACTAATGATATATACTGTATTTACCGGCGCTATCTCAGAGGGGACAGGGAGGGGGCATAACAAGCGTTTACTCAGTGGCATCTGTACTAGGAAGTTCTGTCTCCTGGGCTGCCATTGGGCGACTGTTCTGTCTATCATAGAAATCAGGACTTGGTATTAAAGAGGCCGCCAAGAAAACAGGAGATTCTCCTGCATGTAATCTGTTAGCACTCTTCCCGCCCCCTCCCTGTCTGCAAATGGGCATGGATCAGGCTGCACTGATGGCAATGGTGAGGCTGCATTCATGGCAGTGGGGAGGCTGCATTCATGGCAGTGGGGAGGCTGCATTCATGGCAGTGGGGAGGCTGATATATATATAGATAGATAGATAGATAGATAGATAGATAGATAGATAGATAGATAGATAGATAGATAGATAGATAGATAGATAGATAGATTGATAGATAGATTGATAGATAAGATAGATACAAATAACACCCCCAAGCTCAACTCTTCACCACACAGCCACAAAGGCAGGAAAATTCTTGTTAGGCAGTGTATTAGTGCCTCGAACAAACACACTTAGACCAAATTTTAATGGTTCAAAGAATGTCAGGCAAAAATGGTCGGCCCTCACGCATGTTCACTTCATCAAATCTGGCCCTCATTGAAAAAAGTTTGGACACCCCTGCCTTAGTGTAAACCGAGCCTTACTGTCACAAGGGATGTTTACATTCTTTGTGACAGTAAAAAAGTGATGAAAAAAAAAAACTATTTAAAGGGGCAGTGTAAAAAAAATAAAAAAATAAGAAAAAATTAAAAGGGCCCCATCCCTCCGTGCTCGCACGCATGAAGCGAACACATACGTAAGGTCCAACAGGGTAAGGTATGGAGTTCACACTCTTCCACCGACAGATGAATGGCTGGGTAGTTCCATACGAAAAACACACAGCAGGGTGCTGTGTAATGTAAAGGGGTCCAGAGGTACAAGGGCTGTGTAATGTAAAGGGGTCCAGAGGTACAAGGGCTGTGTAATGTAAAGGGGTCCAGAGGTGCAGGGGGCTGTGTAATGTAAAGGGGTCCAGAGGGGCAGGGTGCTGTGAAATGTAAAGGTGTTCAGAAGTGCAGGGTGCTGTGTAATGTAAAGGGGTCTAGAGGTACAAGGGCTGTATTACACAGGGGTCTAGAGGTACAAGGGCTGTGTAATGTAAAGAAGTCCTTAGGCGCAAGGTGCTGTGTAATGTAAAGGGGTCCAGAGGTGCTGTGTAATGTACACAGTAGTGATAAAGAGATATTTAAGGATGCAGAGGTATGCAGGGGGCACAGTGGGGTGTTTTTACATTTTAAGGTGGGGGGTGCCAGATATAGGATCCGCCCCAGGTGCCAAATGCACTAGGTACGCCCCTGGCTGCAACTGAATGGCGTACCTGCTAAGCAAATGATGGTTAACCACTTCAATACAGGGCTTTAATACCTACCTCCATACCGGGCCTATTCTGGCACTTCTCTCCTACATGTACAAATCATCATTCTTTTGCTAGAAAATTACTCAGAAACATTATATATGTTTTTTTAGCAAACACCCTAAGGAATAAAATGGCGGTCATTGCAACTTTTTATCTTGCACGGTATTTGCGCAATAATTTTTCAAACGCCTTTTTTTTTGGTAACAAAATTGTTTCATGAATTAAAAAATAACAAAACAGTAAAGTTAGCCCATTCTTTTTGTAAAATATGAAAGATGATGTTACGCCGAGTAAATAGATACCTAACATGTCATTCTTTAAAATTGCGCACACTCATGGAATGGCGCCAAACTCCGTTACTTAAAAATCTCCATAGGCGACGCTTTAAAAATTTTACAGGTTACCAGTTTAGAGTTACAGAGGAGGTCTACTTCTAGAATTGTTGCACACGCTCTAACACACGCGACGACACCTCACATGTGTGGTTTGAACGACGTTTACATACGTGGACAGGACTTACGTGTGCGTTCGCTTCTGAGCGCGAGCTACCGTGGACAGGGGCGTTTTCATATTTTTTTTTTACTTATTTATTTATTTTTTACACTTTGTTTTAGTTTTTTTTTTTCGATCACTTTTATTCCTATTACAAGGAATGTAAACATCCCTTGTAATAGGAATAGTGTGTGACAGGTCCTCTTTAAGGAGAGATGCGCGGTCAATAAGACCCCACATCTCTCCTCCAGGCTGGAAATAATGAGACTGTGAAAAAAAATTCACAGATCTCATTCCTACTAGCCACAATTGCGGTTTGTTTACTTACGGGTACCCGGGCGTGACGTCATCACATCGCGCCTGGGCCTCCGATGGTCATAGAGATGACTGGTGACCATCTGGTCACCAGTCATCTCTATGCCTCCTATCCGGCGCACGGCGATCATCTCTCCGAGCCCCCGATGGCACGGGAGAGCCCGGAGAAGCACCGGATGGCGGCGGGAGAGGGATGTCCTCTCCCGCCGCCTATAAGAACGATCAAGCGGCGGAACCGCCGCTATGATCGTTCTTATGGTGCGCAGGATCGCCGCCGGAACAAAATGATATCTGAATGATGCCTCTAGGTGCAGGCATCATTCAGGCCGCGTACACACGGTCGGTCCATCCGATGAGAATGGTCCGACGGACCGTTTTCATCGGTTCACCGCTGAAGTGGCCTGATGGTCTGATGTGCGTACACACCATCAGTTCAAAATCCGATCGGATCAGAACACGGACACGTAAACCACGTACAACGTCACTCTAAAGGGGAAGTCCAAAGCCTTCGTCTCTGCCGCCCTTGAGTCCGCTTTTGCTAATTCCGTGTAACCGAGTGTTAGTGAAAGTTTGTGCTTTACTGGCATCGACACTGGTCGCGCTGGCTTGGCCCCCTAATCTGCTCGTGAGGCACGCGACAAATGTGTTGAGTACTTCATGGGTCGGGGGGCCATTGCTATGCCAAAACATATTTCTTTCTAATTCGGCCCCCAAAAGAAAGAAATATTAATTAATAAATAATTTGACCATTGGAATTTATACAGTTGTTTGTCATTCTTGCTTTGGTTTCCTTTTATCTGTCTCCCTGGTTCTCCAACTAGTGCACTTCTAGTGCCAAATGTAGTTCTCTGTTTTAGTAAATAACCACAATTGCACAATAGTCACTCATCTACATACTGGTATTGAGCATAGAAAGAAGAAGCCACTCCATTTTTGTATTTTTCAGGGGTTTTTATTCTGTGCTCAACCTCTGCGTTTATTAATTTTTCTGGTAACAAAATACAACATTTTTGGGTTCTGCACAACTTGTGTGTTTTTTTTTGTTTTTTTTTTGGTAATTAAAATATATATATATTTGTTTTTCATGTTGTACAAAAACCATGCGTTTTTACAAAAAAAACAATATCTCCAAACAATGGAACTTACAAAGTTCAACCTTATTCGAAACACATGTGATGGGGTGATGTCACCCCGGAACAAGCCAAAATTTGAAGATGCACACATTTTGACTGGCCAAATGGGGAATTCTCTCCTGATACCATGCCAAATGTCAACATGTGCTATCTGCCATCATGGGGTATCAATGGATGTGTTTTCGGGGTGCAAACCCTTCCTCTCACCTACTGTTGACACACTGTGTGCATCTTCAAATTTTGGCGTGTGCATTATCCAATACAAATTGTTGTGCAAAACATAACATTGAAACTGGTTTGGGGGGGGGGGGTTAATCTTTTATACTGCCCATCATGTCAATGATGTTCTTAAAATTTTGCTCAATGACATTCATCCTATTCCTCATAATGTCCATTTTTAGTACTGCATTCCATAATTTGTTGGATGACGATTTGGGCACTAGCACTGGAGAAAGGTGTCCTATCAGATGCTGTGATACCACCATATTCGTCCCCTAAAAAAAAAAAAGTTTTTTTTAGTAATGTGCAGGCCTAGCTACATCTCTTTTTCCCTGTGAAGCTGGGGTGACACTGACCTGTTGTGCTGATAATCTCCACCTCCCCATCTTCCACAACTCCTTCTTCCACCTCTTCCTTCCTCCTCTATTTCTTCCACCTCTCTTTCTTCCTCCTCTATTTCTTCCTCCTCTCTTTCTTCCTCCTCTATTTCTTCCTCCTCTCTTTCTTCCACCACTCCTTCTTCCACCACTCCTTCTTCCACCACTCCTTCTTCCACATCCTCCTCTTCCACATGCTGAGGTTGGTGTTTTTTTTTGGGTCTGGGCCTCCTTGCCTCCTCCGAATGGTGTCCTCTTCTTTCCCCTAATAACAAGAAACAAAAGGTATACTCAGCACACAGATTTTGGAGGGCAGAAAGAGAAAACATTGTTTAGAAGTGGGGTACAATTGTCTGTTTGGGAGCAATCCTAAAAACATAACCTTTGTTTGTCTGACTTCTCCCAAGCTGGGATCCTTTCACTTTTTGGCAAAGTGACACACATGGATGCACCCCAAAAACAATATTTGTGGGAGACCCAAAGAAAAATGTTAGTTATGGGGGACACACAGGTGCTCTTAAGTCCAGATGTGAAAACAGCTGCTTATTATCACTGTGTGAATGAATCCGGTTTGCCGTTCACATTCTAGTAAGGTTGAACAAACACATCATCTTGTCAACATTGTTTATAAACGTTGTTTTACGCCAAATAGGCATGTCCAGGTGTGCTTTTCCTGGAACACCGGAAAACATCGGATTTGTGAGGAACGATGTGGAGGAACGATGTTTACTACGAACGGGAAAATACTAAACTTTGCAAAATCCAACAAATAAATTTGCCATGTTCAAAAGTACAACCAGGCCAAAGAAGCACATGGAGAAAAACATGTTCACAAACTATAAAGACAATTGCAAAAAAACACATTAAAATTACCTACTTTTCTCAATAATTCTCTTGATCCTCCTATACTGCTCTGGCTCATGCCATTTCAAGTCCGACCACCTTTTTCTGAGCTGCTCCTTGGACCTCGTGACCCCAAATATGTCATAAAGTCTCCTCGCCACTTTGTCCATTATTTTGGCCTTCCTCCGATTAGGGGTGTTGTATGGGCCATAATCTCCATCATAATCTTTCCTCCGCAGTATGTCCACCATCTCCACCATCTCTTCTAGTGACATATTTGTCGCTTTGTAGCGCCTGGGCCTGGATCGTGACGTTCCCGCCTCCGGCCTTTTCTCGTCGGGAAAGGGTAAACCACGCTCCTGTGACAACGCCATATTCTCGTTTCAAAATTATTTGGGGCGTGGAAAAGAAGAAAGGGTCCATCATGGGTCCATCATGGGCAGGCGAAGAGGGCGGCGCTTCACGCATGCGCGGGTATATAAGGAGAATGACGTGATTACGTTAGTTACGCGGAGTCTGCTCGAGCGGAAGTGAGGAACGGCAGAAACGAAGGTAAATTTTAAAATGGGCCCAGCAGAGGCCTAGGGACTTGAGTCATGGGATGGGGGGTTTATATGTTGATTGTACCCTTGCGCGATTATTTAGCTTGGGGCCCCCCATGCTATTTTGCTCTCCATCTGCTCGGAGACAGCTCCAAATATATATATATGAGATTGCAAAACCTCTTTATTTTATTGTGTATCAGATCAGGCAACGATTGTGATTGTTGGACAGAGGTAATTAGGCAGTGTATCATCTCATCAATGCTGAGGGGCATGATATCTACACATGAATAGTGCCTTGATGAATGCCATCATTACTTTTGCATGTTTTTATGCCAATTTTTTAGTAAAATGTAAACACAGGGTCTGCAGGTAAAGTTAGCATTTTCAACAACAATGGGGCAGAGCTGGGCATCATTTTAGCAGCAGGAGACACTGCGTTTGAAGCTAAAAAGATTGTGCGCATATTCTGACAATGTAAAAGCTGAGCCTAGTGTTTATAATTATTGTTTTTGGTATTCTAGAAAAACATTTAAACGACGGACCAATTGAACATTCACGAAAATACGATGCGATTTATAGACAAATATTGCAAACTCCCCTCCCTTTGGGATTCCAGGAACCCAGCCTACTACAAGGCCAATGTGAGAACGGCAACACTTGAAAAATTTGCAAAATACATGCAGACTTGGATTCCGGAGTGCACATCCACCATGGTTAGGGATAAAATCAACAACCTCAGGGGCGCATACAGGAAGAACTACCGTAAAAAGGCAAAAATCACAGAGGTCAGGAGCAGCAGCATGTGCTGTAAAGGAGCCCAAGCTGTGGTACTACAAGGAGCTCAGCGTTTTGGAGGATCAAATGGATGGCCGGGAATCAATTTCCAGTCTACCTTCCACCCTTCCTTCCAGGCTTCCTTCCAGCGGAACTTCCACGGTTCCCCCCACCCCTGCAGAGTGCGACCAGGAGCTGGCTGACATAGAGGAGGCAGATCTGCCAGGCTTCAGTGAGGTATAGTAGTTTACAACATATTTCTTGGCTGCAAATTCTTGTTGGTTTATTGAGATGAATTTGTAACCAAAAAGGAAAGCTTGGAAACAGAAACAAAAGTCGTGGGCAGAAAGAATTGTGTCGGGGATGACAACTGCAGGGGTCAGAATGAGAGCCAGTTCAATTTAAATTACTAAAAAATAAAACAGTCAAGAGCATGAAAATGTGTGTGATTGATTGTGCAAAATATTAAAACATGTCCATTTTTACTACACAGGAAGAGACCAGCCAGGAGGCAGCAGCTCCTGAAGATCTCAGCCAGGCGGAAGGGGTGAGTGGCAGCCAGGAGGAGGCTGGGCAGAGTGGATGTCAGCAGGTGCCCAGGCTCAGCACCATCTCACAGGTGCCTCCCCTCCAGATGCGCCGACCAACCCAAAGGAGGCAGCTGGAGGAGGAGAGCCTGCAGGTGATTAGGGACGCTGCAGAGATCATGAGGGGCCCCCTGAACCCAACGGAGAGCTACAGCGCATCCCTCTTCAACGACCTTCACGAATTGGGGGAGGAACAAAGGGGTCTGGCCAAAGACATGATCAAAAAGGTCATGTGGTAAGCGAGAAGGGACCTGCTGACAAGGGACACTGATTTGAGTGTCATCTTACTCCTGCTGCCACATCATCACCACCTGCAAGGGGCCGTGGACGGGGCCGTGGAAGTAACGCTGCAAGGCAGCCTGGAAGGAAGGCTGCAAGGAAGACCAGAAAGTGATTCCCTGCCTTCTTGCTGATTTGGCCACAAACTGAGGTTGTTGTAGTACCACAGCTTGGGGTCATTTATGTCATCTGCTGCTGCTTCTAATTTCTGTGATTTGTGGAGCACATTGTGACTCCTGAGGTTGTTGATTTTGTTCTTGATCATGGTGGAATGTGCCTTTGGTGTCCAAAAAGTCTGCATGTATTTTGTAAATTGACAAGTGTTTATTTTGGCCAGAATAAATGGTAATTTATTTTACGTTAAAACCTTGTCTATTGTGTTTTTCTGGTGAATAGCCATCAAACATTTCCGAAATACAATGTGTAATTAACAAAGGACACAACCTCCTTGAGGGGGGGGGGGGACATTGGTGTGATAACTTACCAAAAAAAAAATCTCCATAAAAAAGAAAAAAAAATTGCCCAACAAAAAAAGAAATTAAAAAAAAATTCTCACAAAAAATAACCACAAAAAAAAACATTGATGTAATAACTTGCCCAAAAAAAATAAAAAATATATATGTGGAGTACAAACAAATATTTTGGAGATCTGGCTTGCAAAAAAAAACATAAAAAAACTGGAGATCACAAGCAAAAAAAGAAAATAAATCAGTATGAGAGAACTCTGTCTAAATAGCATCAGCAAAACAACGCGTTTATTCTAGCAATAGAACGAAGAAAAAAATGCGCTGCAATAAACGAGACACTAATTTTAAAAATGTCGAATGTGCCATGTCAAAAACGAACGCGAGTTTTACAAGAACGAGCGCTCCAGTCCCCTCATTTAGTCTGAGCATGCCTGGGTTTTTTAACCGATGGTCATGCGTACTAACCATCGGTTTGGACCTATCGGTCAGCGGGCCATCGGTTCGATTTTAAAGCAAGTTCTATCATTTTTGTCTGAAGGACAACAAACCGATGGGCCGTACACACGGTCGGTTTGGACCGATTAAACTGGACTTCAGGCTGTTTTCATCGGTTTGGACCGACCGTGTGTACGCGGCCTCAGATATCACCGCACAAAGTACAGGACGTCATATGACATCCACCCGGGATAAGAGATCCCCTTTGTGGATGTCATATGACAACGTGTGGTATTGAAAGGGTTAACAATAAAACAAAATAGGATTTTTTTATACAGCTTACCTGTAAAATCCTTTTCTTGGGAATACATCACGGGACACAGAGCCTTTAATTACTTAATGGGTTATGTAGTCACCACAGGTGATTGGACACTGGTAACCCCAATTAAAATTGAGTTCCTCTGATATATAACCCCTCCCAAATGGAGAGTACCTCAGTTTTGTAGCAAAGCAATAAGTGTCCCACGTTTAACTCCGAAGAGGGGCGTGAGCTCTGTGTCCCGTGATGTATTCCCAAGAAAAGGATTTTTCAGGTAAGCTGTATAAAAAAATTATATTTTCTTGCTCATACATCACAGGACACAGAGCCTTTAATCACTTAGTGGGATGCCCCATAGCAATGCTAAAATTGAGGGGAGAGAGACACAGATCAGAATAAGACCGTCATTGGGCCAGAAGATCTATACTGCTGCCTAAAGGCGGCATCCTCATACCCACCCACATCTACCTGGTAAAACTTAGTAAATGTATGGACCGAAGACCGGAGGCCTGGTGATGAACTGCCCATGAAGCATCAACTGCTCTAGTCGAGTGCGTATTCATCTGAAAAGGAGGAATCTTCTTTTCTAAACCATAGCCTGAATAATGGCTTGTTGAATCCAACTTGCAATAGTGGACTTTGATGCTGCCTGGCCCTTGACAATCAATCTTTCGTATCTGAGCTGTAGCTTACAGATAAACTTTTACCGCTCTTACAACATCTAGAGAGTGTAGATTCTCTGTGTCCCAAGCGTGCAACGGACTGATCTATGATCAACAGTTCTATGATCAACAGTTCATCCAGGCTGTTACTGCTATGCCCAGTGCCCTTAGCCTTGTCAGGGCCGGGGGCAGTATCTTCGCAAACACTCGAGGTGCCGTAGCCAGCCCAAAAGGAAGGGCCACAAACTGAAAGTGGCACTGATTCGCAAACTTTAGAAATCTTTGGTGAGCGGGGAATATTGGCACATGTAGATATGCATCTCTGAAGTTTATTGATGCCAGGAATTCTCCTCCCTGGAGGGTGGAGACAACTTAACGGACAGACTCCATGCGAAAGGAGCGAATGTTCAGAAACTGATTCAGGCTTTTCAGATCTAGGAAAGGTCTGACATCCCTGTTTGGTTTTGGAACCGTGAAAAGGTTGGAGTAAAACCCTGATCCCTGATCCTCTGGGGCTAAATCTATGATTACCCCTTGGGACAACAGGTGTTCCAAGGCCAAAAACGAAGAACTTCTTTTTTCTAGGTCTTTGACAATTCTTGATCTCAGAAAATGGGGTGGCGGAAGTTCTCTGAATTCCAGCTTGTAGCCTGAGAACACCGTGGAGATGACCCACTTGTCCTGAACTTCGTCCTGCCAGGCGTTTGCAAATTGCAGCAGCCTTCCCCCCACTCAGCCAAGCAGGGGCGTCATTTAATAGGGAAGTTTTGGGGTTCTGCTTGGAAGATTTTGAACCCCGAGTTTTTTTCTGCCCTTGGGCTTGGCTCTGGGCCCTTCCCTTAGTGCTAGACTGTGGAAGCCGTCGCCACTGCCTGGAAAATTAGGTTCCAGGGCCTGGGGAAAAAGAACGCTTAAATGAAGGACGTTTACTCGTATTTTTTACCAACAGAGTAGACTTCCCTTCGGTAATATTTTGGATGTATTTATCCAAGTCATCCACTAACAGGTGTCCTCCCTCAAAGGGAACCGCTGCCAAGTATATTTTGCAAGAAACCTCAGCTTCCCAATGTTTCAACCAAAGGGACCTGTGCTTGCTGAACAGAGTATATAATCGCATCAATCGCAAAACACAAGGCCTTAGGAAGGTCCTTATAAACCTCAATCTTCTCTGTAGGGAGGAGGTTAATTATCTGCTTCATTTGTTCCTTGAGGAACTGACATACACCAATCGCTGCAACTGCAGGTTGTACTACAGCACCAGCCATAGAGGAGGAGGCTTCCAATAAAGATTCCAGCTTCAGTTGGATCCTTAACGCCCTGAGAATTATCTATATGACAGGTCAGGCTTTTGTTTGCACAATAAATAGCTGCATCTATAGCAGGTACCCCACATTTCTTAGTGAAACCTTCCTCCATAGGATAAAGGAGGGAAAACTGCTTAGGAGGAGAAAACAGTTTGTCTGGGTGAACCCAGTCATCATACATCAGTTTATCCAGCAAGGGATGAACTGCAAAGGAGCATGCAGCCTGTGGGGATTTCCGGGATCCCAAAGAGGAAGCAGAGGATATAGAAGCTTCCACATGAGGCAATTTTTAAGTGGCATGCACCATCTCTGCATAATATTGCACCTGCATCTTTAGTGACTGAGAGGTAGCAGGAATCCTCTCATACTCTGAGTCCTCAGACTGCACCTGACCCTCATCTCCAGAGAGGGATTTTTCACTCTCAGAATGCTCATCTGATGAGAGAGCCAGAGCAGATGAAGGGGATCTACCCTGTTTTCTGCTATCTTTCAAGGAGGTTGCAATTATAGTAGCAATCCTTCCTTCTAAGCAACTTTTAAAGCATTCTCAGTGAAGTACACAGGGGCTGCCAGAGGAGAAGCTGCAAAACCAGACAGGGGCACCTGTGAGGCTGCTGCCAGACTGACAGAGGGGGATGGTAAATTGCAGACAAGCTCAGAATCCTTAGCCATAAGCAGGGATTTCCTGGTGCCTCTTTTACTAGCCCTTGCAGAGGCGTTGCTAGGGGGGTGCGGGGGGGTGCGGTCCGTCCCGGGTGACACCCGCTAGAGGGGTGACACCATCCCGATTTAAAAAAACATGTTTTAGCTGACATGTGGGGGGGGGGGCTGGCTCCCCCCCGCGACTGCAGCGATGAGTGCCGCGGAATCGGAGCGCCAAGCGCCGCAGTACAAGAGGAGGGAGGGTTGCGGGGTGACACCGCAGCACCATCCATCCCCTCCTCTCACAGCCACGGGCTGTTAGCGGTGGTCGGCAGTCGGCACACAGGCACAGCCCCCTCCTCTCTGTTTGTGTGTACAGAGGGGGAGGGGCCGTGGGGACCTTCTGTCCATGTGCCGTGGCGCTGCCTGCGATGATCTGAGGTACTGAATGGGGAGGGGGGGTGTTTGCACCTGGGGGGATTTCACTGAAGGGGTGGTGGGATGTACTAAGGGGGTGTTTGCACTGAGGGGGTTTTCACTAAGGGGGGTTTGCACTGAGGGGGGGTTTGTACTAAGGGGGGGGGGTGTTTGCACTGGGGGGTTGCACCGAGAGGGTTTGCACTGAGGGGGGGTTGCACTGAGGGGGGGGGTTTGCACTAAGGGGGGTGTCTGCACTGAGGGGGTGTCTGCACTGAAGGGGGGTCTGTGTAACATGCAGGTGGCTGTGTAATGTAAAAGGGGTGCAGTGATGCAGGGTGCTGTGTAATGTAAAGGGGTGCAGAGGGCTGTGTAGTGTAAAAGGGTCCAGAGGTGCAGGGGGCTATGTGATATAAAGGGGTCCAGAGGTGCAGGCGGCTGTGTAATGTAAAAGGGGTGCAGTGATGCAGGGTGCTGTGCAATGTAAAAGGGTCCAGAGATGCAGGGTGCTATGAGATGTAAAGGGGTCCAGTGATGCAGGGTGCTGTGTAATGTAAAGGGGTCCAGTGATGCAGGGTGCTGTGTAATGTAAAGGGGTCCAGAGGTGCAGGGTGCTGTGTAATGTAAAGGGGTCCAGAGGTGCAGGGGGCTATGTGATGTAAAGGGGTCCAGTGGTGCAGGGGCTGTGTAATGTAAAGAGGTGCAGGGTGCTGTGTAATGTAAAGGGGCCCAGAGGTGCAGGGTGCTGTGTAATGTAAAAGGGTCCAGAGGTGAAGGGGGCTGTGAGATGTAAAGGGGTCCAGTGATGCAGGGTGCTGTGTAATATTAAAGGGGTCCAGTGATGCAGGGTACTGTGTAATTTTAAAGGGGTCCAGTGATGCAGGGGGCTGTGTAATGTAAAGAGGTCCAGAGGTGCAGGGTGCTGTGTAATGTAAAGGGGTCCAGTGATGCAGGGTGCTGTGTAATGTAAAGGGGTCCAGAGGTGCAGGGTGCTGTGTAATGTAAAGGGGTCCAGTGATGCAGGGTGCTGTGTAATGTAAAGGGGTCCAGAGGTGCAGGGTGCTGTGTAATGTAAAGGGGTCCAGTGATGCAGGGTGCTGTGTAATGTAAAGGGGTCCAGAGGTGCAGGGGGCTATGTGATGTAAAGGGGTCCAGTGGTGCAGGGGGCTGTGTAATGTAAAAGGGTCCAGAGGTGCAGGGGGCTATGAGATGTAAAGGGGTCCAGTGATGCAGGGTGCTGTGTAATGTAAAGGGGTGCAGTGATGTAGGGTACTGTATAATTTTAAAGGGGTCCAGTGATGCAGGGGGCTGTGTAATGTAAAGAGGTCCAGAGGTGCAGGGTGCTGTGTAATGTAAAAGGGTCCAGAGGTGAAGGGGGCTGTGAGATGTAAAGGGGTCCAGTGATACAGGGTGCTGTGTAATTTTAAAGGGGTCCAGTGATGCAGGGGGCTGTGTAATGTAAAGGGGTCCAGTGATGCAGGGGGCTGTGTAATGTAAAGTGGTCCAGAAGTGCAGTTGTGGAGAGGGGTACACAGTAGTAACAAAAAGATATTGAAGGATGCAGAGGTATGCAGGGGACACAGTGGGGTGTTTTTACATTTTAACGTGGAGGGGTGCCAGATATTGGATCCGCCCCGGGTGCCAAATGCTCTAGGTACGCCCCTGGCCTATAGGCTCCTGAGATGTGAATTCCGGTTCTGGAGAAAGAGAGGTGGGGGGAGGGGACAAAGAAAAATGGAGAGAAAGAAGAAGGGATAGAACGAACAAGAAAGATGGATAGGGAGAGAGAGAAAAGGGGAAGAAAGGAGAACCGAGAGCAAACAGTAGGGTAAAAAATATTTGAAAAATTTTATTGAGGGGGGGGGGGGTGACACCATATTTTACCACACCAGGTGACACCAACCCTAGTGACGCCACTGAGCCCTTGTACCTCTTCTGGGGGACATAGTCCTTACTGCAAAGCAAAGGTACTATCCACAAAAAATGCAATCACTGTTGTGCTATAGTCTTACAATACACAAATATCAGCTCACTGCACAACCTGATGCCGAGTAGGAGTCTTAGGTTTGCCTTTTTCAATCCACAGGGATGCTTACAGCCCACAGCTCTGTGTCCATGCTGCTTTACAGAAGGCTTCTGGCGTGCTGGGCTTTAAATCAGCCTCTTGCGTGTCTGCGCATGGGCGTGAGCAACCATGGCCCTCCCCCTCTCCATCTGCCTATAGACAGTACAAAGCGTGCTCCTGGCACGTGTGCCGACCATCATGGCGGCGCCCAAGGTAAAAAGGAAGGGAGAGCAGATCACTGGGGTTTCTTGGGGGGACCCCTGTATGTGTTTGTGGCAGAGCCTGCAGCAGAGAAAGTGTGTGGTGTTTAACTAACCGACTTCACTGAGCGTGTCCTGGATGTAAGAATACACCAGGTATGCACTTACTCCCTTTAGTGGTGAAAACCAGGAAAGACATCCTACTCACAGAAGATAACATTAATTAAAAAATTATCCTCTCTTACCTTATCCACACTGCAGGAAAGCTACTAAAAAGTAGATCCAGCTTTCACCCATCACGGCGGGTAAGTTGTGCCAACCTTTAGGTTTACCAAGGGTTCCTACTTAGAGAAACATCATACCTGGACCTGTAGAATACTCTGCCAGTAACTTTTCGTGCCACAGTTGCATAAGTACACCAAAGCCTGTATCCCAAAGCCCAGACCTCCGCAGAGAGTCATTATAGGCAAACCTTGTTTCTTCTTTACACAAGGCCCGGGTACCACCCATCTTAGGCTTTTGATATCGGCCCGAGGTATAGATCTGGGTATAGCTCCTAGGCCTCTGTAGAAGACCATCAAAAGAGCTTTTTCTTCTTGGCACATGTTCAACGTGACCAACCACCTTAGACACTGATGAAAAAACTAAGGTACTCTCCATTTGGGAGGGGTTATATAGGGGAGGAACTAAATTTTAATTGGGTTTACCAGTGTCCAATCACCTGTGGTGACTACATAACCCATCAAGTAATTAAAGGCTCTATGTCCCGTGATGTATGAGCAAGAAAGTAACATTACAGTATAACAGTAAGACATACCATACCTGCAAAGCAAATACAAAAAAATTGTAAAAAAAAAAAAAAAACATTTACGCAATATGTGCCTAAAATATATATATGCCGAAACATTGGGGCATCCGCCCGGAAAAGTTAGGAGCAAATTGCTCCTCCACCCCTGCTGCCCCCATCCTTCGACACATATGCTTTTTTTTTAATTGGAGTCACAGCTTTATGTATCGTGGGAACAAATGCTGTTGCTGTCAAGATAGATAAATCTGCGCTGCAGTTGAATGGCGTACCTGAAACCAAAAAACGGTTAACAATAAAACACAGTAAACAGTAAAGTATAAAAAAATGACATACCTGAAAAGCAAACATGATAAAACATAATAACAATTGTAATAGTGAGAGTCCCTGTCACTATGAAAAGGGAGCAAAAATGGACACAGAGGGCTAGATTCACGTACCTCGGCGTATCTTTATGCAGGCGTAGCGCATCGAAGATGCACTACGCCGACGAAATTTCGAGAGGCAAGCAGCATATTCTGGAAGCAAATGCGCACTACGTTGAGCCAGCGTAACTTAAATTAGACGGCGTAACCCGGGGTAATTCAAAGTGGGAAGAAAGTGGGCGTGATCCATTTAAATGAAGCGCGACCCCATGCAAATGAAGGGCCGAACGAAACGGCGCATGCGCCGTCACGTGATCGCATGTCCCGCGTCCCTCTGCGCATGCGCACAACTACGCCTATCGTATCCCCCGAGATAAGCCGGCCCACCGTTTACGCCCCAGGGTATAAATACGCCCAGACATGCGCCCGTCGAGCGCAAAAGTACACCAGCAGCTTTGGTTGGTTTGGTGTGGCTACTTTTGTCTTGTTATTTGTTAAAAATGTCTGAAGCAGTGCCTAAGGAAAGGAGGCTTAAAATGTTTTCGAAAGAGGAGAAGGCTCTAATAATTGATGCCATGTCAAGGTACAATAAGTACCTCCACGGATCGGAGAGTGGCACCACCAGCAAGGTCCGTAAGGAGGAGATATTGGCAGAGATTGCAACGCAGGTCAGTGCCGTTGGCCATGCGGAATGGGCCCCTGACAAGATCACCAAGAAAATAAATGACCTGCGGCGTCTCGTGAAGGAGAAGGTGGCCAAGATGAAGAGGCACAGAAGGGGCACCGGAAGTGGACCAGCCCTGAATATAACGCTGACACCTGATGAGCAGGTCAGGTGCTTGGAGAGGGAGCAGGTGGAGGGCCTGGAGGGATTTGAGTCTGTTAATCAGCCCTTGAGGACAGGTGAGTGTGTTTTATCTCTTATCTGGTGTGTAGCATGTGTGTGGGGGGGGGGGAGGGTACATGTGACAAGTGTGTGGGTCCACCAACATGTGAATGTTTTGTGTCATCCACAGATGAAGCAGGATGAAGCGGGCCCATCCTCGGCTGCTGGGCAACCAACCACATCCCATGAGGACAGTGTCCATACCTCTCCTTTAGAGGAAGTGGAGGAGGAGCACGGGGACTTTGAGGATAGAATTTACCTGGGGGACGAGACCACCATCCCAGGACCCTCCCATACCTCCACCTCCATAGGGGATAGCCCCCCAAGGGCCTCCACTATTTCTGGAAGTCCCCCAAGGGCCTCCACTATTTCTGGAAGCCCCCCAAGGGTCTCCACTATTTTGGGAAGTCCCCCAAGGGCCTCCACTATTTCTGGAAGCCCCCCTCCTCCTCCTCAAGGGCATCCCTGTACAGTCGGCCCCAAGCCACACCTGCACCCAGGAAGGCTACTAGTAAGACGGGGGGTGATCCAGAGACCTTCGAGGCCACTTTGTCGAGGGACCAGGCCAAGCAGACCCACCATGTTGGTTGTGTTGCGTCTGACATGCACCGGGTGGCAGCCAGCCTGGCCTCCTTGGAGCAGACCCAGGCTGCTTACACTGCCGCCATCCTAGAAAGTGTGCAGGAGGTCAGTGTAAACAGCACTGCATTAGTGGCTTGCGTGAGTGACCTGGAGGCCACAAATTCAGGCTTTGTGGCAGAGGTGAGGAGCTTGGCAGTGGCCATACAGGCCAATACAGCTGCCATTGAGGCAGTGGGGACTCAAACAAATGCGGTCCTCACACGCATAGCCGTGGCTTTGGAGGGAAGCCAGGCAGCCAGGGAGAGACTGGGGGATGTTCCTCCTCCCAATGACCCACCCCCCTACCCGCGGCTGCCACCAGGCAACAGAGGGTCAGGAGCCTTGGCACTAGGCGTAGTCCACGTCAGGCCAGATGATTGCCAGTTCTATTATTTACGTATTATACTCAATATGAGTGTTATTATTTTATTCTTATACTCGATATGAGTGTTATTATTTTATTCTTATACTCGATATGAGTGTTATTATTTTATTCTTATACTCGATATGAGTCTTATTATTATTTTTTTCTTTAATAAACAGCAACATAATTGGAGCCTTGACGTGGCGTTGCTGCTCCTAAGTACCGTGCGGTGTACTTTGGTCTAATCCAATTTAATGGGGTTGTGGGGTGTGTGTGCTAGGGACCACAGCGGTGTGCATGCGTGCATTCTCATTGTGCCATGATGAATGTGTGTGTTTAATGTGAAAATAAGCCTACTGTGAGGCATCTCCTGACTGCTCTTCCCTCAGCAGACGGGGTACCCTGGGTTAGGGGGGGATTGGGTGGTTGGGGGGTCAGGTCATCTCGTAGGTCAATCTGCAGGCCCCTTCTCATGGCAAAGTTGTGCATAATGCAACATGCACCGATGATCTGGCACACAAAGTTTGGGGAATACAACAGGGTACCCCTCAGACTTATCCAGGCATCGGAAACGGGACTTCAGGAGGCCAAAGGTGCGTTCCACCACTGCACGGGTACGTGCGTGTACTTCATTGTATTTTCTCTCTCCTCTGGTTTCAGGATTCCGGTATGGAGTCATGAGATGGGGTCCAAGTGCATATGCAGAGTCACCTGGAAGGGAAAAGACAAGAGGATGTTAGTCGTGCATGTGCCCCTCGTGATGTCTGCATCATGGGGGGGGGGACAGACATGCCTGACTCCTATGTCACTCACCAACCAGCCAGCTGTCCCCATACACGTTCTGTTCAAATTCTGTTGGGATGGTGCATTGACGGTGGTGGGTGTTTGGCACGGACGTGCCATATTAGGCATTGGGCATCGGCTATCACCTGTACATTGATGGAATGCCAGTGCTTCCGATTGCGGTATATGTGCTCTGTCTCACAGGGGGGCTGTAGTGCCACATGTGTGCAATCAATGGCCCCGATGGTGGGTGGGAATCTGGCAATTCTGTAGAAATTTGCCATTGCCTTCATCCGCTGATGCTCCTGGGTGGGTCTGAAGATGTGGTGGGACATGCGTCTGAGGATTGCGGGGACAACCTGGTGCACACATCTGCTCATGGTGGTTTGTGACAAACCAGCCACAGCTCCACTTGTTCTTTGAAAAGATCCACTGGCCAGGAAATGCAGTGTTGCCATTACCTTGACCAGTGGCTGCACTGCATGTGAGCGGTGTGTCTTGCTGGTGAGGTCATCCTGCAGGGTTCTGGTTATTTCCAGGATGGCATCAATGTCAAATCTGAACATGCGATACACCTCCGATTCCCCGATGCCAAAGAGGTCCATGCGCATTCGGTATATCCTCTCCCGTGCCCTCCTCTTCCTCCTACGTGCCCGTAGACGCAGTAGTGCTATGACCACGGCTGCCCCTGGCATGTTGGCACACAGATGTGTTGTCCTGCAAGTGTTGTTGCTCAGGTCGTCTGTAACGCTGCTGCTGTTGCTGCTCTCCAGTTGACCTGTGCAAGTCTGGTGCAAAGTTACCCCTGCTTTTATGAGGGGTAACTTTAGGCCGGGCGTACAGCTTACGCGCACTGCGCGTAGCCTGCGCCGGCCAAACGTACTTTTGAGAATCGGCATATATCCCTCACTTGCATTTTTTTTTTTACACTTTTATTTGTAACTGTAACGGTTCGGTTCCAGGTTCGAGTCTTTAAAAATGCGATGGCATCTTGGGAGACCCTGTGTAAGTGTGTCCTATTCTGTACATTGCTGTACCCTACGCTAAAACTGCACTAGTGTATGGTAGCGTTCAAAACATTCACCAATGCAAAGACCAGGTAGTCAGGACAGCGTGGACAATAATAACGAGTGTCACGCCTAAATCTGCATTTGCTACAGACACAACATCTTCTTTGGGGGGCTCGTTGGGTAGAGGTACCAGGGAGGACATATGGAAAATGCCTCTCATGCAGCCGGCTTACTGCATTTGGTTGGGGATGGTGAGGTGATGCACCGTCTGGAAACAGAAGGGCTCTGATGATCTCTTCCTGGAATTAAGGAAGGAATCCAGTCCGTCCTGAAGCTCTGTATAGCACATTAGCGTTCAGCAAAGTTAATTGAAATAAGTATACAGACACTTTTTTGTACCAGCGTCTGGCCTTATGGGCATTTAGGTTAGGCGCCAACAACTGGTCGTTGAGGTCCACCCCACCCATATTTTGGTTATATTCATGGACACAGAGGGGTTTCTCCACAACACCAGTCATCGTAGTAATTTGGACAAGTCGTGTCTGCGTGAAGGCAGGACAGAACGAAAACATTCTTATTATCCCTTCTCTTCACAGCGAGCAAATTATTACACTTGAAGCAGGATCTCTCACTCAGCCTAAGATGGGAATCTACAAGCCTCTGGGGTAAGCCCCGGCGATTAGGTTGCACAGTGCCACATGTGCCAACTTGATCAAACAAGTGACTAAAAAGTGGCATGCTCGTGTAATAATTGTCCAAATACAAGTGGTACCCCTTTCCAAATAAGGATGACACCAAGTTCCACACAATCTTACCAGCATTCCCTGTGTAATCTGGGCAGTTCTCCGGCTCAACGTGACTATCTCTTCCCTCGTAAACGATAAAACTACATGTATAGCCTGTAGCCCTGTCACAGGGCTTATACATCTTGACCCCATATTTGGCACACTTGCTGGGAAGATACTATTGGAAAGACAAGCGGACAAAAAATGTAATCAGGGACTCATTAACGCAGACAACTTGATGGGGAGTAAACAAGGCTGCAAAATGTTTGTTGAAGAGGTTTACGAGAGGCCGAATTTTGTAGAGCCGATCGTATCCAGGGTCTCCACGAGGACGACAGAGTTCATTGTTGTTAAGGTGCATGAACCGCATGATCTGCTCGTATCGTGCCCTGGTCATGGAGGCAGAGAAGAGGGGCAAATGGTAAACTGGGTCAATGGACCAATATGACCGCGCAACTTACTCATTTTAACTAGACCCATCTCGAGGGATAGGCCCAGAAAGGTCTTAAATTCAGAAACCGTAATTGGTTTCCATTCTCTGGCAAGGGAGGACTGGGGATTAGTGGCGATGAATTGACCAGCATGCAAATTACTTTGGTCCACAAGAGATCTATAGAAATCTTCCATGAAAAACAGCGAATAAAAATCAAGTGACGTAAAATCAACTGTTTCCACCTTAATTCCGGGTTGGTCAGTGAATGGGGGAAGTACGGGTGCTGCAGAAGTGGTGGGCTCCCAATTAGGATTGGCAAATTCTCCAGGAAGAATACTATGGGCACGACGGGCCTGTCTTTGTCTCCTTGGTGGCAGCGGGACACTACTTGTGCTTGCCACCTTGCCAGCTTGAACTGCACTTATGGGACTTGCCACGTCACCAAGTGTTACTGCAGTGCTGGATGTACGACCAGGGTGTACTAAGCCAGGGAGTCAAAGGGTTAACTGGGGCGATCAAGGGGTTAAAACGTTATTAGGGGGGTTAGGGGGATATCCTACACCTAAAGGGGCCTACCACTAACTGCCCTAACACTTTTTACAGTCACAAATGACACCAAATGCAGTGATCAGTAAATAAATTAACACTGCAATCGGTGACTGGGGGTGCAGGGGGTGATCGGGGGTGATCAGGGAGTTATTGGGGGGTGAAAAGTGTACCTACGTGTACTGGTGTACTTGGGATGTCTTCTCTCCTCGGGCGCCGGTCAAAAAGGCCCGACACGAGGAGAGTGACATCACTTTCTCTGCCTGTGTTTACACTTTCACAGGCAGAGGAAGCTTCTCATTGGTCAGGAGCGATCGTGAGGGGGTGACCATGAATCAGTGGCCTCCCCCTCAGGAGGGATCGCTCCTGTAACAATGCCGACCGCCTCGGGCACTGGGGGTGCGATCGCTAAACAAGGGCAAGAGTATATTTGTTGATATTAAACTCCTCAATAAAGCACCCATGAAAATAGTTATAGGCTATAGAAATTTTTCTTTAGTAACTAAAGGCATAAGTAAAACTGTTGTTTAACATATTTTTGGGATATATACAAAACATGAGTTAGGATAATTGTTACATTTCCACTTGTAGGTAGTGCACTTTATTTGCAGGCCACTGAGAGACAGACTGTGTGGCTATTTACAGTTTTTCAAGGTGTCGTCATACGTTTTAGCACCACAGATGCAAACCTAACAATTAGGGATGAGCCGAACACCACCCCCCCCCCCCCCGGTTCGGGTTTTGCAGCAGAACATGCGAATAGGCAAACACTGTTAAAGTCTATGGGACACGAACATAAAAAATCAAAAGTGCTAATTTTAAAGGTTAATATGCAAGTTATTGTCATAAAAAGGGGACATGTATCAATGCAAAAAAAGTTTTAAAAACAGCTGTTTTTTTGGGAGCAGTGATTTTAACAATGCTTAAAGTGAAACAATAAAAGTGAAATATTCCTTTAAATTTAATACCTGGAGGTGTCTACAGGGAGTGCAGAATTATTAGGCAAGTTGTATTTTTGAGGATTAATTTTATTATTGAACAACAACCATGTTCTCAATGAACCCAAAAAACTCATTAATATCAAAGCTGAATATTTTTGGAAGTAGTTTTTAGTTTGTTTTTAGTTTTAGCTATTTTAGGGGGATATCTGTGTGTGCAGGTGACTATTACTGTGCATAATTATTAGGTAACTTAACAAAAAAAAATATATACCCATTTCAATTATTTATTTTTACCAGTGAAACCAATATAACATCTCAACATTCACAAATATACATTTCTGACATTCAAAAACAAAACAAAAACAAATCAGTGACCAATATAGCCACCTTTCTTTGCAAGGACACTCAAAAGCCTGACATCCATGGATTCTGTCAGTGTTTTGATCTGTTCACCATCAACATTGCGTGCAGCAGCAACCGCAGCCTCCCAGACACTGTTCAGAGAGGTGTACTGTTTTCCCTCCTTGTAAATCTCACATTTGATGATGGACCGCAGGTTCTCAATGGGGTTCAGATCAGGTGAACAAGGAGGCCATGTCATTAGTTTTTCTTCTTTTATACCCTTTCTTGCCAGCCACGCTGTGGAGTACTTGGACGCGTGTGATGGAGCATTGTCCTGCATGAAAATCATGTTTTTCTTGAAGGATGCAGACTTCTTCCTGTACCACTGCTTGAAGAAGGTGTCTTCCAGAAACTGGCAGTAGGACTGGGAGTTGAGCTTGACTCCATCCTCAACCCGAAAAGGCCCCACAAGCTCATCTTTGATGATACCAGCCCAAACCAGTACTCCACCTCCACCTTGCTGGCGTCTGAGTCGGACTGGAGCTCTCTGCCCTTTACCAATCCAGCCACGGGCCCATCCATCTGGCCCATCAAGACTCACTCTCATTTCATCAGTCCATAAAACCTTAGAAAAATCAGTCTTGAGATATTTCTTGGCCCAGTCTTGACGTTTCAGCTTGTGTGTCTTGTTCAGTGGTGGTCGTCTTTCAGCCTTTCTTACCTTGGCCATGTCTCTGAGTATTGCACACCTTGTGCTTTTGGGCACTCCAGTGATGTTGCAGCTCTGAAATATGGCCAAACTGGTGGCAAGTGGCATCTTGGCAGCTGCACGCTTGACTTTTCTCAGTTCATGGGCAGTTATTTTGCGCCTTTGTTTTTCCACACGCTTCTTGCGACCCTGTTGACTATTTTGAATGAAACGCTTGATTGTTCGATGATCACGCTTCAGAAGCTTTGCAATTTTAAGAGTGCTGCATCCCTCTGCAAGATATCTCACTATTTTTTACTTTTCTGAGCCTGTCAAGTCCTTCTTTTGACCCATTTTGCCAAAGGAAAGGAAGTTGACTAATAATTATGCACACCTGATATAGGGTGTTGATGTCATTAGACCACACACCTTCTCATTACAGAGATGCACATCACCTAATATGCTTAATTGGTAGTAGGCTTTCGAGCCTATACAGCTTGGAGTAAGACAACATGCATAAAGAGGATGATGTGGTCAAAATACTAATTTGCCTAATAATTCTGCACTCCCTGTATAGTATGCCTGTAGAGTAGCGCATGTTTCCCGTGCTTAGAAAAGTCCCTGCATAAAATTACATTTCTAAAGGAAAAAAAGTAATTTAAAACTGATTGCGGCTATAATGAGTTGTCGAGTCCCGGTAATACGGATAAAAGTCATTGAAAAAAACAGCATGGGATCCCCCTTAGTCCATTACCAGGCCCTTTGGGTCTGGTATGAATATTAAGGGGAACCCTGAACCAAAAAAAAGTGTGGGGTCCTCCCCAAATTCCATATCAGGCCCTTCAGCCCAGCGATGCTCTCCAGCGAGGAACGAAGCACGATCTTGCCTGCACTGAAGGCACCCGCCTAATGATGCCCAAACTGTTTGACAGTTCTTTTATAACCGAGGGCGGGCCACCCATGATGCGTTAGAGTCCACGTCACGGGTGGCCCCCGCCCTCGGTTATAAAATTACTGTCAAACAGCTTGCGCGTCAATAGGTGGGTGACTCCGGTGCAGGCAAGATCGTCCCCCCCCTTTCGTCCCCCCTCTTTTCCTGGAGCCTGCCAGGTTGTGTGCTCGGATAAGGGTCTGGTATGGATTTTTTGGGGGGAACCCCACAGCATTTTGTTTTTTAAATGGCGCAGGGTTCCCCTTAACCACTTGCTTACTGGGCACATATACCCCCTTCCTTCCCAGGCGAAATTTCAGCTGACGGCACTGCGACGCTTTAACTGACAATTGCGTGGTCGTGTGACGTGGCTCCCAAACAAAATTGACGTCCTTTTTTTACCCACAAATAGAGCTTTCTTTTAGTGGTATTTGATCACCTCTGCTGTTTTTATTGTTTGTGCTATAAACAAAAAAATACGTGTAAATTTTGAAAAAAACACAATATTTTTTACTTTTTGCTATAATAAATATCCCAATTTTTAAAAAAAAAAAAACTATATTTTTTCCTCAGTTTAGGCCGATACATATTCTTCTACATATTTCTGGTAAAAAAAAAACGCAATAAGCGTATAGTGACTAGTTTGCGCAAAACGAAATAGGGGACATAATTATGTTTTTTTTTGTTTTTGATTTTTTACTAGTAATGGCGGCGATCTGCGTGTTTTATTGGGACTGCGACATTATGGCGGACACCATGGACACTTTTGACACATTTTTGGGACATTCACATTTATACAGCGAGCAGTGCTATAAATATGCACTGATTACTGTATAAATGTGACTGGCAAGGAAGGGGTTAACACTAGGGGCGAGGAAGGGGTTAAATGTGTGCCCTGCATAGTGTTTCTAACTGTGGGGGAAGGGGACTGACTGGGGGAGGTGACCGATCTGTGTCCCTATGTACAAGGGACACAGCATCGGTCTCCTCTCCCTGACAGGACCTGGATCTCTGTGTTTACACACAGAGATCAATGGTCCTGCTCAGTTACTGGGCAATCGCGGGTGCCGCCGGGCCAGGCACGCGCATCGTGTTCCCAGTAATGAGGCGGGTGCGTGCCCGTGCCGCCGGCGACACGCGCGCGCCCCCTAGTGGCTCTGAAAGACGCGGACATCATATGACATCCTCTCAGAACAAGAGAGCTATCTTGCCGCTGTCAATTGACGGCGGCCGGTATTAAGAAGGTTAATATCCATACCAGACCTGAAGGACCTGATATGGAATTTGGGGGGACCCCCACACTTTTTTTTTAATTGTGGTTTGGGGTTCCCTTAATATTTATACCAGACCCAAAGGGCCTGATAATGGACTAAGGGGGAACCCATGTTGTTTTTTTTCAAAGACTTTAATCTGTGTTGCCGGGATCAGTTTTAAATTACTTTTTTTCCTTTAGAAATGTCATTTTGTGCAGGGACTTTTCTAAGCACAGGAAACATGTACTACTTTACAGGCATACAATAGACACCCCCCAGGTACGAAATTTAAAGGAATATTTGGCTTTTATTGTTTCATTTTAAGCATTATTAAAATCACTGCTCCCAAAAAAACAGCTGTTTTTAAAAAAAAATTATACATGCCCCCTGGGGCAGGACCTAGGTCCCCAAACACTTTTTATGACAATAACTTGCATATTAACCTTTAAAATTAGCACTTTGTTTTCTCCCATAGACTTTTAAAGGGTTTTCCGCGGCTTTTCAAATTTGCCGTGAACACCCCAAATTGTTCGCTGTTCGGCAAACGGGCGAACAGGCAATGTTCGAGTCAAACTTATGTTCGACTCGAACAGATAGCCCATCCCTACCAACAATGATATGTATGCCTCAAACGTCTTTTGGTGAGAAAAAAACTTGTACTAAGTATACAATGGCTGCATACAATGCAAAGAACCACTTAACAAAGGACTGATGGATAGTTTACAAATCTTTAAAGGGTTTTTTCTCCAATGTCAAGAATGCAAAATGACCGATAACGTTCTATGTAAGTCTGTATTAAACATGCAGATGCACACTGCACTTATATGCTAAAAGATCTGCAATTTCCTTGTTCTGAAATAAGTCAAAAATGTAAAAGTAAAAAAAATATATATACATTATTTTGTTATCTTTTACTTTTTCTTTTTGCCATGAGCAGGATGAAACCTTGAAAATGAGTAAGCATCGGGGAAATGTCAGCATGTTTTTAGACTACATAAGTGATATAAAGAGATCCACTTCCAGTAAGGATTTCCAGTGAACACGGCTCAGGGGCAATTTAAATTACTTGCTAATTAAAGTAAGTGTAAGGCATTTTATTGAAGCCCCCCAGTGTATCACAAAGCAGACACAGTGATTGGATTCTATTTTTCCTCTGCGCTTCGGGCATCATGCCTCAGAACTCTGCCTTTCAGTTTATTTTGGGTTGGACACTTTCCTGTAGGATTTGCTTACCCTTATGAGTCTGGGGTGTAAAGAAACATATGTTCTGCGATAACTGGCTGATCACAGGGGCTCAGATACTGCTTTTCTCAAGAGCATTATTTTACTGTTGCAACCCTTTAGCATCACCTGTGTGTATCTCTTTCATTTCTAGTTTCTACTCTAGTCTGTGTGTACTGCTATCTCTCTTTACCACAAGAAAGAAGAATCTGAAAAGCCATTTGGCTCTTGCAGTGCATTGTGTAAAGTGCATACTCTACTACACAGGCATACACAATTACACACACAGCAGGTCCAATTTTCAGTGGAAACCATTTGTTAAGTTAATGTTATTGGACTGTAGAAAGAAACAAGAGCAGCAAGAAGAACCTACATAAACATGGAGAGAAACTCCAAACTGCAAGCAGATAGTGGGCCAGTGGCGGCTGGTGGCAAACTCTTCCGACCAGTCGGGGGTGGCAACCCCCCCCCCCCGGGAGGACAGCCAGAACATTAAAGCCCCGCACTTACCCCATCTAGGAAGAGGGCGGGCAGTGTGTCCAACGGCCTTCTTCCTCCTCCTGTGGTGTAAATCATGGCGCCTTCCACCGTGCACAGGGCCGCCATCAGGTACTCAAGTAAGGGGCCCAAGCATCCCAAGGGGCCCGCTCCACCTACAGCAATTTTTTTTTTGTTGGGCAGCAGCACAGAGGACACGGTGACGGGAGGCTGTATTCCCAATCTAGCCAGCAGTGAGGGGACAGGGCCGGGAGCTCAACTGACGCGCTGACCCGCCCTATGTAGCCTGTATGCTCGTAACAGAGTGGCTGTAGTTAGAGCAGTGATCGGAGTGGGCGCATCAGTGGAGCTCCCGGCCCCGTCCCCTCTAAACTGGCTGGGGAATACAGAGGTCTGGGGGCAGGACTGAGGCTCCACTGATCAGTTCTTAGTGGAGCTCCCAGCCCCGCCCCCTCTCTGCTGGCTAGTGCGTGAAAACAGCCTCCTGTGTCCTCTGTGCACTCTGCAATTCACTGGTAATCTCATGCAGTATGACCGCAGCAGTCTCTGGTAAACTCATGCAGTATGTCTGCAGTCTCTGGTTGTCTCATGCAGTATGTCCGCAGTCTCTGGTTGTTTAATGAAGTATTTCCGCAGTCTCTGTTAATCTCATGCAGTATATCCACAGTCTCTGGTAATCTCATGCATTATGTCCACAGTCTCTGGTAATCTCATGCAGTATGTCCGCAGTCTCTGGTTGTCTCATGCAGTGGGTCCACAGTCTCTGGTAATCTCATGCAGTATGTCCGCAGTCTGGTAATCTCGTGCAGTATGTCCACAGTCTCTGGCAATCTCATGCAGTATGTCCGCAGTCTCTGGTAATTTTCATGCAGAATGTCCGCAGTCTCTGGTTGTCTCATGCAGTATGTCCGCAGTCTCTGGTAATCTCATGCAGTATGTCCGCAGTCTCTGGTTGTCTCATGCAGTATGTCCGCAGTCTTTGGTAATCTCATGCAGTATGTCCACAATCTCTGGTAATCTCGTGCAGTATGTCCGTAGTCTCTGGTAATCTCGTGCAGTATGTTTGCAGTCTGGTAATCTCGTGTAGTATGTCCGCAGTCTGGTAATCTCGTGCAGTATGTCTGCAGTCTGGTAATCTCCTTCAGTATGTCTGCAGTCTGGTAATCTCCTGCAGTATGTCCGCAGTCTCTGGTAATCTCCTGCAGTATGTCTGCACACTCTGACCCACTCCTGTAGTATGTGTATTAATGTGCTGCTTTACTTGCTCAATTATTTGAGATTGCTCCACTGCTCAGTGAGTGGTTATGATGTGCATTAGCCTATAGCAACCAATCAGTGAGCGCTAATAATGTGCAGTAATCTCTTGCAACCAATCGGCAAGCAGAAATTATGTGTTGTAACCTCTAGCAACCAGCCAGTGAGCAGTAAGGATAGGCTGTAACCTCTGGCAAACAATTGCAATCGCCGCATGATCTGCTGCAGTAAACTGATTTTGAATCTATCTGCTATTTTTTTGTATGTCTCAGAATGGAGGGGGCCCCCAAGAAAATGTTTGCCCAGGGCCCAATCAAAATTAAAGACGGCCCTGGCAGCAGCACAAGAAATTAATCTATCACCTGCTGCCCTGCCGCTAGGCAGGGGCGACTCTAGGGGGGGGCCAGAGGGGCCCCTGACCCCCCCCCCCCCAATATTTTGCTGTGCCCTACCATGTGCCCCCCATGTGTTTTGCTCGGGCCGTCGCTGGAGTAACAGTCTCTCCTGAGAGGGAGAGCGTCCCCAGTCAGCTCTGCGGGAAATTCCTCCCCCCCTCCCTCTGCTCGCTGTTACTGCATAATGCAAGCTCTCACACAACCACCGATCTGCTACTTCCCCTGCATCCTCATTGGCACGGAGAAGAGCGGGTTGCAGAAAGGACTCCATGAGCACTGTGGGGGAGGGGGGCCCAAGCCTTCATCTCAGTTACTGAAAAAACAGACTGATTTCTCCCGTCCTTAGGACAGAAGAACCAGCCTGTAAATTCCGAGAGTGGTGACTGCAAGCTGAGCCGAGTGTCAGTCTATGACACTCTTTTACAGCCCAGCGAGTCCAGCCACCTCCCCCCCACTCTCCTCACATACGAGCAGGGAGGAATACAGCTCCTCCTCCTCCTCCTTTCAGTCCCGCCCACACTATCCCGGTGTGCTGTATCTGAAGAGAGGGGATGTGTGGGCGGGAAATATGAAAATCAGCAGCATGTGTGTGAATGATGCCTGAGATTCTAGATTCTGGACCGTGGGTAAGTGTGTGCACTGCAGACTGCAGTACACTGTAATCACTGAACTGCATTATCTCCATCCCTTCTCTCCCCCATCTGTCTCCCTCCCCCTCTCCTGTTCTTTCAAGAAATTCACAATTTACTTTCTGTAGCGGTCACCACCGTTTACGATATTCCATTCCATCGCCCCTTGACAGCTTATCCGACAGTCCAACAGACATCAGACACGACCCATTTCATTTCCCAGAATAACCGAGACAACACATGCTCTGGTACTGGTTCCAAAATGAATGAATGAATGAATCCTTTAATGGTACCTTAGCTTTGTTATATACAGTACAAGCATGTTACAGTTAATCACAGGGACAAAGACACACTCCACCCACACATCACACAATGGGGGGCTTCATACACATTATTTTAGATAATGATATTCCGATGAGTTAATTACTACTCATTACCCAGACGGTCTGACTCCACCTTTAGAGGGGATAATTACTACAGCTTGACAAGTCACATTCCACATCTTAACAGTGTCATTAGCATACACAATGAACAGGTCTTAGGAGCAGACCTAATTAGCACAATGGACACAAAACAGTATTAGCATCACACAATGGAATGTCTAGGAGCAGACTCAATTAACACCTCAAAAGCATGTGTCCTCACATTGAATGAAAACACTCTATTGACCTGTCGGAGTCAGACTTTAACAACTTGTAATATTTCAAGATATCCTGCAAAACATGAATTATCAGTAGTGTCCCATCGCATGTAATTTATCATTATCATTTCTCAGTCACCCTATGCCCAAAAGGGGCACAGGATGGCCCTAGACCCAAGAGTCATTAGTGACGCTGGCACAGGAGTACCCCCCATCCTTCAAAAGTCTCTGGGTGTCACGGGCCATTCTGTTACACTTTCACTTTCAGTTAGGCAAGTAATATACAGTGCAAATTTATTTCCTACATCCACAGATTGCAGGAAAGAAACTTGCATTATTCCCCCATCAACACAGACAGTGCTGACAGGGGAATATCCCTCCTGGCCAGCAATTGTATTCTCCCGACAAACAGTGATGATCACTAGTGACTATACAGCAACCACTAGTGATAATCATAAGAGAATCTGATCATTAATGGTTCAAATCTCAGCCAGTTCCTGCTGAACCAGCTGAGATTTAAACTGTCTATGGCTGGTCTTAGCTCCTAGGCAGCCCATACATTGATCACTATTTTTCATTCATATTAGGTTGAATGAAAAAAAAAAAGAAATTATCCAATTTCCCCATCTACACATTATAGGTGGATGGGGGAATCCTCCCAGTGTGGACCAGTGCTGGAATAAGCAGAGTTGCTGTCCTGTCCCGGCTATTCACAGTGCTGGTCTCTGTCTCCATGGCAGCGGCGGCAGCACATTGGAACCCAGAGCTGGCTGCTTTATGGGGCTGATGTACAGGAGGGCCAGCACAATTTGTTGTTAGAGATGGGCTGGGGGGCATGTTCAAAATTCCACATGTCAGAGCCTGCCAGAAAGCCTACACTGCACAGCGCTAATCACAGGCAGTGAGACATTTCCCGGTCCGCTGCTGCACAGATCAGGAAATGTATCACTGCCTATGATTAGCACTGTGGAGTGTTGGCTTCCTGGCGGGATTGGGCATGTGGGATTTCAAACACACCCGAGCCCATCTCTATTGGTTGTAGACAGTTGAGCTCCCTGCACATTGCTTAGCAGCAGTGGATCTTCTCTGACATGCTGATCGTGATGCAATCCAGGGATGCTCCCAGTCAAATCCTAGTGTTAAATATCAGAGATTTTATTGATCAAAGCCCACACTTTACAGGCATAGAGCCCACACGACTGCGGAACATACGTTTGATTATATATATATATATGTGGTTGTACTCTTGATGCTAATAAATACTGTGTTTATTAGATCTGACTGGGAGCATTACCTGGATCACAACCTGATCAGCATGTCAACAGAGAAGGTTATACAGCATTACTGCTGCTAGGTGACCAGCTGAGGGCTCGGCTCTCTATAACCAATAGTGCCAGCCTTCCCCTGCATGCACCCATAATCTCACCAGCACTAGGTCCTAATAGACTGTCGCCGCTACCAAGGAGACAGATGCCAGACCAGCGCTGTCAATAGCAGGGACAGGACAGCTGGGGAACCTCACAGGGGCAGAACACCAGGGCCCGGTGGTGAGACAACCTTTGCAACCCTGAAAGTTCTCCCACTGCTTTGGACCCTTATATTTTCTTGGTGTGCTGGTGACATATATCTCTTGTTTTCTGCCACCCTGGGGGGCCCCAGTATACTAGGAAGGGAGCTCACTGCAGAACATGTGAAAGGGCCCGTTGTGGGATCGTAGTAAAGGGCCCCAGGATATATATATATATATATATATATATATATATATATAAAATTGCATTTTATAGTTGGCCCCCCTACTTTTGTCCCTGTCCCCCCATGTGCCCCCCCTAAATATGAAAGCTGGAGACGCCACTGCCGCTAGGGCTCATTAGCAGTAAAGCGCTGCTAATTTTAGAGCCGCATTTAGCCCCCGCTAGCGGCTGAGGAAAGGGTTAAAAGCGCCCGCAAAGCGCCACTGCCGAAGCGCTTTGCAGGTGCATCGCCAGCGGTGCCAATTGATTTCAATGACGGGTGGTGGAGCAGCGGTGTATTCAATGCTCCCACATTGCCTGAAAGATGCTGCTTCCAGGACTTTTTCTAACGTCCTGCAAGTGCACCGCCCCAGTGTGAAAGGGGTCTTAAACTCTGCACACTGGGTAATGTTGGTGGTCAGGCTGGGGGGGGGGCAGGCTGGGGGGGCCCAGGCCTAAAGCTGTGTAAGGGGTCCCAAAATTTCTGATGGCTGCCTTGGCCGTGCATCCCCCTCCTCTACTTATTAGACGTCCAATAGGATGAACTGACCTTTCAGTTAACCGGGAAATGGGTATATAAGACCCGTGATTCCTGATTAGCGGAGAGGCGACTCAGTGTTGGAAAATCTATATATGAATAGGGGGTGGCTGTGGAGAGATTCATGTTATGCATAAATCTATCCATTAACCAAATAGAGGGTAGCGTGGATAGAGGGGGCGGGGCCCGTCCGCTCTTAATGGATGGGCTGCCCCTGGAGTGGGCATAGAGCCCGGGGCTGCATGTTGTAACACAAAAATGCTTTGCAAAGCATTGTGGCTTTAGTATGTCATTTAACAGCGACTTTAGAGTATAAAATCATATGACAAGGCAAAAAAAAAACGAATACATCTCTGCAATACATGTACATTTCCCTGTGTTTTTTTTTTCATTTAACCACTTCAATACCGGGCACTTTCACCCCCCTCCTGCCCATACCAATTTTCAGCTTTCAGTGCTGTCGCATTTTGAATGACAATTGCGGTTTAGGCCGAAACATATTCTTCTACATATTTTTGTAAAAAAAAAAACGCAATAAGCGTATATTGATTGGTTTGCGCAAAAGTTATAGCGCCTACAAAATAGGGGATAGATTTATGATTTAATTTTTTACTAGTAATGGCGGCGATCTGCGTTTTTTTTTTTTGTCAGGCCTGCGACGCACATATCGGAAACTTTTGACACAATTTTGGGACCATTCACATTTATACAGCGATCAGTGCAATAAAAATGCACAGTGTTTACCTGCTGCTTGCCCCCAGTGGCGCGCGCGGGTAATGCACATAAAAGGACGTCCATGGACGTCCACCCGGCACTTGAGAGCCGCGCTGTGGACGTCTTTCGTCTATAGCGTGGCTCTCAAGTGGTTAAAGGACATGTAAAAACTGCGTTTGTGTGTTTATTCACACTTAACATTTTTTTCTAAGCCTGTGCCCAAAGACACTCACAACCACCAGGCCAGGATTACATGGAAGAGGCCATTGTGCTCATTAACAAGGGGACAAAGTACTTTGCCAGGGGGGTCCCTGGCAAGATACACCCTCCATGTTGAGGGCATGTGGCCTTGTATAGCACGGGGAGGGGGGCATTCTTGTTTGGATAAGGGTCTGGTGACCTTTAAATCCATACCAGACTACAAGGGAAACCTATTCTGTCTTTACCTTACAACTGAATTTTACTTTCTTCATCAACTCATCCCCACTACAGTAGTCAGTGCTACTACAGTGATTGTCTTCTAGGTTCTGCTGATCATTTGCCCTGCTGCATAGTGAACACAGGGAGTTAAACCCTTGGCACAAGCGCCATTCACAGAATGCTTTGTGTTTCTTTCAAATCATGCAAGGCGTTCTCTGATTGGACAAGTTGAAGATGGGGCAGTGATATCTCCACCTCATCTGATCAGAGAATGTTTTGCTTTAAAAAATGTAGGTGCTCTGAGAATGGCACCTGTGCTGACTAAGCGACTCTCTGTGTTCACTATGCAGCGCGGCAGCCACTTGGGCTTGGACCTGGAAAAGAGCAGCGTCCATTTTAGTAACAGTGACTACCACAGTGATTCTTTGCTTCCACAGTGGTCCATCATGGATAGCTTATGCATAGTTACATTGCTCCAAACTGAACCAGTGTGACCATCCTATAAAATCTATGGGCCAGATTCTCGTCCAGCGACGTATCTCTGCGGCGGCGTAACGTATCCGATTTACGTTACGCCGCCTCAACTTAGACGGGCAAGTGCTGTATTCTCAAAGCACTTGCTCCGAAAGTTGCGGCGGCGTAGCGTAAATCTGCCGGCGTAATCCCGCCTAATTCAAATTTGGATCAGGGGGGGCGTGTTTTATGTAAATGTACTGTGACCCGACGTGATTGACGTTTTTCCCGAACGGCGCATGCGCCGTCCGTGGAGTTTCCCAGTGTGCATTGCTCCAAAGTACGCCGCAAGGACGTCATTGGTTTAGACGTGAACGTAAATGACGTCCAACCCCATTCACGGACGACTTACGCAAACGACGTAACTTTTTAAAATTTAGACGCAGGAACGACGGCCATACTTAACATTGTTACGCCGCACTTATGCCACCATATAGCAGATGCAACATTACGCCGGGAAAAGCCTAACGTAAATGGCGTAACTTTACTGCGTCGGCTGGGCGTACGTTCGGGAATTCGCGTATCTAGCTAATTTGCATACTCGACGCGGAATTCGACGGAAGCGCCACCTATCGGCCAGCGTAAAAATGCAGTTACGATCCGACGGCGTAAGAGACTAACAGATATCTATGCGTAACTGATTCTAAGAATCAGGCGCATAGATACGACGGCGCAACGCTGAGATACGATGGCGTATCTGGAGATACGCCGTCGTATCTCCACTGAGAATCCGAGGGCCTTTATCTGCAACTCAGCTTTTTACTATTGGTACCTTTGCTTTTATTATTTTACGATTATTATAATAATAGGACCTATGCTATAAAATGCATACCTGGAACTCATTTTTTTTTTCTTATAGTACTTTTACTATTATTATTTTACCATTAGCATACCTATGCTACAATGTCCATACCTGAAGTTCAGCTTTTTACTATTTGTACTTTTACAACATGTACTATTAGTATATTATTAGGACATATGCCATACATTCCATACCTGGAACTAAGCTTTATACTATTAGTATTTTTACTATTATTGTTTTACTAAATTAGTATAATGATGGGACCTATGCTATAAGCTCCATACCAAGAGTCCAGCCTTTTACTATTTGTACTTTTACTATAAGTATAATAATGGGACCTATGCTATACATTCCATACCTGGAACTCGGCTTTTCACTATTAGTACTTTTTAAAAATATTATTTTACAATTGTTATAATAATGGGACTTATGCTATACATTGCATACCTGAAAGTCATCTTTTTACTATTAGCACTTTTACTAGTATTATTTTACTATGGTTATTGCAGCAAAAGGGTCACTGGTTCAAATCCCAATCACAACACTACCTGCCTAGAGTTTGCAAGTTCTCCCTGTGCCTGCGTGGGTTTCCTTCGGGTAATCTGGATTCCTCCCAGACTCCAAAGACATGATGGTAGGTTAATTGGTTTCTGTCTATATTCCCTAGTATGTGTATATAGGACTGTAAGTTAGGGACCTTATATTGTAGGCTCCTTGTGGGCAGGGACTGATGTGAATGTACAATGTATATAATTTTTGGGGGGGCGCAAACGAAAAAAAAAATGCAGCCTCACTGTGCCTATCAAATGCAGCCACTGTGCCATCAATTGTCACCACTGTGCCATGCCATCAAACGCAGCCACTGTGCCATCAATTGTCACCACTGTGCCATGCCATCAAATGCAGTCACTGTGCCATGCCATCAAACGCAGCCACTGTGCCATCAATTGTCTCCACTGTGCCATGCCATCAAACGCAGCCACTGTGCCATCAATCGTCACCACTGTACCATGCATGCCATCAAACACAGCCACTGTGCCATCAATTGTCACCACTGTGCCATGCCATCAAACACAGCCACTGTGCCATCAATTGTCACCACTGTGCCATACCATCAAACGCAGCCACTGTGCCATCAATTGTCACCACTGTGCCATGCAATCAAACGCAGCCACTGTGCCATCGATTGTCACTACTGTGCCATGCCATCAAATGCAGTCACTGTGCCATGCCATCAAACGCAGCCATCAATTGTCTCCACTGTGCCATGCCATCTGCCATCAAACGCAGCCAGTGTGCCATCAATTGTCACCACTGTGCCATGCCATCAAACGCAGCCACTGTGCCATCAATTGTCACCAGTGTGCCATGCCATCAAACGCAGCCACTGTGCCATCAATTGTCACCACTGTGCCATGCCATCAAACACAGCCACTGTGCCATCAAATGCAGTCACTGTGCCATGCCATCAAACGCAGCCACTGTGCCATCAATTGTCTCCACTGTGCCATGCCATCATACGCAGCCACTGTGCCATCAATTGTCACCACTGTGCCATGCCATCAAACGCAGCCACTGTGCCATCAATTGTCACCACTGTGCCATGCCATCAAACGCAGCCACTGTGCCATCAATTGTCACCACTGTGCCATGCCATCAAACGCAGCCACTGTGGCATCAATTGTTACCACTGTGCCATGCCATCAAACGCAGCCACTGTGCCATCAATTGTCACCACTGTGCCATGCCATCAAACGCAGCCACTGTGCCATCAATTGTCACCACTGTGCCATGCCATCAATCGCAGCCACTGTGCCATCAATTGTCACCACTGTGCCATGACATCAAACGCAGCCACTGTGCCATCAATTGTCACCACTGTGCCATGCCATCAAACACAGCCACTGTGCCATCAAATGCAGTCACTGTGCCATGCCATCAAACGCAGCCACTGTGCCATCAATTGTCTCCACTGTGCCATGCCATCGTACGCAGCCACTGTGCCATCAATTGTCACCACTGTGCCATGCCATCAAATGCAGTCACTGTGCCATGCCATCAAACGCAGCCACTGTGCCATCAATTGTCTCCACTGTGCCATGCCATCAAAGGCAGCCACTGTGCGATCAATTATCACCACTGTGCCATGCCATCAAACGCAGCCACTGTGCCATCAATTGTCACCACTGTGCCATGCCATCAAACGCAGCCACTGTGCCATCAATTGTCACCACTGTGCCATGCCATCAAACGCAGCCACTGTGCCATCAATTGTCACCACTGTGCCATGCCATCAAACGCAGCCACTGTGCCATCAATTGTCACCACTGTGCCATGCCATCAAACGCAGCCACTGTGCCATCAATTGTCACCACTGTGCCATGCCATCAATCGCAGCCACTGTGCCATCAATTGTCACCACTGTGCCATGACATCAAACGCAGCCACTGTGCCATCAATTGTCACCACTGTGCCATGCCATCAAACGCAGCCACTGTGCCATCAATTGTCACCACTGTGCCATGCCATCAAACGCAGCCACTGTGCCATCAATTGTCACCACTGTGCCATGCCATCTAACGCAGCCACTGTGCCATCAATTGTCACCACTGTGCCATGCCATCAAACGCAGTCACTGTGCCATCAATTGTCACCACTGTGCCATGCCATCAAACACAGTCACTATGCCATCAATTCGCACCACTGTGCCATGCCATCATACGCAGCCACTGTGCCATGCCATCAAACGCAGCCATGGTGCCATCAATTGTCACCACTGTGCCATGCCATCAAACGCAGCCACTGTGCCCCTCAATTGTCGCCACTGTGCCAATTGTCACCTATGTGCCCTTTAATTGTTGCCAATGTGCCCATTGTCGCCACTGTGCCCATTGTTGCCACTGTGCCCTTTCATTGTTGCCACTGTGTCCATTGTCCCCACTGTGCCCTTTGTCACCACTGTACCCATTGATGCCACTGTGCCCTTTGTCGCCTATGTGTCCTTTGTCGCCGCTGTGCCCTGTAAAATGCACTTACCTTTCTGCTTCCACGTGCCTTGATGTCTTCTCCCTCCCTCGATGATGCTTCAGTCAATCAGGTTACCGATAACCAGAATCAGCGAACCTGATTGGCTGAGACGGCCGTCAGTCTTATCCAAGGAACGCACCCCCCGTACGTCCCGAGGATAAGCTTCCGCGAGACGAGGGCTGTACTCGGGAAGTCTATCAGAGCCGCTGGCTCTGATAGGCACTTCCGCACAGCCAACCAGCTGCCGTTATTCAGGTAGCCGGCGCTCAATGTCCGGCCACCTGAAAAGACCAGCGGCAGCTGGCAACAATAACATACATTCATGCAATGCATGAATGTATGTTATTTGCGAGAGCCAGAGGGGGTGGCGCTGCAGCGCCCTCTATAGACGGAGTTAGTGACATTTTAAGGAAAATAAAAATTCTTAAAGGGCCCTTTTTTTTTTTATGTGCCTATGGACGGGCCGCCACTGATGGGACCTATGCTTTACATTCCACCCCTGGAAGTCTGCATTTTACTATTAGTACTTTTACTATTATTATAATAATGGGACCTATGCTATAGAAGAACCCATACCTGAAGTTCAGCTTCCTTCTATAATATTTGTACTATTATTATCTTACTACTAGGCCTTAGGCTATAAAATCCATACTTGGAATTCAGTTTTTTAAGATTAGAACTTTTAATGTTAGCACTATAACAGGACCTGTGCTATAAAATACATATCTGGAATTCAACTTTTTGCTATTTGATTATTTGACTATTAGTATAATAATTGTTACTATTATTTTTACCCTAGTTTTGTAACTGTACCTTCTCCCTTTTATATTGCAAACCTTTTTTTGCGCTTTGCAAATCCTTCACACCTCTGCGTTTTTTTTTTTGTTTTTTTGAAGCGTAGGAACGCACAACCCTTCATTTAACATAGTTTCCTATGGGTCCACACTTCTGCGTTTTTTTTTGTGAACCGTAGGAACGCACGACCTTCGATTTAACAAGTATGTATAAAGTACATACCTGGAATTCAACTTTTTGCTGGTTATACATTTACTATGATTATTTGACTATTAGTATAATAATTGTTACTATTATTTTTACTCTAGATTTGTAACTGTACCATCTCCCTTTATATTGCGCAAAGTGTTTGCGCTTTGTAAATCCTTCACACCTCTGCATTTTTTTACGAAGTGTAGGAACGCACGACCCTTGATTTAACATAAGTTTCCTATGGGTCCCATTCAAACCTCTGCATTGTTTTTTTTGTGAAGCGTAGGAATTGCGTTTTTTTACTATTAGAACTTTTAATGTTAGCATTATAACATTATACATTATATATTATACATACCTGGAATTTAACTTTTTGCTATTTGTACTTTAAGACCCGGTTCACACTGGGGCGACTCAGCCGCCTGACAAGTCGCGTCCCATTCTAGTGAATAGAACCGTTCTAATAGGAGCGACGCAAGTCGCTCCGACTTAGAAAAAGGTTCTTGTACTACTTCGGGGGCGACCTGCATTGACTTCTATACAGAAGACATTTTGCAAGTCGCCTTAGATGTCGTCTTCATGTCGCCTGGCCGAGTCGCCCCAAAGTCGTGCCGCCCCTGTGTGAACCGGATTATTTGACTATTAGTATAATAATTGTTACTATTATTCTTACCCTAGTTTTGTAACTGTACCATCTCCCTTTATATTGCACAAACCTTTTGCGCTTTGTAAATCCTCCACAAATGTGTTGTTTTTTTTTTTTTGAAGCGTAGGAACGCACGACCCTTGATTTAACATAGTTTCCTATGGGTCCACACTTCTGCGTTTTTTGTTTGTGAAGCGTAGGAACACACAACCTTCGATTTAACATGTATATATAAAATACATACCTCAAATTCAACTTTTTACTATTTATACTTTTACTATGATTATTTGACTATTAGTAAAATAATTGTTACTATTATTTTTACTCTAGTGTCGTAACTGTACCATCTCTCTTTATATTGCGCAAACCGTTTGCGCTTTGTAAATCCTGTACAATAATAATGACACTGGCACGTGATAGAAGTCCATGATCTCAGAGCTTTTTTTTTTTTAAATATAATAAAAAAAAAGGGAGTGCGATCCCTCTGTGATGTAACATTCCAAAAGTGGCGTTGTTTTTCCCCCCACAAAGAGGACTTTGGTGGACTGGCTCTCCCACCATCTGTACTTTCCCAAACCTGCAGTCTTTGAGGTGCTAGCTCTTGTCACACACAAACAAAACAAGTGGAAAGTTTGTGTCCCCCCCCTCCATGAAATGTGCAGTCAGTAGGAGGCCACAAGAAAGGAGTGGCAGAAGAAAAGCGGGCTGGCAGCGTCCTCCGAGCCGGCAGAGCGAGCTCCTCTGAGGGCTTTTTTTTTTTTTTTTTGTATTTTTTTTTTTGGTGAATAAGCCCTGGCTGTCTGAATCCGCGTGTGCACTGAGATGTGAAGAGGCGGCTCGGATTTCGTGCCTAAAGAGAAGAGGCAATCTTTTCTTCTTCTCCCTTAGCCTTGCCTTCTTTGCTTTCAGTCTCCGAGCTGGTGTCTTGCAGAGAAGGAGGAGGAGGGGGCCGGGAGAGGATTGTCTGAATTTTTTGTCTGTGTGTGTTTTGGGAGGGGAGGGGTGCTGGGAGCAGATAGAGGTGCTGCTCTGCTCTTGTCTTTGTAGTGTCGCGGTGGGGGGGCGAGGAAGGAGGGTTTTTTTTTTTTTTAGCTGCTGTTCCTGAAGCCAGTCACTCTCTTGCCTTGGAAGAAGCGAGGACAATCTCTGCTTTCCTCTCTCAAGTTTTTTTTTTTATTATTATTTTTTCTCCCTGGATATTGGAGGGCTCGGGGGTTCCGGAGAGGCTGCCACCTGCTCTGGGGGCACACACATTACACGCACACTACACACACGCTACACAGAGGGTCTCACACACTTACACCGTGCCTATGCGGGCTGCACCGTTCTCCGGACTCCACGCTGCGCCACAAACTTCCACAACTTTTCCTCATCTTCTCCGCCGTTGTATGGATTGTGTCACTGGCATAGGAAGACGCTCGGACCGTATCCTGAGGTAATTCCTCCCCTCCTTCGTGTGTGCCACGAGCTCACTCACTTCTCTCACCGCTGCCCATTGTTTATTATTATTATTATTATTATTATTATTTGTATTATCTATTCTTGTTTATTTGGTTCATGTTAGTTATATACAGTAGCAATGTATGCAGCACTTTGTACACTCTACAAAGTCCATCTGGTTCAACCAATACCAGTCCTCCAGGAGCTTACAATCTAAGGTCTTTACCTCACAGGCTAGACAGGAGCCCATGAACCTAGCAAGCATGTCTTTGGAGCAGATATGTACAGGAGGTAGGTCCTTGTCTTCGCTAGGTTCACACCTGTGTCTTTTTTCGTGAATGCACGACCAAGGATTCAACATAGTTTCTATGGGTCCCGTTCACACTTCTGCGTTTTTTTTCGTGAAGCGCAGGAACGCACGACCCTTGATTTAATATAGTTTCTATGGGTCCCGTTCACACTTCTGTGTTTTTTTTCCGTGAAGCGCAGGAACGCACGACCCTTGATTTAACATAGTTTCTATGGGTCCCGTTCACACTTCTGCGTTTTTTTCCGTGAAGCGCAGGAACGCACGACCCTTGATTTAACATAGTTTCTATGGGTCCCGTTCACACTTCTGTGTTTTTTTTTCGTGAAGCGCAGGAACGCACGACCCTTGATTTAACATAGTTTCTATGGGTCCCGTTCACACTTCTGCGTTTTTTTTGTGAAGCGCAGGAACGCACGACCCTTGATTTAACATAGTTTCCTATGGGTCCCATTCACACCTGTGCATTTTTTTGTGAAGCACAGGAACACACAACCCTCGATTTAACATAGTTTCCTATGGGTCCCATTCACACCTGTGCATTGTTTTGTGAAGCACAGGAACACACAACCCTCGATTTAACATAGTTTCCTATGGGTCCAGTTCACACTTATGCAGTTTTTTTTGTGAAGCGCAGGAAGGCATGACCCTCGATTTAACATAGTTTCCTATGGGTCCTATTCACACCTCTGCATTTTCATAAAGCGCAGGAACGCACGACCCTCAATTTAACATAGTTTTCTATGGGTCCCGTTCACACCTCCACATTTTCATGAGGCGCAGGAACGCACAACCCTCTATTTAACATAGTTTGTATAAATCCTATTCACACCCCTGCATTTTCATGAAGCACAGGACCATACGACCCTCAATTTAACATAGTTTTCTATGGGTCCCGTTCACACCTCCACATTTTCATGAGGCGCAGGACGCACAACCCTCAATTTAACATAGTTTGTATAAATCCTATTCACACCCCTGCATTTTCATGAAGCACAGGACCATACGACCCTCAATTTAACATAGTTTCTATAGGTTCTATTCACAACTCTGCATTTTCTTTGCAAAGTGAAGAAATGCACAACCCTCGATTTAACATAGTTTCCTATGGGTCCTGTTCACACCTGTAGGTTTTTTTTTTGTGAAGCGTAGGAACGCACGACCCTTGATTTAACATAGTTTCCTATAGATCCTATTTACACCTGTGCGTGTTTTAGTGAAGCAGAGGACCCTTGATTTAACATGGTTTCCTATAGGTCCCGTTCACACCTGTACTTCTTTTGTGAAGTGCAGGAACACACGACTATCGATGTAACGTGGTTTCCTATGGGTCCTGTTCACATCAGTGCAGTTTCCAGATGAGGAGCATTAAGGTGATTAGTGCACTTGCGGCAAAAACAATTGAACACTATCCAGGAAAAGTGACTTCTACTTTGTTAACCAGTGTTTCTCAATTCCAGTCCTCAAGGTGCACCAACAGCATGTTTTCAGTTTTTCCCTCAGATAAAACGGCTGTGATAATTACTAAGGCAGTAAAACTGATCAAATGACCTGTGCAAAATTAATGGAAAGCCTGAAAACATGACCTGTTGGTTGCGCCTAGAGGTCTGGAATTGAAGAAACACTGCTTTCAACAAAAAAAACAGCCAAGTACTGTCCATTATACTTTTTTTTCAAATTTGCATTAATATTCAAATTTTCAGGACAAGCTTTTCGGGATATACCTCCTTCTTCAAGGTCCAAGCAGTCCAGGGAGTGATTGATTGAACTTTGAAGAAAGGCATAAACCTCAAAAGCTTGTCCTAAAATTGTGGATATTAGTGCAAATAAAAAAAAAGTATCATGGGCAGTACTTGGTTGTTTTTTGTTAAACTTTTTTTTATGCAGGAAGATGCGTTTTGGGGTCCATAGACTTCAAAGGGAGCACATGAAATAACATGTATACTTGTATTTTTTTGTGCATTTTTTTAGGTTTTGTGTTTATAAAAAAAAAAAACGCATGACGCATTGAACTGCATTTAAAAACACGCTTAAAAATGCACCCAAAAGAGCACGAGAAGCACATACAGGTGTGAACCTAGCTTGAGGATTTGGGGATCCTGAAAACAAGTGTAAAAGTAGTCTAACCGAGGCTTCAATGGTTGCCTGAACTCCACTAGAAGTTTGGCAAACACATAAATCACTGCACGATACATAATATGGCAGCTTGCTAACCCTTATGTGATAGTTGCATTTGTTTTTTTCTTTATTTAAACTTCCTCTCCTAGGGTGACAACTGTGCTGGGCAGTATGGTCACCCCTAGGTCAGGAGGGTGTTAGGACTACATGACAATGGGGTTAATTTACTAAAACTGGAGAGTGCAAAATCTGGTGCAGCTCAGCATAGAAACTAGCTTCCAGGTTTTCTTGAACGAGCTGAAGTTAGAAGCTGATTGGCTACCACGCAGAGCTGCAGCAGATTTTGCACTCTCCAGTGCTAGGAAATCAACCACAATGTGTTACGAGTACATAACACCGGGGAGAGGGGTTTTATAGTCCACAGAGATAGCAGGAAGCAATGCTAACTCCAGGAAGTTATCACAAGATTTCTGGCTGGATGAACAGATAGATATTTGTATATTTTAGTAAAACACTTTTAATGGTGTATTTAAGAGACCAAACAGAAGCAAATAATTTTACATACAAATCTGACCTACAAAGGAAAGTATCTTTATTTAAAAAAAAATTGTGACACTTGTGTCCATTGACAGTCACAAAGATCCTTACGCATGTGTTAAAGCTTTGTAAATTCTGCCTTTAGTCATAGTAAAGGGTCCCAGTGCCTTCCATTGGGATGATAATTATTTTTATCAACATAGCATGGCTTCAGTGTCCAACCTGGCGATTTATTATAGCTTGCCAACAAATGATAGTCTTCTCGTGGCTTTTGTTTATAGATAAAACAAAGCATGTGTTGAGTTTCTAAGCAAGGGATCTCAGAGTACTCTATTTGTACATTTTAAAACTGTGTAGTATACTATAAACACTTTATTTTTACTAAATTCATCTCTCTTCCAGTTTAAATAAGTAGTGTGTAAACTAGGTTTAAACCATGAGTGCAACTATTACAGCAAACAATTGCGTCTGATGTGCCTAATTTCACACAGCACTTGTGAAAAGGATCCTCTGACTGGGGTTTAGGGCAAATCTAGTGAGACTTGCCTGTCACTTCCCCATGTGCTAACGAGGTGACAGTAATCAGGGAATGATTGCTCCCATTATGTGTGTGGGTGTTTTGGAGTGTGTGCTTGGTATGTAAATATATGGAGATATGTTGGGAATATAGATGCCAAAATATACATGGTTATTAGAACAAATGGCAACATAATTTGCATTATCCTATATATCTGTAGATGCAGTAAAGCACTCATATTTAGTGTACTCATTTAACCATGTGGCCTGAGGGCTGCCTCTTCAAAGACCACTACTAGAAGCCTGTACGTTCCCAACTGGTGGATCTATTTTCTACATGAAGCTTTTGTTACATCTTTTGTCAGACACAATTTCAGCCCTGTTAGCACATGTTCGCTTTTGGAAGGTGCATATGTTGATACGTTTGCTTTGTTATGTACCCAAAATCATCTGTATGTTCTGCTTAAGCATCACTTTTGTAAACCTGCACACTACATTTAAAAACTTTTTAGTTCTATGAAAACACCTAATGTGAACACACATAGGTGCATTTTGCATAAGATTTAACAAATGTAAAGCCCAAATCAAAGCTTTTTATGAAGAAACAACTGTCTGAGACAATTGAAAATAGCAGACGACTGGTAGAATGATTTTCCAACAGGCTGGAAAGTAATTTTTGCAGATGGCCTTGCAAAACAGATAACAGATATGATTTTTTTATGTACACACATAGGTTATGAAAAGGCCATTGTTTTAAAATTATCTGGTAGTGTTCAAAGTGCAAATGTAAAAAAAAAAAAAAAAGACTGGTCTTTCCAGAAGTCATAAAATGGTCAACAATATATATTACTAGTGATAATTAACTTTAGATTTTTTTTTATTGATACGAAGATACTGATTATTGTATTTTCAAAAATTCAAGCCATGTATGGGCAGCATTAGTTTTCCTCCTAGTTTTTTTTTTTTTTTTTGACCACCTCTGTCTGACCTTTGCTGGCTCAACCTTCATTTATGGCATTGCTACTAAAGTGCTCATTTCTTCCTAGAAAGCCTCTTGTGTGGCTTTTGTTTGTATACTGTCGTCAGGATGGCTAGCATGCATACCTTTGTTTGTACATAGGTTAATCATTAGATGTATGAGTCCGAGAGAAATCACTCCAATAACGAAACTTGGAAATTGTTCACATTTTCATATGGATTGAGCAGTGTTCTGCATGATGTACAATTAACCTATGATGTGTGATATGATACTTTATTATATATAAATATGTATGTGTGTGTATATATATATATATATATATATATATATATATATATATATATATATATATATAAAATCTTTGATGCTGGAGGTAATATGCATAGATGCATAGAAGACATCTTTTGTAGTACTTTCAGAGTTTTGCACTCCTGTGATTCATAATATCTGCACTTGTTTCAGAATGTAACGATAGTGAGCTGCAGTGTAAGAGCATGTCTTGGCTGTGTAAAATGGCAGTTATATAACTATGGCACTTTGTTTTTTTATTAAAATAATAGTGCTTTTAAACCCACTATCCAAAAGACAAAGTATAAAAAAATAATTACTACTGATTTGTTAATAGACTACTTCTATAACTGGGTGCCCTCAGTTACCATACTTTCCATATTATTGTAATGCTTTCTTTATCATTTAGTTAAGTCCAAAGGCAAATGCAATTTGCTAAATAAAAGGTAAAGGTATTTTGTGTAGTATTTTATAAATGCAGATAAGAAAATGAACTTGCAAGACTTCTTATCCTGAAATGTTTAGGGGGGTTCAGGGAGAAAAAGTAAAACATTAAAAAAAATTGTATCTAAAAGTATCTAAAAAAAGTAATTTTCTGAGCCAATACCTGTGCAAACTACTTAATGTGGCAATTGTGGACTTAGAAGTATTAGTGCAGTTGGCAAGGTGCCTTTTTTCTCTTGAGAGCTGTGAGCACCCACTGCTTAACAATGTAGCAAAATCCAAGTGGAATCCAAAGCTTCAGCCTTTCTGTTAGTATTTTTACAAGTAAGTAAAAGTTACATTTTTGAAGTGTATGCGGATAACAGGCAGCAGTTCCGAAGAGGTCTTTGTTGGAATGCATGTTTTTTTTGACTCTATGATTGATTTAGGTAGTTTATAAAGATTAAATTGTGACAAAATTAGAACTTTTAACTTCACAAAATGTTTCCTTAAAAGAGATGTATATTATTCTTGCATAAAATTAGGGTCTGCATCTTGTTAGGACCAAAATCATTTTCATTGATGAGTGAAAGGGAAAGTTTGTAAACCACCCATGTCTTCCAACCCCTCTTTCTTGTTTCCTTTGTAAACACAGAAACACATTTGGCTTTTTCTGTCTTTTTCCACTTCACGTGCTCTGGTTAAAAACTGTACTTCATGCCACTTTTTCTTATTTGTGCCTTGTGTTTTACAAGGCTTGTCACCGAATCAATGTTTAGGGTGGCACCACACTGGTTCAAAAGTTTTCAAGGCTCTTGAAGTATACTGTTACACTCATCAGTGTCTGGGTACCCATCTGTTACTGTGCAGTGTCTACATTTTTGTTGTCTGCTCCAGTTATGAGGGAAAGTTAAACTCTGATATATAAGCCAAAACACAGATGCCATTTATTCTTAAATTTCTAAGCGATGTGCTACTGTCTAGCTTGCATGTAATTACATTTAATTTGTAACACTCAAGTATTTCCTATGCTGCTTCAGTGTATTCTGTAAGTAAGGTTTATTAGCAAAGAAAAAGTAAATACATAATTATTGTAGACAGAACGATACTGTTATTTTGTTTTGACTATAAAATCAGTAGGAAGAACTTGTTATGCAGCAGGACATGTATGCTTATTTTTACTGCTGTTGTGTTTTTCACAACTGTAATGTGCTTGTTGCAAAGACAAAAACATTTGTAGAATAATTCCTAATTTTCTCCCACTTTTGTTTTTTGTACCACATTGTATAAATATAGAGAAGCTGTAAGAATGAAGTAATGCATTTTTTCTATGTAGACAAACACCTGTTGTGTTGGATGCGTTGGCAATGTGTCATCTAATGTAGCATTACATGTGAATGCTTCCTAATATCTTGGGGGTGTTGTCTTTCAGGGAAGTTAAGAGATCTGATTTTACCATCAGTACTGTTGACATGTCAGGAATCACAGAGCATTTTCTTTCTAAAATGTTAACTCAGCTTTCTAAACAAAGTTAATAAAATAACAGTGGAAAGTTGTGGAGAGTAATTCTACAGGACTTGTGTGATAAGTGGTTTAGTTATCACCCAGATACATAGGCTGGAATGGATTGTGCATATAAAACTACATGCATATATCTGCATCTGAGTTTAGGGTGAAGAGCACAGGAGAATGAAACCAGAGGAAGAGTTATTTATGTATTGCTCCTTCAAGGCCAGAGAAACCAGCTGCGAGTCTCTGTAGGAACAAGGATGTAGTTTTTTGGGTGAGGATGGGATATTTGCACAGCTGAGACCAGCATGTCCTAAGGGAGGGGGCATGATACTGCACAGTTACCCAACAGCGGCTCCCAGACCCCATAACTTTGGTGTGTAATGAGGCAGGAAATGTGCCATTAAAATCCAAGCGTGTGCAGTGAGGCCACCACAGTTGCATATTCTGTAGCAAATGTGACATTGCGTGGGTGATCCTGTCAGCGCTACACTTATTTCCTGTGAAACTATATGACACTGCATGTTTTTATACTATTGTGTGCCACATTCTTTGACACAAGTGGGCTTATTCACAACATACGGCAAAGTCCTATACCGCATAACAACCAATGAGAAGTAAATTTACTAAGATTCAATTCTGATTAATTGTTCTGGGTTATTGTACTTAGTTGTCAGAATAAATCCAAATGTGCGATTCTCAATAATGTGACAGTTTGGTCACTTTTACCCCTTACGATTGTGCATGGCAAAGACCACCAACCTGTCAGCATTTTAAAATATATTACAGGGGGACATTGTTACTAATGTCATGATTTCAACCCATCATACATGACTTCAGACCACAATGTTTGTCATGATATTGACATTAAATTTGAATATTAATACTTTTTTTTTTTCGTATTCTAAACTCAGCTTGTACATTAGTATTTATTTGTTGATTTCTTGCCAATATTACATGATTAAAAGATTATTGGCAAGGCAAAATAAAAAGCATTTTCTGATGAGTATAAAATCTAGGGGAAGTTTCCATGGAAATCAATTTATAAGGATACATCTCTAATATTTAGACCAGGTATCAAGACTAGTAGCCTGAGATTTATCTCAACTGTCGCTTCCCTTTGAAGCATTGTCATCTGGATACATTGGATGTCTTTATTTTCTGTTAATTATAAGTCTGTCAAAATCTCTATTTGGCGCCTAGGAGAGAGCTGTTGGGCACGCAGCAGTTACGAGAAAAAAAGTAGTTTGCCAGGAAAATTCAGTCTTGGTGTGGCAGTTTTTAAAATAATTATTTGCTGTAGCCCAGTGTAATATGTTATTCTGCATCTTTTGACTGAAGTGATAAATTTAAATAAAAGGCACAAAATCCTCAGATTTTCCACTGCGGATTACTTGGCAACTGCAGCATGTGAGCAAATGACAATAACATTGTGCATTCTTATTAACAGCTTTCCTCAAGCTGATTTTAGGCTGGTGGTGTATAAAACAGTATATGTTATGGGTCCCAAGCATCATCATAGACAGAATGGGAAAATATGAATAATGTAGTGCATTCAGCTATACTTAGTTTTACGATAAAAATATTCTCACAAAGGTTATTTGCAGTCCTTTATGGCATACTTTACATATGATAGTGTTGTTTATGCTGACATGTCTGTGGATTCAAAGATAAATAATTGTATTTGTACTATACCATTGAGATGTACATATGTTGTTCTTATACACTTCTCAAATTGTTAAACAGTGTCTCTACATATCTTGATGCGCTTAACTTTTACCACTAGTACTTCACAGAGTACTCAACAAATCCCAAATGACAAACAACCAACCGATGTATGTCACTCATCTTGTTAGTGCAACAAAGGTGTCTGTAAGTGAAATTGGGGCTCCTGTTAGGTACCTCATTGGAGGAGAAATTGCTGACATGAATGCTTTCTTGACATCAGTATTGTGTAGGATTCTGTCATCCTGATGTTAATCTTCTAATGTGCTCGTGCGTCAGGGAATGCAGAAATAATAACAATAAAATGTAAAGTAGATTATAATGTTCATTAGTTTTGATATGTGAAATATTGTTTTGTGTTAAAAATCCATTTGAGCTTGCAAGAAAATACAATCTGTCTAGAGCTAATACTTATCTCTGTAACCACCTACCTCAGTTTCAATGTCATGTATACAGTTTATTTGGCTATTCCTGGTAGTTTTTCTCATTTATTAATGTTGAATAAGCTGATCAGCTGTTTGTAAATACAGTGATAACAGCACACATGGTGGATATTATAGTTTACTTGATGCCTAAATGGCATAAATACATAATAGGTGAGGTTGAAAAAAGACACAAGTCCATCTATTAAATTACAGCATTTATTTACAATATTATTAATCCACAAAATTGGCAATGGTTTTGTGCTATAAAACTGACACTGATAACAGTATCAGAAGTAAAGTGCTGGAGTTTCACAGCCGATTTGCGTCTATTGACTAATAGCAAAGAACAATTTTCATTCAGGTGAACATGCTCAGAACAGACATAGCACCATGCCTTATGTATAGAAATATTTTGATTTAGTGGTTCCTTCATCATAATCCCTCTGACATTGTTTGTTGTCTTGTTAAAATGGTTACACTTTGGCGTTAGATGTGGTGCTCTAGGCTCAAGGTTATGTGCCACTGCTGATCCCTAAGCATGTAAGTTCCCCCTCTGTTTATAAGGATTTTCTCAACGCCTTTAGGTCTATTTCAATAGACCTACCTAACACATATACACTAAAGCCCCATACACACAGATTTTCTGCAGATTTTTGTCTTCAGATTTACCAAAACCGTATAGTGCAAGGATCTGCCTGATTGCATACTAATTGAAACTCTAAAGGTTTGACCTCATATTATATGGTTTTGGCAAATCTGAAGACAAAAATCTGCAGAAAATCTGTGTGTATGGGGCTTTAGTGTATATGTGTTAGGTAGGTCTATTGAAATAGACCTAAAGGCGTTGAGAAAATTCTTATAAACAGAGGGGGAACTTACATGCTTAGGGGGTTTAAGTGTGTGCCAAATGCATAAGCACATCCTTGATTTCTATAATTAGTATACCTCTAGTTCACCCACCATGATGAAGATTCAGACAACAGTTGCAATAACTTGCTAGCATAGATGGGACGATCTGTAGTCAGAATTTTAAAGCAAGCACCATATGCAAGATGTTGTGTGAATAATAGATTTTTACTCAAAGGTAGTTTATTCAGTAAACAGCCAAACTCTGGTAAAGCCATGCGATTGAAAATTTTTAAACATGGAATGAACACATCTTGTATCGATCTTCCAGTGAATAGCAACTCTGCTTTCCCATTGGACAGAGACTGGTGTGCTTAAATAAAATTATCTGGTTCTCTTTGCTAAATATGGACAGCAGTAGAACCCATTGATAAAGGGTAAAATGATATTGATATTTTAGCCTTATTTTAGAGATAGATTCCACCAATTTATAGAAGATTTGTTCTTGCAGATATGTCACCATAAACTAGATGTAATTCCTTATTTTCACTAGAGGAAAGCTTGGAGGTACTTTCCTAAGGGGGTATAACTGTGTATAGTTTTATTTTTCTTTATTTTCTTCCTTCAATGTTAAAGTTGTAAGTTTGCATTTAATTTAATCTGTGAATGTGCATTTCACATTTTCCAAGGAAAACCTTCATTTTGAAGTAGCTCAATTCTTCTTGCACCAACTTTTCAGAAATTCAAGAGCATGTTTTGAGATTTAAACATTTTTGTCCTGTGCCTTATCTTTTTTCATTATATCTATAAATCTTTGTCTTGTCTCTGCATATTGTATTTTGTCTATGTCTATTGGCTGCACATCTGTTTCTTGTCTTTATTCCGTCCTGTCCTTGCACACCATCCCTGTGTGTATTATGCGTGTGTCTATTATGTCTGTATGTTGCGTCTGTACGTCTTTGTCATGTCTACTTTTATAACTTGTCTTGTGTCTCATAAATACATAAGGCTGCTCTGGAGCAGATACCTGACATTCCTCTTATAATCTGTTTCACTCTACACTTCATATACTGTCTGTTTTTGTGCACTATATGAACTGCCAGACCAGAGCTGGGATAAGGCTGTCTGATTAATGTATGTACAGTTCAACTAATGGGATCAATAGACCCTTTATAGTATGGAGGATGAATTAATGTAGAAAATATGTGCTTTGTCTCATGCTAATAGAACAATATGGTAAGATGAATGCCCAAATGTTTCCAACACATTCAGCATATTATACATGCGGATGTTTTGAAGTGCCACATACAGGCCAATTTATTAGGTCAGCGCCAAAAGCAGAAATGTTGAATAGCAAACCACAGGAACCGCATAGTTGTCACCTTATGTCAGTTTGGTGCAGCCAGACCAATAAAAAGTGATTAGCAAACGTCTATGCTCTGCTGCAGTATGCAGATTGCTTTACTAAATATATCTGAATTAAAAATAAAACTACCCACTTTTTAATTCAGTTATTTCTGATATATTATAAAACAACTTACCTTTTTAACGCCGTTTTTCACATTCACATTTTTTTTATTCTTGATTTTAGCTTTTAAAAAAAAAAAAAAAAAACTAGGGATATACTTATCTGTATGTTACTATTATTATAGACCAGTGTCGGCAGCTGTACATTTTTGGTTGAGTGTGTAGGAAAATACATGTTTATTTAACAACTGAAGCATAACAAGTGTACAGAATATAAATTGATTTGTGTCTGTACAAATTTTATTTTATTTTACTGACTCATTTGCATTATTGCATACTTTCGTATTTGTTCTTTATTATCTATTATATCACTTTATTACATAACACTTTACAGAACAACTCTTTTCATTTACAGAACGCCTTTCAAAAAATTAACTGCCCAAAAGGGCTTATAGTCAGATCCTCCTATGCTCTCACAAGTACACATCATTAGATCCTCGGTATTTCAGTGTTGACTATTATGTAACTTGTTTCTAAGCCCTGTCAGGTTTTCATTGCTGTGTTACATGGTCACCGGAATAGGAAATGAGGGGAAATCCTTCAACTGAGACACCTGCTCTGGTGGCAGCTGTTTAAAAAGGGATATCCCTCGCTTTGGGGAAATTTCCCCTCACTTCCTTGTTGTGTCTACAGGACAGGAAATTCTGGTAAATCTTCCCAGTAGCAAACACAGAAAATTGAACCTGCCAGGTTATTTTCAACCTTTACTATCCCATACTCTATCAAATGTTTTCTCTTCATATCTACTTAACGCTACTGAGTGTATATATTAACTTGCCTTCAAATATACTAAATTAAAATAACATAAACTGATTGTGTTTAAGGGAAGAATCACATGAGCTGTTTTTTTCCAGCCAGAGCACATTTGTCGTTTTTAATTCAATGACATAAAAACTTTACATAAGTGAAGTGCGGTGTAGCTAAGTGTAAAGCTGTGATTTACATGTATCATTGTGGGTGCTATTAAGAGATATACTAAACTTTATTACACAAAGGCATACTCTGGCTGTCTGGCACATTTATGGTCTTTAGTACCACTTTTCAGCATGCTGGGTTTGGGGAAATGCCCATTAAGATCTATAGGGCTGATTACTTCAACATACACTGCAGTTAGATATTGGACTTGTGCCAAGCCACAAAAACACATCTGTAAGGAGACAAATTTTACCACAATATATCTCTTGATATTATCTATGGAGGTAAATGGAGCATGTTTATCGCGAAGAAAATTAACACTTGACAACTGGTGCTAATTAGTGTATATTTTCCCTGCCTTTCTTTTTATACAGAATCTAAAAACTTGTAAGGACCAGTCAGTTTAGGCTCAGCAGCCATAAAACTGACCAAAGTTTGCTTATCCCCAAACCATGTATTTTCATGTGTCCATTTAAGTTGATGGAGGAAGAAAAAGTGTGCAGACAGCAGTGGTGCCAGCTTATCTTTGAGGAAATTATAGTGATCGAACAAGGTTATCAAACCTATGCAAAGTGGTCAGCCAGCCAGTGTCTATTCTACAAATGTCATAAACATGATGTTGGTGTCCAGTATGACTAAAACCACCCAGATTGGGGGGGGGGGGGGGAGTGATCATCTCTTGTATGGGCAGTTTCTTTGCTCAAAACAAAGAAGGAAATGGATTCAGAATACCTAATTCAGATTCCGTGTAGTGTCGTATATGCGTATATTACACTTTATTTGTATACCATCTAACGTGCATCACATATGGTATACAGTTAGATTGTATTTAAAGAGATATGACTGAATATATTGCTTCCTTTTTAAACAGGGCAGACATTAGTTATTTTAATGTTTCATATTTTGATTATTCTTTCAGTTTTTTTAATTAATAATATGTAGGAAAGAATAAGCAGAGATTGATTTTTACCTTTCCTAAATAATACTACAACAACTGTCTTTTCTCTTTACGGTGAAGTTTGAAAAGTTAGCATGAACTGTATATATTTCAATTAGATTACTTGGATTACTTAGAGTGATCCTCTTTTTAACAAGACTGCCACAAGGCCACAGCTAGTTTTAAAGAAATTGCTGATTTCTGCTATGAATACTCATTGCTTTATAAGAATTCATAATCATTTAAAATGAAGGGTGATGTCAGGCAGTTTTTTAAGCTTTTGTGGTGTCTTTATAGAGTATTTGTCATGCTCGTGTGAAATGCCCTGGTGTTTTTTTCAGTGCTGAAATGTGCGGTCCTCTATCTAACATGGCCAAAAATTCTGCCCATTTATTCCTTTTTGGCAGGCTGATAAAAAGTGTTAATAGTGTTTTATAATTGCTAGATGCAGAGCTCAAAGTGCGCATCTGACAGTGGCCTAGTATATACAGTATCTCACAAAAGTAAGTACGCCCCTCCCATTTTTGAAAATATTTTATATCTTTTTTATGTGACAACACTGAATAAATTACACTTTGCTACAATGTAAAGTAGTGAGCTATCCCCTTAAAATAACTCAACACACAGCCATTAGAGTCTAAACCGCTGGCAACAAAAGTGAGTACACCCCTAAGTGAAAATGTCCAAATTGGGCCCAAAGTGTCAATATTTTGTGTGGCTACCATTATTTTCCAGCACTGTCTTAACCCACGTGGGCATGGAGTTTACCAGAGCTTCACAGGTTGCCACTGAAGTCCTCTTCCACCCCTCCATGATGACATCACTGAGCTGGTAGATGTTAGAGACCTTGAGCTCCTCCACCTTCTGTTTGAGGATGCCCCACATGTGCTAAATAGGGTTTAGGTCTGGAGACATGCATTACCAGTCCAACACCTTTACCTTCTTTAGCAAGACAGTGGTCGTCTTGGAGGTGTGTTTGGGGTCGTTATGTTGGAATACTGCCATGCGGCCCAGTCTCTAAAGGGAGGGAATCATGCTCCACTTCAGTATGTCACAGTACATGTTGGCATTCATGGTTCCCTCAATGAACTCTAGCTGCCCAGTGCCAAAAGAACTCATGCAGCCCCAGACTATGACACTCCCACCACCATGCTTGACTGTAGGCAAGACACTTACCTGGTTGCCACCACACACGGTTGACGCCATCTGAATTAAATACGTTTATCTTGGTCTCATCAGACCATAGGACATTACGGGATTTTTTGTGCATCATCTTTAGAAGAGGCTTCCTTCTAGGACAACGGCCATGCAGACCAATTTTATGCAGTGTGTGGCGTATGGTCTGAGCACTGACATGCTTATCTTTGAGGAAAATATAGTGATCGATCAAGGTTATCAAACCTATGCAATGTGGTCAGCCAGTCAGTGTCTACTCTACAGATGTCATAAACATGATGTTGGTGTCTAGTATGACAAAAAACACCCAGATTGGGTGATGTTCATCTCTTGTATGGGCATACAAACCCCCTTCAATCTCTGCAGCAATGCTGGCAGCACTCATGTGTCTATTTCCCAAAGACAACCTCTGTTTACGACGCTGAGCACGTGCACTCAACTTCTTTGGTCGACCATGGCGAGGCCTGTTCTGAGTGGAACCTGACCTGTTAAACCACTTTATGGTCTTGGCCACCATGCTGCAGCTCAGTTTTAGGGTTTTGGCAATCTTCTTATATCCTAGGCCATCTTTCTGTAGAGGAACCATTCTTTTTTCAGATCATTTAGAGAGTTCATTGCAATGAGGTGCCATGTTGAACTTCCAGTGACCAGTTGAGAGAGTGAGAACGATAACACCAATTTAACACACCTGCTTTCCATTCACACCTGAGACCTTGTAACACTAATGACTCACATGAAACCAGGGAGGGAAAATGGCTAATGGGGCCCAATTTGGACATTTTCCTTTACGGGTGTACTCACTTCTGTTGCTAGTGGTTTAGACGTTATTACTTATTTTATGTTTATTTATGTTATGAGTGGACAGCAAATTTACACTGTTTTTCAAGCTGTACACTAACTACTTTACATTGTAGCAAAGTACAATGCCTTCAGTGTTGTCACATGAAAAGATAAAATATTTACAAAAATGTGAGGGGTGTACTTTTGTGAGATACTGTATATATGTACCGCTGATTCTAATTATGGGTCCATGTCAAGAACATATTCTTAATTGGCATTTTCTAGCGATAATAGCCTTTAACATGCGTGTTGGGAGAGTATTCATTTAGCTTAGGCTAGCCATACATGTTTATCCATACGTCAGTTGATTTCTCCCATTCACGCTAAAAAGCATGGATAGGAAAATCTCTGCTGCCAGCTATTGTTGTCTGACAGTCGCGGCATCCACGCTGTCTGAATAACCGAATAGTGACTGCAACTGATCGGATGTAGTCACTGTTTTGGCAGATAATTTTCCTTTGATTTTGACAATGACATTTGTTGCTTCGAGTGGAAGGGCCATTAACAGCTTGACTTTTAGCTGATACTAGCTGAATACCCGGCGTTGCCCGGTATTCCTATCTTAACCTTTTGGGGAGGAAAATCATAGTAATATAAATATACCCATCTTTTATATAAGGGTGTAGGTAAGGGTTAATTTAACTGTCATATATTTTTATTTGGCATATAAGTAATGTGTGTACCAGGTATTATAGAAATATCTCCAGGCGTACAGAAATTATGTGGGAACATACATTTCCCATTGATTTGCATGGGACTTTAAACAAAAACCCCGACCATCACAAATGGGGGTAGTTAAGGGATAAATTAACTATCATATAGTTTAAGTGGACATATAAGTAACATGTGACCAAGTGTTATCGAAATATGTACAGCCGTTTGGAAGTTATGAAGTAACATGTATTTCCCATAGAGTTGAATGGGACTTTAAAGAAAAACCCCGACCATGGCAAATGGGGGTGGGTAAGGGTTAAACCACCTATCCTATGTTTGTTGCTGACATATAAGTAACATGTGTGCCAAGTTTCATGTTAATATCTTTAGCCGTTTGGACGTGATCCTGGAACATACATACATACATACATACATACATACATACACACACACACACGTTGAGTTTTATATATATAGATTCTGAAATTTGAGCCGTAAATGGCGTAATAAAGGGGTTGTAAAGGCACATGTTTTTTCACCTTAATGCATAGAATGCAATCCGAGGATTAGCGGCCCTCCAGCTCCCCGTTTACTTACCTGACCCCTCGAAAGTCCTAGGCCGTCCTGGCTTCTCGGCCAGGCTTCTAGGCTCATTCATTGGTTGATTGATAGCCACAGGCTGTATCACTACTGGAGCGAGCCCACAAGAACTAACCTCCATGGGAGAGAGCTCAGAGGGACAAGAGGTTCCTGCGAACCAGGCAGGAAGGGGTTAAGTTACTGAGGTGAAGCTCTGTTCACTTTGAACTTCCAATCATGTGAAAGGAAATATAAAAAAATTATTGATTATGGATACTAGGGTTGTCCAGATACCGATACCAGTATCGGTATCGGGACCGATACCGAGTATTTGCGCGAGTACTCGTACTCGCGCAAATACTCCCGATACCAAAATAGAATACTTTTTTTTTTTTTTTTGTGACATCGAACACAAATTGGATGGCACCATTGGATGGCACTGATAGGTGGCACTGGCATTGATTGAATGGCACTCATAAATGGATGGCACTGATAGGTGGCACTGGCATTGATTGGGTGGCACTGATGAGATGCACTAATAAGCTGCCTCCCTGCACTGATGCACTAATGGGCACTGATCTGCACTGATAGGTGGCACTGGCTAGCTGCACTTTTGGGCACTGGCACCGATGAGCTGCACTGACAGTGATCACTCCTTCAATGATATGTAGTTTTCCAGTACCGTATGCTAAAAAACAGCCCCACACCATGATGTACCAGTTCTTCATAATTCTAAAGAAAATATCTTTGGTCTGTATTGTGGTTTGAAAACGGTCACATGACATTAAAAAAAAGTATCGGTATTCGGTATCGGCGACTACTTGAAAAAAAGTATCGGTACTTGTACTCGGTCCTAAAAAAGTGGTATCGGGACAACCCTAATGGATACACAGCTTTGCATTATTCACAAAACGTAGGTGCAAGTGAAAATTCACTACTCCTTTTATTGGTTTATTAATAATGCCACTTATTATGGAACCTCAGTGTTGATATAATTCAGATTCAATTCAATATTAATAGTCCTAATCCAACATCTCACAAAGCCTTGACATGCTTCAACCTAAGTTTTGCAGGTAATATGAAAATACAGGGTTAGGCTGGATTCACACTACTACACTACTTTCATCCTACTTTGCTCTGCTACATTGGTCCTACATTTATCCTACATTGGTCCTACATCCATCCTACTTTCATGTACAGGATACTACTTTGGTCCGACTTCAATGATATTCAATGGGCCTGAAGTAGGATCAATGTAGGACCAAAAGTAGTACAGGGAGCATTTTCAAAGTCGGACCGACTTGTGTAGGACGCTACAAGACGCTCTCATAGGGAAACATTGAACACCGAGCAAAGTAGGATGAAAGTAGTGTAGTAGTGTGAACCCAGCCTAAATGGAAGGGAAAGACCAGTTGTATGCTCTGCTCTTTTTGTATTTTCCCTCTTAGGACTTTCCTTCCAAGAATGTCTAAATTTATCTTAGTTATCTCTACTAGTGCTCCTCTTCTTCTTCTCTCTCGCTTTTATTTTTATTTTATTTTTTACTATGGATTGATTTTAATTTGACGGAACAGAAAAAATACCATGCTTCTATTATCTCCTGCCTGACAAAAAATATAAGGAAAGTTGCCTAGTCTTTGTGTTGGGACTTCTTTAGGCAATGCTGCTCAGCGCATCCCAGAAAGGCTGGTGTGAATGAGCTCCTGCTGTGAAGTCCTTATTATGATGTTATGGAACACACTATACAGTTTTGTTATTACACTACCTTCACCTATTAATTTCATATTTGCATAGCTTTAAAGCAGAGTACCACTCGTTTGTAAGTTTATTAACCCCCTTGGCGGTATTCCCGAGTCTGGCTCGGGGTAAGATTTCAATACCAAAAGCGGTATCCCCGAGCCAGACTCGGGGCCACCTCGCAGCATCTACAGGCACAAGTTACTTACCTTTTCCCTGGATCCTGCGATGCCTCCCCGCTGTGTGAGCGAGCGGCATCCTCGCTCGATTCACACAGTGCCTGTGTGCCGCTGATATCCGTTCCCTGCAACGTTACGACGCACGGGGGCGGAGAACGGTGCCAAATTCAAAAAAATAAATAAACACATTACATACAGTATACTGTAATCTTACAGATTACAGTACTGTGTGTGAAAAATACATACCCCCTTTTTCCCTAGTGGTCTGCCCAGTGACCTGCATGTACTTTTATATAATAAAAACTGTTCTTTCTGCCTGCAAACTGTAGATTGTCCATAGCAACCAAAAGTGTCCCTTTATGTCAAGGGTGATTTTAGAGCAGCTAGAAAACAGCGATAATAAATTAGAATCACTTGCCGAATTGAGAGATAGCGATTTGTGGGGAAATTCGTCCTAAAAAAATAAAAGTAATGACAGTGACAATTCTGCAACTGAGCAAATTTCAGTGTTTTTGATTTGATTACATTATTGAATAATTTTTATTATGATTACATTATTGTTATAATTATTTATAGTTACCGTATCTTTGTATAGCGCGCCCCGGGGTATAGCGCGCACCCCCAACCTGGAAGGGAAATTTTAGGAAAAAAAGAAAATACTTACAGTTTGAATGCCCCTCGTCGGTGTCTTGCCCGGCGTCCATCTGTGGCCCTGGTGGTGTCCTCCCCGTTTCTCCCACGCTGTTTCTAAGTCGATCCCTGCTTCCCACGCTGTGTTTGAACGCCGCCGCCGACATATACCAAGCGCAGTACACTCGGCCACGCTCGGCTCCTTTCGCATAAAGGCTAGTAGGTGGGACAGGGCGTGACCGCGAGGGGAGCCGACCCTTGCCGAGTGTACCCAAGTGTACTGCGCTCGGTATATGTCGTCGGCGGCGTTCAAACACAGCACGGGAAGCGGGTATCGGCGTATATCGCGCACCCACGATTTTCCCCTTATTTTAAGGGGAAAAAAGTGAGCGGTATACGCCGATAAATACGGTATTTATTATATTATAATTTATGATTTTGTGTTTCAAACTTTATCATACCCGGGATGTCTACTACACTCTTGTTTGGACAGATTTAAGTGAGTTATTCCTAAGAATTGCAGGCCTACAGTATAAAACGCCAAATTTCCATGCAAAATAATTGTACCGCTTTTGGTACAAAATTCCAGACATAATCATACCGCCAGGGAGGTTAAAAGTCAGCAGCTACAAAAAGTGTAGTTGCTGACTTTTAATAAACACACAATAACCTGTCCCACGGTCCAGTGCTGCGACCGTCCAAAGCCTCGCCTCTCTCCCCCGCCTCTCCACGGCGCAGGCATTGCAGATGTTGGACCCTGGCTGTGACAGCTTGCAGCTTCACAGCCAGGTGCGCATGTGCGAGTCACGCTGCACTCTCTTAGTGGCCAGGCAATCTCCTGGGACCTGTGACGTGTCCCAGAAGATTTCAGAGGGAAAGGGGGAGAGGAGGAGGCGGTGAGGCAATGAGAGCAGGAAGTGGGAGCTGGGTACCTGTCAAAACTAGGTACCTGCCCCCCCCCCCCCACAATTTAAGGAGTGCTTAAATTGGAAGTTCCACTTTTGGATGGAACTCAGTTTTAACTACAGCTGGCTATACACCGGAAGAATTTTGTACAAAAAGTTTAGCTTTCAGAATGCTCATTTAATTTTCCAATGGTTAGTGGGGTCAAATCCATATTAGTTTTTGACCATAGTGGTGAAAAAATTAAAGGAGCAGGTTGGAATTTTTTTCTTGAACAAGCAAAAATGTAATTGTACATATTATAATGAAGCCTGTTGAATACATCTGTACATTCAAAAAACTGATTCTGAGATTTAAAAGGGATTTCAAACAAAATTAGTTGCCTCAATGATGGCAAATTGGCAAGAAAGAATATTTTAAGAATGTTCTGACAATTTTCATTAAAAAAAGTTAATGCAAAATTCTACTAGACAGTTTAAAAAATAGTTATTTCTACAGGCTTATGCATTTGGCATTATATGTTCATCCTTAAACTGATAACTATGAGTAATTTGATTGCAAAAGTGTCTCCAGAAGGCAGTCTTGGTGAGTCAGGAATTGTTCCTTTGGAAAAATTATATGGCAATCACTTTTGTATGTAGCATTTAAAAATATCATAAAAGCATTAGATGTACAATATTTCAAGCGTGGATAACTGAGATGGTGAAAATAAAGCTGAAACTGATTTAATGTTAATTTTCTGTAAATACTGTGTTTGTAAATAAATGTGTTTTAAATATGTTTTAATGGAGGACACTCAGCAAACAAAAGGGCATGTGTAAAGCCTTTTAATTTTTTTTACTGTAGATATATACAGTGGGGAAAATTATTATTTGTTCCCCTGCAGATTTTGTACATTTGCCGACGTAAATGAAGGGTCTATCATTTTTATCCGAGGTGTATTTTAAATGATAGAGACAGAATATTAACCAAAAATCCAGAAAAAACACATAAAACAAATGCTATAAATTAAGTTGCAGTTCAGCGAGTAAAATATGGTCATAGTCAGTATTTTTCTTCCTTCAAACACAGCGAGTTGAGTGAATGCCATAGATCTCGATATTGGTCTCATCTGACCACAGCACTTTCTCCCAATCCTTCTCGGAATCATTTTGATGTTCAATGGCATGACTGTACATGTGCCTTCTTGAGGAGCAGGACTTGCCGTATTTGGTGGAAGAAGAATGTTGACCCTATGACTCTAAGAACACCATCCCTACATTTAAGGACGGAGGTGGAAACATTATGCTTTGGGGCCATTTCTCTGCTAAAGGTACAGACTGATTTACCGCATTGAGGGGCCAATGGATGGGGCCATGTAATGTATTGTAATATCTTGGATGAGAACCGTCTTCTTTCAGCCAGAACACTGATGTTATGGATGGGTCTTTCAGCATGACAATGACCCAAAATATGCCGCCAATGCAACAAGAGTGGCTCAAGAAGAAGCGCATTGAGGACATGGAGTGGCCTAGCCAGCCTCCAGACCTTAGTCATATAGAACATTTATTTAAGAGGGAGCTGCAGTGGCTCAACGCGATTGGCACTGTGCTGACAAGCCATTCACCTCTGCAGCTAGGGGTTCGGATCCCGGTCTCAGCTACATGTGAATTGAGTTTGGTGGTCTCAGCCCGGCTCCCAGTGGGTGTGCTATGCGAGGTAAGCCTGCGCTTAGTACGCCCACCCCCCTCCCACAAAAACCACCACACTTACACGCACTCGAAATTGGGTTAACATGCACGCACTTTGACCACGCGGTCTCTAAAAAGAGAGGCGAAGGACTTACGGGGCTGGTTGAGCGGGCTAGATCCTCTCACTCCCTTATAGGGAGTCCCTCTGCCCCGTTGGGCTTCAAAGCGGAGCAGGTAGGGCGGGCTGTGTAGGAGGACCCCCTCACACACCTGCCATTGTCACTCGGGGCATGGAGAAAGGTGGCAGATTGCCTCTGGGGGAGGCCCTGCCTTCTCCCAACTCCTGCAGTCCGGCTCCTCTCTCGAGTACACGCACAAAATACACTTTAAAAAAAAAAAAATATAGAACATTTATGGAGGGAGCTGAAATTTTAAGTTGCCAAGCGACAGCCAAGGAACCTCATAGATTTAGAGTAGATCTGTAAAGAAGAGTGGACCAAAATCCCTCCTGAGATGTGTGCAAACCTGAAATTACAAGAAAACGTCTTACCTCTGTGCTTGTCAACAAGGGTTTTTCAACCAAGCACTAAGTCATGTTTTGCTTGGGGATCAAATACTTATTTTACACACTCTGGGTAATTCTGTCTCTATCATTTAAAAAACTAGACCCTTAATTTCTTTGTAAGTGAGCAAACTTAAAAAATCTGCAGGGTTTTAAATAGTTATTTTCCCTACCGTACATACCATAGTTCAGCTTGACTTGGGGTACTTTACCACCGCTCTGTAGCAAAAGCGCGGTTAAAATGTGTATGCTGTGATTTTCCTGTGTTTCAGATGCGTTTGCTGTGCTTTTTCTAGTGTGTTTTGGGTTGCCTGCACATGTGATTTTGCAGAGATTTCCATTAATTTAAATTGGAAGCTACGTTTTTTATGCGGTTTTGAAAATCGCACCAAAGATGCAGCCTGCAGGATTTTTCAAAACGCACTGCACCTTTAAAACAAAGTAGTGTGAAAAGTTCCCTAGGATTTAAAGAGAAAATCTTTTCTTGCCTTTTCCTTGTAAGAAAAAAAAACACAGGACAACCATATCAGTGTGAAAGGGCTCTTATACCTTACTGTGTGTTAATGTTTTTAAAATGTTGTTCCTATGTGTAATGTGTAATTACATAGCTGCAACCATATATGCTGATTACATTGGCAGCCTTTGCTTCCTGATTTGCAGGGTTAAAGCGGGGGTTCACCCGTACATAATACTTTTTCCCCTTAGATGGATGCTCGTTTTGTCTAGGGGAATCGGCTAGTTGTTTTAAAATATGAGCTGTACTTACCGTTTACGAGATGCATCTTCTCCGCCGCTTCCGGGTATGGGCTGCGGGACTGGGCGTTCCTATTTTGATTGACAGTCTTCCGAGAGGCTTCCGACGGTCGCATCCATCGCGTCACGATTTTCTGAAAGAAGCCGAACGTCGGTGCGCAGGCGCAGTATAGAGCCGCACCGACGTTCGGCTTCTTTCGGCTACTAGTGACGCGATGGATGCGACCATCGGAAGCCTCTCGGAAGACTGTCAATCAAGAAGGAACGCCCGCTCCCGAAGACCTATACCCGGAAGCAAAGGAGAAGATGCATCTCGAAAATGGTAAGTACAGCTCATATTTTAAAACAACTAGCCGATTCCCCTAGACAAAACGAGCATCCATCTAAGGGGATTAGTTGAAAAAAAAATTTATGGGTGAACTCCCGCTTTAAGCAGTGGTTGTTCTGTACTTCTCCTTCTCACAATGCAAGTGATGGTGTTCGTATGAATTGTACAGTGATACCTCGGTTCACGAACTTAATTCGTGAACTGACTCTGGTCGCGAACCGAATTGGTCGCGAACCGAGGCACATTTTCCCATAGGGTTCAATGTAAATCCGGTTAATCCGTGCTGACCTTTTTTTTGGGGTTTTTGAAGCACAAAAATATGAAAAAAATTACAATACACATTAGTACAGTATAGTAATGTATAAAGAGAGGACACTAACCTTGCTTGTGATGACTTCTGGCATGGAGGAAGGCAGGTGGGAGGCAGTTATTGTTTGGAGGGAGAGTCCCCCTCCATAAGGACATCAGGGGGATCTCCTTCAGGGGTTTCCTCTCTCCTTTGTCTCCTAGCTGCAGGCTCAGTTTTGCTGAAAAATCTGTCCAATGTCACTTGTCTCTTCCTGCGCTGCATAACCCTCCGGAAATGAGAGACCACATTATCATTCATGAGATTTAACACTCTGTTCACGACAGTTATGTTGGGGTGGTGCTTTTCAAAAAAAATCATGGCACTCATTCCATTTTTGCATAATGGATTTTATGGCATCACTTTCTTCTTCTTCCTCAGTGGAATGCTCCTCAAGAAGTGCCTTCTGCTGCTCACTGTGGAGTTCAGAAAGTTCTTCCGTGGTCAGCTCCTCCCTATGTTCCTCAACAAGCTCTTCCACATCAGCACCATCAACGTCCAGACCCATACTCTTGCCCATGGACACAATTTCCTCCACTACCTCAGCATCAGGCCCTTCAATGTCATGTTCACGTTCAGCGACACATTCTGGCCACAGTTTCCTCCAGGCTGAATTTAGGGTTCGGGGAGTGACCTCTTCCCAGGCTTTGTCAATGAGGTTAATGCAGTGGGCAACATTGAAATGTTTCTTCCAGAAGTCTTTCAAAGTCAAGGACGTCTCTTCAGTGACATAGCGCCTTTGTGTACAGCTTCTTGAAGTTGCAGATGACTTGCTGGTCCATGGGCTGCAGAAGTGGTGTTGTGTTGGGGGGGAGGAACTTTACCTTGATGAAGTCATACTCAGCATCCATATCATCCACCAAGGCTGGAGGGTGTGCCGGGGCATTGTCCATCAGAAGAAGGCACCTTTCAGGCAGCTGGTTATCAGAAAGATATTTTCTGACGGTGGGTGCAAACACCTCGTGCAGCCATTCCATAAACAATTGCCTTGTGACCCAAGATTTGGCATTGGCTCTCCACATGACGGGCAGTCTGGCCTTGTTCACATTTTGTTCCCTAAATGCACGAGGGGTCTGAGAATGGTACACCAGTAGTGGTTTAATTTTCAGATTGGCGCTTGCGTTGGCACACAGCAAAAGGGTCAATCTGTCCTTCATGGGCTTGTGCCCTGGTAGTGCCTTTTCCTCCTGCGTGATATAGGTTCTGTTCGGCATTTTTTTCCAAAAGAGCCCTGTTTCATCACAGTTGAACACTTGTTGAGGGACGTATCCTTCTGTCTTCATGAATTCCGCAAAGTCTAACTTGTAGGCTTCTGCTGCGGCCTTGTCAGAACTGGAAGCCTCACCATGTCTAATCACACTGTGGATGCCACTTCTCCTGCGGAATTTTTCAAACCACCCCCTACTGGCTTTAAATTTGTCACTTGCTGCAGTTGTAGAGGGGTTTCTTTGCAGTAAATCACTGTGCAATTTCCTGGCTTTCTCACAGATCATAGCTTCACTAACGCTATCACCTGCCAGCTGTTTCTCATTCAACCACACAAGAAAAAGTTTTTCCACCTCTTCCAGCACTTGCGTCCTCTGCTTGGTTAACATTGTTACTCCTTTTGCAACATCAGCTCCTTTGATGGCGGCTTTGTTTTTCAGAATAGTCGAGATTGTTGACTTTGCCATCTTGTACTCCGAGGCCAGATCAGTCACACGAATACCACGGTCATGCTTTTCTATAATTTCCTTCTTCAGCTCAATGGTTATTTTCTTCACAACCTTGCTGTCACCTTTACTACTGCTCTGCACTTTCTTTTTGTCCCCATGCTTGCGCTGCACATTCTTGTCACCTGCATTTCCCCTTTGCACATTGTCACTTGCATTTCCACTTTGCACATTGTCACTTGCATTTCCCCTTTGCACATTGTCACTTGCATTTCCCCTTTGCACATTGTCACTTGCATTTCCCCTTTGCACATTGTCACTTGCATTTCCCCTTTGCACATTGTCACTTGCATTTCCCCTTTGCACATTGTCACTTGCATTTCCACTTTGCACATTATCACTTGCATTTCCACTTTGCACATTGTCACCTGCATTGCTGTTCTTGTCACCTTCATTGCTGCTCTGCACTTTCTTCTTTCCACTATGCTTCTTGGGAGCCATATTGGGTGTGCAGTGAACTGTACAATACAGCAAGAACAGCACTGTAGTACAGTACAGTACTGTATGTGCTAAAAAGCACACCAAAAATCAAAAAATACCTTGAAATGTATGCAGAGTACTCGCAGTACACTTCTTTCTGTGTGTCTTCTTCTCTCCACGATCTTCCTACAGGAAGTCACGACCATGTGACAGCCTGGAAATAGCATTAAAATGGCCGCGGCTCCTGTTCGTGAACCGAGGCGGAGTTCGTGAAGTGGAGTCCGTCGGAGACTATTTACCTAGATCGGTGTTGCGGGGTGTCAGATTGACACCCTGCAACAACGATCGCCGCGATGCGTGTCCCCCAGGGGTGTGCAGCGGCTCAATATCCTGAGGACGTCATATGACGTCCAGTCAGGATATTCAAACCACTTTGCCGACGTCAATCTGCAATGGGCGGGCGGCAAGTGGTTAAGAGAACCTGTCATGTTTTTTTCTATTACAAGGGCTGTTTACTAGAAACTAGCTTGGATAAGGATGGTGCTGGATCCTTGGGCAGGTGAGTGTCTGTTTATTAAAAGTCGGCAGCTACAGTTTTTGTAGCTGCTGACTTTAAATTTTTGCACATCTGACTGAAGAACGACTTTAAAAGAGAAGTATGTTTTTTTTTTCTGAATCATACTTACCTAGGGCTGCATCTGTCCCCCGCCGGTTCTAACACTGAGAATCGAGTCATCAAACACCACCGATCGTTCAGTTCTCAGGGTCAACAAACTGTACACCTGTGATCCACAGGATAATTCCAGCCAAACAAGCTTTGGCTGTACTTCTCTAAGTTGTAAAGATGTACTGGCTCTCGCCTATACTGAAATTGCTTACTTTGATTTCAGTGCACACTGTGAGCTTTTTTTGGAAGCTGAAGCAAGTCTGGTAGAGTCCACCTCTTTTTCCAGCATTATCTAGCTATTTGCTCCCCGGCCTAACTGCTGCTCAGCAATCCTTTCATTTTTTGTTCTTTCAATTATGAAGGATCAGAATCACATGCGATTGTTATTTAGGGCAATCTACATGCAAATGCAAATTGGTTTAAATAGAGCACTGAAGAGATAAAACCACTCTTATGCCTAGTGCACACAGGTCGAATGTCAGGAGACATTGGCTGGTTCCGTTAAAACTGGCCGACATTTGGCCCTTGTGTGTTTCATCTGGTCCGACAGATCGTCTCTCAGCCAATGGCTGAGGGTGCTGACCGGAGTGTTCTAGCAGGGAGGCTGTCCCCCTGTCAGAACACAACAGCTCAGCGGGGGGAGATGGCTGTACTAACGTTGGACTGTTAGTACAGTGGCTCCAACTGTCAGCAGGTTGAATGAAAAAAACTATTAGTGTGTACCAGGCTTTAGCCAAGACAAGAGAAAATCAAGTTATGCACAACAGCCTTTAGGGAGATTCACTTTCCAACCAAGGCAGGCTTTATAGGCAGGCTGAATGTACCAAGTTGATTGGGCGTTCAACTTGGGTACAGCCAGCATGCCGGGTTTTACCTGCCATTATCGGTAGTGACTCCTATAGCTGGGAGCAGGCAATGGCTCGGAAGGAGGGATTCCCGCATCAACACTGTTGATGGAAGAATCTAGCTAATTTATTTCCTGCAACCCGTGGTTGCAGGAAAGAAATGTGTTCTGTGTATGGCCTGCCTAATTGTCCATATCAACATCACCGGAAATTAAAGTGAGCTAAAATACCAAATTTTGAGTTGCTACAAGAACAGAATATAGGGGAACAGTGGGGACACTTGTTCCTGTGACAACTGTGTAAGAGGGGAACACCCTCACATTGGTTTATTGGATATACAATGCTCAGCATAAATGAGTACACCTCAGATTTGTCAGAAAACCTTTACTTTCATTTCAGAATCAACATTTTGTATGGGACATTATACTACAACATATTCCCACAAATGAGGGCAAGTGATTGCAACCAAGATTTGTTAATTTGCACCCACAAAAAAGGGTGTTATTTAACAAAGAAAACCCCTTCCCATTTCATGCTGTCAGCAATGTCACTAGGCCTGAGAAAGATCATTTCTTTACACAAGAAAGGTGAATGCTACAAGAAGATCAACAAAGCTTTAATTATTAGTCAGAATACTGTAGCAAAAGTGATACAAAAATGTAACAAAGATGGAACTGAAACCATCTCACAGAGATGTCCAGGCTATCGACGGAAGTTAACACCTCGTCAGGAGTGTCATCTGATAAAGTTTGAAGAAAATCGCCATGCAAGTTCACTGCAGTTAGCTAAAGAAAAAGAAAGTCAAACTGGGGCGATTGTTTCCCATGACACAATACATCGTACACTGCAGAGGAATAGCATGCATGAGTGTTGTCCACGAAGGAAGCCTCTCCCATGCACACAAAAAAGCCTGCCTAGAATTGGCCACGGCCCATGCTGAAAAAGAAGACTACTTGGACTCTGGAGTGATGAGACCAAGATTAATGTTTTTGAAACTGATGGCTTTAAAACTGCATGGTATTGTAAAGGTGAGGAGTACAAAGAAAAATGCATGGTGCCTACGGTGAAACATGGTGGTGGCAGTGTCCTTTTGTGGGGCTGCATGAGTGCAGCTGGTGTCGGGAAGCTGCATTTCATTGCTGGTATTATGAATTCACAGATGTACTGCTCTGTATTGAAAGAGAAGATGCTACCATCATTGAGTGCACTTTTCCAACATGACAATGATCCAAAACACACATCTAAGGCCACTGTTGCAATTCTGAAGAAAAACAGGGTGAAAGTGATTCAGTGGCAAAGTATGTCTCCTGATCTGAACCCAGTCGAACACCTATGGGGAATTCTAAAGAGACAAGTTGAGCATCACTCTCCATCCAGCATCCAGGCTCTAAAAGAGGTCGTTCTTGAAGAATGGAAAAGGATAGAGGTTGCAATATGTCGCTAACTTGTTCATTCCATGCCTAGAAGACTTGGTGCTGTCCTTACAAATCATGGAGGTCATACAAAATACTAGATGTAGTAGTTTTTGTTGTGGGGTGTATTTATTTTGCATCAACTAATTTGAAGATTTTTTATTCCAAGTTATAATATTAACCATACTTTTGTGTAATGAGCTAAACAAGTGTTCTATAAAACTGAGTTTTGTTAAATTTTTGGAAATTGAGTTTTTGTTCATTGAGATATTGATCAAAATCTTACTTTTCAAACACTTCCTGTTAAGCCTAGAGGACAGGAAGTAAAGGGAAATTTCAGGTGCCACTTAAATGGTAAAAAAAAAGTTTAGACTGATATAATTAAAGTAGATTTATCACCATAATTTTTACATTAGTCTTTGTGTACTTTTTATCCTTTTTGGCTTAATGGTGGTGATAAGATTAGCCTGGAAAAAATCCTTTACTGCACATGCCAACACTGAGCGGAAAGTCAGCCCATGGATGCAGCCACTGTGTGTGAACTTAACCCTATAAAAGAAAAGTTCTCTCATTCATGCTGGATGTTGCTAGCTGTCTGTCTGCAGGAGCCCGTATGCCATTCATCCTACCTGCCTGATGTATAGACTTCTCCAGACAGCTAGCAACACCCAGCATAAATAAGAGAAGAGTCTCAACAAACCCACCCTAGTGCCCCATGTATACTAATAGCCAGATTCAGGTAGGGCGGCTTAACTTAATGCGGGCGTAGCGTATGTTATTTACGTTACGCCACTGCAAGTTAGAGAGGCAAGTGCAGTATTCACAAAGCACTTGCCTTGTAAGTTGCGGCGGCATAGCGTACATTGGCTGGCGTAAGCCCGCCTAATTCAAATGTGTAAACGGGGGTGGCGTGTTTTATGTAAATTATTTGTGACCCCACGTAATTGACGCTTTGAACGAATGGCGCATGCGCCGTCCGTGGACGTATCCCAGTGCGCATGCTCCAAATCATGTCGCAAATAGTCAATGCTTTCTTTTTTTTTTTTTTTTTTTTAAGTGTATTTTGTGCGTGTACTCGAGAGAGGAGCCGGACTGCAGGAGTTGGGAGTAGGCAGGCCTCCCCCAGAGGCAATCTGCCACCTTTCTCCATGCCCCGGGTGGCAATGGCGGGTGTGTGAGGGGGTCTTCCCACACAGCCCGCCCTACCTGCTCCGCTTTGAAGCCCAACGGGGCAGAGGGACTCCCTATAAGGGAGTGAGAGGATTAGCCCGCTCAACCAGCCCCATTAGTCCTTCGCCTCTCTTTTAGAGACCGCGTGGTCAAAGTGCGTGTGTTAACCCAATTTAGAGTGTGTGTGTAGGTGTGGTGATTTTTGTGGGAGGGGGGTGGGCGTACTAAGCGCAGGCTTACCCTGCATAGCACACCCACCGGGAGCCGGGCTGAGACCACCAAACTCAATTCACATGAAGCCGAGACCGGGATCCGAACCTCTAGCTGCAGAGGTGAATGGCTTGTCAGCGCAGTGCCAATCGCGTTGAGCCACCGCAGCTCCACCGCAGCTCCTAGTCAATGCTTTCGACGTGAACGTAACCTACGCCCAGCCCCATTCACGGACGACTTACGCAAACGACGTAAAACTTGAAATATTTTACGCTGTCCCGACGTCCATACTTAACATTGGCTGCGCCATCTTTTTGGTGGTTTATCTTTACACCTGAAAACGCCTTATGTAAACGGCATATCTTTACTGCGACGGCCATGCGTAAGTTCGTGAATAGGCGTATCTTGCTGATTTACATATTCTAGGCGTAAATCAGCGTACACGCCCCTAGCGGCCAGCGTAAATATGCAGCTAAGATACGACGGCGTAGGATACTTACGCAAGTCGTATCTTAGCAACATTTAAGCGTATCTCAGTTTGAGCATACGCTTAAATATACAACGGCGCGGATTCAGAGTTACGACGGTGTATCTACTGATACGCCGTCGTAACTATACCTGAATCTGGCTATAAGAGTCTAATCCCAATCAACTCCATCCAGCACAGAGCCCCATGTATACACTTAGTGTCAGATTTCCAGTGTCTGAGGGCATACATATTCATTACAACCTGTTAAATGGACTTTGTGAGAAGAAGAGATGCTGTTTATACACAGTTGTGTCATTGCATATTATGTGTAAAATCAGTTCAATTGAAATAGCAGAACTCTACTGAGAGCGGGGACAGTGGCTATAGTGCTGTGCTGTAGCTCCTCCAGAGGAACATCCATAATTTGGGCTTCAGCCTGCGGTGGAGATCACAGCCTGCTGAAATATAATGAAATCGCAATAAGCGTATATTGATTGGTCTGCGCAAAAGTCATAGCATCTACAAACTATGGGAAAGATTTATGGCATGTTTTGCTTTACTAGTGATCTGCCATTTTTAGCAGTACAACGACATTGCAGTCTACAGATCGGACAATTTTGACACATTTTTGGGACCATTGACATCTATACAGCGATCAGTACTATAAAAATGCACTGATTACTGTGTAAATGTCACTGGCAGGGAATGGTTTAACACTGTGGGTGATCAAGGGGTTAAATGTGTTCCCTCGTGAGTGTTTATTACTGTGGGGGGATGGGACTGACTGGGGGAGGAGACATCGGTGTTTGTAATTACTACAAACAGCAGATGAGTCTCTTCTCCCCTGTCAGAACACACAAATCCCCATTCTGGCTCTCGTGCCCACGCGCCTGCTATGGCTCTTAAAGGGGAAGACCTACCCATACGGCTATATGTGGAAACGTGCCACTTTACCGGCGTATATCGGCGTGAGCTGGTCAGCAAGTGGTTAAATGGAAAGTAACTCTGCAGTATTTACTCTGTTCTTTTACTGGAAATTAGGTGATGTGCAAGTAAAAATGCCTTATATTTCCCTTGTGTATAAGTGGATATTCAAGGTGAACACAGATTGCGACATTTTAACAACATTTAATTTGGATCTGCATCTAGAGAATTCGGAGGCCAAGTCAACACTTCAAACTGGTTTTATTCCTAAAATAATTCTTGAATCATTTTTGCAGTATAGCAGGGTGCATTATCCCGCTGAAAGAGGCCACATCCTTCAAGGAATATCGTTTCCATGAAGGGGTGTACTTGGGCAGCAACCATATTTAGATAGCTAGTATGTGTCAAGTAACATGCACATGAATGACTGGACCCAAGGCATCACACTGCCTCCTCTGGCTTGCCTTCTTCCCATACCGCATCCTGGTGTCATCTCTTCCCCAGATAAATTACGCATACACACTTGCCATCCTCATGATGTAAAATAGAATGTGGTTCATCAGACCAGGCTACCTTTTTCCATTACTCTGTGGTCCAGTTCTGATGATCACGTGCCCATTGTAGGCACTGGTCTGTGTATCCTTTGTTTACTATACAAATGAAAATATTATAAATATTTTGGTGTTATATATTCTGATTCGCCAATTGAAGTTTACTTGCATATGTATCATGTGTACATCTGCTTTACCAGTTCATATTTAGATAATTTTGTCTTCTATTATGGGATAATTAAAGGGGTGTGGGGATATTTTGTTTTAATTTCTGTACATACACTTCCAGCTCTCTTCTCTCCCCCTCCCAAATTAAACGTTTGGAATGTACACATTAAGCAAAGCGCCAGTGTCCTTTCCTGCCCCTGGTGATTTAAAAAGGATATTCATTTATGCCTTTTAAACACCATGCCGATTAAAATCAGAAAGATTTTCTTCATCAAAATCTAACATCCTTGAAAAATTAATTTGATGCTTCTGTTATCAGTTAATTGAATCAGCTCAGGGACGAGGTTTGTGTGGAGGGTGATTAAAAGCGGCCTCTCTCTGGGCTTTCTTTTCCCTTTCTTCTTTCAAACACTGCAACATTAGGAAAACCCTCCTTTTATTTCCCAATTTATACATATTTTCAGAAAAACAGACGATTGCGAAAACTTCCACCCAGGCAAGAAATTCTAGAGTTTCTAAAATATTCACTTAAATAGGTTGCTAAATCATATTAAGGAAGTAAGGGGTTAGACAATATTTAGATACACTGGGGTTGAATTACTAACGCCAAATAAATTGTTCTATTTGCAAGGAAATTTGCACATTTCCATTATGCTAGTAGACACGGTGACAATTAATTTCACAAAGAATACCCAATTATGTGCAAGGAAATAAAAATAAAAAAAACACAATAATTTAGCTTGCACATGTTTGGCTAACGGAAGTGAGCACAACTTCCCCACATTTGCGAAGGCTTCATGTAGACGGGACACTTTTAAGGTGAAAAAACATCCGACAATACCGCCCCCCCCCCCCCCGGAGCCCCCGTTTTACTTACCTGACCCTTCGAAAGTCCCGCCCTCGCCCCTGTCATCCTCCTCGTTTCTGAGCCTGCCCATTGATTGGCTACACTGGATGGATTGAAAGCAGCGCAGCCATAGGCTCGTGCTGCTGTCAATCACATCCAATGATGCGGCGCGCCGGGGGCAGGGCCGAGTGATGTAGTGAGCAGCAATAGCTGCCGGCTGTATCACGGGAGCGCACCCACAGGAACTCAACACCATGCTCGCTCGCTCGCATTAAGGTGTTGAGTTCTTGCGGGGAGGAGCCGAGACAGCCGCCGAGGGACCCCAGAAGATCAGGTTCGGGGACACTGTGCAAAACGAGCTGCACAATGGAGTTAAGTATAACATGTTTGTTATTTAAAAAAATAAACTTTACAACCCATTTAAAGCGTCCGTTTTGCAGCGTTTACATGCAGCATTTGCGTTTTAGAGTAGTTAAAAAAATTACTGTATTTATCAGCGTATAACACGCACAGGTGTATAACACGCACCCTAACTTTAGGAGGGAAGTTTCAGGAAAAAAACTTTCCACAGCACCCTGCATATAACACCTAGGTACAGTTTACCCTCTATCTTCAGGGTAAAAAAGTGAGTGTTATACGCCAATGAATACAGTAAATAAATGAAAAACGCCTGTAAACGAAATGTAGCCATGTAAGGAAACATTTTGAAGTGATGGAATTATGAAGTCCAAATTCCCTTTTAAAGAAAACAGCCTATTTGCCTTTAACATTAGGTACTACATATATTTGTGCTTAGTACTTTAAGCAGCCAATGAAAATGGAAATTTATTCTTATGATATAGTGCCTGTTTATCTCAACCATGAACATTATGCGGTGTTCACGGAAATTTCAAAAGTCACGGAACACTGTTTAAAAGTCGATGGGAGATTAACATGAAAAATCAAAAGTGCTAATTTTAAAGGCTTATGTGCAAGATATTGTCATAAAAAGTGTTTGGGGACCTGGGTCCTGCCCCAGGGGACATGGGTCCTGCCCCAGGGGACATGTATCAATGCAAAAAAAGGTTTAAATTTTTTTTTTTTTTTTCAGGAGCAGTGATTTTAATAGTGCTCAAAGTAAACAATAAATGTGACATTTTCGTTGAAATTTCACGCCTGGGGGGTGTCTATGGTATGCCTGTAAAGTGGCACATTTTTCCCAAAATTGCATGGGGGTCCCCCCAAATTCCATACCAGTCCCTTCAGGTCTGGTATGGATATTAAGGGGAACCCTGCGCCAATTTTTTTTTTTTTTTAATGGTGTAGGGGGCCCCCTCAAAATCCATACCAGACCTGAACTGGTATGGATTTTAAGGGGAACCCTGCACCAAAAAAAATGGCGTAGGGGTGACCCCAAAAATCCATACCAGACCCTTGTCCGAGCACGCAACCTGGCAGGCCGCTGAAAAAGAGGGTGGACTAGAGAGTGCCCCCCTCCTGAACCTTTCCAGGCCACATTCCCCCAACATGGGGAGGATGCTTTGGGGTCCAAACCCCCAAAGCACCTTGTCCCCATGTTCATGGGGACAAGGGCCTCATCCCCACAACCCTTGCCCAGTGGTTGTGGGGTCTGCAGGTGGGAGGGCTTATCGGAATCTGGAAGAGCCCTTTAAGTGCCTTTAAGGGCACTTCCAGATCCCGGCCTCCCCCTATGTGAATTGGTAATGGCTACATTGTACCCCTACTATTTCACCAAATAAAGTGTCAACAATTATTTTAAAAAAAGACAAGAGAGAGCTTGGGACAAGTTCTTTATTAAAAAAAATTAAAAATAAAAATGTACAGCAATGTAAATCCACGTCGCAGACGACCGAAAAAAAAAGCAACAGTTCCGCTTCCATGGGAGGTGGCCGCCGAGTGCAGCATCTCCCGCCGGGACAGTTATATAGTTGAGGGCGGGACCACCACTTGATATAAACGGGTGACCCCGCCCCCTTCTGACGCCACAGGGGTTTCAGTCTTCAAAATTAATGTATTATAGAGAGAGCACTGCTTTCAGCATGTTAGCTGGCCCTCTCTGCTTGTTCTAATAAACATAGACTTCTGCTCATGATGCCTCGTACACACGGTCGGACTTTTCAAGAAAAAAGGTCAAACAGGCTTTTTTTCTTGGAAAGTCCGGTCGTGTGTAGCCTCCATCTGACTTTTTTTGTCGGAAGTACGATGGACCTAAGATAGAGAACCTGTTTTCTTTCTTTCCGACGGACTCAAGGCAGACTTTTGCGCGGTAAAAAGTCAGACCGTGTGTGCGAGGCATTAGAGAACCTGCATGCTGTATACAGTCCCTGCTACATAACTTTCAAGACACTCAGTTTTCTGTGACATCACTGACTTTTACATTATATTCTCAATGCAGCGTATGCTAAGATTTTCAAGAAGTCTTCTAAGAATCATAGCATCACAGGGGAACTTACAAGCTCTTCACTGAGCTAAGGGTCTTTAGGAAACTCCTAAGTTTTTACTCAGATGTGCAGTACATGAGTCATGGAATAAAGAGCTAATTAAACCATTGATCTCGTTAACGGCAGACTATATGTGGATCTATCAATTCAGCTTGTGAGGTCAAATTTTGTTTATGACTAAAACTGTATTAGATACTTTTTCTCTATTAGCCCTATGAGCTGGCAATCTGCAAACACGTGCCTCTATACTACTTGAAACCTCACCATGCAGTCACACAATTTAATTAGGCGACCCTAATTAACAAAACTTGGCACTCACCTCTCTCCTGGCCTTGTCCTCTCTTGCTGAGAATCAATGGCTTTGATATGCTAATTAGGGAGTAATTTAATTTCAAAGGCCGCAATTAACAAGGGTGTTGTGGACATGCTGTAGTTAAGCGGCGTAATCTAATTTGCATTAGTAACAAGCAGGGACTAATTAGAAGCTTAATTAGACACTTAGCTGGCTCTCATGTTTACCTTTTTAATGAGATGGAGAAGAGAAGCTTCCTCTTCTAATACCTCTTAACTTTCAAGATCTATAGCTGTGTCGGCCAGCCTCTCCAATAGGAACAGTGCGTGGTACAGTCATAGGACAACTGAGGAAGTTAGGTTTGTTAACTGTCTTTTGATTTGCCAGAGAATTGAGATTAGATTTTTGTTAAACTTTATGTTCAAATTTTACAACAGCCATTGATTTCCAGGGTAGTGTCTTGCTTTGATAATATGTCTCAACATGTTTGTCCCTGGTGTTGTAAATTGCCCACTTGAATCAAATATGCCCTCCTTTTTTGCATGCGAGATTGATTTTTTTTCTTATCTGCTAATTTTGTTTGATCATTTTTAATGACTTCTGTTAAGCAAAATGTAATAGAAATCACTTAAAGCTGAAGTGTAGCCATAAAAAAATAATAATCAATAGTTTAGTGATCTAACTTACCTGGATGAAGGATGTCCCACATCGTGCAAGCAGCTGGAATCCAGGGAAAGCTTCACCGCAGGGATGCTCTGTCCTCTTCCTGCTGCTGCAACTTATAGCGCTGCAGGGATTAATAGCTTTGGGTCTTCTGTGAAACTGCTTTAAAAAAGTTCCTGACAGGGGCCTGGCCCCTCCTTCTCCATTGAGAAACATTCTTTCATTGCTTTCACTGCCTGTAACACGAACAATGAATGGGGTAAATTCTGATGAGTTACATAATTCTTTGCTCGATTGACAGATCGTGTAACAGGAAGTGAAAGCAACCTTTCCCAGTGTAGTCTAGTGAGGTCTTGTCCATTGACTGAGTAAGCATTTGGGGTGAAACAGTGGGACTTGAGGTACCCATCTGCTACTGTCATGGGGTGGTATAAAAGAGCACCTTAAATACTGGTAAAATACCTCACTCTGCTTCAGTAAACTCTTTCTTATATATGGCAGTTTATGAGCCCCATATTGCAATCATGTCTTCTTTGGGCAAACATTGCAGGAAACATGTTCCCTATATTAACCTAACATTTAAAAAAAATTAAACACGTAATTTGACTGTTTATAAAAATAAATAAAAAGTGCACTGCTCCAACTCTCCAAGTGCTCCTCTATGATCCTCTATGATGATACCCATTGGGTGAAACATGTTAGATGGCTGGTCCTGGGGGCAGGGCTACTTGGTGAAGCTTGTTGGCTAATTAAAGTTTTGGCTGTGACAGCATCATCAGTGTGTGTTTTTTTCCTGTGGTTTATACCAAGTAATTTGACTGGCCACTATGGGCATATTCTCAAATTCTATTTTCTCTTGTAATCAGAGCCAGTCATTAATTAATAATGGTGCTTCCAATCTAACATCTTGTAACTACAGGGTCCAGGTACAAGAGTAGCTTAATTAATACTGAAAACAAACAACCATCTTTAGCTAAACAATATACATTGCAAGTTTTCACACTAATATTTGTAATAATAAAGTAGTATGCTTTGTAGATATTGCTATAGGCCATTCCAGTGCCTTTGCTTCAGTCTTTCAAAATAAGTGCTAATTGGTTGGTTCTGACTTTGCTGTAAACACAGGATAGGCCTATTGTAAAAGGGATCATTTCACCCCAGCCATCCCTTTAGATTTTATTACTATTAGGCTAGTTGCACAAGTTTGTAATAACTTACTGATGTTTATATTCAAGATCTTGTTGACAGAAAGACCCTGAGTTAAATGTTCCATAAAGATTTTGTGTAAACTCACGTAAGCGTATACACGCCTAACATTCTTCACTGCCAGTGCACTCCAGCATAACATTTTCTATTTTTGTTTTACAGCTCTGTACTTATCACTGTAATATCGCCTCTGTGTTACATTGTTCCATAGGCAAAAATGTGTCTACATTCAGATCAGTGAAAAACATGGCGTTTTTTACTCCTGTGTACAAGAGGCCTTAAAGGTTAAACGCCTACTGCACTAAACCAAGATCATTCTCAGGTTGCCATATTCCAATATACTAATTATATGTTAAATCAATTTTTAACAAATTTTATTTTCCTTTTAAAATGTAGCTTTCTTCCACTACTCATGCCAAACCTAAAAACAAAAACCTAATAAATTGCAGTCAATCGGTCCTTACACTGACTGCATTTATTTTAACATTTCAGGCTAAACCCTTTTTTCGTGAGTACAGAAAATGACTGTTGATCTTGTTGAAATGCACTAATGAACTAAAAAGAAAGCACAAATAACTTAATTTCTATTGTGAAAACTGCCATTCCCATCAATACGCCATATAATCAAGATGATAAATCATTTAAAATCCAGCCTTAGTGACAATTATGGCTGGGCCCCATAGATACAGTGGGAAAAAAAGATTTAGACATGAAAGGATAGAAAGTGTGCGTGTTTTATTTTCCTTGTTTTGCAGGATTACTAGGTGAAAATAAATGGGGAAAAGGTATTTTTTAAAGTTTAGATATGCTTTAACAATTTTAACTAAACATCTGTTAGAGAAACAGTAAAGATAACAAGATAAATATTAGTAATGGACACATACATATTATATCTACAAAATGAGGATTGGGCTCTGCTTTCTTCAGGGCAGTCTTCATGAACCTGTTGACGCCAGGAAAGGGACATATACTGTATATTGTATAGAGCAGTGTTTCTCAACTCCAGTCCTCAATACGCCCCAACAGGTCTCATGTTTTCAGGCTTTCCATTATTTTGCTAAGGTGATTTGATCAGTTTCACTGTTTTAGTAATTACCACAGCCATTTCATCTGAGGAAAATCTTGAAAACATAACCTGTTGGGGCGCCTTAAGAACTGGAGTTGAGAAACACTGACATAGAGCTTCACGATTAATCGTTAAAGAATTAATATCACAATTCAACCCCCCTCTGAATCTTAAAACAGCATTTCCAAGATTCAGGGCAGAGATAAAGAGAAACATTGTAACATTTAGTTATTTTAGATCAAAGGGATGAACTTTGGTTCAGCTTCAGGCTGGGTTCACACCAATGCGAATTGAATGCACGTTTCTCCGCATTCAATTTGCATAGCAGGAGAATGTGACTGGCTCTTTATGGAGCCGGTTCACATATCTCCGCAGCGGGTTCGGTGCGGTGTACTGGAAAAATGCGTGCCTTTTTTAATGCATTTCAGGTTCGATTTCAGCCCAAAATAAGGGCTGAAATTGGACCTAAACCGGAAAACCAGCACGCACCGGACCCCTGCTGTGAGCCGCATGCGAGGACGGTGTGAACTGGGCCTAAACCTTTTTCTGACACATATATATATATATATATATATTTAGCAGAACACCTTGAGAATAAAATGGCGGTTGTTGCAATATTTTATGTCACACTGTATTTGCGCAGTGGTCTTTGAAACTGATTTTTTTTTGTAAAAAATACACTTTAATGAATTTCAAAAAAACGAAACAAAGTTAGCCCAATTTTTTTGTATAATGTAAAAAGATGATATAACGCTGCTAGAATCGTGATCTTTATTCTAAGCAAAAAAATTGTGATTCTCATTTTAGCCAGAATCGTGCATCTCTAATATTATACATTCACATCAGTCCCTGCTCTCAAGGAGCTTACGATCTAAAATTCCTAACTTACATTCATATACATACTAGGGTCAATTTGGACAGGAGAAAATTAACCTACCAGCATGCCTCTGGAGTGTGGTAGGAAACATACGCAGGCACAGGGAGAACATGCAAACACCATGCAGTTGGGATTTTAACCAATGACCCTAGTGCTGCTTGGCGGAAGTGCTAACCAAAGCATCCATTATGATACACTTTCATTGACACACACCAGTGCTTTTTCTTAGATGGCGTGCTTGGAAGTGTGACCACGGACTCAAGTTGGTTTATGCACATGGACTATAGAATTTTTTTTATGCTTCGCATAAATTAGCCAGAACTTTCCTGTACAGCTTCTTTGCATTTATTCAACATTTACCTGTGCATCCACATAAAATGTATTTCCTGAAAGAAACGTTTTACATTTGGAAAATTACATTGGATGCACATGCGGGTGTAAACACCAATGAAAATAAGTATCAGTGTGAATCAATTCACTTGTATGTCAGGCTGTACATGTCGCATGCGGCTCCCCAGGCATGGGAAAGCACTGGGAAATTTACTCTAGGCATAAAAAAATGCCTATAATAGTCTATGTGCATGACTTAAAGGTCACATGAAATTTTTGTCCTTAAAGCGGATGTCCGCTGAAAAAAAAATATTAAAAGCCAGCAGCTACAAACACTGCAGCTGTTGGCTATTAATATTAGGACACTTACCTGTCCTGGAGTCCAGCACCGTCCGCAGCAGAGGACGAGCGATCGCTCGTCACTCTGCTGCTCCCCCCGCCATCCTCGGTGAGGGAACCAGGAAGTGAAGCGCTTCGGCTTCACTGCCGGTTCCCTATGGCGCATGCGCGAGTTGCGCTGCGCCTGCTGATTGGCTCCCGCTGTTCCCAGAACACAACGGGGGGGCGGGAGGTGACATAATGCTTGCAGTCTGCCCGAGACTGTGTGGCCGGAAGTGGGTGCAAATACTGGTGCACAACAATACCTGACTATCTAAAAAGGAGTGTTGTGAAGTTTTCACCAATCATTAAAAGGTTAAATTTGTTTAAAGCATATCTTAACCCCCCCCCCCCAAGGAAAAGTAATATACTGCAGCTTACCAATTGTTAGACATCTTGGCTGAAGTCATTTTCTATTTCTAGTTTTTACCCTTTCACTTGGCCAGTAACACACTTCTTGCCCTAGGGTTGCTCCACTATCTATGAAGAAGCAACAAGACACCATTGGGCAGCAGCATTGTCTGGGGGAGTGTATTGTCAGATGAATTAGTAGATTTATACAGTATATTCAGTGCCTTGAAAAAGTATTCATACCTCCCTTGACATTTTCCACATTTTGTCATGTTACAACCAGAAACGTAAATGTGATTTATTGGGATTTTATGTGATAGACCCACACAAAGTGGCACACAATTGTGAAATGGAAGAAAAATGATAAATGGTTTTCAATTTTTTTGACAAATATCCGAAAACTGGCACGCATTTGTATTCAGCCCCCTTTACTCCAGCCAGGGGGCTGAACAAAAAAAAACAGATACGATTTCTCCATCTACCCAAACAAAGTGGATGAAGAAATCTCCCTTGCCAGGATATTGTATTTGGTCTCTCTGTTGTCAGAATACACTGATCAGTGTCTGCAACCAATTGGCTTCAGTCAAAGGCTTTCCAGCTTGTCTGTTTGACAGAAGTTGATCTAACGTTCAACTTCCGTTGAACAGGTCTCCACACTGATCAAAATTCAGCCATTTCCTCCTGACCTGGCCAAGTTTCAATCTGCCTATGGCCAGCACTGTATAACATAGAATATATCAAATCTGGCATCTCTTGATGCACGGATCTCCAAACTATGGGCCAGATTCACAAAAGAGATACGACAGAGTATCCCAGTATCTCTTCATAGAATCAGTTACGCATAGATATCCATTAGATCCGACAGGTGTAATGGACTTACACTGTCGGATCTTAGGATGCAATACCGCGGCCGCCGCTGGGGGGAGTTTGCGTCGTAAACCAGCGTCGGGTATGCAAATTAGGAGTTACGGCGATCCACAAAGGTTTTTCCCATTGTTACGTCGTCGCAAGTGTTAGATTTACGTCGCAAAGATAGGGCACCTTTAATATGGTGTAAAAGTACTCCACCATGTTAAAGTATGCCCCTCTTTCCCGCATCGCTTTTACATTTTTTTTGAATTTTTTATTTTTCCCGGCGTAAGTACTTCGAGCACGTCGCGATTCTCAAAACGTCGGCGCGTCGTAATTTCGCGCAAAGCACGTCGGGAAATTTGCAACGGGAGCATGTGCAGTACGTCCGGCGCGGGAGCGCGCCTAATTTAAATGGTACCCGCCCCATTTGAATTGGGCCGCCTTGCGCCGGACGTGTTTACGATACACCGCCGCAAATTTCCAGGTAAGTGCTTTGTGGATCGGGCACTAAATCTGAAAACTTGCGGTGGTGTAACGTAAATGGGTTACATTACGCTGCGCCGCAGCTACGTGAATCTGGCCCTATGGCCTTCCAGTTGTTCAGGAACTACAATTCCAATTATGTAATGTCCGGGAATGTCAGAGTTTTACATAGCCTCATGGGACATGTAGTTCCGCACCAGCTGGGAGGCCGTAGTTTGGAAACCCTTGCCCCAAAGGCATGATTCTCCCTTTCAGCCACTAGATAGCACTGAGGCATATCTATGTAATCTACAGAGTCAATATAAAAGATACCTTGTACAAGAAATGCTAGGGCTGCTGAAACTTACATGGATCCCTTTCTTCATATGCCCAAAGAGCAGCTATGACTAAGCACTAACTAATAGTGCGAATCGCGTCAGATGTATATCTCTGTATTTTGTGCTGTGTTTTGTAGTGCATTTTTCCTTTTTAAATAAAAGACAACCATCAAGTTTTTTTGGAGTACGGCTGTCCATACTTCCTTTTTCCAGGTGTCAGCACCCTTGATTTCCTGAGAGGACACTGATCATCCTAACACAATCCACTTGGAGTGGTAACTTTCTCCCGCCCAAAGAGCAGCCATGGAGCATATGACAACAACTCATTATCCTAGTTATCATGGAGTTTATATGTGTATTGAGGACTTGAACAGAACTATGAGACAATTTTTTTATGCAGAATATTTGCACATTCAATGGGTAAAATAAGTATTGAATATGTCACCATTTTTCTAGGTAAATATAATTCTAAAGGTGCTATTGACATGACATTTTCACCACATGTCAGTAACAACCTATGCAATCCATACGTTCAAAGAAACCAAAACAAATACGTTCAGAAATTAAGTTATCTGTAATAAAATGGATTGACACAGGGAAAAAGTATTGAACACATGAAGAAAGGGGGGTGCAAAAAGGCTTGGAAAGCCAAGACACCAGCTGAAATCTATCAGTAATTAGAAAGCCTTGTCAGTGCAAATTAATATCATCTCAGCAAGACAATGATTCCAAGCGCAAAGCCAAGGAAACTCTCAATTGGTTTCAAAGAAAGAAAATAAAGCTGTTAGAATGGCCCAGCCAATCATCTGACTTGAATCCAATAGAAAATCTATGGAAAGAACTAAAGATCAAAGTTCATAGAAGAAGATCAAGATTTGAAGACTGTGTGGATTCTCACACCTGAGCAACGCATGTGACTAGTTTCTCCATACAGGAGGCGTCTTAAAGCTGTCATTAACAACAAAGGATTTTGTACAAAGTTTAAATAAATTTCAGTTAGCATTCAATACTTATTCCCTGTGTCATTCCATTTTATTACACATAACCTAATTTCTGAACTTATTTGTTTTGGTTCCTTTGTATGTATGGATTGCATGTGTTTAGGGCTGCAACTAACGATTATTGTTTCGATTAATCGATTAATCGGATAATAGCCTTAAAAAAAAAAAATTAAATTTTTTTGGGGCCAATTTGTTGTTGGACAGATTACAAAACACAAATTGCCGCAAAAACACATTACATGCTTTTCTGCAGCTTCTCCATTGAAGTATATTGAACCAAAAAATAGCACCGTTTTGCGTTAAAAAGTCCTTGCCCTTTCCAAATACGCAGCAGCTGAAAAAAAATCATGGATGTGAACATGTCCCATAGAAAACATGTAAATGAACTGTAATGTGTTTCTGCAAAATGCACCAAAAAAAAGGTGTGAACCCAGGCCTGAGATGTTTATTAACATAATGGGGTTAAAAAAGAAAAGAAAATAAGTACAAAAAGAGCAAATAATCGCTACTGTAAGGGGTTCATTTTTTACTGTGGGACAGTGAAAGTAATATTTACAGTAGCGATTTGCTTTTTTGTACTATAAAAGGGCTAATTTTAGTTGTTTTAACCCCATTATGTTACTGGCCGATTAATCGATTATGAAAATTGTAATCGATTAATTTCATAATCGATTAGTTGTCGATTAATCGATTAGTTGTTTCGGCCCTACATGTGTTGTTACCGATATGTGGTGAAAATGTCATATCAATAGCACCTTAAGACCCCATGTACACTGCTGTTGCTAAACGGACGTTCAGAGGCAGTTGGACACTTTTTTCAACTATCCCTGAACTCATACAATGTTATCTTTTGTGTACATGTAACAGGTTCGTTTACTGTCGTTTTTAGGCAGTTGAGTTTATAGGCCTTTTTTTTTAAGGCAAAAAAATTTGTTCAGAGCCGAAGTTTCCAACTTTTCAGACGCTAAACGCAGCAAAACGCTGCATACCACGTCTAGCAGCATTTAGTTCATAGGCATTTTTCATTTTTGCCTATTTTAAAATTAAAAAATATATTTTTTTTTAAAACGCTTCTAAATACAAATGTGTCAAAACCGCTAAACGTGCCATGTAAACGCGGCAAACGGACGTTATAAAACGTGGGTTACTATCCGTCAAGTTAAATAGTTTTTGGAGCAGGTGTAAAAACGTCCCGTGTACACAAAGCCTTGTAATTACATTTACTTAGAAAAATAGTGACGTGTTCAATACTTTTTTTCCAGTTGCATGCGCAAATATTCTGCGTAAAAAAATTGTCTCAGAGTTCTGTTCAAGTCCTCAATACACATATAAACTCCATGATAACTAGGATAATGAGTTGTCATATGAGCCATGGCTGCTCTTTGGGGATATGAAGAAAGGGACCTATGTAATTTTTGTACATGGGGCAGTTCTAGAGCAGAGAAGCTACATTTTTAGTCAACAGTATTCCACAAATGTATGCTTTTCATGCTGCACTAACTTGAGGTAATTACATTTCCAAAGATAACAAGTAAATACAAGTTTTACAGATAAAACAAATGAGGGGAACCCATTTATATTTTTCATGATCTGTTATATCTGTAATGTGATTTGCATATCGCTGCTTATGTTTTTTTTTTTTTGCTGCTTTATGTTGCGGAATGTACTAATAACAATACGTTTCCCAGAAGCCTTTCTTCATAGTGGAAATCAAAATAGCTTGAACACTGTGCTGTGAGGGATGTGACCTTGGAGAGCTGTAGATGTGAATGAAGACTGCATTGGAAGTTGTTGTCAAATTTCAAATAGGAATGCATTAAAAGAAGAATATGCTTTTCTTTAGATCTATGTGCAATGAACCACTAGCTGCAATATATTTTATAGGACAACTGTACTTAAAAAAAACAACAACTCTTGAGTAGAAATAAAGGCAATTTTTTTTGTGAATGAAAGTCAACAGGATCATCAATTGAAACGATCAGTTGAGCTCATATGGGTAAAAGTCCATTGATTATTCATCATGACAGGTTATTCCACCACACCAAAAGTGCACCTTCACCAGATAGAAAACATGCTTCACCCCTGCTTCCCTGTTGTGTCCCTGGCTTGGCACTGCAGATATTCCTCAAGCCTCACCCCGCTGGCTGGGTCCCTGGCTTGGCCCTCCAGATACTCCTCAAGCCTCACCCCACTGGCTGGGTCCCTGACTTGGCACCTGCTGAAGTTTCCCGATTCTTCACTGTCCCCACTTGGTGAGAATACTGCTCTGGTACTTGCTGCTTCAGTTACTCATTGTGGTCCCTGGTAACAAAGTGGCTGGTCTCTTAGTGGTGACAGCTTACCCTCTACCTCTGACCATGACAGGTTCAGCCAACCAGGTGGCACAGAACACTGATCATCTGAATTATAATTTTATATATATATATATCCCAAATATATAGGTTCTCCCAGCAGGCTAAGGGGCCCTGCCCATTGGCTAAGACACCCCATATACTCCTAATCTGTCCTTGCTTCGCCCTTATCTTATCCAATGTCAACAGGTACTCGGCCACCCAGCGACAGAAGAGAGAACTGCAGCAATTCCAGAGTTAGGGCGTGATCTAAGAGACATTGGTGTAGATGTCTATTGAAATCGCACCCGAAGTCGCCAAAAGTGTGGTGCCGCAAAGTCACTTTAATGTGAACCTATGCTGAGGGCGTTGTCTTTTCCTGCCGCCTGTTCTCCTCTCTCCGCTGTCTTCTCCCGCCGCGAGTTTCCTCTCTCCGCTGTCTTTTCCCTCTGTTCTTCCTCCAATGTTTTTCCAAAACTCTTTCCCGCTGTAATGCTGGGTCTGCCGTGTTCTATTACTTATATAGCCATGGGGCGTGACCACCTGGTGACATCATCCAGAGGCCCCACCCCTTGTGACATTACCGCCCAGGGCATGATGGGGTGGTAATGTCAAAAGGGGACGGGCCTCCAGATGATGTCACCGGGTGGCCTCGTCCCATGGCTATATAAGTGATGGCACATGGCGAACCCAGCATTACAGCAGGAGAGTGTGTCGGGAGAACATCTGAGGAAGAACAGAGGGAGAAGACAGCGGAGAGAGGAAACGCGGCAGGAGAAGAGAGAGGAGAACCGGCAACGGGAGCAGACAGCGGAGAGAGGAGATCTGCCAGTGAGAGAAGACAGCGGAGAGAAGAAAATGGCAGGAGAAGAGACGCCAGAGCTGCTTTAATAAATTACTTTATCAAAAACCTGTGTACTGTTTATTTTTGATGCTTTTTTAGGGGTGAATGGGTAGGGGTACAATGTACCCCATACTCATTCACATAGGGGGGCTTCCAGATTTCGATAACCCCCCGCCCGCAGATCCCAACAACCATCGGCCAGGGTTGTTGGGAATAGGCCCTTGTCCCCATCAACATGGGGACAAGGTGCTCTAGGGTGGGGGGTGCAGGGCCCCCCATGTTGAGGGCATGTGACCTGGTATGGTCCAGGGGGGGGCGCTCGCTCATCCCTCCCCTTTTCCTGGCCTGCCCTGCTGCATGCTCGGATAAGGGTCTGGTATTGATTTTGGGGGAAACCCCATGCCAGTTTTTTTTTTCCATTTTGGCGAGGGTTCCATTTCAAGATCCTCAGCGCACAAGTCGCACGTGGGATCATCATGATCTGACTTCTGGTGTGACTTCTATTCAAATCAGTGGGTTCTCATATTGAACCATTGATTTTGACATAAAAAAAAAAAACGCTTGACGAGGCTTAACGTGGCTCTATCCAGTGTTAAGCTGTGTTTAGCAGCCTTTATCAGCATCAGATATTTTTACAGCTTTAACGCGGTCCACAGAGCGCACTGGCCTTGGTTTTTTATTTACAGCTTGAAAACGCCTATGCCATCTACAGGTCCTAAAAGCTTGTGTGTGCATGGACACATAGAATAACATTGAGAGGTGTTTTTAAGCTGCAAAAACAAAAAGTCAGACGCTCCTAACAGCAGCTGTAAAAAATGTCCCATGTACATGAGCTCTTAGTAAGATTAAATTCTGAGCAATTATAAAAATTATAAAAATAAGTGGAACTTTGCCTCACAGATATCTACAAACATAATTGTAGAGAGATTTGCTGCAGAGTATGTAAATACAGACACACCTTATGCTTTCCACATGTATACAGGAATATTTAGAATGTATATACAGGCATAAGGTAAAACTTTCAGTTGCAGGAAGCTTTTACTGTATTTATAAGAAAACATGTTCAGATATCTTATTGTTTTCCTGCTGGTGTTAAAAAGCACATAATTGATAAAACTGTTTTTTTTTCTCTCTGTGTGGGGTGTGGGAGTGCAGAGTCCAAGACCCTTCACCAGACTACTTGATTCAGGTGTTCAGGCAAAATCATAAGCTCTCCACTTCTCCCCTGCTTATCTTGTTCATCCCCACCCTGTGTGCTGTGACCTATGCAGCAGAATGTGGATTGGCCACTTCTCAAAGTCAGATGTAAAAAAACGCCCTTCCATGTTTGCTTACTGTGAGGGGCACTGATAACTGAAACTGCCCTCACCAGCCTCACATTAGCACTAAGCAGTGTAATGTATACATAACATAAATTCTGTTTCACACAGCTTGCAGTTTATTCCCCTCGAAACGTCAGCACCTAATGTGTGAGTAACTTTTTAAAGAAACTTTGATATTTCTAAGAGCGTGTGATTTGTATTTATATATTTGTGTTTACAATAGTCTTAGCAGACCTAGCAGCGTTTCCTTTAAATAAGAACTACAGGCAAAACATAATATTAAGTAATAAACCATAAGAATGTCTGTGTCAGTTTTGGATGCACTGTTTGGCTTCTATTTAATTGACAATTTTAGACTATGAAAACTCTAGCAGTCTTCTTGTGACACAAAGAAGCTGTTTATGAAGGAAAGAAATTTAGCACACAATTGTTTAGTAACCAATAAAATGTAACCTCTCATTTTAATAAAATTAATTAATAATTCTGGATGATCACTATAAGCAAGAACTAAAAAAATGTTCATGATTTTTTTATTTGTATATATATTTTTATGACAACCTTAAAAAGTTCTATGCATGTTCTGGGCTGTGCTACTGCACAGTTTGCCCTTGTAGATCTCTGCAGATGTTTAAAGTTGTAAGCAGAAAGATGAGTAATTTAAATTCAGGATAAAGCCTTGTACACCAGATCGGATTTTCCAGATGGAATTGTGTGATGGCAGGATGTTGTCCGATAATCTGATCGTTTGAATGCTCCATCCGACATTTGTTTAAAATTTTCCGACAACATATGTGTGAGGTCGGATTATCCGATCGTGTGTACACAAGTCCATCGGAAAAAGATACAAAGTACAAACACGCATGCTCAGAAGCAATTCTAACCATAACACAACATTAGAAGAAGTTGCACAAAGGGTGGCGCTAAAGAGCTGAAAAACCATGTCGTTTTGTGTTTGTTGGCCAACAGTTCTTTGCCGTTTGTATGCAATTTCACGGCCAGTGCCCTTCGAATAAAAGTCCTACGCTTTGTCCGCAGAAAATCCAATCGTGTGTACGAGGCTTAAGTATAAAATGGTCCCCTAGCAGGTTAAATAGTTTATAAGGTTAAAAAAAAAGACACAGTTCCATCTGGTAAAGCCTATGTGTATAGAATTTTTTTTTTTCTGTAAAAATTACCATAGTATTGTATATTCTACTTTCCGAGGAAGACATCTAAAAGCTTTTTTGAAGCTGTTTACAATCTCAGTTGGTACCATTTTCTGTTCGAACGGTAAAATGGAAAATTGTATCAAATACTTACCGTAACTTTCCTTTCCTGACGCCAACATACATATGATACATAATGAGCTTTTGAGAGGGAGGGTTTAATTCTGAAAACATATTTTTTATTTGACAATAGACCGAGAAGCTTGGATAGTTTTCCTCCCAAACTCTACTGTAGTAAGAGCTGCTGGATCTGCCTTGTAGGGTTTTAAGACTGTAGGATGTGATGACCAGCTAGCCACTTTGCATCTCCAGAGACACTCCTGCCTATGCTGCCCTAGAAGGAAACATCGCCCTGGTTGAATGAGTTCTAACCATCGTCGGGGTCACTCTATATGCCCAGTGAATTGTTTTTGCTATCCAGGCTGAGATGGTTCTGGTCAAGGCCTCTTTGCCTTTAAATTTTACGGTAGGTATGATTTGCTGCACATTTCTTTTGGGTAAAAGCCTAGTCGGCTAAAATTTGTACCTTAAGCGAACTTGGACTGAGCCATAAATTCAATCCGTATTGCAGGAAAGACAGGATTTGAGATACATTTTTGTCACTAGGGTCAAACTGACATACAGCTGCAAAGCTGGTGCACCTATTCCATATTCTGGAGTAGATGGCATTGGTTGACCCCTTTCTGAAACTCTGTAAAGTTCTGTTAACCTTTGGAGAACATCCTAAGGCCCCGTACACACGGCAGAGGAACTCGACGTGCCAAACACATCGAGTTCCTCAGCCAGTTCAGCCCTGAAGCCGCCGAGGAGCTCGGCGGGCCGAGAGCTCCCATAGAACAACGAAGAAATAGAGAACATGTTCTCTATTTCCTCGTCGAGCTCCTCGTCGGCTTCCTCGGCCGAAAGTGTACACACGGCCGGGTTTCTCGGCAGAATTCAGCCAGAAACTCGGTCGGAAGCTGAATTCTGCCGAGGAAACTGGTCGTGTGTACGGGGCCTAACTCTTGTTACTCCTGCCTTTCAATCTCCTGGCCGCTAAGGCCAATCATGATGGTTACGGATGTAGGATTTCTCCTTGCGACAGTAGAAGAGGAGTCACTGGCAGATTGATTGGTGAGCACACGCTGAGATGCATTGCCAGAGAGAACCATTGTCTGCAAGGCCAGAAGGTAATACTGCGATGACTGCCAAATTCTCTGTCAACAATCTCCTCAGGAATTTCAGGATTAAAGAAATTGGAGGGAAGGAATGATCCAGTTGCACAACCCAGGGGTGGGTAAAGGCATCTGTCCCCTCCAATAATGGATGAGAAAAGTTGGTTGATGACGCAAAAAGATCCAGTTGTAGACACCCCCACTTGTGGATGATCTGTTTGAACACTTCGGAGCAAAGGGACCAATTGTTGGGATCCTTGAATTGTCTGGATAGGTGATCCGCTTCCAAGTGCTGACAGCATGGAAAATATAGGGGAGATATTGTTGTGCCAATGTCATGATCGGTTCCACCTCTCTCAAGAGGAATTGGCCCTGTCTTGTCGCTGTATGTAGGACACGGCTATTTTGTTGTCAAGACAGAGCAGGACTGGGTGACCCTGTATGTGAGGCAGCAAGGTGGCCAACGCCATGAAATTGCTTGAATTTCCCCTCTGCCCTGGATCTTGAGTTATTCGCAGGTGGCGCCCCACCCTGCTGCGCTGGCATCTGTGTTAACGATGATCCATGGCTGCGTCCCTAATGGACGATGCTCTTTAGCATTTCTAGTTTCGTCTACCACCAGAGACTCTGGGGCTTCCGGCTGGTGATCCTGATTGGCTGGGCTAGACAAAATCTATTCCACTACATCAGGAAGCCTTGTTGGAAAACTCTGATGCCTGGTACACATGATCGGTTTTCCCGACGGTCAAAAGACAGCTGGGAAAACCGAGAACCGGCTCGGTTCCTTTTCCCCGGTATACACGGTCGGTTTTCCCGACAGGAAAACTGCCGCGAGAGCTTTGGTCGGAAAAACCGGCCGTGTGTATGCTCCCTCGCAGTGTTTCCCATAGGAAAGCTACGGAAAAAAAACACTGCGGTTAACGGCGAGAAAGAAGAGAACATGTTCTAATTTTTTAAACTGCTGTTTTCCTGTCAGGAAAACTGCTAGGGAGCATACACACAGCCGGTTTTCCCGGCCAAAGGAAAACACAGCAGTTTTCCCAACAGAAAAAACGATCGTGTGTAGTAGGCATGAGTTTCCATTGAGCCCAGGGGATCATCGGGATATACAAAGCCATCGTCCCGAGAAGAATCATGCACTGGGATGCTGACATCACTTTTACAGCCAATGCCTATTGTAACTTCTTCCTGATTTTGGGGAGTTTATGAAGAGGCAAAGAAACTGTGGCCACCTGAGTATTGAATTAGGCCCCTAGGTAGAACATATTCTGAGCTGGCTCTGGTAATGCCTGTCCCCAAAGCAAATTTGAGGAACTGCTGGTATGACTAAATGATTGGGACATGCTGGTAGGCATCCTGGTTGAAAAACCTGAGTTATGATATGGAGAGACTCCATCTTGAGTCTCTCTATCCAGATAAATAGATTCAGCCTCTTGAGGTAGTTCTGGAGGCTGCCGTTTGAACAGCCAATAATGGCCTTGTGCCACTGTGGACTGAATCCGCAGTTTTTGGCAGTGGTCTTGCCAGAACTGGGTCGCTTTGAGCCACCTGGCTCCAACTGCCTCCTGGACGGGCCTGGCGTTTAAAGGGTTTCTAGTAGGGTTGTCCCGATACCACTTTTTTAGGACCGAATACAAGTAACGATACTTTTTTTCATGTACTCGCAGATACCGAATACCGATACTTTTTTTTAAATGCAGCTTTGTGTCCCCAAATGCAGCCTTTCCCTAAATGCAGCCTTGTCCCTAAATGCAGCCTTGTCCCTAAATGCAGCCTTGTCCCTAATTCAGCCTTGTCCCTAATTCAGCCTTGTCCCTAATGCAGCCATGTTCCTAATGCAGCCATGTCCCTAAATTCAGCCATGTCCCTGATGCAGCCATGTCCCTAGATGCAGCCATGTCTCTAGATGCAGCCATGTCCCTGATGCAGCCATGTCCCTAATGCAGACATGTCCCTAATGCAGCCTTGTGTCCCCTAAGAGTCCCCCCCCCGCCACTGCCGACATCTAGTTCATACTTCCCAACTTTTCAACATGGTGCTGCGGGACATTTGTCATCTGTCACTATAGTTGGATGCTACCGCGGATTGACCAGAAATAAAAGATTCTGGCATCAGTTGTTTGGCGGGGGGCACTACCGCAGGACACCAAGAAAGGTTTATGCCATTATAGTTGACCCACGGAGTGCCGAGAACAGTTTCTGGCATTACACTTGTTGAGCGGGGGGGGGGGGGGAGCGGGGTGCTGCCGCAGGACGGAAAGAAAATGATTGCAGTTGTTGAGCTGGGCTGGGCTGGGGGGGGGATAAACTTTCTGGGGGGACATAACTGACCTCATGTTCATGGCTTCTTCCTCCTTCCATGCAGCAGTGTTGAGGAGCTGGGGGGGGACTCTTGCAGTTGGGAGGTATGATCTAGTTGATCAGCGCTGAGGGAACACAACAGCTTTCATTTGAATAGCAGTGTGTTCCCCATCGTGCGTCATCATGTATAGACACTCCCCCTTGCCCAATACAGGCATACTGTAGCTCGCGCTACTATGCCTAATTTAATGCTAAAATGTTGTTGGTGTGGGTGAACCACCGCTTTAAGTCCATGTCAATGCATCTACCAAAGATATCGGAAGAAGGAAGAGTCTTCCGTTGGAAGTGTCACATTGTTTGCCAGCCTGGTGACTGCCACATATACCGTTGGTGGGTTAGATAGAGGAGCTGCATCCTCCTCCGTGAGTGTATACAACTTCTGCAACCTATTGGTTCAGGTGGATTTTCGCTTCCCCTTCTCTCATTCCTGCTGAACCAGGCCTCCTATTTCTGTCATAAGAGGAAAGGTAAGCTACCTGTTCCTTTAGGTTCCTCCTATGGAACCCAAAGGCTTGTTCACACTTGCAGCAGGCTCTGCTATTGCACTGAAAAGCGATCTGTGCTTAGGTCACTTTTCAGTGACATTTGATAATGTCATGTAGAGGGGACAAGTATTCCTGATATGCGATTTTCAAAGAGCGATTTGTACGCAATGTTGCAACTTGCATGTGGGCGGCCCATTCACTTGGCTGCCCTTTGCATGCAAAAAGAAGCCCCTGCTCCTATTTGGGGGCGACAAGCTTCGCACAATGATTTTAAAGGCATGTTTTCCCATGTGACAATATCAGCAGAATCGTATTGCATTTGGGGTGCCCTGAAAGGATAAAAGCACGTAATGTGTGTTATGCAGTGATTGCCACACAATTTAAAATCAGATTGTATGGTGTGTGACAATAGGTTTTATCCTTCTTTGGAGTAGGTTCCAGATCCTCCCATTCCAGTGCAGCTTTAACTGCCTAAATGAATGGTGGTATCAGCGCAAAATAAGTTGTACCTGTTTGCCTGCAATATTCACTTTTCTACAGCTTTTGAGCGTCTTGCCAGCGCACCGCTCTAGTGTGAAAACCCTTGGGGTTTCACACTGGAGTGAAAGGAGAGACTCTTTCAGGGCGCTTTGCAGGCACTATTTTTAGTGCTATAGTGCCTGCAAAGTGCCCCAGTGTGAAAGCAGCCTAAAAGATGTGCTTTGCACACACGTTGATTTTATATGTGTTTGTGCGTATGCAAGTTAATGCATTTTATTGGCCAGAATATTCATATATTGTGGCCAACGCACAGAGCACCTAGTGTTTCTGTGCATTTATGTGCACTCCGTTTTTCTGACCAAAAGTCCTGAATGCGCTGGTGGTGTGTGTGTGTGTGTGTGTGTGTTTTTTTTTTTTTGTCTGCCTGTAAAATACATTTTTGAAACATGCAGGATAGAAATATCAGAAGTTCCTTCTATCAGATGGTCAGAAGTCACGTGACATGGTTTTTTTTGGCCCAAAATTTTTCTATCCTCACACATCGTCTTACATCAGCTCAGTCCAGCCATAAACAGTTCGAACCATAACATCTAGCCTGCCGTATGCTCTTGCGATTAACGCTAGCGGCTGTTGTAGCTGCTAGTGATAATCACTGTCTTCTCCCGGTAGGGACCGCTTCCTCTGCCGGGAGCAGGAATTCCCCTGTCAGCACTGTCTGTGTGCATGGGGGGAATCAAATTCACATGTATGGCCTCCTTAGTGTGCTAGGCACATTGAAAAAAGACACAAGTCCATTTTGTTCTGCCAATAGAAAAAATAAATACATATGCACAATCCTGTACCCACAGTTGAAGCATTATGCAATTTTGCTTGGGGGGGGGGGTCTTCTTGATCCCCCTGAAGGCAATTGGATGTTGCCTGGATCAATCTCTGGTGTTATTACCTGTAAATGTTAATATCAAGTTATATTTCGTGCATTTCATATCAGACCAGTAGTCTAATCAGCACCCTGGCTTGTAATTTCTGTTTTAAGAGTATTGCCCTGTCTTATGCTATTAATGGATTAGGAGTTTTTTGTTTTAAATATTTTTTTAATATGGGGGTATGCATTTTTGTATTGTATTAGGAAATCCAGAAAGTGTTAAAATGTTTGTTTATTTTTGAATGATATTGTTTACACATGCACTTGTTGTATATGAGTGGTACAGCTTTTGTCTAGAAGGGTTACTTTGGAGCAATGGTGTTCAATGTTTAAGGACATTGCAATGAACCATGATATACCTGTTTTGGGTATAAAGGGATTGTTAAATACCCTTATAATGCACAGAGAAAGTGCACAGATGTACTAACATGCATATATGATACTGCCATAACAGAGCAGACACAGCAGCTCACATGCAGAAGTCTTGCTGTGAGAGTGCCTGCAAGATATCAAAAGCTTAAAAATATTTTCGTTTAGGGTAGGCCAATCTTTTAGCCATGTTAGTAAGGATCAGAAATAACGTATATTGCCAGCATGGGAGATGTTCTGATAAGCTTTACTCCTTTGGTCTCCGTGACTGGGCTCTTTGTTGGCTCTCATCCTACCTATCCCACCTAACCTACAGTGTCACTTACAATTCTCCTCTTCCTTTATGTGTTGGGGTCCCCCAAAGTCCTGTTTTTAGACCTCTCCTACTCTTGAGCTACACCTCCTCCCTGGGTTAGCTGATAGGCTCCCATGTCTTTCAATATAATTTCTACACTGATGACACCCAAATCTATCTTTCTACCCCTCAGCTCACAACATGCTCCTCACGCATTACTAATTTACTGACTGACATTTTAGCCTGGATATCACACCACTTTCTCAAACTCAACCTGTCCAAAGTGAGCTCATAATATTTTCTCCCCTGACATGTACCTTCCCCTTTCTCCCCTGACATGTACCTTCCCCTGACTTCTTCTCAATAGCACAACCATCAACCCATCCCAGGGTGCTAGGTGTAATCCTGGACTCTGAACTCTCCTTTCGGCCCCACATCCAATCCTTGTCCAAACCTTTCTGCCGCAACATCTCCAAAATACACAGCATCCTAACCAATGACACCACAAAGCTCCTACTGACATCTTTGGTTATCTCTCGCCTCGACTATTGCAACTCCCTCCCCATTGGCTTACCTTTACATAGGCTACCCCCTTCAGTTCAACATGAATTCTTCTGGCAGACTTATCCACCTTACCAACTGTTTAGTGTCTGTCTCCTCTCTCTGCCAATCCCACCATTGGCTTTCATCCACCCAACAAATTAAATTACAAATACTAACAGTAACTTACAAAGCCATCCACAACTTGGCCCAGAGCTACATCATTAACCTAGTTTTAAAAGACCTGCTGCTCTCTAGTTCCTTTTGTCACCTCCTGCCATGCTCACCTCCAGGACTTCTCTCAAGCCTTTCCCATCCTATGAAATTCCCTACCCCAATCTGTCCAACTAATGCCTTGTGTACACAAGTTTTTCCGACAGAATTCCGCTCAAGCTGTCTTGCATACACATGGTCACACCAAATTCCGACCGTCAAGACCGCAGTGATGTACAACACTACGATGAGCTGAGAAAAATGAAGTTCAATGCTTCCGAGCATGCGTCGACTTGATTCTGAGCATGCATGGTTTTTAGTCTGTCGGAATTGCATCCAGACGAAAAATGGAGAACATGTTCTCTATCTGATTCTGTCGGAATTTCCGATTGAAAAAGTCAGATGATGCATACACACGCACGGAATGTCCAATGAAAAGCTTCTGTCTGACTTTTTCCATCTGAGATTCCGCTCGTGTGTACAAGGCATAACTCCTACTCTGTCCACTTTTAGGCGATCCCTGAAAACTTTTCTCTTCAGAGAAGCCTATCCTGCCTCCACCTAACAACTGTACTTTTATTTTCTCCATCAGCCAATCCCCCACAGTTATTACCTTGTGTATCACTTGACCCTCCCTTTTAGATTGTAAGCTCTAATGGGCAGGGCCCTCTGATTCCTACTGTATTGAATTGTATTGTAAATTTACTGTCTGCCCTCATGTTGTAAAGCACTGTGCAAACTGTTGGTGCTATATGAATTCTGTATAATATTAACAATAATAATAACGCGCACTATCTCTCATGTCTTGCTCAGGTTTTAAAAATAAGTCATGATGGTGGAATCTGCATCTGAATCGATTCGATCTACTCCAACCAGTCAGAATGGAGTAAGCAGTCTTCCCAACCAGTCCGAAGGAGGTGGAGCACGAGAGGCCAATGCAAGTGGAGAAACGAATGGAGAGTTAAGTACAGCGGAGCTTCTACACTTCCAGCAGCAACAGGTAAAAAAAAAAAAAAGCCAATTAAGGCTAGGTTCACACTGACACAGTGCAATTTAAATGAGTCTTCTAGTGCGATTTCTAGGAGCATGTCCAGTGCAAATGTAAAAATTCCTAAGGAAAAACCAAAGGAAAACACTGCGCTAATACGTGATAATAAAAAATGATGATGAGTGACAAAAGCAGCTGGTACCTATTGCTCAAAATACCCAAAGCAAACAAAAGTACATCCAAAAGAAGGTACAGCGCTGATGTGATTGAATTAAATTATGAATAAACCAAATATAATGTGAAAAATAATCTGTGACTTGATAAACAAAACAAATTAATTATATGGTGAAAATTTCTAAAAATGTCCAGAAGTGAAAGAGTAAGTTTGCTGATCCTCCACCAATCACTGATTGAATATAGGTGATAAATAGCAAATGTAAGTCAGTGAAAAAAAGTCCAATGGTAAAAACAAACGAGATACTTAATCTTCCACCAAGAGAAAACACCCGTGTGATGGTATTCCAATCTGCTTACCAGATTCACTGACCGTTAATGCGGTCAGATAGAGCCCAGAGATCTTTTAAAGTCCTCTCAAGTGGACTATATAACAGCAGGTTACACAGATCGGATCATCTACTGCTCCAAAACTCCAGATATAGTGAGGATGCGCTTGTTCCTCCAATGTAGACAGTCTCAGTCCTGTGTGAGAGGCATGCTGAGCTGGACGGACAGGACTGAGACTGTCTACATTGGAGGAACAAGCGCATCCTCACTATATCTGGAGTTTTGGAGCAGTAGATGATCCGATCTGTGTAACCTGCTGTTATATAGTCCACTTGAGAGGACTTTAAAAGATCTCTGGGCTCTATCTGACCGCATTAACGGTCAGTGAATCTGGTAAGCAGATTGGAATACCATCACACGGGTGTTTTCTTTTGGTGGAAGATTAAGTATCTCGTTTGTTTTTACCATTGGACTTTTTTTCACTGACTTACATTTGCTATTTATCACCTATATTCAATCAGTGATTGGTGGAGGATCAGCAAACTTACTCTTTCACTTCTGGACATTTTTAGAAATTTTCACCATATAATTAATTTGTTTTGTTTATCAAGTCACAGATTATTTTTCACATTATATTTGGTTTATTCATAATTTAATTCAATCACATCAGCGCTGTACCTTCTTTTGGATGTCCAGTGCAAGTTGATGCAGTTCAGCTACGATTCCAATGAGTTTTGCATTCAGTTTGAATACAGCTGCAATTGGAATTTATACCCTGGGGTCACTCTTTTTCTCTCTCCCTCCCTCCCTCCCTCTCTCAGCAGAGACTTGCAGAAATGGCACTCTATTTGCCTTATCTTTAAACAGATAAGCATTTGACATGCAATTTACATTAAAGTTTATAGCGGTCAAAATTGCACTGCTCTAAATAAACTCAGGACCCTGCATACATGGTAAGAAATGATAGAAATTATTGTTTTTCACTTGTCGTGTGATTTGAAGCCTTCCAGAACGCATCTAAAATCGCATCAGTGTGAACCAGGGCTAGGACTAGCATAATATTGTAAACAAGATAAAACACATTTGGGCTTCTTTTAAATGTAATGTTCAAAACAAAGTAATCCACATCAGCCAGACTGGAGTCATAATTTATAGATTTTTCTCTAGGAATCTGAAACTGTCTGCTACGGATTATTGCATTTTGCCCCTTAATCCTTATCTTTTCACTGGAAATTTGGCTTTGTGAGGCAGACTTGTGTAAGAAAATTCAAGCAAATTCCTGCTTGAGAAGGGATATGATTTCAATTTACAAATACTGTACTGGTGACCCCACAATAGGGATAAAACTTTTTTTGCGGAAGAGAGTTTAATAAGACACATGGCCACTCACTAAAATTATAAGAAAAGAGGTTTAACCTTAAACTGCATAGAAGGTTCTTTACTGTAAGAGCGGCAAGGATGTGAAATTCCCTTCCACGGGTGGTGGTTTCAGCGGGGAGCTTCGATAGTTTAAAAAAAACTATTAGATAAGCACCTGAATGACTGCAACATACAGGGATATACAATGTAATACTGACATATAATCACACACATAGGTTGGACTTGATGGTCTTTTTTCCCAAGCTCACCCACAATGTAACTATGTAACTATATGTAACATGTGTTAAATGTCACAAGTCACATACATTGCTGGTATTTTTGTAATGCATTGTGGATGATCCTGCCCAATCTGCATGAACTTCAAGAATCAAGGCATCATTGTTGTATTACTGTTTATAGACAAGTTACGCCTTCTCAGCTTGCAACCATAGTAAAGCAGAAACACATATTGTGTATAACATATAGTAAGGCGTTTAGTAAATATTTACCCTAGATTATTTCAGCCATACAACAGTTACTATGATGGCTGTATACACATAGAATACCGATTTAAAGGGGTTGTAAAGGAAATTTTTTCCCCTAAATAGCTTCCTTTACCTTAGTGCAGTCCTCCTTCACTTACCTCATCCTTCGATTTTGCTTTTAAATGTCCTTATTTCTTCTGAGAAATCCTCACTTCCTGTTCTTCTGTCTGTAACTACACACCGTAATGCGAGGCTTTCTCCCTGGTGTGCCTCTTGAGGGGGTGAGCAGGTAAGTCAGGACACTCTCTACTTTGTAGATAGAAAAAGGAGCTGTGTGTTAGTGGGCGTCCTGACACTCCTGCTCGCCCCCTCCCCCCTCAAGAGGCTTTCTCCTTACCAGGAAGAAAGCCTTGCATTACGGTGTGTAGTTACAGACAGAAGAACAGGAAGTGAGGATTATTTCAGAAGAAATAAGGACATTTAAAAGCAAAATCGAAGGATGAGGTAAGTGAAGGAGAACTGCACTAAGGTAAAGGAAGCTATTTAGGGGGAAATAAAAATCCTTTACAACCCCTTTAAAGTTAGGTTTTATAGTTTCACAGTGCTATTTAAATTGAAAAAGATAAATCTACACCAGTTTCCACCTATTACAAAATCCAACAGGTTTGGTCCAAACCCCCCTGGGTAGTAATGGCTAGTTTGGCTTTTCCCTTCTTATCCACAATTTACTGTAATTAGAATTATTCCCTGAATATTATATCATTCAAAATGATAAATATGACTACCATTAGCTTCAGGAAAATAATCCAAACTGTTATTTTAAACTGTTTAAATTTATCTATAGGCAAAACTTTATTTTTAAGTTTAGGATGGGGTGAAGTGGGGGATTAGATCTCCTATCAGTATATTGCTGCCATTGGAGGCTTTCTTGGAGGGATTCCTTCAATTCCTATATTTAATTGAAATTCCGCGCTTAGGTATGTATTAAAGGGACACTAAAGGTTCCCATTAAGAAAATAACAAACATGTTATACTTGCCTCCACTGTGCAGCTCGTTTTGCACACAGTGGCCCCGATCCTGGTCTTCTGGGATCCCTCGGCGGCTGTCTCGGCTCCTCCCCGCAAGAACTAGCCGTCATTGGCAGTTTTTTTTCACCTTAATGCATAACCTTTACAACCCCTTTAAGCTGTTGCCTCCCTATAAAAAACTTCACAATAGTGAAATCCAATTGTTAGGTTCAAGAAAAGGGAAGATGGGGCCGCTCTATAATTATTATTAAACATTTGGAATCCTGTAAAATGATAGTAACCATGAATAACCTAACTCTCATAAGTGCAGAGTGGTTTGGTGGAAAATTTCTGAAAAATGAACTTCCAAGGATAAAGTGCATAAATGTAAACACTATATAGATTGTGCCGTGAAGTGACTTAAATAGACATATAATACAAAATATGCAAGCAAAAAAACTGTGAATAATAGATTTCTTTTTTGTCATGTATTAGTCTTATATATGTTAATAAAATTGTAATAATTTTTGTATACATTACTGCCTGTATTCCATTCAAAATCCCACTTTGAGAAACATTTTCTTTACTAAGAGCCCTTTCACACTGGTGCATTTTTACTGCGTTTTTGCCGCGTTTTCGCTGTAAAAATAGCGCTATTAAAACGATCATAAAACGTTCCAAAAACGCCCCTCTCCATTGAAATGAATTAAAAACGCGTTAAAAACGCTGTAAAATAGTGGTATTTTACCGCTATTTTAACGCTCCGCTATAGGCATTTCCAGTGTGAAAGGGCTCTTAATCTTTAAAAGTTTCACATTTTATTAGTGGAAATCCCCTATAGGATGAAATTGAATTGTGTTTAATAGCATGATGTCATGGATAAACCCAGAACACTTAAAAAAAAACCTAGAACGATTCCACACTTGTTATTTGTCAGTGGCATTTGGAAACCCCTAACGCCCCATCTTTGGTCAACAGTGGCATTTTAACTTTCACCCCATCGTTGGTGGTCCGTGGAATTTCATTCACTACAACCCCCCCATCATCTTCCCACTTAAAAACAATCCCACAAAATGGGTGATCATGTCACTTTACTCCCCCTCCCTTTCACGATTGGGCTGCTTCCTCCCCTTCCTTAACTGTGACTGGAAGATGAGGACTCTCAAATAAAAATAGTATTGTCCATCTGATAATTTAATTTTGTTTTAGCTTAAGTGCACTTTTGATGCATTAGGACGGGCATCACTAAATGGCGGACCGCGGTCCGGTTCCGGCCCCAGTGGCCATTCTATCCGGACCGCAGCCCCGCCAAGTAGTTTCCCGTGTGTCCTCTGTCACCGGCTCGCTTGCCCGCCTGCCTGCCGCTGCGGATGCCGCTATATACACAGCATGGCAGGTGCGGCAGGTCCGTGCCTTCTCTCACATCGCTGCACTCCCCCCTCGCTGCACTCCCCCCTCCCCACACTGCCTGTCTTAATCACACAGGACACGGAGCGCCACTGCTCTGGACAAAGGGCGGGACTTTTTAAGTTAAAAAGTGGGTGATTGGTTGCTAGGCAGCGGGGGCGGTCCCAGCAATAAATCACTCACTTTTAATGGGCAAAGTCCCGCCCATTGTCCAGAGCGGCCATGCTTCATTTCCTGTGTGATTAAGGTAGGGTTCTGTGGGGAGGGGGGAGTGCAGTGCAATGCAATGTAGGACAGGACAGGACAGGGGAGGTCTGTGATGGGGAGTCTGATGTGTCAGGACCCGTCTGTGATGGGGGTTTGTGATGGGGGGGTCATCCTGTGATAGGGGGTCTGTGATGGGTCAGGACCAGTTTGTGATTTGGGGGGGGTCAGTCTGTGATAGGGGGTCTGTGATTTGGGGGTAAGTCTGTTATGGGTCAGGACCAGTTTGTGATGGGGGGAGGTCAGCCTGTGATAGGGGTGGTCTGTGATGGGTCAGAAACAGTTTGTCATTTGGGGGGGTCAGTCTGTTATAGGGGGTCTGTTATGGGTCAGGACCAGTTTGTGATGGGGGGGGGTCAGCCTGTGATAGGGGGCCTGTGATGGGTCAGGACCAGTTTGTGATATGGGGGGGGGGTCAGCCTGTGATAGGGGGTCTGTGATGGGTGAGAACCAGTTTGTGATTTGGGGGGTCAGTCTGTGATAAGGGGTCTGTGATTTGGGGGTCAGTCTGTTCTAGGGGTCTGTTATGGGTCAGCAGGACCAGTTTGTGATGGGGGGTCAGTCTGTGATGAGTCAGGTCAGTCTGTGATAGGGGGTCTGTGATTTGGGGGGGTCAGTCTGTGATGGGGAGTCTGATGTGTCAGGACCAGTTTGTGATGGGGGGGTCAGTCTGTGATAGGGGGTCTGTGATGTGTCAGGACCAGTTTGTGATGGGGGGTTTGTGATGGGGGGGCAGTCTGTGATAGGGGGTCTGTGATGGGTCAGGACCAGTTTGTGATTTGGGGGGTCAGTCTGTGATGGGGGTCTGTGATGGGTCACGTCAGTCTGTGATGGGGGGGGTCAGTCTGTGATAGGGGGTCTGTGATTTGGGGGGGTCAGTCTGTAATAGGGGGTTGGGGATTTGGGGGGTCAGTCTGTGATAGGGGGTCTGTGATAGGGGGTCTGTGATAAGGGGTCTGTGATGGGTCAGGACCAGTTTGTGATGGGGGAGTCAGTCTGTGATGGGGGAGTCAGTCTGTGATGGGTCAGGTCAGTCTGTGATGGGGGGATTAGGCTGTAATGAGGGGTCTGTGATTTGGGCGGTCAGTCTGTGATGGGGGGGGGGGTCTGTGATGCGTCAGTCTCTGCAAGGGCAATAGAAAACAATTGTTTTCTATGTGTCCTGTTCACACTGCAACAGCGCCCCTACGTACTGAGCAGTGTGTTGCAAAATGCATTCTGTTTCTATGCACCGCAATTGAACTGTGGTGCATAAAAATTAATAAAAGGTATTTTTACATTTCAATGAGTTCAGTTGAAAGAAAAAAAAGTGCGATGTGTGTGGGTCATAAAGGTGTGTGCATGTGTGTGGTGGTGGTGGGGCGCTGTGATGGGAGGTTGTCAAGTGGAGGATATCATGTGGTGTCATAGCACCAATTTGGCATTCGGACCTCCGCTGGAAGAATTTTCTTCCGACTGGACCCCCGTGAATTTTAATTCAGTACCCCTGCATTAGGAGAATAATAAAAGAGTTTTCGAAATATTGGACCATTTTGAAAAACAGGATCCTCAGTATAGATCCTTCCCATTTGCTTCTCAACTCCACACAGCCGTAAAAAATATTAAGATGTTTGTTTCAGGAGGCTTTCAAGTCCAAGGTTATGCTGAGTTGAAAAAAGCTAAATAGTTTACAGCCGAATTCAAATAGCTAATAATCACTGGTATGAGGAGGAGACGCAAAACATTGGACATAACTATCTGTGAAGGTTTTTTCTTTTTTTGAACAACTTAAAAACAACTGTTACCAGCGTAGGAATGAGGAAGCAATGAAATAGGTTTTATATATAAAACAGCAGACATTTTGAAATTATAAATTACATTGGCTGTGGGATAAATTGTTCAGAACTTGAAATAAACATGTCAATATTCATAATTTATGTTTCTACATTGGTTTAAAGAATAACATTTCAGAGTGGCTTTTATTCTTCAGGCATTGCAGGTGGCAAGGCAGTTTTTGTTACAGCAGGCAACAGGACTAAGTACACCAAGCAGCGCAGAATGCAAGCAGCCTTCAGTTCAGGTGGGAACCACTGGACAGCTTAATAGAATGATAGTGATAAAGTCTTATGAAGTCAAACAAAATACATCTTTTAATTTTTTTATCAGGTCCCTGTTTCAATGGCGATGATGTCTCCGCAGATGTTAACCCAGCAACAGATGCAACAGATTTTGTCCCCTGCACAAATTCAAGCAGTTCTGCAGCAGCAGCAAGCACTTATGTTGCAGCAGGTGAGATTATTTTTGTATCTATTACAGTACTTACAAAGCAAATTAGACAGATCTATGGAAGCCATTCTCTATACTGTTATGCTTTATTTTGTGGTCCACATGTAATATAACATATGCAATGACCAGTAACTTATAAAATGTAGCCACCCACAGTGGTTTTTAGAAGTATCCCTTATGCCGCGTACACACGGTTGTTTTTTGTGATGAAATAAAACGTTTAAAAAATGTCATTTAAAATGATCGTGTGTGGGCAAAACATTGTTTTTTGTCTTCTGAAAAACGACCAAAAAAAATCTTCAATTTTTTTTGTCGTTTTTTGTGTCATTTAAAATGATAGTGTGTGGGTAAAACGACGTTTAAAACAACGTTTTTAAACCCGCGCATGCTCAGAAGCAAGTTATGACGCGAGCTTGAATGGAACAGAGTGTCGTCGTATGTGCTGAACATAACCGCGCTTTGCTAGAGCATTTTGAAAAAACGATGGTGTGTAGGCAACGTCGTTTTTTAAAATTAAGTTTGAAAAACGACCGTGTGTACGCGGCATTAGACTTTTCCACATTGTGTAGTGTTAATTTATGTTTTAGAATTTGATGTCACTGATATGCTCCAAATTGTGTATAAATAGAACAAAAAAATAATCTACATGGTTATTTATAAACCAAATGCATAAATATTTACCTAGTTTTCTGTGAAAGATCCTAAGGCCTCTTTCACACAGGCGGATAGAATGGTGCTTTTTGCTGTGGATTTTCTCTTTTTCTACCGCAGCTTAAAGCACACAATGCTTTCCGATGGCCCCATTCACACACTGCGTTTAGCTGCGGTTTCATTACATGCGGTTTGGCGCAGATAGAAAAAATTGATTTGACTGCGTCCAGGAACGATTTTGTGCAGCTATCTGCACATAACTGCAGGTAATCGCAGTGCACTGTGTCAGCTGCGGATAGCAGCGTGAACAAAAGAAAAAACAACAGGGCACATCAAAATAAAAATGGTTGCTATGGGGATGACAATAACGGCCAACCACAGCTAAACGTAGCTGCATGTAAACGCAGCTAATCGCAGTGTACAAGTGCAGCCGATCGCTGTGCCTGGAGTCTTGAATTTCAAAAGAAAGAAACATGCTTTTAACTGCGGCAGAACAGCCGTCCGTGTGAAAGGCGCCTAAATAAATTCTGGCACACATAAATTACATCAAAACTCACATATTTTTTTCAATGGATTCTAGCCGTGTACAATTAAAGCAGCAATAACCAAAAATGTTGTATATTGCAGTTAACCAATTCTTAGATGTAAAGGTATAATTTTTAGCCTTGTCCCCCCTCTGTTTTCACCTGGTATTCTGGCCAGTAACACATCGTTATTAGAGTGCCTAAACTCTGAATGGAGGAGCATCATTGACACCTTTAGACAGCAGCATTGTCAGTTTGGGGTTGGTGTTATACTAGAAGAGTCAAGTCTCGTACACACGCTCGGTTTACTCTGCAAGAACCAGCAAGAAAACTGCTGGCAGAGCTTTCTTGCTGAGTAAACCGAGCGTGTGTACGAGGCTTTCAGGTTTCTCGTTAAGAAAACTGCCTAAAATCTCGACGAGAAAAATAGAGAATTTGCTCTCTATTTTCTCGTTGTGACTCTCAGCAGTGTTTTCCTGCCGAGAAACCCAAGGGTGTGTATACTTACCTGTCGCCGTGGAAACCCGCGCATTCTCGAAATGACATTCGTTGTCGTCGCCGCCATCTTGCTGCACCCTACCTATGCCTAGGAAGCTACCGCGCATGCGTCAAAGTCATTTTGAGCATGCGCGGGTTACCTGAAAGCCTCGTACACACGCTCGGTTTACTCGGCAAAAAAGCTCTGCCAGCCAGTTTCCTTGCCGTTTCTTGACGAGTAAACCGAGCTTCTGTACGAGGCTAGTGGCCACCTTTTTATTTGCAAATTGAACAATTTTTTGTTTTGCCAGTTGCCAGTACTGCACATAAAGTGAACCAAAACTATGGCAAAGCCACTAAACTGCTAGTTTACTATTGAGCATTATTGGGGCAATTTAAAACATAAGAAACTGTAATGTAATTCATAATAAACTCTATGCAATGATAGTCCTGTTACATTTCTGCATTTACATCAGCCCATTTGTTGTCATTTATAGTGAACCTGTAGCTAAGCCCTGAGCACTTATTTTTTACGAAACAGTAAACTCCTTTTAGAATGAAAAAAGTACTTGCATCTACTTCCCTGTACGGCAAGGGCTAACTGCTTGTGTTGTCTAGGCAAATGGAAATAAGGTGAAATACCTTGTCCTCATGTCAGAAGCTTGAATTGTACATGATGTTTTCGGAGAAGCTGCTGACCACAAAAGGGGAATGGCTTTGTCTGACTGGTCAAACAGCAGTTACCCCTTGCCGTGCAGGGGCTGGGTCAGTTATCTTGTGATACCGTAAACTGTTAACCTACTGCAACCATACTTCAAAATCACTCTTGTAATGTTTGAGGATTATTTGTTTCATGGTGCTCTCAGCTGCACAGGTCAGTGAGGACTTGTTTCAAAGCTCATTTACTGCTCGTTAAGACATTAAGCCCTGGTTCAAATTAAAGCGATTTGGCAAAAAATGTCAAATCGCATTCCAAATCGGCGGCAATTGCTGGCAATGGCACTGTCCGAATCGGTGTGACGCCGCATTTGCTACTTTTGGTGACTTTCAGCTGAACTCGCACACTTCCATTCTCGCTGTCAGTGTGAACCAGGGCTAAATGTCTGAATGTCAATACCCTGGCCACAGGTTCACTTTAATGCTCCAGATGTTGTTATACACTTTACTTGTAGCTTCACATACATATGGCTTCTACAAAATGTCTTAATGTGACTGAGGCAACACTGTTAAAAAGAACATGCTAATGTCAGCAAAACTGCTAATCATGTATTTTATACAGTTCTTTGAGGCAACATCACAATTTAACTAATTTTAATGGGATGTTGGATTCTAGTTATTGAAATACTTAAGATATATGTATAGCAAAAACCTTTTTTATTTTTTGGATAGCGTGGGGAAGGGTTGAAACCCACCCCACCCCAGTTTGTTTTTGCTGTCTGTGTCTTGCTAGAGAGATTTCCTTTCACTTCCTGTTTTGAATATGCAACAGAAAGTAAGAGAAATTTTTCACAAAGCGAGAAGCACTCTGCCTTAGATAGCTGTCACTGGAATGGATGTCCAATTTCTAAGATTTACCACTTCTGGTAAAAAAGAAAACTGCATTGTAATCTATCCTCATTTATTATATATCTTTTTATTTTCAGGACAGAAAGGCCTGTAATTGTGTAGAAGTTTTGGATACATATATTTTTATTTTTACAGGCTTTAATTAGAAGAAAACAGTTAGAAATTAGAAAAATATATGTTCCAGTTATCTTTCTCCAACACGACATATATAAAAAGTCAACTGCAGATATTTACCAAAAAAATATAATTTAAAAAAGCCTTTTAACAAATATATAAGATAAGTATGCCTTTTACATAATGTAGAGAAGTAGTAAAGCAAAAAGTTAATTATTAGTGTAGCACCAAGAATGAATCAGGTCTGTGCAATGGTCCTGTATGTGTAGATTTGCAGTAGTAAAAAAAAAAAAGACGCATGAATACAAAATTACACGGGCCTAATAACTGATGTAAATGCAGGTTAAATGTAGAATGTCAGTATGTGTTCATTTACACTTGGGATTATGGGTATCTGTTTTTTTTTTTTTTTGTTCTATATTAGTTTATTTGCTTAAATGTTTTTTTCTCTTCATGGGAGTCTCGATCAGGTCCTGTAAAAAAATGAAGTTGTGGAACAAAGCTCACCCTGGTCTAGTTCTCTCAGTACACATTTTCATTACTTTGTTTTTTACCAGTAGACCACCCAGTAATTTTAGTAGTCAAAATGTTTCCATCTTTTTTTCAAAGCTTCAGGAATATTACAAGAAGCAACAAGAACAGCTACACCTCCAGTTACTCTCGCAGCAGTCAGGAAAACATCAGGTCAAAGAGGTTAGTGATTTTTAAAAATATTACTTTTCAAAACTCCTTTTTGACATCTATAGAAATTATATTAAAGGGTTGTAAAGGTAAAAAAAAAATCCCTAAATAGCTTCCTTTACCTTAGTGCAGTCCTCCTACACTTACCTCAGCCTTCGATTTTGCTTTTAAATGTCCTTATTTCTTCTGAGAAATCCTCACTTCTGTTCTTCTGTCTGTAACTACACACGGTAATGCGAGGCTTTCTCCCTGGTGTGGAGAAAGCCTCTTGAGGGGGGAGGGGGCGAGCAAGAGTGTCAGGACGCCCACTAACACACAGCTCCTTTCTCTATTTGCAAAGTAGAGAGTGTCCTGACCCCCTCAAGAGGCTTTCTCCACACCAGGGAGAAAGACTCTCATTACTGCGTGTAGTTACAGACAGAAGAACAGGAAGTGAGGATTTCTCAGAAGAAATCAGGACATTTAAAAGCAAAATCGAAGGATGAGGTAAGTGAAGGAGGACTGCACTAAGGTAAAGGAAGATATTTACAACCACTTTAAAGCCAAATTGAATTCAAAAATAGATACTTTTCTCACAACCTGTATTATTTTTCTGTTACAGCAGTTGTGCATATTGTGTAACTAAGGCCCCGTACACACGGCCGAGGAACTCGACGTGCCAAACACGTCGAGTTCCTCGGCCAGTTCAGCCCTGAAGCCGCCGAGGACCTCGGCGGGCCGAGAGCTCCCATAGAACAACGAGGAAATAGAGAACATGTTCTCTATTTCCTCGTCGAGCTCCTCGTCGGCTTCCTCGGCCGAAAGTGTACACACGACCAGTTTCCTCGGCAGAATTCAGCCAGAAACTCGGTCGGAAGCTGAATTCTGCCGAGGAAACTGGTCGTGTGTACGGGGCCTATGACTGTGCAGTCCAGTAAGCAATTAGAGTTAAGCTGGCCATACAGGCTGAATGAAAAAAACTGAACCTATTCCCCCATTCACACATTCAAGCTGCATGGGGGAATGCTACACGTTGTGCTATTGTTTTCTGACAGCCGGGAGAATGATTAGAAAATATACAAAACATCTTTGAGCACAAGTTCAATTCTATATGTTCCTTATACTACTGAAAATATATCTTTATTTTTATAGGAAATGAGAATTGTAGCAATGTAAAAAATTATTCTGATTATATTTTCAATGCAAAACTGTGTATTCCCTAGCATAAATACATCATAGGACTAGGCTTCTCGATGCCTCTGAGGCCTGGATAACCAATATAGACGACATTTGTAATACTGTACTGCACAAAGCAAGTATGCTGATGTGTTTCAAGGGGTATACCCTCTTCATCAGAGCTGACATGCTTCTTCTGCTTACCTTTAAATGTTCACAATGTACAGATGCCTAATGCCAAACCCTCCTTTCCTTCATCAATAGGGAGGGGCTTCAAACAATGGTAACAACTTATTCCCTCTGGAACCACAATATTAGAGCAGTACAGTATTGCAAAGGCTTTCTATATTGGTTATCCAGGCCTTGGAGGGGAGTTTTGTGAGTATATACAGTGTATTTAAATTTGTATTAATAAGTAGTGTATTGATGTAATGTACTAGGCTAGTTTTTGCTTTTTTCCTTTAAAATCCAACATTTCCCCATTTCAAAAGGGCGGCAAAGCTGCAAGTGCATCTTTAGCACTGTCCAGATTGACCAACAATCTTCTTTGCCTATCAGGCCCCGTACACACGACCGAGTTTCTCGGCGGCTTCACAAGGAACTCGACGGGCAAAACCATATGTTTTGCCCGTCGAGTTCCTCGGACGTGTGTACGGGGCCTAAGCCTCTCCACTTCCAGTAAAGTTTTACATTATTTTTCAATAGTAAATTAATATAGGGTGCTGTACCTGTTTCTGATTGGATATCTTTTAGAGGTAAGTTAGAAATAGTAACTCCACTTTTATTGAGATAAAAACAATCCCCTCTGGGTGAACATTGTACAGTGCAAAGATTTTAACAAACTTTGTTCCAGATTCCTACCTGTTTGAGTTGTCAGCTTGTTTGATTATGCCCATTGGATACTTATTCTGAAAGGGAGGATCTGGTTCACTGTAATCAGAATGTGTACTCTTTGTGTTCTGATGAGAAAAGTTGCAGTGTCTGCATCCGTTTGGAATTAACAAACCTTTAGAAGGTAACCAACCAAAAAATGAGGATGCCTAAAATCTGACGTATCCTAATGCAGACGTCAGCAAAAAAAACAATGAGTCAATCATACAAGCATGAAATTATGTCAATGTACAGAACCCTTCCAGGTTGTCATTTTGCAAATAAGTAATTTTTCTTCTTCACTGATATGTGCTGAAGAGGCTGTACTGATGGGCACTGATAAGGCTGCACTGATGTGCACTGATGAGGCGACATGGATGGCCACTATTAAGCCGAACTGTTTGGCACTGATGGGGCTGCACTGATAACCAATGTAAACAATGTACATACTGTTCTGCCCACTTTGAATGACAACTGCGCGGTCATGTAACACTGTACCCAAATTACATTTTGATGAAAAAAAATTGACACAGAGCTTTCTTTTAGTGGTATTTAATCACATCTGTGTTTTTTTACATTTTTGCTAGACAAACGAAAAAAAGTCTGAATATTTGAATTAAAAAATAGTTTTCTTTGTTTCTGTTATAAAATGTTGCAAATAAGTTCTTCACTGATGTGCACTGATCAGCTGCACTGATGGTTACTAATGAGGCTGCACTCATGGGCACTGATAGGCGGCACTGATAGGCACTAGGTGGCACTGATAAGCTGCACTGATTGATAATTATGGAATTAATGATCAATACCCTGACTATCATTGTATACAATGAATTTACTGTGCCATGTCAGACTTGTCAGGTATTGGCTTTCCTTTCCACACACAGAGACAGCGGGGTTTATTTACTAAAGCTGAAGAGTGCAAAATCAGGCACACTTCTGCACAGAAACCAACCAGCTTCCAGATTTTATTGCCAAATCTTAATTGAACAAGCTGAGGTTAGAAGTTGGTTTCTATGCAGAAACTATGCTGGTTTTGACTCTAATGCTTAATGCAGAAGGTCATAACCGTCCGGTGAGTGTGGGGGCACATACCAGAACATTGGCACTTATGAATTCAAGCACTGGGCACTTTATTTATAGGTTGAATATATTTTTCATTAATGGTTTTACATATAAAATATCAAAGCATATACAAGTACAGAAGGAAAGAGAGGGAAGAGAATGATGTGTAACAAAAATCATTAGCATACATATACATATACTTTAGGACAATAGACCATATCATATACTTTAAATATTTTGAACAAATATTGAAGAAAAAAAAAAACCTGTAGTGTTTTTGATGTCACATTTATGTGTTGTGTATATATATATATATATATATATATATATATATATATATATATATATATATGAACAGCAGCTACAGTATTTATTTTATTATTTTTAAATATAGCATGTGTTTTTCTTGTATAAAGTATATAGTTACACGTTGAAAAAAGACACAGGTCCATGCAGTTCAACCTATGTGTGTGTGTGTTTTTTATCCTCTAAAATTTCCCATAGCCCTGTATATTCTACTTCCTGAGAAAGATATCTAAAAGTTTTTTGAAGAAAAAGAAAAAAGAACCCTTTCCGCAATCTAAGATTAAGTTACCTCTCTTCTAACCTCAAATCTTGGCCACGTGTCCTCTTCAGGGACCTTAGAGTAAACAGTTTATTACAGTGAATGAAATCACCCTTAAAATATTTGAACATCATTATTATAATTCTTCTTGAGCACCTCTGCAGAGTGAATAACTAATCTATGTAATTAATCCTCATATTTGAGGTCTCCAGTCAACCAACCACAGAGATACCTTAATGAAACTTAGTTAATATATCATAATATCAATAAGACTATCAAACCCATTATTCTCAAGTCGTCTTCCAGGACGGCACCCTGAGAGATGACTGGTCCCACCTGACAGGAAACACAATCAATCAAAGAGGTTAAAAACCCCCACCCCTCCCCGAGCTCCTCAGTTATTGATTATGTTTCACCTACAGCGAAACCGTTTATTTTTTCCTTAAAGACCCGAAGCCTGGGCCTGGTGGTCTCCCCCCTGGGAGCCGAACAACAAGCTTAGGAAGCCCCTGGGTCCGGTAGGATATGTCAGTCCTTCCTGGGGTGGGGGTCTGCCTATCTTTCTTCTCAGGGGGGCAGCATTTGGAAGAGCCCTCCTGAGTGCTGAAGGACCATGGGTATGGGGGTGTACCCAGAACCTCAGGGGCCACTGTCTTGTCTCCCCCCTTGCATGCTCGGATGTCCCTCCAGAAAGGAGAGCTGGCTTTTCATCATATGCTGGGGCACAGGTATTCCCCATTTCCTGAGGCTCCTGGCGGCTCGCGGGGGCAGCTGGGAGAGGTGATGGCGCCTGGAGGCATGAAGTATAGCGCTGCGCCATCTTTCCGGCGTCTGGTGGAAGAAGGGGGCAGTTTCTTCCGAGCACCGGAAATGATGTGTCTGCGTCATTTTCGCTTCCGGTCTCTGGCAAAATATAGGAGAAAGCGGGCAGGAGAGACAGGCACCCACTTCTCTCCGCTCTCGATTCCACAGCATTGCTGCCTTTCAGATCCTCTTAAGCAAGCACTGCAGCAATGGAACTTGAGGAAATAGCAGCCCCGGCTACAGAGGAGACCACGGGGGGGGGGGGGGGGACTCTTCTAAACCCTTTTGCTTTAGGTGTATTCAGAAATTGCCAGGGAAGGAGACAACTCAAGTGATGAGGGAGTTTCTCTCAGTTCAAACAGAGATGCTCTCAACACTTAAAGCTTTTCAAGCTCTCAAATTTTTGTTGTCGGAAGTTCACATCGAACATTTGTTGTTTTAAATTCCGACCGTGTGTACGCGGCATAAGAGAATTTTTGTTTTCGAGGCCCCCAGGCTAAGAACCGGTTTTCAGATAAGAAGGCTACCGGTAACAGACGTTGGAAGGGACAAGCAGAAAGCAGGTATTCTCTTTTCCAACCAGAAAGCAGGTGACAAGGACTTCAAGTTACTCAGGGGTAGGGGGAAGGATTTCCCGCTTCATCCCTCAGGGGCTCATTTTAGCTGTCACATCCCTGTTGGGGATAGAGGAGGCCTCTTACAAATAGGGATGAGCCGAACACCCCCCCCCCCCCGTTCGGTTCACACCAGAATCTTCGAACGGTCCGACCATTCGCGCAAACATTTAGAACCCCATTGACGTCAATGGGACTCGAACGTTCAAATTCAAAAGTGCTCATTTTAAAACCTAATATGCAAGTTATTGTCGTTAAATGTCTTTGAGAACCCGGGTCTTGCCCCAGGGAACATGTATCAATGGAATTTTTTTTTTTCTGGAGCATTGATTTTAATGATGCTTAAATAAAAAAATGAAAAAATCCTTTAAATATTGTACCTGCTGGGTGTCTATAGTATGCCTGTGAAAACGTCTTTGAACCCGGGTCTTGCCCCAGGGAACATGTATCAATGGAAAAAAAGTTTTAAAAACGGTCGTTTTTTCAGGAGCAGTGATTTTAATGATGCTTAAATAAAAAAAATTGAAAATTCCTTTAAATATTGTACCTGCTGGGTGTCTATAGTATGCCTGTGAAAACGTCTTTGAGAACCCGGGTCTTGCCCCAGGGAACATGTACCTGCTGGGTGTCTATAGTATGCCTGTGAAGTGGCTCGTGTTTAGGATTGTCCCTGCACAAAATGAGATTACTATAAGAAAAAAGTAATTTAAAACTGCTTGCGGCTTTAATGTAATGTCTGGTCCCTGCAATATGGATGAAAATCATTGAGAAAAATAGCACAGACACAGACAGTACACACACCACGTAGCTTTAGGTGCAAACTGCAGAGGACACAGGCAGTACACACCAAGTAGCTTTATGGTGCACACTGTAGAGGACACAGGCAATACACCACGTGAGAATACTGCAGCTAGCACAATCACCTGCCTGCCAGTAAATTAGGAAGAGCTGATCTAGCTAAACTATACAGTGTATAAATATATATACAACACCTGGGATGCATATATATCCTCTACACACTGTAACTTTAACTGACTAGCCTGCCTGCCTGCTCTATATACCTGCAAAAAAATGACACTCTCTCTGTCTCTCTCTGTTCTCTCTTAACCACCACAACACACTACACAAGGCCGACCTGCAGGCGACCTTTTATAGTGTGTACTAAACCCCCTGAGCCATAATTGGCCAAATCCACCCTGGCTTTGGCCAATTATGGCTCTCCGTTTTTTGCAAGCTGTGATTGGCCAAGCATGCGGGTCATAGTGCATGCTTGGCCAATCATCAGCCAGCAATGCACTGCGATGCCGCAGTGAATTATGGGCTGTGAAACGTAACTCGAATTTGGCGCGAACGGCCCAAAACGTTCGTAATTAGACAAATGATTGAACATACGATGTTCGAGTCGAACATGAGTTCAAATCGAATACGAAGCTCATCCCTACTTACAGAGAGATCATGAGGGTTCTTGGTTTAATGACATCTTGCATCCCAGCAGTTCCGTGGGCTCAGCTGCACTCCAGGACCCTCTAGAAATTCCTCCTATCCTCCTGGGACGGAGGCAGAGAGATGTTAGACAACAGGGTTCCCATCCCAGAGGTAGTACGGGAATCTCTGAAGTGGTGGCTTCACCCTCAGAAATTTCAGGAGGGGCACCTTTGAGGTCTCCGAGAATTACTGCGGATGCAAGTGCCTGGGTTTGGGAGGACCACCTAGAGGAACTTCGAGCCCAGGGTGCCTGGAGCCAGGGTCAGAGAAGCACCTCCTCCAATTTTCGAGAGCTCTTGGCGGTTGGGGAGGCCCTGAGAGCGTTTGAGGAAAGAATCAGGGGCCGAGAGGTCCAGATCCTTTCTGACAATGCAACAGTTGTGGCATTTCTAAATCGACAGGGAGGCACCAAGTCTCGCGCTCTTCTGGTCCTGGCCCTGGAAATCCTGGGATGGGCAGAACAACATATCCCCTTCGGTTTCAGCAGTACACATAAAAGGGGCATTCAATATCGAGGCAGACTGTCTCAGTCGGCAGCCGATTCTCCAGGGGGAGTGGGAATTGAGCCCCAAGGTTTTCCCCCTGGTGTGCCGCCTCTTCGGCGAACCAGAGATCGACCTCTTTGCCAACAGGAGGAACAGAAGAGTAAAGAGGTTCTTCTCATTCAGAGTGGGTGGATGCGCTGGCACAAGTTTGAAATTTCCACTTGGCTTACGCTCCCCCCCCCCTTGGGTCTGATCCCGAGGGTATTGCAGAAACTGAGCCACTCAGAGGGCAGGTTGATCCTGATCACCCCATGGTGGCTCAAGAGGCCATGGTTCCCCACCCTCTGGAGCTAGACCATAGCTCCTCCTCAGCATTTCCCAGTCCGGAGAGACCTTCTCCTTCAGGGTCCAGTCTTCCATCCAGACCCTGGCTTCTTCAAACTGACGGCTTGGCTCTTGAAAGGCAGACTCTGCGGGAGAAGGGCTGCTCTGAAAAGGTAATTGATACACTCCTTTCAAGCAGGAAGCCAGTCACAAAGGTTTGGGGTGTCTTCTCCCGCTGGTGTCTGGCGAAGGGGACATCCCAACAAGAGATCCCTGCCATCCTGGGTTTCCTCTAGGATGGCGCGGATCAGGCAACCAAGACTTAGGGTGCAGGTGGCAGCCTTATCCTGTTTTTTAGACAGGAGATTGACTCTGGACCCCCTAATTAGGAGGTTTTTGGCAGCCAGAGATAGATTGTCCCCGGTACAGGTCTCTAAAGTTCCCCCCTGGGACCTTACTTTGGTTTTAGAGGAGCTAACCAGGGCTCTGTTCAAACCATTATATCTTATTCAGATCAAGTTGCTCACTTTTAAGTTTGCCTTCCTACTGGCAATTACAACAGCCAGGAGGATTAGCGACATTCAGGCGCTGTCTATAAAAGAGCCATTTTTTTGTTTGTTTGATGACAGGGTTGTACTTAGGCAGGACCCCCTGTATCTTCCAAAGGTAGCCTCAAAGTTCCATAGAACTCAAGAGATTGTCCTTCCTTCCTTTTGCACCAATCCTCAGAACATGAGGGAAAGTTGTTTTCATTGTTTAGATGTCAGACGTTATCTACTAACTTATTTAGATAAAGTTAATAAGTTTAGAAGGTCCAGCCATTTATTAGTTAATTTTTCTGGCCAGAAGAAAGGTCAACAAGCATCTAGAGCATCCATAGCTAGATGGATTAAGCAGACTATTGCCTTAGCCTATGATCAGGCTGGTAGGGAAGTCCCGAGGGTCCTTAAAGCACATTCCACTCGGTCCTTGGTGACCGAGTGGAATGTGACCGAGAAGAAAGGGCCGGAGCATCGGTGGAACAGATATGTAGAGCTGCTACATGGACAAGCCAGAGCACATTCCTGAGACATTACAGAGTGGAGTTGTTATCGCCTCAGGATCTGGCATTTGGTAGGAAGGTCCTACAAGCAGTTGTCCCGCCCTAAGGTAGGCCTGGATTACTTGCTCTTCTCTCAGGGTGCCGTCATGGAAGACGACTTGAGAAAATGACCAGTTACACTTACAGGTAACAGTGTTTCTGGGAAGTCTTCCAGGACGGCAGGCCTACTTCCCACCCACTCTTTTTATGTAGGTTGATTATGTATAGAGTTGTTGTGGTAGTTTTCACTCTCGTGCACTGGTGAGGGTCAATACTTTGTCACAACTGAGGAGCATGTTGAGGGGCAGGGGTTTTAACCTCTTTGATTGTGTTTCCTGTCAGGTGGGACCAGTCATCTCTCAGGGTGCCGTCCTGGAAGACTTTCCAGAAACACTGTTACCGGTAAGTGTAACTGGTCATTACAGACCACTTGGCCCTACAGGTAAGCCTAGATTAAGGCTTACCCATAGGTGCAAGAAATATCTCCTTAACCTACACAGTTAAGGAGATATTTGCAGAAAATATTGCAAATGAGCAATGAGTGTGCCATTAATGAATGGGACCGTGCCGTCCCTGACGGCTCCCATGCACATGCGTGGAAGTGACTTCATCGATGCTCCGGCCAGTCACAGCGCCGGAGCAGCGATACCCGGAAGTCACTCTGGGTATCATGGCGGAGGAGAGGAACGTGGGCCGCTGCCAAGGCTTCGATCTCAGGTAAGTGATTCATAATGAGCTAGTATGCTATGCATACTAGCTCATTATGCCTTTCTCTTGCAGGGTTTTTTTTTTTAGGGAAAAGTTTCAGAGGGTTTACTTCCTCTTTAACTCAACTAATTTTTACCAGTAATTTATGACCATCTACCCGTGTTCATCTGTTATGGGGTCTGACTTTTCTTTTAAAACCTTTTTACTATTGATATATTAAAAAAAGAAAAAGGATTTGTTTTAACTGCTGTATGTGTTTCTCATATTCTAATTTAGCTGCTCTGATTGCTCTCCTGTGTTTCTTGTTGCATTTCTTGTAAATCTGGAATGCTGGGGGTGTCCCTTCTACTTTGTAATTTTTAAAGCCCTGAGTTTTGTCATTTACTTGTTTGTTTTTTACACTAGAATTTAGCTACATTTTGTTCTTTTATGCTTGTTATGCAATGGAATACATTGATTAATGTTCTTGCATAATTCATCTTTAAAACACTCCAACTTGCCTTGGTCCTATTGAGTGACGTGCAGTAAGGATCGCAGCTTATTGAAGTTAACTTTTTTTTAAAGTTCTTGTCATACCAACATGCTTCTCTTTCCTCTAACTTATGATACTTGTGATTACTCCATGACTGCTATTATCCAAGTTGTCTCTAACTTGCCTATCTGTAATAAGCTCCATGAGGTTTGAAATTAATAGATCCAGCAGTTTTTTTTCTTTATTGGGGCTTTTGCCATCTGTTCCATGAAATTGTCCTGGAATACATTTAAGAAATGGCAAGTTTTTGTTAACTCTGCAATTACATTTGCCCAATCAATATTGGGATAATTAAAACCACCCATATTAATATCACCCTGTTTGCTAGCTATTTCAATCTGTGAAAAAAGCTCAGATCCCTCCACATCCTTTACATTAGGTGGGCTAAAATATACTGCCACAAGTAATTTGCTGCACTCTTATGGAGCTCCAGTAATGATGTCAGCCAGCATAGTTCTCGCTAGTGATATCTCTCACACTCACTTTCAGATCGCTCTTCACATATGTACATACCCCTCCACTTCTTCTGTTAACTCTGTCCCTACAAAATAGAGTGTACCCCTCACAATATATGCAGCCCAGGCATGTGAACTGTCACAAAACTGTTATATGCTATATATTTTTTTTAGTGTGCTAAATTTTGGGGCTTGAGCTTTTAAATCTTTAGTTTTGTAATTCTCTGCATGATACACTCTTTATAACCACTATCCTAGTCATCGCCCCCCCTTACTGCCAGCTTGCACAAGTTCACAGACAGGACAGCTGTGCTTATTAGCTCTGTCGTTATGTCACTTCAAGTATTATCATATCACACAGCAGTGGTTCTATGCAAAGCATACATTGCTGCTGCCAGGGAATTTGGCCAACATCCACCTTGTGAAGCCATAGCCTTACCCAGCTAAAGAAGCACAATTTAAATAAAGAAAAGAAAGTCCACATGATCACATCAAAGTATCAGAGGGTTTATTGGAAATGAAACAGCATGCATAACAATTATCACAGAACACAGGTGATTTCTAGATCCTTGGGTATTTTGCTATGCTAGGATGAAGTTTGCAAGACCTGTTACAATTCCTACATAATACAATTTTTAGGGATATGCATGGCATGCTTAATTTTTATATCATTTGGATGGGGGTGGGGGGTGATCATAGCACATAGCATAGCATTAGATTGGCGTCTCATGTGAACACTTCTCTTTGACTAAGGGGAGATTTTTGAAAGTGAGGTAGTCTTGTCTTTTCTGTGGATATAAAAAAAGGCTTCTGCCGGGAGAGGACTTGTTATTGCTAATGGAAGTTCTGGAGATCTCTGAAGCCAGTAAAGGATTGCACTGTTTTCCCTAAAAATGAAAATCATCTATTTACTCATGTGTCAGTAAATGTCACTTCAACTGGGTTAAGCATCCAAAAACCGACTGCAATAGAAACTGCAATATAGAATTTTTCTGATCCTTGTGGGGGGAGAATCCTCTTTAAATTCTCCACTGTGTTTTGCCTGTGAGATCAGTTTGTCAGTAAATGAGTTTGAGTTGTAGCTTATGCACTGTATTCCATCAGATCACCCAAAAAAGTTAATCCCAAGAGGATCCATTTTTAAACATCTGCTTGCTCAGCAGGGATCGCTCCGTTGATCTCCGCTGAGTCGGGAGATGACAGGTCTGTCTCTGCACACTGTGCAGGGACCGCCCTATCAGATCTCCGCTCTCCTCTATGGGGGATTGGATGAAAACAAACAATCTGTTAGTTTTCATCCGGGCCGCCAGTCGGACACAAAATAGGGTTTGCATTACATTTAAGCGGAGAGGATCGGATTGGGGCCGATCTGGTGTCAGTGGACATGTCACTGCTGACATCCGACGCTCCATAGAGTTACAGGAAGCGCCCGTTCAGATCCACCTGAAAAAACTGACAGGTGTGAAAGGGGCCTAATATTTCTATTTAAACTATTTTTGTAGAGTTTATATATATTTATATACGTATGTTAATATTACAAGCTTAAAGCGGAGTTCCACCCAAAAGTGGAACTTCCGCTTATCTGATCAGCCCCCCCCCCCCACCGTTTGGCACTTTTTTGGGGGGGGGGAGCGGGTACCTGTTTTTTTGACAGGTACCCTGTCCCCACTTCCATCACGCCGTAGTGAGGTTCGTCACAAGTTCGGGCCCCTCCTCCTTCCCCTGCTGTCGGGGGAGTAAGAGTGAGAAGCGCGTGCGCTGTAGGGACCCAGCTGTGAAGCCACACGGCTTCACTGCCGGGTTCCCTTACCGGCAATAGCGGCAGCAGCACCCAACAGGAACATCGGCTGGGGTGCCGACATTGCTGGTTTCCAGGACAGGCTACAGTGTAGCTGCTGACTTAAAATTTTTGGAGAGGGCAGAACACTGCTTTAATTAATATAAATACTCTTAATAACAAGTATTAATGTTTCATAAATGTTGTTTCTGTTATGAAGGGCCGAGATACATACAACAGTTTCCAACAGTTTATGCTTTACGCTTCTGACAGGCGGCGCATGTAGCGTTGGAGCTAGCTTTGCCTTCGCACATTCTTATTAGCCCATCACTCTGAGCTGAAAACAAGCTTCAGTACTATAAGGAAGTGCTGACGTTTCTGTTTCAAGTAGACCTGGCATTCAGGCAAAGCAGGAGATACTAAAAGCTGCTGCACATTTGGGTGACTGCCCTTCTTACCCGTCAGCAGCTTTTCGTTTTCCTGACAGAATGTCTTTAAAGCTGGTAATGCTCTACAAAGCTACGTCCCCTGCTTGCTAAACTCAGCATTCCTAAATAACATTCCTTGGTATGCAAATGTCCACTAGAGGCAACATTTACAAACTATGTATTAAATACAGTGTTCAAAGTATTAAAATGTAAAGAGAACAGCACCACAGGATTTTCAATCGCCCAGATAAAGTTTTCTGGTCAAGTTTTCTAAGGAAATGCCCACTCTTTTAGAGTTTCCAAAGGCATTGGTATTTCTTTAGAACTCTGCGACCAGTGAACTTTTACCTGGATGGTGAGAAACCTTGTGGCACTAGGGTGACCACATTTCCAAACTTCCATTCAGGGACACCCCCCCCCCTTCCAAAAAATCAGCTTGTGCTGTAACGAATCACAGCACAGTGATTGGACATAAGAGGTGGGATTTATGATTTCTCCAATCACAAGCAGGGGGCAGGGATTGTGCTTCTCCAGGCATTCCCGTCCAGGACAAGTACTGTCAGTGAGTAAAGCGGTGATGTGTCAGCCTTTTTTGGGGGCATCAGATTGGCCCGCGGGGGGGTTGTGTCAGTTTTATTCCGATACATTGTATTGTCCTGGAATGAAGGTGCCCGGGACAGACCTGCAAAATGGGCAATCCGGGACATGTGGTCACCCTATGTGGCACCTCTTTTCATTCAAAGACTTACTCCAAATACCCAATCTATGACCATGGTACTCTAGAGAGCTGCCTGTACCCAATAAAAATTCCTTTACCCACCTGGCATACTCACCTCTATGACAGAGTCCATCACTCCGACATCTTGTCACTATCAAGTAATCAAAATATGTCAAACAAGTAATAATCTAAAGGCAACCTTTGGTTTATGTTGCAATAATAACTCAAAAGGTCTTTTAAAAGTACTGTACAGTTTAAAAAAAATAAGTACATGACTTTGACAAACTCCTAGTACTTCATTTTATATTGCATACATATCTGCATTGTTTAGCTTTTTATTTATGTACATTTTTTTTTTATATACAGCCAACGCTGGGGAATAAACAGTTGGCATTCCAGCAACAGATTCTTCAGATGCAGCAACTTCAGCAGCAGCACTTGATAAACTTACAAAGACAGAGTCTAGTTGGATTACAGCCTAGCCAAGGGCATGTAAATATACCTGGCCTCCCCCAAGGTGAGTGTCTGATGATAACTTTCTTTTAAGTAAAGTAGTAACAGAAAATTTACATTTATCCACACACACAAAGCTGCTTTTTTAGCTAACTCGTCTGCACATTTAGAGAAAACTTCCAATTTTTAGGATCATCCTATAGATTCATCCCATAATGCTTTGCAGTGAAGATAATCCTATCTATGTTTTACAGTTACAGAAGTTTGATTTTGCTTACAACTAAAGAATCTTACAGTATTTTAGTGTGAAATACACTTGCTTCATACTTGATGCATTCAGTAATTGAAGACCAAACTGAATAATTTTGGAAACAGTTACAGATCATTGAATTTGCCAGAATAGTAAATTATGACTTTTGCCTTTTGCTGTAGAAATTTACCTTTTTTCGTCAACATGTTGGCCAGATTGTTTGGTACCAGCAGTTTTTAATTTGCAACGCTTATTGATCATTTGTGAATTGGAAACAATAAATTAAATGCTTTTAAATTGGTAATGTGCAGTCATACTTGATAGTTCCATTTGTTAAAAATCAAATATTGTATGTTACTTTACTGTGTAACATAACTATTAGGCCTCGTACACACGATAGGTTAACCAGAGGACAACGGTCTGACGGACCGTTTTCATCAGTCAAAACCGATTGTGTGTGGGCCCCATAGGTTATTTAACCATAGGTTAAAAAAAAGCAAACTTGCTTTAAAATTTAACCGATAGGTCAAAACCGATCGTTAGTATGCAAAACCAACGGTTAAAAACCTGTGCATGCTCAGAATCAAGTCGACGCATGCTTGGAAGAATTGTTTTTTTCAGCACGTCGTTGTGTTTTACGTCACTTCGTTCTGACACGATCAGTTATTTAACCTATGAAAAAAAGCTGCCACATCACTGTCAGTTTGAGGAGGACTGATTGGCAACTATGTCTGTGGGATGAAGAAGGGGGAGCTGAGCTCTTAAGGTGCATGAAACTAAAAGGCTCTTGGGATGCGTTCTGATACGATCGTTTTTTTAAACGGGCTAACATTAAATGAAATCATGTTATGGTCACTGCTACCCAGATGTTCTTTTATATGAATATTGGAAATAAGCTATGCATGGTTTGAGATTACCAGGTGCAGCAGAACGTCATTCCTAGATGTGGTCAACACTGCTTCAGTGTTGGCTAAGTACAGACAAGCAGAGTGAGGTGGGCAGGAATGGAGGTGGGCAGGAAATGATGTTGGGAACAACCAACCGTGCTACCTCCCAGGTAGCCAGCTGCAGCCACTGGCTGGTTTTGTTGATGCGTGGGAGGGGGATGTCCCAGGCTTCCCTCACGTGCCATTGTAAATGCAGGTGCATTCCATGTCTGGCACGCGTTACATATCTGGCATGCATGCCAGTCGTTGCCGACCCCTACAAAAAAAAGAGTAGAGGCTGCTCACTTAGAAAACTGAATGTTAACTTTGCCTAGAAAAATAAGGTAAAGCTGTGTTCACTTTGAATTCCCAATCATATGCCAGGGAAATTAAAACTGGGTTTTTGCTTGCACTTGATTGGATAGTTAAAATTAAAGCAGCTTTACATACAACACACACCTTGAAAAGTGAACATAGGTTTAACATGATGAGCATACACTATTTCTTTAGGAACCCCATTAAGTGATTTTAAACTTTTTTTCAGCTGTTTCCCCATCAGATTTTCAACAGCTCCTGAAAGAGATGAGTAATAATCAAGAGGATTCTAGCAAACAGGACAACATTGAACTGAGCTCTACAATTTCTACCTCATATCCATCTGCCAAGGTGTCACCTCCAATAGTTCACATGTCTTTACAAAATGGGCAAAACACACGGCGAGACAGGTGAATATTAACTTGTAGATTGTTCAAAAAATGCAAGCTTTTCTTCTTATTGCTAGCTTCTCCTGGGTCTACTAATAGCAATTATAAATATAAAGTCTCTTATTTTGGAACAACGATCTAGAAGTTCTGGACTACTGTTATGTTAAACATGCATGCACAGAATCAAGGGGAAGAACCAAACTGCCTATTGAACGTCATTGTTCTCGGCTTGTCGTACGTCTTGTACGTCACTGCGTTCTTGACGGTTGGAATTTCCGACAAGATTTGTGTGACCGTGACAAGTGACAAGTTTGAGCCAACATTCCATCAGAAAAAATCGTTTTTTTGTCGGAATTTTCTATCGTGTGTACGCGGCATTAGTTTTCTGTAAAATAACATTTAAATGAAGATAATTGTGTGAAACGTAAATTTTAAAGTTTGAGCTTTCTAAATTATGGAAATATTTATTTGTAAAGCCTCGGATCTTGAAAATGTGGAATAATTAATCCTATACATGTATATGGTAGTAAATGATTGCAGCTTAACTATAGTTTAATTTCTAAATGTTGTAAATATTTTGTATAGAAGAAAAACACATTTTCCAATATTCTGGAAATGACTTTTCTCAGCAAGGAATACCTCTTACTGTACGATGATGTCCTAGGAACTAGGGACAAAATCTGTGGTGAACTTGCATGGCTGATATCATAGCATGGAGTGCTGTGGTTTGATGGAAAATGGGAGGAGAAGCTGGTTTACTTTACCCACCTCAATATAATATATATATATATATATATATATATATATATAATACATACATATCTATATATATATATATATATATATATATATATCTCAAAATAAAGTGCAATAACCTAAAAGCAAAATAAATCGCTAATCCGACACTCATGAAAAAAAAAAATGTATTGACATATATGTTAGCTGCTACTATAACAAAATTGTCAATAAAGATCTCACATGTTTTAAACGATCAAAAAATGTATTAAAATCCAGCAAAAGCAGTGCTTTTCAGTAAAAGGAACCACTTGTTTCCAAATAGTCCAAACTTAATTACACCCTAAAAGGTGAGACCAAAATGAAGCTTTATCCACTCAGTGTTTCCTTAGGATATGTCAGGTGTATAGATATACAGATCCTTCACCACACCTCGTGATACTGCTCCCCTCAAAGTTTGCACTCACCGAATCTATCAGATATATACACCTTTTAATCGTGCCTAGGCTTGACTACACAGCTTGTCTATCTGCCAGCTGGTTCAAATTCTACCCAGGAATCACAGGATCGGTGAGAGAGTGTAATGCAGTCTGGGCAGTCATCATTATGTATTAACCAAAGCTCATTTTAATTGTGTTTTAGTAAGTGCAAAATTGTAAGGGGGGGGGGGGGGGGTTTATATGGGAATAAAATGCCTAATAGGATTATGCTATGAGGTCTGCCGGACAACATACGTTGCGCCGCTGTAACTAAGGGCGCAAGTTCTTTCTGAATACGGAACTTGCGCCCTAATTTACGGCGGCGTAACGTATCTGAGATACGTTACGCCCCACCTAAAGATGCTCCAAAGTATCTGAATCCGGCCCTTTGAGTGGATAAAGCTTAATTTTGGACTCTCACCTTTGAGGGTGTAATAAGGTTTGGACTATTTGGTAACAAGTGGTTCCTTTTACTGAAGAATTCTGCTTTTGCTTTTTTTGGATCTTAAGAATGTTTTTGATCGTTTAAAGCATATGAGACCTTTATTTATATATATATATATATATATATATATATATATATATATATATTCACACAGTATCTCACAAAAGTGTGTCCACCCCTCACATTTTTGTAAATATTTTATTATATCTTTTCATGTGACAACACTGAAGAAATTTGCTACAACGTAAAGTAGTTATTTGTTCAGCTTGTATAACAGTGAAAATTCGCTGTCCCCTCAAAATAACTCAACAAACAGCCATTAATGTCTAAACCATTGGCAACAAAAGTTGGTACACCCCTAAGGGAAAATGTCCAAATCGGACCCAAAGTGTCAATATTTTGTGTGACCACCATTATGTTCCAGCACTGTTTTAACCCTCTTGGGTATGGAGTTCACCAGAGCTTCACAGGTTTCCACTGGAGTCCTCTACCACTCATCCATGACAACATCAGGGAGCTGGTGGATGTTAGAGGTCTTGCGCTACTCCACCTTCCATTTCAGGATGCCCCACAGATGCTCAATAGGGTTTAGGTCTGGAGACATGCTTGGCCAGTCTATCAACTTTACCCTCAGCTTCTTTAGCAAGGCAGTGGTCGTCTTGGAGGTGTGTTTGGGGTAGTTAATATGTTGTAATACTTCCCTGTGGCCCAGTCTCTGAAGGGAGGGGATCATGCTCTGTTTCAGAATGTCACGGTCCATGTTGGCATTTGTGGTTTCCTCCATGAACTGCAGCTCCCCATTGCCAGCAGCACACATGCAGGCTCAGACCACCATGCTTGACTGTAGACAAGACACACTTGTCTTTGTACTCCTCTCCTGGTTGCCCTCACACACGCTTGACAGCATCTGAACCAAATAGTTTATCTTGGTCTCATCAGACCACAGGGCATGGTTCCAATAATCCATGTCCTTTGTCTGCTTGTCTTCAGAAAACTGTTTGCAGGCTTTCTTGTGAATAATCTTTAGAAGAGGCTTCCTTCTGGGATGATAGCAATGCCGAACAATTTGATGCATTGAACGGCGTTTGGTCTCAGCACTGACAGGCTCCCACCTCTTAGACCTCTGCAGCAATGCTGGCACACTCATACGTCTATTTGCCAAAGACAACCTCTGGATATGACGCTGAGCATGTGCACTCAACTTTTTTGATCGACCATGGCTAGGCCTGTTCTGAGTGGAACCTGTCCTGTTAAACTTCTGTATGGTCTTGGCCACCATGCTGCAGCTCAGTTTTAGGGTCTTGGCAATCTTCTTATAGCCTAGGTCATCTTTATGTAGAGCAACAATTTTTTTTCAGGTCCTCAGAGAGTTCTTTGCCTTGAGGTGCCATGTTGAACTTCCAGTGACCAATATGAAAGAGTGAGAGCGATAACACCAAATTTAACACACCTGCTCCCCATTCACATCTGAGACCTTTTAACACTAACGACACTAACTCCAAGGAGGGGAAATGGCCAATTGGGCCCAATTTGGACATTTTCACTTTTCACTTTTTGTACTCACTTTTGTTGCCAGTGGTTTATACATTAATGGCTGTGTGTTGAGTAATTTTGAGGGGACAGCAAATGTACACTGTTACACAAGCTGTACACTCACTACTTTACATTGTAGCAAAGTGCCATTTCTTCAGTGTTGTCACATGAAAAAATATAATAAAATATTTACAAAAATGTGAGGGGTGTACTCACTTTTGTGAGATTGTGTGTGTGTGTGTGTATATATGTATATATATATATATATATAATCGACTTGAACATCGGGTGTTCATTTGTTCGCAGAAGAAATTAACATATGGGCCGTTCGCGGCAAATTCGAGTGCCACAGAGTTCCCCATAATGCACTGTGAGATTGCAGTGCATTAATGGCTGCTGATTGGCCAAAGCATGCACCTGACCTGCATGCTTTGGCCAATCACAGCACGATCTGCTGTGAGAGCCATGATTGGCCAAAGGCAGGATGTCTTTGGCCAATCATGGCTCAGGGCTAAGTCAACAGCAGACACAGCAGTCGTATATAGTATTATTGTGAATGGAGATTGGGCAGGGTATGTAGTGTAGTGTGCAGTCAGTCAGCTTAGTGTAGGGCAGAGTATATGACAGTGTAGGGCAGAGTATATAACAGTGTACTGAAGAGTATATAGCACAGTGTAGGGCAGAGTATATAACAGTGTACTGTGGAGTATACGGTAGAGTGTTACGGTATAGTATACGGTATAATACATTTCAGAGTATATAGTGCAGTCGGTATAGTGTGTATATAGTGCAGTCAGTGTAGTATATATAATATAGTGCAGTGTATATAGTACAGTGCAGAGTATATAATATAGTGTATTGAAGTGGTTAAGGAGAACCCTTTGACAGAATTTAAAAAAAAATGACCCCCCCTCCCCAAATCCATACCAGGCCCTTTTTTTGCTCTACACTGTTCTACACATTGCACAGATGCACCAATTTACAGGCAGACTAAGAGGACCCCCCCCCCAGACAAAATATTTAAAGCTATCTTTCATTTTTATTGTTTCTCTTTAAGAATTATTAAAATCACTGCTCCTGAAAAAACGGTAATTAAAAAAAAAAAAAAACATTTTTGTATTGATACAAGTCCCCCTGGGGCAGTACACTTTTTATGGCAATAACTCACATATAAAATGAGCACTTTTGATTTTTCATGTTCATGTCCAATAGACTTAAATAGGGTTGGCATGTTCGCTAGAACTTTTTGTCTGGTGTGAATCGAACCGAGCCCATTCCCGTGCTCTCCCTTCCCACAGGGATTCTCATGACTAAGCTCTGGGGGGTGGAGTGAAATGTGTTGGGGGCATGGCCTGGCCTGAGGTTGAGCTTGCCACTCCATTCATTGCAGCAGGACACCATAGATCATGGGTGCTCAACCTGTGGCTCTCCAGCTGTTTCAGAACTACAATTCCCATGAGGCATTGCAAGCTACTGACTGTTACAAGCATGACTCCCAAAGGCAGAGGCATGATGGGACTTGAAGTTCTGCAACAGCTGGAGAGCCACAGGTTGAGCACCCATGCTAGATGTACGACTTCCAGGGGTCACCCTTCCTTTCTTGAACCTATGATCATGGTGATCATTGATTGTGATGGCAATAAAGTTGATTAAAAAATGTAATGGACAGTGTAAAATAATAAATAAATACATTTAAAAAATTGAAAGCACCCCCAAACCCCCGTGTTAATGTGCAAAGGCGAACATACACGTAGGTCCTGCACGCATATGGAAAGTGTGATTGCACCACACATGTGAGCTATCACCACGATTGCCAGAGCAAGAACAAGAAGGCCCCTTTCACACTGGGGCGGGAGGCGCGGTGGCGGTATAGCCCCGGTTTCCCATTGTTTTAAATGGAAAGGAGCAGTGAAGGAGCGGTATACACGCCGCTCCTCTCACCGCTCCAAAGATGCTGTTGGCAGGAGATTTTTTTCTCTCCCGCCAGCGCATCGACTCAGTGTGAAAGCCCTCGGGCTTTCACATTGAGTAGGCAGTGCAGGAGTTTTTTAGGCGGTATAGCAGCGCTATTTTTAGTGCTGTACCGCCTGAAAAACTCCTCAGTGTGAAAGGGGTGTAACTCTAACCTGGTAACCTGTTAAGGCTTTTAAAGTGTCACCTATGGATACTGTAATGTATCGTAGTCGCCATTCCACAGGCATGCACAACTTTAAAGCTTGACATGCTTGGTATCTATTTACTCAGCGTAACATAATCTTTTATTTAAAAAAAATAAAATTGGGTATAAAATTGTGTTTGTGTTCACTAAAACTCATTAAGTGTATATTTTCCAAAATATTTGTGTGCGAAAAACCGCTGCGTGTGATGTATGAAAGGAATTTCCGAATTGGTCCAGCTTTGAAGTGGTTAAAGAATAACTCCTATTTCGTGGGACAAAATTTGCAAAAATAAAATAAAAAAATAGTGTAGCTTATACAATTTGCTAATTTGCTACTTATAAAAAACTACCCTTCCATTGTAATCTGCAGCACTGTAATTCTCTGTAAAATACAATGGTAACCTGGAGGCATGGTGTATAGAACACTTCAACCTGCACCCACCCACCCGAAATTTAATTTCCTGTTTGTTTTTATTGGCTCACAAATTTTCCTGTCAAGATACAACTCAGTTTTTGGGCATTCCCTGCAATAATTTTTTTTGGTGAGATACTCCCAAAGGGAAGTCGCATCTAAAGGGATGCAGACCCTGCCACTTTCCTCATTAGAACTCTGCAAGTACAGCAGTGGATTGATATTAATCCGTCACTCTGATTCACATTCATTCTGCACATGGACACAAATAAACAGATATTCAGAATAACAAAAAGTAGGAACCTGCAAAAAATGTTGTTAAAAAACAAACAATCACCCAAAAATTACTCTTTAACCACTTAAGCCCCGGACCAAAATGCTGCCTAAAGACCCAAGGGGTTTTTACAGTTCGGGACTGCGTCGCTTTAACAGACAATTGCGCGGTCGTGCGACGTGGCTCCCAAACAAAATTGGCGTCTTTTTTTTCCCACAAATAGAGCTTTCTTTTGGTGGTATTTGATCACCTCTGCGGTTTTTACGCTATAAACAAAAATAGAGCGACAATTTTGAAAAAAATGCTATATTTTTTACTTTTTGCTATAATAAATATCCCCCAAAAACATATATAACATTTTTTTTTCCTCAGTTTAGGCCGATACGTATTCTTCTACCTATTTTTGGTAAAAAAAATCGCAATAATCGTTTATCGGTTGGTTTGCGCAAAATTTATAGTGTTTACAAAATAGGGGATAGTTTTTTTTTTGTTTTTTTTTTTACTACTAATGGCGGCGATCAGCGATTTTTTTCGTGACTGCGACATTATGGCGGACACTTCGGACAATTTTGACACATTTTTGGGACAATTGTCATTTTCACAGCAAAAAATGCATTTAAATTGCATTCTTTATTGTGAAAATGACAGTTTGCAGTTTGGGAGTTAACCACAGGGGGCGCTGTAGGAGTTAGGGTTTACTTTGTGTGTGTTTACTAGTGTAGGGGGGTGTGGCTGTAGGAATGACGTCATCGATCGTGTCTTCCCTATAAAGGGAATGACGCGATCGATGCGCCGACACAGTGAAGCACGGGGAAGCCGTGTTTACACACGGCTCTCCCCGTTCTTCAGCTCCGGGGAGCGATCGCGACGGAGCGGCTATAAACGAATAGCCGCGCCGTCGTCCCGGATCGCTCCTGAAGCCACGGGGACCGCCGCATGTACGGGGGGGGTCCCGATCGGACACCCGACCCACGTCAAGCAGGGCACGTATATATATGTTGATGTGCCTGCCTGTGCCATTCTGCTGACGTATATGTACATGAGGCGGTCCTTAAGTGGTTAATCACTTCCCACCCACCCTATTGTCAAATCACAGCCAGCTCCCGGAACACACCTCCCTGGGGCCAGACACAGCCGATGACTGACCAGTGTACCAACCCGCTTCATGTAGCATGTGATCGATGTGACCAATCACAGCAGATCACATGACAATTGAAAACAATGGATGGCTTCCTTTAATGCCATCCATTGTGTACAATTGTGTTGCTAGCTGTGATTGGTTACAGTGATCACATGATACAGACAGGGATAATCACAGCCCATCTGTACCATGTGATTATTTGTTGCCAATCACATCTAATCACAACAAAACACACTGATTCAGTTTCATACAGTAAAAATGGTTGCTTATACCAGTGAAATTCACTGGTATAAACAATCGTAATGTGTAAAAAAAAAAAAAAAAATCATGATCACTGCCCCAAAGTAGCACAGTGTTACTATGGTAACACTGTATTTCTCTGGACACAGTGTGGTAAAAAAACAAATCGTAAAAAAGAAAAAAACAATTATAAAAAAAAATTACATACTGTCACCAGTCTTTGTCCCTGATCATCACCACGCCCAATATATGATAACGCTGTACTGCAATATATATATATATATATATTTTCATTTTCTCATTTTCCAAAACATTGTGACAAAAGTTACAACTTCAAAAAACTTGCCTTGAACTGTCTGCTTTCCGTAAAGGGGAAACCCAGTGATGATTAAATGCCACCAAAAGAAAGCTCTATTTGTGCCGAAAAATATATAAAAATGTAACTTGGGTACAGTGTTGCATGACAGCGCAATTGATATTCAAAGTGCGACAGCGCTGAAAGCTGAAAATCGGCCTGGGCAGCTAAGGGGGTGAAAGAACCTGGTATTGAAGTGGTTAAAGGGAAGATGTAGTATATTTAGCACATTCTCATTATTGTTAATATTGCAGTTGTTGTCCTAAATACTTTTTGTTTTGTATTTTTGTTTTTAAATTTAAAGATTTGTGGATCAGCCACAACTGCATGCTTTGTATTCCATTACAATCATTAAGGTCCCTGCTTAATTGCTGAGATGAGATATTATTATGAGGCCTCGTACACACGACCGAGGAACTCGTCGTAAATGAAACATCGTTTTCCTCGACTAGTTCCTTCTTAGGCTTGTCGAGAATCTTGACAAGCTTTCTTTGCGTACACACTGTCAAGACAAAATCTTGTCGTTCTCAAACGCGGTGACGTACAGCGGCACTATAAAGGGGAAGTTTGATTCCACTGGCTCCACCCTTGAGGCTGCTTTTGCTAATCTCATGTTACTGTGTGTAAAAGTTTGGTGAGAGACGATTCGCGCTTTTCCGTCTGTTACAGCGTGACGAATGTGCTATCTCCATTACAAACCCTACTTTTACTGAAGGTGCGCTCCCATCTCATACTTTATTCTGAGCATGCATGGGTTTCTAAGCATACGCACGAACGTGTTTCTCGTCGTAAACCAGCCCGACGAGAAACACGACAAGGAAATTGAGACCCCCGGCGAGGAAAAAGAGAACTTGTTCTCTTCTTTTTTTTTTGTCGAGTTCCACGACAGTTTTCTCGATGAAAAACATACACACGACTGTTTTGCTCTGCAAAAAAGCTCTTCCACCAAGTTTCTTGATGGATTCTGTCAAGGAAAATGGTCGTGTGAACGAGGCCTTAGAAGTTCATTTTTTCAGTGGGTCGGCTGTTGGTCCTATGAGAAGGAACAGGAAGCCATAACTGTTGTGTAAACTAAAAATACAATGAGCAAATATGGCTGCCCCTTTGTACAATTACAAACCATACTTTGAAACCAATATTTTATAAATGTATACTTTAAATGATTTTATATAAGATTCCTTTCAAGCCGATTTCCTTAATTTAGGTTTGAACTTTATTATATGTAATCTTAGGATTGAGGCTTGTATGATTTATGTTAGTTTTATTTATCTATTTATGTATTTGTTTATTTATTATCTATTTAATTGACACAAAATTTACTTATCCTTGTTTTGTTTTAAAGTTTACATTTTGAGGTGCCTCCCAACTCGCACCTTCTTTACGGACATGGTGAATGTCGATGGCCTGGCTGTGAAGCTTTGTGTGATGACATGGGACAGTTTATAAAGTTAGTACCTGCTATGTATTTGCGCTGTCCAATGTTTACAGAATATAAGAATAATATATGTATTATTAAAAATGGTTAAGTGGAGGGTGTGTGTGTGTGTTTTGGTCCTCTCTGGGATAACTGGAAAACCATGACAGTTGTCAGTAAGCCTACCTCAAAAATGTAGAGCTTTCTAATAAATTAGATTAACAAAATACACTTCACCTCTTCACCTTTAGTAGCCATGGGAAAAGTTGAGACTTTCCTTTGGCCTGCCTTAGAACCTCAGGCCTTGTACACACGGGCAAGAATCTCATCAGGAAAAAAACATAGTTTTTCCCGACGAGATTCCTGGCAAGAATCTCTTGCCGCCCGAGTGTACACACTGACCTTTCAAAAGAACCGCGGTTCTCTTGAAAGGCAAGAACGCAGTGACATCATCACGTAGGACGAGCATGCACTCGTCATATTCGATGCCGTCGCCGCCATCTTGCTTCACCCTACCTATGCCGTGGAAGCTACCGCGCATGTGTCAAAGTCATTTCGAGCATGCATGGGTTTCCATGGCGATAGGTAAGTATACACACTCTCGGGTGCCTCGTCGGGAAACAGGCTAACAAGAATCTCGACCATAAAATAGAGCGCAGGTTCTCTATTTTTCTCGTTGAGATTCTGGCCAGATTTCCCGACGAGAAACCTGAAAGCCTCGTACACACGAACGGTTTTCTCAGCAAGAAAGCTCTGCCAGCAGTTTTCTTGCTGGCTTTTGCCGAGAAAACAGGTCGTGTGTACGAGGCCTGAAAGTGTTTTTAAAATATAAATAAGGGGTAAGAATTTTTTTTAGCAAGTGAATGAAATGCTTGTTGACCTGTTTGATCTGAAAATAAAAAAATTGATCATGTAACCATGACTGCCCCTATAGAAACAATAGAGAAATAAATGTAAGCACCAAGGGGCAGGAAGTGTGCAATTTGCAAGATTACAAGGGAAAAGGAAAAAATGAAACTACTGCAGCCACCATATCGAAAGGCTGATAAGCTGCCATATATTTATTTTTTATTTTTGAGGTTAGATACAGTGTACTTTAAAGCTGCAACTGTTGACTCGATGTACTCATTCTTGTGCTCCCTTCTTCGGTTACTTGCAAACAGCATTACAAAGCTTATTACTAGTTTAGAGCGTGTTTCTCCATGAAGATGAAGGGAACACTTCAGTCGATTGGAAGGGCAAATCCATAGCTTCATGTTATTTTGCATGCATAGGTTTGCATCAGTTACATATTCAAAGCTGTACATTGCAAATCTGTAGGTTGAATGTGACACAGAACATTGCATTTTGGGGGGGAAATAAATGTGTTATTCTTGTCTTGTGTAGTCTTTCTAGAAAATATTATTGAATTTTCTAATTTCAAACAATATTATTAAAACATAAATGTATTCATTTTCTTTATACTTTTGTCCTCAAATGGAATGACTAGACTATTTTTAAATGGTTCAGCAGTTAAAATTAAAACTGATGCTACATTCTTTATTTACAAAATTGATGTAGTTTGGATACACATGCACAGAAGATAATCTCTCAATATACTGAACCCTTCCACATATATCCATACATTCATTCATTGACCATCAAACTTCACAACAAGCTAGACCTGGGCCCTCAAACACCCAGATTAAAGCTTAACATGGACAAGAGGCAGGGAAAGTTCTGCCAGTCTGCTTAAATTTACATTTTCTTTCCACCATAGGCGCACAGTCAGTTGTTGAAGACTTGCATAATGCATAGCATAGCATATGTGCTGTAGGCATTTACCAGGTGTGATCCTTACTAAATTAAAATAAATGTAGTGGAAATCCACTCTGTCAAGTTGCCTAAACACAAATGAGTTACAGAAGTACTCTTGGCTGGGCAATGTTCATCATTATCATAAATCAAAGTGGCAAAAGCATCCAGTTTACCAAACTGTCTGTATCAACGCTGTATCCTGGCCTAGGCCAACAAGGCCCAGGCCTAGGGCAGCATGGAAACAGTCCCTGCCGGCTTTTATGGGGTGGACTGGGCCGACAGGCAAATTAGCTGCTTCTAATTTTGACTGTCCTATCATCCTGGACCACAAACCTTCCTTACTGTGCTATATGTTTTCTGCTGCACCATTGGCATGGTTATATCTTCTTAGCCCTCTCCATAAAATTATCAGAAATTTGTGCTTAAAGTAGAACTATAGGCAACACTTTGTTTTTCATTTTGGATAGAGTATGAAAGGTTATAGCCCCTGTCAGGTTATTTTTTACCATCTCTGTCCCATTGCATAAATTTCCCTTCACTTCCTGCCCCATAGCCAAACAGGAAGTGAGAGTAAATCTATGAATCTATGCAAATTAAGGGAATCCATTGCCCCCCCCCCCCCCCGGCCCTCAGAACTAGTGTCACCTTTTTTAAACAGAAAGGGGTGTGGCCTTGACAGGAAGGAGTGGTCATATTTAAATTAGGGGGTGCATGAGTTTAGTCAGGCCTAGGGTAGCACAAAACCTAAATACACCACTGATATTTTACACTTATGTTATCTGTAGAACGGTCCCTTCAGGACTAGAAATAGCAGCTATCATAACTTATCCTTTGAAGTTCAATGCCAGTATCAAAAATTCACCACTGTGAGGAGGAAGGTACAGGACAGTAACTACATTTTCTCAAGCTCTGGTGTTGCAACATACATCAGACATTCTTTTCAGCAACCCAGAATAGGAAGTCTTGACTATACCTTTAACCTGATTCAAGCAAGGATGGCTAATATGAAAAGAAAAATGCTGTTATGTTCTGTAACTGTTTGTGTGTCAATACCGTATTTTTGCTTCAGAGGTAGATTTAACCGCTTGCCAACCGTCTCACGCCGATATACGTAGGCAGAATGGCACTTCTGCGCAAACTGCTGTACCTGTGCATCAGTCCGTAAAAGCAGGATAGCGGGCGCGTGCCCCGACTCATGATCTTGACAAGGAGAGGCAGAACAGGGAAATGCCTATTTAAACAAGGGACAAGACAGGGATCTCCTGTTCCCTGTCATCGGGAATAGTGATCTGTCATGTCAGTGGTAGCTGAGGAAACACACTTAACCCCTTGATCGCCCCCTAGTGTTTAAACCCTTCCTTTCAGGGACATTTATACAGTAATCAGTGGCTATTTTTAGCTCTGCTCGCTGTATAAATGTCAATGGTTCCAAAATAGTGTTAAAAGTGTCCCATCTGTCTGACGTAATGTCGCAGTCCCAATAAAAATCGCAGATCGCCGCCATTACTAATAAAAAAAATTGAAAGAGGGGGGGTTTTCCTCGCGCTAGGAGAATGAATATAAATGAATTTCAAATGGATAAGTGAATAAATAAATAGTGAGTAATTCCAGCAGCAACGCTAAACATGTGATATACACGCAAAAAGTAAAAAGAAAAAAGATGAGTTGCGCTAGGAGTCGCAACTTAATGCGAAAATAATATAAATAAATAAATGCATAAATGAATAAATGAATAAAGTGCTAGTGCAAAAAATAGCAAAAAAAATTATAATAAAAATTCCATAAATCCATCCCCTATTTTGTAGACGCTATAACTTCTGCGCAAACCAATCAATATACACTTATTGCAAGTTTTTTTTTTTTACCAAAAATATGTGGAAGAATACATATATATTTATCATTTATATATTTTTGGGGGATATTTATTATAGCAAAAAGTAAAAAATATAGCCTTTTTTTCAAAATTGTCTGTCTTTTTTTGTTCATAGCGCAAAAAATGAATCAAATAGCACCAAAAGAAAGCTCTATTTGTGGAAAAAAATGACGAATTTTGCTTACAGCGTTGTTAGACCGCGCAACTGTCAGTTAAAGCGAAGCAGTGCTGTATCGCAAAAAATGCTAATGGATAAAATCTTCCGGGGCCGAAGTAGTTAAAGATACTAAAATTTTTTTTTTTTATTTATTAAAAATAAAACAAACATGTTATACTTACCTGCTCTGTGCAGTAGTTTCTTGCACAGAGCAGCCCTGATTCTCCTCTTCTCAGGTGCCTCTTCAGCATTCCTGGCCTCTCCCTCCTGCCAAGTGCCAGCTCACTGACTTTGACAGCAGCGGGAGCCAATGGTGCTTCACTGCTGTCTCAGCCAATGAGGAGGGGGAGTTCTGGACAGCCGAGTCTCTCGTGCAATATCGCTGGATCAAGAGGGAGCTCAGGTAAGTATTAGGAGGCTGCTGCACACAGAATTTTTTTTTATCTTAATGCATTAAGTTAAAAAAAAACGTCTGCCTTTACAACTACTTTAACCTCACTGGCGGTATTCCCGAGTGTGGCTCAGGGTGAATTTTCCATACCAAAAGCGGTAACTACGAGCGAAGTTACTTACCTTCTCCCCAGGATCCTGCAATGTCCCCCCGCTGTGTGTGCGAGCTGTGTCCTCTGCTCGATTCATCACAGTGCCGGGCTCTGTCCCTGTGCGTTGCTTGGCCAAATTCAAACAGTTAAAAACACTTAACACATACAGTACACTTTGATCTTACAGATTACATTACTGTATCAAATAATTTCACCTACCTTTTGTCCCTGCATGTAGTTTTTTATATTATATATACTGTTCTTTCTGCCTGGAAACTTAAAGTGGAGGTTCACCCTATAAAACATTTCTAACACTACATCCAGCCCAGTTCTGCATATAAAATGACACTGACTTTTTTTTTTTTTTTTTGCCGTAGATAGCTCTAAGCCTTAGAATTCACCGCGGCTTCCGGGTAGGGAATCCCGCGGGAGTGGGCATTCCTATTGACATGCCAATTGATTGACATGCTAAACGACGGCGCACACATCGCGTCACGAGTTCCCGAAGGAAGCTCGGGTCGGCTAGGCTCTATTCGGCACCACTGCGCAGGCGCCGAATAGAGCCGAGCCGACCCGAGCTTCCTTCGGGAAGTCGTGACGCGATGTGTGCGCCGTCGTTTAGCATGTCAATCAATTGGCATGTCAATAGGAACGCCCACTCCCGCGGGATTCCCTACCCGGAAACCGCGGTGAATTCTAAGGATTAACACTATCTATGGCAAAAAAAAAAAAAAAAGGTCAGTGTCATTTTATATGCAGAACTGGGCTGGATGTAGTGTTAGAATTTTTTTATAGGGTAAACCTCCACTTTAAGATTGTTCATAGCAACCAAAAAGTGTCCCTCTACGTCAAAAGCAGTTTTAGACCAGCTAAAAAACAGCGATAATAAATTAGAATTGAGCGATAGTGATTCATAGGGCAATTCGTCATCAAACACTGAAAGTAATGACAGCTACAATTCTGCAAGTGAGCAAATTTCAGTGTTTTTGATTTGATTACATTATTGAATACATTTTATTATTATTATTTGTTATAATTATTTATAGTTCTTTATTATATTATAATTTATGATTTAGTGTTTCAAACTTTATCATACCTGGAATGTCTACTAGACTCTTGTTGGACAGATTTAAGTGTGTTATGCCTAGGAATTACAGGCCTAACATATCCACTTAAGCCCCGGACCAATATGCTGCCTAAAGACCCAAGGGGTTTTTACAGTTCGGGACTGCGTTGATTTAACAGACAATTGCGCGGTCGTGCGACCTGGCTCCCAAACAAAATTGGCATCCTTTTTTCCCCACAAATAGAGCTTTCTTTTGGTGGTATTTGATCACCTCTGCGGTTTTTATTTTTTGCGCTATAAACAAAAATAGAGCGACAATTTTGAAAAAAATGCACTATTTTTTACTTTTTGCTATAATAAATATCCCCCAAAAACATATATAAACATTTTTTTTCCTCAATTTAGACCGATACGTATTCTTCTACCTATTTTTGGTAAAAAAAAATCACAATCGTTTATCGGTTGGTTTGCGCAAAATTTATAGTGTTTACAAAATAGGGGATAGTTTTATTGCATTTTTTTTTTTTTACTACTAATGGCGGCGATCAGCGATTTTTTTCGTGACTGCGACATTATGGTGGACACTTCGGACAATTTTGACACATTTTTGGGACCATTGTAATTTTCACAGCAAAAAAAGCATTTAAATTGCATTCTTTATTGTGAAAATGACAGTTGCAGTTTGGGAGTTAAACACAGGGGGCGCTGTAACATTTAGTGTTCACTTTGTGTGTGTTTACAACTGTAGGGGGGTGTGGCTGTAGGACTGACATCATCGATCGAGTCTCCCTAATAAAAGAGATCACTCGATCGATGCGCCGCCATAGTGAAGCACGGGGAAGCCGTGTTTACATACGGCTCTCCCCGTTCTTCAGCTCCGGGGAGCGATCGCGACGGGGCGGCTATAAACGAATAGCCGTGCCGTCGTCCCGGATCGCTCCCCGAGGCTTAAGGACCGCCGCATGTACCTGGGGGGGGGGTCCCGATCGGACCCCCGACCCACGTCAAGCAGAGGACGTATAGGTACGTGCATGTGCCTGTCCGTGCCATTCTGCTGACGTATATTTACATGAGGCGGTCCTTAAGTGGATATAAAATGCCAAAATTTCCATGCAAAACAATGTACCGCTTTCAGCATTAAAAATCTGACATAATCATACCGCCAGGGAGGTTAAGGCATAAATAAATTATTTTCTCTGTTCTACATATTGCACATTTGATTGCCTTTCTGTGTACATATGAAATTGAGGTATCATGCACTTTGCTTTTTCTGCATGTTTTTGACAGCTGCGTGTTTTTATTTAGAGACACTGGGGTTGATTTACAAAAGGCAAAAGGTAGTTGCAAGGTATTTTTTTTCTGTCATAAAAGTAAACACTGATGGAAGTCAGCAAAGCTTCACCTCATTCATGAAGCTAAAGAAAATGCCATAGTTTACTATAGGCCTCACATTTTCTTTAAAGGTTTTTGCACTATTAGTCTGCCATTTTTGATCAGTGGCCACCCCGCGGGTTCATTTGACTGTCATCAAGTATAAGAAGAATCTAAAATGTGTATTGATGTGACTGGCTAACTGCTGGCAATGTTAGGTACAGTGATGTTTGTTATAAGTGGAACCACTGTTTAACAGTATTTACTCCTTTATATATGTGTGAACTATGCAGACATCTGAATACAGAACACGCATTGGATGACCGCAGCACAGCACAGTGTCGGGTGCAGATGCAGGTGGTTCAGCAACTGGAAATACAGGTGAACAATTAATACCTTGTGATATAAATCTGCATGTTCATATCCTGTGATTATCCATGGACTGTGTGAACCTGCAAAGATGGCACCATTGCTATCACTTTAATCTATAGACAGAATTGAATTCATACATTTTTATATTGCTAGATGTCCCTAGCTTGTCTTCTACAATCGGATTAAGAACAGGTTTAGAGGCACGCCTGGTGTAGAAGTAAGTTACAACTGAGGTTGTTTTTTAAGTTTGAGGTCAAACTGAGTCACAACAATCTGAAAGCACCAAAAAGGCTCTCGCCCGAAGCTGATCCCTGGTTTTAGATATGCACACACTTAACCTCCCTGGCGGTATTCCTGAGTGTGGCTCAGGGTTAAATTTCATTATCATTAGCGGTAACCCGAGCCACACTCGAGATTGCATTGCAGAATCCTGGTACGGCATACTTCCCTTTTCAACAGGATCCTGCGATGTCGTCCCCCCCCCCCCCCCCCCGCCGCTGTGTTTCCTTCAAGCGTTGCGATGCATGGGGTGGAGCCAGGCAGCAGATTCAAAAAGTAAAACAAACATAACACATACAGTACAGTGTAATCTTACAGATTTCTTTACTGTATCAAATAATTTCACCTCCCGTTTGTCCCTAGTGCTTTGTCCAGTGCCCTGCATGCACTTTTATATTATATATAATGTTCTTTCTGCCTGGAAACTTGAAAATGTCCATGGCAACCAAAAAGTGTCCCTTTACGTCAAAAGTGGTTTTAGACCAGCTAGAAAACAGCAATACTAAATTAGAACACTTTGAGCGATAGTGATTGGTGGGAAAATGAATTGTATTATTATTATAATATTATTTGTTATAATTATTTATTATATTATAATTTATGATTTCATGTTTCAAACTTTATCATACCCGGGATGTCTATTAGACTCTTGTTTGGACAGGTTTAAGTGTGTTATTACTAAGAATTACAGGCCTACCATATAAAATGCCAAATTCTATGCAAAACATAATAATCATACCGCCAGGGAGGCTACTGGATTCTGCAATCTGAGAATTAGGGATAACTGAAATTCACCAATTTTCCTATAAGTTTTACCTATACAGGTGCATCTTAAAAAAATAGATTATCATCAAAAGGTTAATTTATTTCAGTACTTAATATGAAAAAGTGAACTCATATATTATATAGATTCATTACACACAGAGTGACATATTTCAAACATTTCCTTATTGTAATTTGGATGATTATGGCTTACAGATAGTGAAAACCCAAAATTCAGTAACTCAGAAAATTTGAATATTACATAAAACCAATAAAAGAAAAAAGATTCTTAATACACATGTTGACTTGCTGAAAAGTATGTCCATGTACAGTATAGTATGCACTCAATACTTGGTCAGGGCTCTTTTTGCATGAATTACTGCATCAGTGCAATGTAGCATGGAGGCGATCAGCCTGTGGCACTGCTGAGGTGTTATGGAAGGCCAGGTTTTTTTTTATAGAGGCCTTCAGCTTGTATCTGTGTGTATTGAATCTATATAATATGAGTTTCACTTTTTGAACTGAATTACTGAAATAAATTAACTTTTTGATGATATTCTATTTTTTAAGATGCACCTGTAGGTAAAATGCATTGGCATTAAGAAAAAAAGGTGAAATTATGTGAGGTTTAAAGCAGAGGTCCGCCCATCGCTTCAAAAATTAAAAGAGGGCAGCTACACATACTGCAGCTGCTGGTTTTTAATAATAGGACACTTACCTGTCCTGGAGTCCAGCGATGTCGGCACCGCAGCTGAAGTTTCCATCGGCTGTCGGTTGCATGCCGCCGCCATTGCGGGTTAGGGAACCCGGCAACGTAGCCTTACGGCTTCTCGCAGAGAACCCTACAGCAAATGCACGAGGCTCCGCTCTTCTGTCCTACTGTCCCATCGACAGGGGAGAAGGAGGGAGCCAAGTGGTCAGCCAAGCAAAATAACGTCAATATCCGCGGCTGTGGTTTCCGGAAGTGGGCACAGAAATTTCCACTTTTGGGTGGAACTCTGCCTTAAGGTTGACTTATCAAACAACAATAAAATACACCAAAAAAGGAGCGAAATAACAAACAAACTCAATTTCTCAATAAAACAAACGGTATACAAATAATAATAATAATAATAATAATAATATAGATAAAATACACTTAGAAGCTATTGAAGGTACCTTAAAACCTCAGTTTACCTTCTCATTCATAATCTAATTTTTTTTAATGTAGTCTTTTCATTAGAATATGAATGAGAAGGTGGTCCTAAATTCACATCATAGTACTCAATGAATGGATTTTTATTATTTTTCATTAAACATTGAATGAGTTGGCAGCAGGGAATGGTCCAAACAGAAGGTGGAGAAAATGGCTCTATGTTTACAACAACAATCATTCCCTGGAACTCATAAAGAGTCATAGATATCCTTTAGGCCTTTTGCACACTGGGCATCAAAAATGCAGCTTTTAAGGGTAATTGGCTTTTTTTCTGCCTCTAAACGCCCCTCTGTTTACAGTAATTTAGGGGCAGGAGAGTTAAGAGGCAGAACAAAAAAAATTCACTTGTGTGTTCAGGAGAGGAGCAAAAAAAGTGCCCAACACATCTAAACGCGTGTAAACGTGTTTTAACGCTAGTCATGTTCAGCGCTTGAGCAGTCATTCATTTCAATGGCAAGAATAAATTAATATTCTGGCAAATTAAATAAATATACACCATAATGACTAAAACGCCTGATCGAATTGACAACTTACAAACACAACTTAACTTATTAAATTCCTACTAAAGTCTAAAATCCTAAATAGTATCAAGTTAAAGGACAAGTACAGCAAAAGCTTGTTTTGCTGTACTTCTCCTGTGGATCACATGAGTGCAGTTCATTCTGCACAACTGTGATCTGTTATAAGCAGACAGCTGTCGGCTGACAACACAGAGCCGGTCTAGGCTCACGAAAGATCACAACCATATGGAGGGGGAGAGCAGACAACAGTGACTGACAGACACGGCAGTGTTTGATTGCTCAGTTCTCAGCCTTGGAGTCGGTGCAGTGTCATATTCTGCTCCCTATCGCAGAATGCTGCGGAAGTCACGTGGCGGCCAACTGCGCATGCGCAATGCGTTCCAACGGCAAATGTGATGCGTTCCAGGGGATTTACGACACTACCCTTCAGTGAACCCATCACAATTCGTCACGGAAGTGACGAGAGGAGCCATACACAGAGTGGGGGGGCGGGAGAGAAAGAGACATACAGATGTAATGAGAACCATACACAGAGCGGGGGGGGGGAGGGGCGGGAGAGAAAGAGACATACAGATGTAATGAGAACCATACTGTATCTGCATGTCTCTTGATCTCTCCCCCCCCGCTCCGTGTATCCCCGGTGGGGGACAAATGCAGCATCCAACTAGGTGAGTATGATTCTGAAATAACATCAATTCCCAATTTTATTTTGAATTTATGCATTTTTGCAAAATGGTGAAAATCGAAAGAACTTTAAAACTGTAAATACACAAATTATGCTAAAAATTGGGAGGTTGGCCTTGCACCTACAGTGAGGGAAAAAAGCATTTGATCCCCTGCTGATTTTGTAAGTTTGCCCACTGGCAAAGGAATGATCAGTCTATCATTTAATGGTATGTTTATATTAACAGTGAGAGACAGAATAACAACAAAAATATCCCCCCCCCCCCCCCCAAAAAAAACACATTTTAAAAAGTTATAAATTGTTTTGCATTTTAATTTCCTATCAATTAGAAAGATTTCTGACTCCCAGCTTGTTACCTGTATAAAAGACACCTGTCCACAGAAGCAATCAGTCAATCAGATTCCAATCTCTCCAACATGGCCAAGACCAAAGAGCTGTGTAAGGATGTCAGGGACAAGAGTGTGACAACAGTTGGTGCGATTATTCACAAATTAAAGAAACACAAAATATCTTAATCTCCCTCGGTCTGGGGCTCCATGCAAGATCTCACCTTGTGGAGTTTCAATGATCATGAGAAAGGTGAAAAATCAGCCCAGAACTACACGGTAGAATCTTGTCAATGATCTCAAGGCAACTGGGACCATAGTCACCAAGAAAACAATAGATAACACACTACACTGTGAAGGACTGAAATCCTACAGCACCCGCAAGGTCCTCCTGCTCAAGAGAGCACATGTGAAGGCCCGTCTAAAGTTTTCTAATGAACATCTGAATGATTCAGAGGAGAAATGGGTAAAAGTGTTGTGGTCAGATGAGACCAAAATCGAGCTCTTTGGCTACAAATCAACGTGCCATGTTTGGAGCAGGAGGAATGCTGCTTATGACCCCAAGAACACCATCCACACCGTCAAACATGGAGGTGGAAACATTATGCTATGGGGGTATTTTTCTGCTAAGGGGACAGGACAACTTTACCACATTAAAGGGACGATGGACGGGACCATGTACCATCAAATCTTGGGTGAGAACCCTCTTCCCTCAGCCAGGGCATTGAAAATGGGTCATGGATGGCTGAAGAAGAAGCACATTAAGGTCCTGGAGTGGCCTAGCCAGTCTCCAGTCCTTAATACCATAGAAAATATGTGCCGGGAGCTGAAGGTTTGAGTTACCAAACGTCAGCCTTGAAACTTTAATGACTTGGCGGGGATATGCAAAGAGGATTGGGACAAAATTGCTCCAGAGATGTGTGCAAACCTGATGGCCAACTATAAGAAACGCCTGACCTCTGTGATTGCCAGCACGTGTTTTGCCACCAAGTACTGTTTTGCAAAGTGGTCAAATACTTATTTCACTCATTAAAATGCAAATCAAATTATAACTTTATTCTGGATAATTTGTTGTTATTCTGTCTCTCAGGCCCCGTACACACGTCCGAGAAACTCGACGGGCAAAACACACCGTTTTGCTCGTCGAGTTCCTTGTGAAGCCCCCGAGCATCTCGGCGAACCAAGTTTCCTCATTGACTAATGAGGAAATAGAGAACATGTTCTCTATTTGGCTCGACGAGTTCCTCGTCGGTTTCCTCGGCCAAAAGTGTACACACGACCAGGTTTCTCGGCAGAATACGGCTCCGATCGAGTTTCTGGCTGAATTCTGCCAAGAAACTCGGTCGTGTGTACGGGGCCTCACTGTTAAAATAAACCTACCAAATTAAATTCTAGACCGATCATTTCTTTATCGGTAGGCAAACGTACAAAATCAGCAGGGGATCAAATACCTTTTTCCCTTACTGTAAGTGCTATGGTAATGCCTGCACTGCGCACGTGTGCACTGCACTGGTTTGCATAGTGTTAAAATGATGCAGACAAACAATTTAATGCACCACAGTGCATTGCAATGCATGCAAATGTGTCACAATGTTAGGTGCAATAGCATTGAGTGAATGTAATTTTGAAAAAGGGGAAAAAAAAGGACAGTAAATAATGATACACTACAGAACTTGGGCACAGTGCACACCAGGCCCATTATGTTTGTGGTACACATGTATGTTGTGTTCTGTTTGAGTAGTTTGTGTGTGGGGGGTGTTTTTGGGCCCATTCAAACATCTGCAAAGGGCTGTACAGCATCAAAAAACAAGTGCACTTCTGCGCCTGGGCTGTCACAGAATTTCCTGTACAGCCACAGGCAGCAGCTGTTACACGATGTATGAGTGTCCCAGTTTGCATCTAAAACATATGGCTACATGCGTACAGCCATGGCATCAGACTGGCATTGATTTTTACAGGATGCTTTCAGTGGCTGTAAGCAAACACCAGTGACTCTTACATGTAGAAATATGTTCTAAATGTGAATGTGACTTTATTTCAGTTTTCTTTTTTTCTCACTTTAAAAAAAAAAAAATTCTTACAGTCCTGTTGGGGAAGAGGGCCTTTCCAAGATGAGGGAGGGTCTAAACAGACTCTTGATCTTTCAGTTTTAAGATCGAGAAAGAGATTAAAGTGGACCTTCAGTCATCTCTTCATCTTTCCATCTATTAAATCTTCTGCCCTTGTTATTTTAACTTTGGATAGTAAAATATTTTTTTTCTGCCAGTAAATACCTTATACAGCCCTCTTCCTGTTTCTTGTCTGGTCGTTAGCCTAGGCTTATGACATCATGCACAGCTCTCTTGAGAGTTTTCTGGGAAGAGAGGGGATGAGTCATAGGAGGGCCAATGAGAGCTGCAGAGCTGGACTTTTGATAATCTTTTATGTTGTAATGACCGTACAAGTCTGTAATATAATCTGCTGCCAGAAATCACAGATGGTTAACTTTAATAATCAAGCCTCTGTGTGTCTGTGTAAATCCAGGAAGCTTCAGCTGCCCACAGTTAAAATAGATGCAGCTAGGACTTAGGGGAGGGAGATTTCTGAAGCATATTTGGCAAGTACAGAATCACAGTATATATAAAATAAAATGTAAAGTGGTTGGGGGGAAGCTCCAGAATGGCAAATATGTTTTTATTACAAATTATGTGAGCAGACTGCAGTTTCTCTTTAAGAGCACAGATTTCTTAATCTCTTTATCCTCTGCAGCTGCACTCAATGAATGAACAGGAAGTGATCTGTAGCGAGGCTTCCTGTTCATTCTCAAACTGGAAGACATAGTAAATAATGATTACTGTGCTTCAATTATAAATGGAGGGATCAGTACTGATATTAAAGTGTCAGTAGGCATGAGAGACCACCCTTTCTCCCCATCCCCCACTGTCTATCATGTCACATTGATCTTGTGTGCCAACTGGCAGGCAGTAGGGAGGGAGAGGAGTAAAAGCATTGAGTTATGGGGAAAGCCCCAAGGGGATGGGGATCAGAGAGGAGGGGATAAGCAGCAGGGGTAACACATGGACTAGTGGGGGGGGGGGGTCAAATTTTTAATAAATGGCTATGGTTAGCGGCTTCTCAACCACTGATATCAGCTGTTCTATAAATCAGCAGCACTTGGGGGGACCATTCTATTATACACTCATGTTCAATGTAGCAACCTTGGGGGAACTCTCTTGATGCAATGTATTCTTACCTGGCCAGCTGGCAGCAGTTCTGTTGTGCCTTATGCCTTATGTCACTGCCATCAAAAGGTAGTCTGATATCTTTAGGCTGGTAGCTAGCTTTTTATTTCCAGTTGCAGTGCCATAAAGCTAAATTAAATGGTACCCCAAAATGTTGTTGAAAGCAAAAATTTGCTAAATCAAGTTTGGCAAAATGTTCTTATTAGTCTTTATGTTCTGAAACTGTACTCATCCCTTAAATTACAGCTATCAGATAGTGTGTATTTTATTATGTGTAGAAATCTGGAGAATGTGAGACCAATTTTGTGTATAAAATCAAGAATAACCAGGTTGTAGAATTTATTATTTTTCTTGGAATTCTTATCTATCTCTATGCATTAATAACTGTATCAGGCTAACAAAAGATTTATGTTCTAGCTGTCAAAAGAAAGTGAACGGCTTCAAGCCATGATGACACATTTACATATGAGACCGTCCGAACCAAAACCCTTCAGTCAACCAGTAAGTCATCAAAGACCCTTTCTTCTCAAAATTGCCTTTGTGGATGCTCATAACTTTCCTTTGACACCTTTTCATTATCTCTCAGCTTAACCTGGTTTCCAGTGCATCCCTCAACAAAATGTCCCCAGACATGTACCCAGATGGCTTGCCACAACCCCCAACATCAGCAACAGCACCCATCACTCCAGTGAGAGCTGGCACATCTGTGATTAGTTCTTCAAGCCTATCTAGCATTGGTCCTGTGCGGAGGAGGATAGTGGACAAATTCTGTACACCAATTTCTTCAGGTGAACACTATGTCCTTATTTTTAGTTGACTCTTTAGTCACAGTTAAATATTGTTAAAGTAATACTGCAGTTTGCTAACATCTACAGTTACTTAAAGTATAAAGGCAAAACTTTTTTTTTTAGTTTTGGATAGAGGGGAGAGGGATCAGAACCCCTATCCATTTTTAATAGTCTTTGCCCCATTAATGAGATTCACCCTCTCTATTTGTCCTTTTATTCTGTTATAAAAAATGACAGTAAAAGAAAATGTTGAATTCTGGGTGTCCCCAGAAAAATAATAGAGGGGAAATCTTCCAGTAGAGACACTAGCTCTGATGACCTGAGGGTCCAAGAGATTTCTCCCACTTCCTGTTTTGGTTATGGGACAAAGAGGACAAAAATAAATCTTACAGGGGTTATAAGCCTCCCGTACCCTATCCGAAATGGGGGAAAAAAAAGTTTTGCCTATAGTTCTACTTTAAAGAGAAGCTCCAAGTTAAGCTTTTGTTTTGGGTAAAATGGGGAAGAGTGAGCGCTTCTGTCAAATTATTATTTTTTGTCTATATTTCCATTAGAGGGACATCCTCGCATAAATTTTCATTATGAGAAAGGAAAGACTGCCTTTGATAGTTGTCAGTGGAGAAGCTTCCCCTTATGGGAGATTTTTTTGTTGCAGTGGCAACATCAAATACCTCTAAAAGTGTTTTTTGTTTTTTAACGTGTAGAGAAGTAACATTTCTGGAAATTTTAAAGCAATGGGGAAATAAAAAATTCCCCTGTTTTTTTTCCAGAAAAAAAATTAAATTTACATTTTTTTATTTATTTTTTAAATGTAGTCTTTTATAAATTGAAAGCCATTTTGTTACACTGGGAATGTGAAATGCAGTGTATATAAAAGTATGCTTAAAATAAAAGTACAGCTTACTCAGTAAATAAACTAAACTTGTTTTTTAAATTTTTATTTTTTATTACAAATGGAATAACAAGGACTGTATATGTTAAGAACATTTCAACTATACATGAGAACAGGTAACCACTCCCTTTCTCTGGTATTAATGTGAAAGCTTCCTACCAATATGCATTTTCACTTATTGACAATGCTGATCCAGAAACATATATTCCTCCTACAAAAGCTTGATGAATGTTCTGATTTTCAGGTGTCATTTATCTATAAATGAAGGCATTGTGTATTTTTGTGAGGCAGTGGTTTGAAACACTTCCTTACTTGAAGATGCTGCTAATGAAGAAAAACTTTGTATTGATCCAAAAGCAACAGAAATGGTGTTTCTGGAATGAGAACACTAGTGGGGAAAAGCTACTTGCACTATTCCATAAAGTTTTTTATTTTATTTTATTTTTTCATGTTGTTAGGGCACCTCTGCCATGCAAGGATGTGTTTTGTCATCCTTGTAGCATATGGAAAAGAGTATTTCTTCTCACAATATTTTCAAATTGCAGATTTGCTCTCAGCAGAAATTGCACTCTGGAAATGTTTCCAAACTCTAGATGTTGGTCTCACCATTTTACTGAGAGGAGAAAAGGAGAAAACAATGTACTGACCAGACTATAGGGAAACATTATACTATGAAGGTGGAGAACATTAACAAGCATCATTTAAAGGTTAACAATAATAAACTAAACAGTCAAACAAATGTAATCTCTTAACAGTCAATTAAGGCCTGAGAGGACAGGAACTATCATCTACTGTATTCTAACAATCACCCAACTGTAGGAGTTACAAGATGGAGTTCACAAGCTAAGTAAAGTGGAGCCTTTCCCCTGCAGTGCCCCCTAGTGGCAGAAATGCATATTTCTCTTGTTTGAGAACTGCATTGAGAAGCACAGTATTACTCAAATTGTAAAATTGTATTCCAGGATTTGCTTGTCTTCAGCTGAGAGAACTACATAAAGTCTCATAATACTTTCATTAACCACTTAAGCCCCAGACCTTTAGGCAGCTAAATGCCCAGGCCAGGTTTTGCGATTCGGCACTGTGTCGCTTTAACAGACAATTGCGCGGTCGTGTGACGTGGCTCCCAAACAAAATTGGCGTCCTTTTTTCCCCACAAATAGAGCTTTCTTTTGGTGGTATTTGATCACCTCTGCGGTTTTTATTTTTTGCGCTATAAACAAAAATAGAGCGACAATTTTGAAAAAAAATCTATATTTTTTACTTTTTGCTATTATAAATATCCCCCAAAAACATATATATTAAAAAAAAATCCTCAGTTTAGGCCGATACGTATTCTTCTACCTATTTTTAGTAAAAAAAATCGCAATAGGCGATAATCGCAAAATAATTTTTTTACTTTTTTTACTACTAATGGCGGCGATCAGCGATTTTTTTCGTGACTGCTGCGGACACTTCGGACAATTTTGACACATTTTTGGGACCATTGTCATTTTCACAGCAAAAAATGCATTTAAATTGCATTGTTTATTGTGAAAATGACAGTTGCAGTTTGGGAGTTAACCACAGGGGGCGCTGTAGGAGTTAGGGTTCACCTAGTGTGTGTTTACAACTGTAGGGGGGTGTGGCTGTAGGACTGACGTCATCGATCGAGTCTCCCTATATAAGGGATCACTCGATCGATGCAGCGCCATAGTGAAGCACGGGGAAGCCGTGTTTACATACGGCTCTCCCCGTTCTTCAGCTCCGGGGAGCGATCGCGACGGAGCGGCTATAAACGAATAGCCGCGCCGTCGTCCCAGATCGCTCCCCGCGGGAATCCGACCGCCGCATGTAGCGGGGGGGGGGTCCCCGATCGGACCCCCGACCCACGTCTAGGCAGGGACGTACCTGTACGCCCATTTGCCTGTACGTGCCATTCTGTGGACGTACATATACATGCGGCGGTTGGGAAGTGGTTAAGGTCTTCATGTTATATAGTTTGAAATATTTAAATACCATGTTATAGATTAAAAAATGGAAAAATAAAACAGTTTTTGTCCCAATTTTTCAGTTTTTTCCAGGCCTTTCCACCTCTATTCTTGTGTGCATAAGGCCTAATTCTAGTCAAATAGATGGTTTAAATTACAGTATAACACTTAACATAGTTTTTGATTCCAGGCCCAACTTGAAACCAAGAGCTAAATAAGCTGGTGAAATACGTATACGATTGCTGTATTACTTGCCAAAGAATTTCTGTCTATTCATTTTTAAAAGTTACACAGCCCTGTCAGACCACACAGCCAGCCTGCAGAGTTCATTTGCCTTTCCTGCAGTTATGTAAAACAATTGCGTATTGTCCCTACCCCCAGCCTGTGAATGGACAGTGGAGGAGAAGCAGTGGTGAGCAAATATCTCTACCACTCTGCTCCTGCAAACATGCTACTTGTTAACACATGAGTACTGCAGTACAACTGGTTTTCTGTTTCTCCCTCTCACAATTTAAGCTATGCTGTACAAAGGATTGCAAGAGGCCAATACCAAGTCAAAATGAGATACTAATTGATTCAAAATATACACCTACACTGATTGTAAACCCATGCAGTTTAAAATAAAAATGAAAGGCAAAAACATTTGTGTATAAATATCTGTAAAAAAATAAATAAACACCTTTTCCCCATTTTTATAAGTGCTCATCTTCCCTCTGTTCCTTCTGTTCTGAGCTGCATAAGAGCTGGGGGAGGAGAAGCAACAACACACTGAGCTTCCCAGTGAAAGGCTATGCAGGGGAGGGTGTCAGGACAAGTCTGATCATTTGAGGAGAGCAGCCTGATTTCAAAGCATAGCGAGAGACCTGACCACAGTGTGCTCTCCTGCTTAGTGTGTTCAGTTTTTAATAGGAAAGCAGAATGACTTACAGGAACACCAGGGATTTCACACAAAAGAAGCAATACAAAGCAAACCGGATACTTTTTTTTTATACAAGTACACGGTACAGTAGTCACATATCAGGAATATAAAATGTTGGGGTAACAAACACTTTAATGACATTTTAAATTAAACTGCTTTAAGGTGTTGTACAATGTTTTAAAAATAGTGCACATTTTGTTTACTTCTTCACAGTTCTTCACAGTTATGGAAAGCATGTTTGCTTTCCACTAAGTGTAAACCATCTCCTCTCACTTGAGAAAAGCTGGGCCCACGTATAAATACTGAAAAAGGAAAATGGTTCTTTTGTCCAAACAACTACAGTCCAGCTATAATTTTTTTTTAGATTGTGAAGTCACTAAGGACACTAAGGACAACTCCTCTACTTTCCTCTCAGTTTTTATAGTATATATATATCTTCTTTATAATGTGCATAAACTAACCACACTTTGGACTTTTGTTTAATAGAGGAATGTTATGGAAAGATGGAGGTTTTCAAAATATAGCAATTTTGTTTGCTGTTTTTCCAATTTGTCAGTTAGCTCCTTGATCCTTTTTATACATGGAGAAACAAGGCTGATTTGATGATGGTTAATATATTGGCTCCCAAAAATGCACACACAAATTGCATACAAACCTTAGTATAACAATTTTTTTAAAAAACAAGCCCCATGGACTGTGATTTGCTTTAAGTAGTTTTCATTATTATGGTAATTGGTATTAAACACATGTTTTTATGGATATCTCAGCTTGGGCACATTGTTGGAATTATACAACATATGGTTCTTATTGTGTATGTCTATGGTCAAACAAGCCATTACATTTATCATGTAATAAACTTTTGTGTTTTTCTCAACAATATTTTATGGCACTTCAAGTCATTGTACAAGTTATATATCACCTGGTATATTAAAACTACCGTATGTGCACAACGTTTTTTGTCTTCTGACATTCTAGACTTTATTAAACATTTGCCATTGTGTCTATGTCATTAATATTGTTATGTTCTTGATTTTCTGTGTTTTGTCTTAGAGCTGGCGCAGAATCACGAATTTTATAAAAATGCTGAAGTCCGTCCGCCGTTTACATATGCCTCACTCATACGACAGGTAAGAGCTTTGAGATAAGAAAGAAATAGAATGGCACATAGCATATATTGGTGTCATATTCAAAATGTCTACCCAAACTCTGATGTTCCCTACAGGCTATTCTAGACACACCAGATAGACAGCTGACTTTAAATGAGATCTACAATTGGTTTACTCGCATGTTTGCCTACTTCCGGAGAAACACAGCCACATGGAAAGTAAGTTGGATCCGTAAATTATACTACTTGAGTGCAGGCTTTTCACACTGTTATCCACTACTGTTAATTTTTTTTGGATGAGAGGCTTGCCTTGTACTGTGAACATAGTCATCATATATGCCTCCAAAGGTTTACTTTGAGTTCTACAATTTTTACAAATTGTATGATGCTGCAAAGTAGCATACAGTATTTGTACATAGGTCTCATGATTTTGTTGGTTAAATTTAAATCATCATAAAAATTAAACTATATTAGGGGAAAGGAAATAGAATCTGTATATGTTGCATTGGCCTATGCATCGTACAGTAGTAGTCAAACAGACAAATCAATGAGACAGCTTTTTTTCAATGTGTAATATAGGCAAGTAAGAAAACCACTAAGGCCCCGTACACACGGTCGTACAAAACCGATGAGAATGGTCCCACGGACTATTTTCATCGGTTCACCGCTGAAGTGGTCTGATGTGTGTACACACCATCAGTTCAAAATCCGATCGGGTCAAAACGCGGTGACGTAAAACACACACCGTGCTGAAAAAAATGAAGTTTAATGCTTCCAAGCATGCGTCGACTTGATTCTGAGCATGCACGGGTTTTGAACTGATGCTTTTCTGTACTAACCATCGGTTTGGTCCGATCGGGCAGCGGTCCATCGGTTCGGTTTTGAAGCATGTTTTAAAATTTTGGACCGAAGGAAAACAGACCGATGGCCTATACACACGGTCGGTTTGGTCCGATGAAACAGAACTTCGGTTCATTCTAATCGGTTTTGTCCGACCGTGTGTACGGGGCCTAAAGCAGCAATGCCGTGTGAGAAAAACCCTCCACCCACCAATTTTCAAAAAGGTTTACTTTACAATAAGGTTAGCTACCGCCAATGTAGTAGACACATTTACAGAGGGGCATAACACCATAAACTGAACATCCTATATGTAAAAACAAAACCCATTCACAAATACAGGGATTACCTTATTCATGATGCAGGTTTCCAGAGGGGACCAAACTTCACCTGTTACAGTGGGCATAGGGTCTGGATGCCATATGAATGGACCACAGTCCTGGACCTCTATAGCATTCTGTAGCCAACTACACTTGCACCACATACCAAGGTGAGCGCCAAATGCAGGATCCACTGCCACAAGCCAACATTATAACCCACTGCTGCTGGGTCCATGTATATTCCCAAGATGTGTATAAGGGTAACCGATTCTGATACTGTTAGTGAGCCCTGAGGCAATAAGCAGTTGAATCTTGATTGAAGTGTCAGATGTAGTGAATGAAAATAAAAAATAATGGTTTAGAAAACTTCATAGGAATATACCCATCACCTAAGGACAGTAGCAAAAAGCGGGTCCAATTGAATGGGTTGGGTTATAGGTTGGTACACTGGAGGCATTCCCAGCTAATTTTGCTGTTGTCCAGTAGGGATGAGCCAAACACCCCCCCCCCCCCCCCGGTTCGGTTCACACCAGAACTTGCGAACAGACAAAAAGTAACGGTGTTCGAATGTTCACACTAAAAGTCTATGGCACACGAACGTGAAAAATCTAATTATATACAAGTTATTGCCATAAAAAGTGGCGCTCAAATTTTCTGCGAACGCCCCATAAAATTTGCTGTTCGGCGAATGGGCGAACAGCTGATTTTCGAGTTGAACTTACGTTCGACTCGAACTAGAAGCTCATCCCTATTGTCCAGTCACCTGAAAGTAGCTACATATAATCCATGGTCTATGATTTCCGTGTCTCTGTCCTTTACTGTACGATTAATTCAGTCCGTTCTTGGTTATAGATTATTTTTATAACAATTTTTTGTATGTCTTTGTCCTTAACAACCATATGTTTCTTTTCATTTTTGATTGCTTGCGTAGGAAAGAAAGAAACCATTTTTTTACTCATTACTTATATTGTATGTTTTAGTGGGTGATTATTATCATAGCTAGTTTTGTCTTTATAAATGACTTATATTTGTGTTGATTTTTAATCTCACGAATAAGTTATTTATTGTCTTTCTCTTTCCTTTCCTTTCCTTTGCTTCTGTTTCTCATTTTCTTTGTATACCCCCTCCTGCCCATCTGTCTCAGCTCTGCTTGCCTGACCCTCAAATGACCTCTCAAATTGCTGTTAATGTTTTAACCTAACGAATTAGTCTCTCATCTCCAGCCAGGGCTTCCAACTAGAGAAAGGGCCGCCGCTTTGAAATTGGGGTCATATTTGTGTGTGGGAGTGTCAGAAAAGGGCCGTAATATGCACATGTTGCAATTTGTGCCCGGCTATTAACTCCTTGCTAATCAGAAATGGTATAGGCATTGGCTCATGAGAAAATATGCAGGGTTTAATTATCAGCATATTATGAGTAAAAGGGCAACAGAATATTCTATACTGACTATCCTTAAAACATGACAAGAGATGTTGGTCTTTGGTAGATTAACTCATGGGTGCCAAGATGTGATGGTAGCCTGTATAAAAGTATTTTGGATAATGTGTGGTGCTTCTCTTTCAATATCTTAATTGCCATCCTGCAGAATGCTGTTCGTCACAACCTGAGCTTGCATAAATGCTTTGTGCGTGTGGAAAACGTGAAAGGAGCAGTATGGACAGTGGATGAGCTGGAATACCAAAAGAGGAGGCCGCCAAAGATGACAGGGTGGGTTCTTGCAAAAATAAGTCCATATTATGTTAACAAGGCAGTACTAATCTAGTGGATTTATGCATTTAGTGAGAAAGAAAGATGTATAAAACAAATTGTTGGATGCAAGCTTTATGCAAGTTTATGGATAATGGAAGAGTACATAATTCTCTTGTATTATATTTACTCTTTGTTCTATGATTTTCACATTTTTTCTATTTAAAATGTTGTATTTTCCTATATATTTTTAACCCCTTCAAGGTTCCTTACCCTTGGAATCCAGAAGGAGGCATCCAGTGTTTATTTTTCAGCTACACTGAGATATTTACAGCACTTAAGTGACAGGGTGTTTAAATCTGAATGACTTAACCCAGTTGAGTGCACACTAGAGTTGCACCAATACCACTTTTTTAAGACAGGTACCAATCCTTTTTACTCGTATTACCAATAGTTTTTTTCAATGTCATGTGACAGTGGCACTAATATGCAGCACTGATGGGCACTGATAGGTGGCACTGATGAGGCGTGGACTGTGTCAGTAGTTAATTTTAATTGTTTTAATTTTATTTTTTACACATTTTTTTGTTATTCTTTTTTACAATTTATATATTTTTGTTGTTTTTTTACAATGTTTTTTTTTTTGGGGGGGGGGGGAATTTTGGTGTTTTTTTTTATATTATTATTTTTACAATTTAACCTTTAATTATTTATTACACCCCTGAATATGCTCAGCTAGGAATGCAGAGTCATTTATCACTGACTCTGTACATTCGGAAAAAGAAGGAGCTGGTAAATGGCATATATACCAGCTCTTCCCCCCACTCTCTATCCTGACAGAGCTGGAGGGAGGGGAGAGGAGGAGCCAGGGAGCACAGAGGGGAACACACAGGAAGCCAGAGGAGGCCCCGGGGAGCCAGAGAAATACACAGGGGACAGACGGGAGTGATCGGGGTGGCAGTGCAGCAGTTACAAGCACGATCCCTGAGCATTAACTTTCATTAAAGATACTGACAGCCAAGGGAGGGAGAGGAGGAGAAGTGACTGTCAGTTGCTTTATTAAAAGGCTATACAGGGGGTTCGGTGCTTGTAACTGCCCCACCACCGCACCGATCACCTGCTAGCTGCCTGCCAACCCCCCCTTTCTACACTGAGGAAGCCTGGCCCGATGCAGCAGGTATTGGATTAAGCATCGGAGCATTTGCACAAGTACCGATACTCGTGCAAATGCTTGGTATCGACACCGATACTAGTATCGGTATCCGTGAAACTCTAGTTCACACCTAAGCATCACCTTCAAAAACTGCAGTGGGGTCACACCATTTATATGCTACTGCACTAGTTCATTGCAATGGTAAATTGAAACCTAGCTAAGAACTTTTAAAAGGCAAGTGGCAGGTGTACTGTGCACACTACACTTACCTCTCTGTGAGCCCTAGGAAATGTATATTTTGATAAGTAGGTCTGCAAAAAAAAACTCTCTAAAACAATACAGTTGATTGTTTCTGGAGATGCTCTGGCCACTGCACCAGGGTGTGGTGTTGTTAATCTGGAGTATGCCTGTTTGTAACTGTTTATACTACCGTATGTATGTTTAGGTTATAGGAGTACAGTGATATTTTGCCTTCATGTTTCAGTCAAACATAAATCCAGGAATACACTGTTTTTCCATAGGGCCAGATATAAGTGATGCCATTGCATGCTAGTCCTGTGATGCATTTCTTCTACATGTGTTGCTGTGTGGGAGGTTTATGACTCAATTTCACAGCATAGTAACAGTGTGCAAAGGTCCAAAATCTCATAGCACAGTGACACAGTGTCAGCTCTTATTCTTCAGCAAAGTGTACCCATCAGGAAAAAAAAAGAGAAAATTCATGTGCATTGTCCAAGATAAAAAGAGCAAATCATTCAACTAGTCTAATGATGCATTTCCATGTACTCTGTGAACTAGGGTGGGGTAATGCCAATAATCTCCAGCAGGTGGCAGCATAAAATCACTGCTTTTGTTTTTCTGTAAAATTGTTGAGAAACTGTGTTCTACCAAATCACTTTTTCCGGTAACAAGTTTTAGGTAATTGGAACATAAATATTTTTTTCTTTTCAAGTGAACATGTGTGGCTTTTTACAATTATCTATAACAATATTTTATTTTTTTGCATTTCTTGAAATAATGCAGAAGTCCAACACTTGTGAAAAACATGATTTCCGGTCTGGGCTATGGAGGGTTAAATGCCAGTTATCAGGTAAGCTAGATACACTTGATGTTTGTCCATACTGAAGTTGTACCTTGAAAGAGAACTGATTCAAGCTGCAATATAATTGATATCACCAACAAAAGTGTATTTAAATGACAAGCTGCTTCATGTCCAGCTAATATTGTTTCCTCTCAGAGTTATAAACAAGTAGTTCAGTGCAATTTTGCATTGTAATGTCCTCCAGAGAAAAATGATTTACCTCCTTTTTATAATGGTAAATGCAGCTTGGAAGCTAAATTTCCCGTTCTCCCTTCTAGACAGTGTTGAAGTGGAGGGACACTAAGGCCCCGTACACACGGTCAGTGTGGTCCGATGAGAATGAACCGAAGTTCATTTTCATCGGACCAAACCGACCGTGTGTATAGGCTATCGGTCTGTTTTCCTTCGGTCCAAAATTTCTAAACATGCTTCAAAACCGAACCGATGGACCGCTGCCCCATCGGACCAAACCGATGGTTAGTACATTAGTAGCATTGGTTCAAAACCCGCGCATGCTCAGAATCAAGTCGACGCATGCTTGGAAGCATTGAACTTTGTTTTATTCAGCACGTCGTGTGTTTTACGTCACCGCGTTCTGACCTGATCGGATTTTGAACTGATGGTGTGTACACACATCAGGCCGTACGGCCACTTCAGAGGTGAACCGATGAAAACGGTCCGTCGGACCATTCTCATCGGTTTTGTCCGACCATGTGTACGGGACCTAAGCAGGTCTTTTACATTATTCCCTAAGCTCCTGCAGAGCAATTTACAGATAGAGCTATCATTGTGCCAACATCTAAGCAGCAACAAGGGTCACAATACTGCAGTGCTTTCACTGCAGAAGGAAGAGTGTTGTCCACCTATTTATGTGCCTATACCATGGTTTTATCACTGACGTGACCATAGTTCTATATTAATATATTTTCTAACTACCGTATTTTATAAATTTACATACGCCTTTTTGGAGTCATTGTCCCACCATAGGATCTCTTTTTGTTTGTAAGTGCGGGGATAGTGGGCGATCAATCGAGCGGGTGGTACTAAGGCTTTGTAAACTGAGCCTCAAGACATATTTTTGAATGCTATGTGTATAATATAGTGACAGCTTTCATTTGTGCAAATGTAATAATTCGAACATTTTAAGGCCTTGTGTACACGGTTAAATAGGCCATGGTGCAGGAAGTATTTTGTGGAAAACTGCATCCGGAAGCCCAAGTTTGTATAGACAGCCGTAGACTGGAAACCTGTAAAAATAAATGACAGGCTTTCAGCTTTATGCCAATATTCCGGTGTAATCTCACATGGACAGATGATCACCCCTGGATACAAGCAGCTCGAAGTAACATTTTCCATACCTATAACAATGTCTTACGAGATCATTTGACATCTTTATATGGCAAATCTTTGATATTGTAATCAGTCCCTACTGATTAGAATATAAGATATATACAGTTGTGCTCATAAGTTTACATACCCTGGCAGAATTTATGATTTCTTGGCCATTTTTCAGAGCATATTAATGATAACACAAAAACATTTCTTTCACTGGTTAGTGTTTGGCTGAAGCCATTTATTATAAATTAACTGTGTTTACTCTTTTTAAATCACAATGGCAACAGAACCTACCCAAATGACCCTGATCAAAAGTCATTTGGAGTGATACGTCCAAAATTTAGCTTTTTGACCACAACCATAAACACTACATTTGGAGAGGAGTCAACAAGGCCTATGATGAAAGGTATGGAGGTGAATCGCTGATGTTTTGGGGATGTGTGAGCTACAAAGACACAGGAAATTTGGTCAAAATTGTTGGCAAGATGAATGAAGTATGTTATCAAAAAATACTGAAGGAACATTTGCATTCATCAGGCAGGAAGCTGCGCATTGGACGTACTTGGACATTCCAACATGACAATGATCCAAAACACAAGGCCAAGTCGGCCTGTCATTGGCTACAGCAGAATAAAGTGTATAAAGGAAAAAAGGTTCTGGAGTGGCCACCTCAGTCTCCTGACCTCAGTATCATTGAGCCACTGGGAGATCTTAAACGTGCAGTTCATGCAAGACAGCCCAAGAATTTACAGGAACTGGAGGCTTTTTGCCAAGAGGAATGTGCAGCTTTACCATCTGAGAAGATAAAGAATCTCATCCACAAATACCACAAAAGACTTCAAGCTGTCATTGGGCAATGCACGGTATTAGGAACTGGGGTATGTAACCTTTTGATCAGGGTCATTTGGCTAGTTTCTGTTGCTATTATGATTTAAAAAGAATATACACAGTTATAATAAATGGCTTCAGCCAAACGCTAACCATGAGTGAAAGAAAAGTTTTTGTGTTATCATTCATATTCTCTGAAAAATAGCAGAAGTCATAAATTCTGCCAGGGTAAACTCATGCGCACAGCTGTATATGGCAAATGTTACTGCGAGCTGCTTGCATCCATGGGGTAATCATCTGTTCATTGGCCCTGCTCACTTGCACTCCAAGGAAAGTGTTCAGCTCGAAAGATTACATAGTTGACTCAACAAATAATTGTGTTTCCAACATTTCCAACAATAAACAACATTGTGCCCCATGTTAAAAACTATTTGTGGCATGTGCTTCAAAAATTGTGCTGTATGTATTTACTGCATGTATGCTTAATTGGGCCCAGTGTGTTTAAAACAGTATGGTAAATGTGAGGATGTTGGAGCAAATCTAGGCATGTAAGGCGGACCGTTTCCGCGGATAAATCCTCTCGAGGATTTCAGCAGATTTTAATGCGATGGAGTGTACTCACCATCGCATTGAAATCCGCGCCGAAATCCTCTGGCGATGACGTGTCGCGCCGTCGCCGCGATTATGACGCGGCGACGTGCGCGACGCTGTCATATAAGGAATTCCACACATGCGTCGAATCATTACGACGCATGCGGGGGATCCCTTCAGACGGATGGATCCGGTGAGTCTATACAGACCAGCGGATCCATCCGTTGGGATGGATTCCAGCAGATGGATTTGTTTGGCATGTCAGCAAATATTCGATCTGCTGGAATCCATCCCAGGGGAGAAATATCCGCGGAAACAGATCCGCTGGAGTGTACACACCATAGGATCTATCCGCTGAAACCCATTTGCTGGGATTTTTCAGCGGATGGATTCTATCGTGTGTACGGGGCCTTAAGAGTGGCTGGATTGGATCACTTGGTTTCATAAACCTGCCTTTAGGAATATTCAGATTGTGGCTTGTGAGAGGTCATTTTTCATATACTAATACTAGGGGGCATTATTTGTCCTACTATATTCTCTTTAATTTATATGCAACACATATATAAATATATATAAGTGTTTTCCTCTCTATACATGTAATTCCATTTACAATTCTCTTACTTCACAGGCTGCACTCGCTGAGAGTAGTTTTCCTCTGATGAATAGCCCTCCAACTCTCAACAGCTCTGGCAGTGGATTTCATGGTGGACATGACGATGTCACCAGCACTGGAGAGCCTGGGAACAGTAATGGAAGCAGCCCACGCCTGTCTCCGCAATACAGGTAACACTTATTTTTCATATTTGCTCATAAGAAATGTAAGGGGTAGGCTTTACAGTAATACTTTATCTTAAACCTTCTAAATTAGGGTACTTGATTTGACCTCACTTTTTATCCAGATGATAATGTTGTCACCAGTCAGGAAGCAAAGGAAAATCTGCAATAAGAATAAAGAGAGCAAAAGAAACCCGATGGGGGGGGGGGGGTTTAGCATCCATGAATTCAACTAAATAATGAGTTTTTCTTCTGCCTGTGCCTGTGTTATGACATTGTTGCCAGCAGAATGCGAATTGAAGGAAAATTTCCCCAACAGAGTCCTGGATGGCAGCAAAAAACAGAGGATCCAACCTCTTCTCGCAAAAAAATTGTTTAGCTCAAGATACTTTATTATTAGCCGCTTTTGTAACTGTAGTTTTTTTCTTTTAATTGTAGTCAATCTGTTCATGTCAAAGAAGAGCCAGCTGAAGAGGAAGTGAGACCTGCCTCCCTCTCAGTCTCCAACCAGAACACAGTGCTGCCAGAGGACCATGACTTGGAACCAGAGACAGTTATGGAAGACTTATCCTAATAGTTTCAGCACCCTGAAATTACCTCCTCTGCCCCAAAGTCCAGCACTTCCACCAGAGACCAACATGACCCTCTACCTTAATTCTGTTCAGTTGTAACTGGCAAAGACTTTAAACTTGACTGCCTGCCATCTTCTGGGTCTTCCTCCGTCTGGCAGCACTTCAAATCAAAGACTTATGGACTGCAGAGCAAACCCCGCCATCCTTTTCTTCTCAACCAGATACGGAAAGGGCACTGATATATTTGTGACCAGATTTTTTTGGGGGGGTGGATCGGTAAATTCCTTGAATACCCCTTTACTTTAGGGGGGTTATGAAGTCCTTCCATAACTGAATTTAAGAGAAGCCTGAACTTCTTTCTACATCCCACAATGCAATGCAGTACTGGGTTTCTGAAGTACCCTTTACTAGCAATTTTATTTCTGGTTGTTTCTGAAGGTACCAAAAAAAGTAGACTTTGTTATTTATTTTTTCTGTGTGTTTTGGATCAGTGTTACTGCTGGCATTCCTCACACAAATGTGAGTATATGGTACGTACACTCTGAAATGGATGCATACATTTCCAAAATAAAGCACATGCATACAATTCAATGCAAACACTAGCTTTAGACAAATGCACACAATGAAGAACACTGTCGCTTGTTCCATGGAGGGAATATGTGCATCACAAAATAGGACAAGCACTGCTTCATATGCCTGCAACATTCAAACTTGTATGCACTCGCCTGTTTCTAAAAATACCACATAGTTATATTTTGTAACAGTACATCACTTTTACTAAGGTGTACATAAAAGAGCAGTCGTTGCACCAGGTTTGCCCCGATTCAACTAACCTTTATTAAAACAAAAGTCCAAGAAATATTACTTTCATTGAGGGTATTGATTTATAAATTACATTAATTTAATCACATTTTTAGATTTCTCCATTGGCTGTTTGCCCAATCCTATTGTCCTGCAGCTTACCCCACCAAGATATTACACATTTTTCACAGCAAAACAGCGTTTGTGAGCATAACTCTTAACTGTAAAGCAGTGACAAAAGCAAAAAGGGTATATCCATAACAACCCATAACAACAATCAGAATTTACTTTAGTAAAGTCAGACCAGTTGACTGTTTTTTAAGTGGTTGCTACAGGAGTTTGCATATCCACATTGCTCTTTCTACAGCTTAATGGAATATGTCCATTAGTGTGTATGATGAGTACTGTAGGATGACAGGACAGGCATAAGAGTGGATCTGATTAATAAATTTCCCAATAAAATAGGCCATTCATAACTCACATAAACATAGCACTTATGAACAGAAATTTACAGCATATTTAATTGCACGTAGCATTACATCACTGACAGAAGCACTCTCCGACATTAAAAAAGATTTTTTTTTTGTCTCTCAAGACAGAAATTATTGGAGGCACCAGGTACTCTAAAATAATATGTAATCCACGTACAGAGGTTAATATTTAAATGCTTAAACATTGTTAAGCATAGCATGTTTACCAGTCCTATTTTTGCCACACAAATTTACTTGATCATGGGGACATACTATCTATAACTTATAACACATGTACATCCTTCTCTCAGCCACTTTGTACACAATTATTCCACTGTTGTTATCAACATTAACACTGCCCTGACACACAGTTCCTGTACAAGTGAAGGGCTAATAGGACCCTCCATCCTGTGTGCTGCATCCGCTTACCCATCCCTGACCAAAGATACTTATTCATGCCAAATAAACCAAACCACCTCTTACTTTGGCTTTATTTTCCTTAAACACTAAAGAAAATACAAAGGATGCCCCTAAACCAAAAGGTACTAGTGTACTTAAGGCAGTAAGTTTTACTGTCCCTACCCACTTTGCTGGAACCTGATCACCTTGTATCTCTTCAACTGTGAGACCTGGCATCAGTGAGTCCGTAATTACGACCATGCACTTTGTGCAAAAGTCTGTTGACTGTGAAAAATAATCAGTGTGATTTTTTTTTTTTTTGTGTGCGTGAACACAAAATATAAGTATTCATTATGTACAAGTCATATACTAGTGTGAATGGCGAGTGTTAGTGTATTACATGCTGATTGCTGTGTGTGCATTCACACTCCGTAAGTATGAACTTACATTATTCTGTGAGATTTTACGCTGTAGGTCAGGTGAATATTTTTTCACGTAAATTAGATACACATTTCTTTAACCAGTGTACATGGCATTCCACGTGCACAACAGTAACTTGGAGTATTTACACACTGCAGACCTTTTCTTGTGCCCTTTCCTCTAAATCTGGCCTTGTCTTGTGTCGCTATACTGCTGGTTGGTGGAAGAAGAAAAAGGCTAGAAGGGGTAGGACTTGTTACCTCAACAGCGCTGGGGTTCTCTGTCTAAAGAATCCAGCACTTTTCCAGGATCACGTGTGCGCCTGGTGCAGATTCCTCGTGTAAAATAGGTTTTAGGTGCATGAAAAAAATGTATGGATATTGCCATATAAAATGCAATAAATATAATTCTGTCATATGTGCTGCTACTTGTGTAACCACAGCAGAATTTGTACATCCAATATGCTATGCTCACATATGATGCACTGTGCAACAAGCGCCCAAAAGAGATAACATATACCGTTATAAAACTGTGTCACCCAAAACAACTAATCAAATTTCTAATTTTCTAACCACAGAATCATAATAGACACATATTTATCTACAAGATTCATATGCATAACTGTTGATTTAAAAAAAATATATATGTATTTCCCCAGCACAAAAAACTATTAATGGGAGACTTACTAGATCAAAATCTTCTACAGTATAGTATATTATTCATCAATCCATCAGTAGACATTCTTCAAATTGTTTAGTTTATCTAAAGTGGAATGACCCAGCAGCTCTCATGGTACAAATGACAAAGTCAGAGAATTTACGTGCTATAAAGAACAGGACTACCAAGGTAGTATTCTCAGATGCCACAACAGGGAGGCAGCAAGAGTTTAGAGAGATAAACAAGCAGCTGAGGAACTGGTGTAGGAAGGAGGGTTTTGAGTTCATGGAGAACTGGGCTGAATTAGCATTCAATTACTGGATTTATGGCAAGAACAGACTGCACCTAAACGGGGAAGATGCAGTTCTGTTGGGGGAGAACATGGCTAGAAAGTTGAATGAACTTTTAAACTAGGATGCGGGGTGGAGAGATCAGAGAAAGGTATACACAGAAAGGCATAGGTCAGAATGTACAGATGTAGGCAAACATGTCAAACCAAATGATAGAGCAATAAGTGTGCAAGGATAAAATAATCATGCTTGTATAAAACTAACAGGCATGTACACAAATGCCAGAAGTCTGGGTAACAAAATTCAGGAATTAGAACTTCTGCTACATACAAAAGATTTTGACTTTGTGGGAATATCAGAAACCTGGTTTGACATCTCAAATGAGTGACTTGCGACTGTCCTGCGGTACTCCATATATACTCAATGTATAGGAAGTCGAGGGTAAATAGAGGGATGTGCCTGTTTGTCAAGAGTAATTTAATGGTGAATATGAGGGATGATATTGCGGGGCTAAGTGAAGATGTGGAGTCTTTGTGACTATTCTATGTGCTTCAACAAACCGTAAATTAATTGTGGAGGCATGCTATAGGTCCCCGTAACATTAAGGAGGACGAAGAGACCGATTTACTTTCACAGTTAGAGATGGTAGAGAGGCAGGGAAAAATTATAATCCTGGTGGACTTCAACTATCTCGATATTGATGGGGCAGACTACACACTCAACAAGTGCTCCATGTTTACTTGAATGTATTGCAGGGAAATTTCATGTGTCAAATGGTAGAAACCCATACTAGAGATAATACTTCTTATTAATACAAACAACATTGAGTTGATTACAGAGGTGGTAGTAAGAAATAATTTAGGCAGTAGTAATTATAGAGTACCTAGGTTTGCCATAAATTATAAGAGAGGCATGGGGGAGAGATAAGTACACTTAATTTTAAAAGTACCAACTTTATTAAAATAGAGATTAAATTCTTGCAATAAAGAACATTGATGAAATATAGGAGTGCTTTAAAGACATATTAAAGAATGATATTTGCCAGTGCATTGCAATGGGCAACAAATATAAGCATACCTAAAATAAAGGTAAACCTTGGTGGCTGAAAAATAAGGTTTAAAGGATTATCAATGAGAAAAAAATGGTCTTTTTAATAAATTTAAGGTGAGAGGTCATCACCAGCATTCCAAAAATACAAAGAATGCAATAATAGTTGGTTGAACTAGATGGACTTGTGTCTTTTTTCAACAAGACTAACTATGTAACTATGTACCGTATATACTTGAGTATAAGCCGATCCGAATATAATCCGAGGCACCTAATTTTACCACAAAAAAATGGGAAAACTTATTGACTCAATTATAAGCCTAGGGTGTCCATCTGCATGCCTCACTTTGCCTTACTGTGTCCATGCCTGACTGTGCCCATGCCCTCACTATGTCCATGACTAGACTGACGTTTAACATGGGAGTCTATAAAAGGGGTGCCCGGATTTTAAAAATCGGTGCTCCCCAGCTGTAGGTTCCCCAGACAAAAAACTTTGCACACTTGTAGAGGAGAAATGGGGCTACATGTGTGCCAAGTTTCAGGGTACAGGGGACCTACGACCGGCCGGTACCGGGTCCCCAAACTTCCTGGAGAAATTACCATTAAACATGGGAGTCTATGGAAGGGGTGCCGGGCTTTGAAAAATGGGTGCTCCCTGGCCGCAGGTCCCCGAACAACAAACTTTGTACACTTGTAGAGGAAGAGTGGGGCTACATGTTTGCCAACCTATGGCCGGCCGGTACCGGGTCCCCAAAGTCCCGGAAGATAAGGCACAAAAAGGTGATTCGAGTATAAGCCGAGGGGGGCATTTTCAGCACAAAAAAATGTGCTGAAAAACTTGGCTTATACTCGAGTATATACGGTAATAAGAAATGCAAGAGTGAGATCAGGCTAGTTAACTACTTTCCCACTGGGCACTTAAACCCCATTCCTAACCAGACCAATTTTCAGCTTTCAGTTATCACATTTTGAATGACAATTACTCAGTCATGCAACACTGTACCCATATTGAATTTTTGTCTTTCTTTTCACACAAATAGTGCTTTATTTTGGTGGTATTTAATTACCACTGTTTTTTTTTGCACTATAAGGAAAAAAATCACCTTTCTTCATTTCTGTTATACTGCTACATATCAGTGTATATTATTTGGTTTTTGTAAAAGGTATAGAGTCTTCAAGCTATGGTGCCAATCGCTGAAAATTGATCACACCTGATGTACTGCCCATCTCATTTCTTGAGACACTGACAAGCCATGAAAGTACAAAAAAAAACAAATGTCCCCTTTTTCGAAAGTAGACATTCCAAGGTATTTAGTAAGAGGCATTGTGAGTTTTTTTAAGTTGTATTTTTTTCCCACAAAATTGTTATATTAACAGGTTATTTCTTACACACAGCATATGCATACTTGCAACTACACCCCAAAACACATTCTACTACTCCTCCGGAGTATGGTCAATGCCACATGTGTGAGACTTTTACACAGTCTGGCCACATACAGAGGCCCAACATGCAGGGAGCACCATCAGGTGTTCTAGTGACATAAATGACAGATTTATCTTCTTGACTACCTCTTACACTTTTGAAGGCCCTTTAGCACCAGGACAATGGAAACGCCCAAAAAATTACTCCATTTTGGAAAGAAACACCCCAATGTATAATCTAAGGCACAATGAGTCTTTTGAACATGTCCTTTTTTTTCACAGGTTTTTGAAAAATGGAAAGAAAATAAAAACCCATTTTGTTTACACAAAGTTGTCCATGTATAACATATTTCTAATACATAGCTTGTACATAGCAAAAATTACACCCCAAAATATATTCTGCTACTCCTGCGTATGGTAATACCTGTGAGACTTTTCCACAGCCTGGCCACATAGAGGCCCAACATGCAGGGAGCCCCGTCGGGTGTTCTAGGGGCATAAATTTCAAATCCAATTTGACTACCTATTACACTTTTGTGGGGCACTGATGGGCACTGTAGTGGCATGGATGAGGCACGGATGAGAACTGATGTGGCACAGAAAAGCATGAATGTGGCACGGATGAGTACTAATTTGGCATGGATGAGCATGGATATGGCTTGAATGAGCACTGATGTGGCACGGATGAGCACTGATGTGGTATGGATTAGCACTAATGTGGCACAGATGAGCACAGATGTGGAATGGGTGGGCACAGATGAGCCATAAATGGGCATACATGAGCCATGGATGGGTATGAATGAGGCATGCATGAGCCATGAATGAGCATTAATGCAAAGATGAGCCATGGATGGGCACAGGTTTAGCGATGTGGGCACTTCAGATCTAGCCCACAAGTGCTGCTGCACCGGCTCACTCCTCTCCTCACACACTGTACCGATCAGTGCGAGGAGAGGAGATGAACCAGACATGCTTCGGTTTGTTGACAAGTGATCGCTTCGTCATTGGACAGAGCGATCACGTAGTAAAGGGCCACTGTCATTAGCCCTTCACCCTGTTCCGTGACGTGCCCGGTCCGGAGAACCTGATGGTCACGGACATTCCCGGGTGTGCGCGAGAAGAGTGATTCTGGAAGAAGGTCATTGTACCCCCTCCCAGACAGATTTAGCCGACCGTGCTGTAGACATCATTCGTCTATGGCCTGGTTGGCAAATGGTTAAAATAGATTACCGGAGACACATTTTTCAAATATTGGCCATAGCATATTGGCCCCATAAAAGACGAGCAATGGAAGGTGGTCAAAAGTAATAGGGAGAAGGCAAATATAATAAATACATTCTTCTCAGTTTATATGAATAAGAAGGAGGGGTATAATAAACAAGACATTAATGTCAATAACAGTATATTGTACCCTTGTGGCTGACCTATGTTTAAAGCAGAGTTCCACCAATTTCTGTGTTTATTAAAAGTCAGCAGCTTTAATAAACAGACACTCACCTGTCCCTCAGTCCAGCGATGCGGCCGCCCAAAGCCTTGCTTCTCTACTTTTCTCTGAGGCACATTGCAAGTGTGGGTGCGCACTTCACAGCCGGGTGCTCACTGCTCATGCATGAGTCTCTGCGCGTTCTGAATGGTACGGGCAGACTAGGTACCCGCTACCCCCCCCAAAAAAATGAGATGCTAAATGTGGAATGTCAGGAGTCCTTAAAGCGGAAGTTCCACTTGAAGACCAGGCCTTTTTTTGACTTTTGTTGTTTACATGTTAAAATCTGTGGGCCAGATTCAGAGATCGGCGTATCTTTAAAGCGGCGTAGCGCATCTGATATGCGCTACGCCGACGTAACAGAGAGGCTCGTACTGTATTCACAAAGCACTTGCTCCCTTTCTTGCGCCGGCGTAACGTAAAATGGCCAGCGTAAGCCCGCCTAATTCAAAGTAGCAAGGCAGTGGGCGTGTAGTACTATAATGAAGTGTGACCCCATGTAAATGCATGGCCGAACGAACGGCGCATGCACGCGCATGCTCAGAATCACGTCGCAAATACTCCCTAAGATACAACGGCTCAATGCGTACGCCGTGAACGTAACTTACGCCCAGCCCCATTCACGTACGATTTACGTAAACAACGTAAAATCCGACGTCCATACCCTAAACGACTTAGACCAGCTTTTTGGTGGTTTAACTTTACGCCGGAAAAACGCCTTACGTAAACGACGTAGATTACAGTGACGGGCGCAAGTACGTTTGTGAATCGGCGTATCCAGCTCATTTACATATTCGACGAGTAAATCAACGGAAGCGCCCCCTAGCGGCCAGAGTAAATATGCACCCAAAATACAACAACGTAGGAGACTTACGTCGGTCGTATCTTGCCACAATTCAGGCGTATCTGATTTAGAGAATCAGCGCATAGAAACGACGGCGCACATTTGGACTTACAACGGCGTATCAGTTGATACGTCGGCGTAAGTCTTTGTGATTCCGGCCCTGTATTTTTTGCTAGAAAATTACTTAGAACCTCCAAACATTATATATATATATATATATATATATATATATATTGTGACAGGAAGCCAGGTAAATCTGTGGGTGTTGTCACAGATGGGAGATACATTTCTGCCTTGTTTAGACAATACACCAATTATTATCAAGTGTCGGTTGCAGAAGTAGCCAGAAAGATTTAAGGGCGTTGGAAAACTTCAGCTGTTCAGAATGAGGCAATTAAGGCCTCTATAAGTAATCCAGAGGATGCAGCACATCCTGAGGCTTTTTGAGTGAAGGAGAGCAGTGAAAAGAAATACTTCTGAAGAGGTGAGGTGCTGTTGATTTTTCTGTGTGATAAAAATCAAAAAGACTATTTGTTTTTCTGCTGTATGACCAGCAGTGTCTGCTCAGCAGTAGGCTGTGCCAGACTCCATAGATAGGTTCCTGTGTGGTGAAGGTAGACGCCCCAAGTGGCCAGGCTTTATTTTATGTTTGATTTTGTTTATGCTGTTTGGATGCTTGCAATTGTTTCCAGCAAGATGGAAGAATAAACCAATTTCTTTGTTTTCAACCATCTTCGGCTGTTTCTCTGTATCGTTTAGTGTGTAGTGAACCCATCCAGGGGGTCACACACCCCCGCTACCGAGCTAATCCCTTACACATGGTGGAGTGCCGCGGGCAGTTAAAGTAAACCCAAAATGGAGGAGATACTGAAACAGCTGGCTATAGCAAATACAAATCAACAGCAGATGAATGCAGGTTTGCAGCGGAGCATTGCAGCTCAACAACAGGCTCACGCAGCTCAACAACAGGTTCACCAAGAGAGCATTGCAGCTCAACAACAGGCTCACCAAGAGAGCCTTGCAGCTCAACAACAGGCTCACCAAGAGAGCATTGCAGCTCAACAACAGGCTCACCAAGAGAGCATTGCAGGCTTGGAACAGAGACACCAGCAGCAAATGGAGGCCATCGTGACACATCTTCAGAGACAGCAGACCGAGGCTGGGAGTCAGGCCAGTAACATACCGAATTTTCGGATAAGACACTTATTGCCAAAGATGACTGCAGATGAGGAGCCGGAGATGTTTCTGGCCACGTTTGAAAGAGCAGCGGAAAGAGAGAGTTGGCCTAAAGAACAGTGGGCTGGACTAGTGGCCCCCCTGTTATCTGGAGAATCCCAAAAGGCATATTTTGATTTGGAGCTTGCAGACACAAAAAACTATGATCGGTTAAAAGAGGAAATATTGGCACGTTTTGGTGTAACCCTGGATGTCCGTGCTGAGCGGGTCCACAATTGGAGTTATCAGCTGAAGAAGCCACCTCGGTCGCAGATGTATGACCTCATCTATTTGGCTAAGAAATGGCTGCAGCCAGAAGCTCTGTCCGGACCAAAAATTTTGGAGCGAGTAGTCATGGACAAATCTCTTAGGTCTCTTCCTAACACCCTGTAGAAATGGGTGAACCATGGTGGTCCGGAAACCACAGACAAACTTGTAGACCTGGTCGAAAGGTATCCAACAACAGAGAATTTGTCCTCTTCCACCAGAGACGCACAGACTTTCCACTCCAAGACCAGACCCTCCCCACCTATAGGTAAGACTGCATCAAGGGATGGAGAGAGGGACCAAGGAGTAACTAGAGGAATTATCGGGACTACTGCTAATGTTTGGCGAGAGTGGCCTGGAAGACCCATCCCACAGGAGAGGACCAGAAGGTTGATTTGTTACCGTTGCCGGGAAGAGGGACATTTAGCAGCGGTTTGCCCAGCGGGTGATGAACCCATGCAGTGTGACTTTCTGACAGAGAGATGACAGTCCCTTTTTGCAACCACATGCACTGCAGTAAAGGGAAATGAGAAACCTTTATATAGAATGGGCTTAGATGGTAAAGATGTTGTGGTATTGTTGGATTCAGGTAGCCTGGTCACCTTAGTGAAAAGTGATCTAGTGGTGGGAAAAACCTTGCATCCTAGGAAAATGGCTGTAGTTTGTGTACATGGGGACACTCGAGAATATCCGGTGACTACGGTTTCCTTTGAAACTTCCCTCGGTAACTTGTGTCACCAGGTGGGTTTAGTTCCCAAACTGCCACATGACGCCATTGTGGGAAGAGATTTCCCAAAGTTCTGGGAACTCTGGGACTGCCCAAATTCCCCAGTAGGTGGTTCTTCTGAGCCTGAAACATTGACTCCAGAAACCTCTAACTGTGAGGATTCTCCTGAGTTTCCATTCTCAGTCTTAGCAGGGGAAACACCAGTCCCTAGGGAGGAGCCTGCTACCTCAGAAGAGGAACAGCGGCCGATAGGGTTTGATGACCTCGAGGTGCACAGAGAACATTTCATCACTGAGCAATTGAGGGACCCCACATTGCTAAGAGCCCGGGAGAATGTAGTGAAGATAGATGGGGAGTTAGTTAACCCTGACTAGAGGGTTGCCCTCCCTTACTTCATTATTGAAAGGGACCTGTTATATCGTGTGTCACAGAGGATAGAGGACACCATTGAGCAACTGGTAGTGCCTAAACCGTACCGCAAGATGGTGTTGGAACTGGCCCATGGGCACATTCTTGGGGGACATTTGGGAGCAGAAAAAAAACGGGAGAGGATCACCCAGAGGTTTTATTGGCATGGGATCACTAAGGAAGTGGAATTGTACTGTCCAGTGTGTCAGATTACTGCACCCATGCCACATTTCCGCAGTCCGTTGGTACCCCTGCCCATTATAGAGGTCCCTTTTGAAAGGATCGCCATGGACTTGGTTGGCCCCTTACTGAAGTCCACTAGAGGGCACCAGTACATCTTGGTAATAATGCACTATGCCACCCGTTACCCAGAAGCAATTCCTCTCCGAAACACCTCTGCTAAAACCATTGCCAAAGATTTATTTCAGGTTTTCAGCCGTGTGAGTCTTCTTAAGGACTCCGTTTATGTCTAGGGTAACCAAAGAACTTTGTAAACTCCTGAAAGTGACCCAATTACGTACATCAGTATATCACCCTCAAACAGACGGGTTAATGGAAAGGTTTAATAAAACCTTAAAACAAATGTTGAGGAAGGTGGTGGATAAAGATGGAAAGAATTGGGATTATCTGCTCCCTTATCTGATGTTTGCCATAAGAGAGGTCCCCCAATCGTCCACAGGGTTCTCTCCGTTTGAGCTACTGTATGGGAGGCACCCCCGGGGGCCTACTGGACATTGACAGGAAAACATGGGAGAGTGAGAGTTCCCCTCATCGAAGTGTGATTGAACATGTGGCCCAAATGCAAGATAGAATTGCCCAAGTGATGCCGATTGTGAAGGAACATTTAGCCCAAGCCCAATTGGCTCAACAAAGAATTTAGAATCGTGGGGTCCAGGTCCGTTCCTTTGCACCTGGTGTTAGGGTGTTGGTGCTGGTCCCCACGGTCGAAAGTAAATTCCTAGCCAAATGGCAGGGTCCCTATGAAGTGTTGGAGAAAATGAGGGTGGTGAATTATAAAATTAGCCAACCGGGAAGACGAAAACCTGAGCAGCTCTATCACGTGAACTTGCTGAAACCCTGGAAGGATAGAGAGTCCTTGGTCGCGAAGACTACCCAATTTACTGCTCCATTTAACCTGGCTGTCCCTGAAGTTGGGATAGCGGAGACTCTATCCAAAACTCAGCAACAGGAGGTTAAAGAATTTGTGCTCCGTAATAAGGAGAAGTTTTCAGACCTGCCAGGTTGGGTCTCCGGAGTTGAACATGACATTATCACCACACCAGGGGATAAGGTCAAGTTGAAGCCTTATAGAATTCCAGAAGCCTGGCGAGAGGCAATTCACCAGGAAGTAAAAAAAAAGCGAGCTGGGGGTGATAGAAGAGTCAAATAGTGATTGGTCCAGTCCCATTGTCTTAGTGCCCAAACCAGATGGAAGTTAGCGGTTTTGTAATGAAGAAGGGTAAATTTATTAGGGATTCTGGTGATTTTACACGCAAAGAGGTTTTCAAATGGCAAGTGAATGTCGGATCTTCCGACCAGGCCACCAAGCCTAATGTAAAGGCTCCTCCCATCCCCAATACCCCCATCAATACTCCTAGACCATCTGCCCCACCGCAGGACTATCAGTCCAATTATGCTCCTTATCCCCAAAGGGGACGGGGGGGTAATGGCCGAGGAGGGAGAGGAAGAGGTAATTACCAATACCCCATGACCTCATATGGGGGTACTACATATGGTAATCCTCAACATAACAGTTACAGAGGCAAACCTAATTATCCATCTACATCGAGAGGAGGGTACTCCCAAGATGGCGGATGGGGAGAGGACTATCGTTACCATGATAACCCCATACCTGTTAATAATCGGTTTGCCCCATTGTCCAACAGAGAAGAAGTGGAGGGGGGTTTTTTAGGGAACCCGCCCCAGTGGTGGGGCCCCTCATTAATCACCCCGACTGGAAACAGGGGGGGAAAAAGAAGGGAAAGAGAGGGAAACGGGCAGGAAGAAGAACGATCAAAAAAACAAAAATCCCACTAGGCACTGGTATATTCAATATCAGTGGGATTACGTTGACGGATGAAGAATTGCAGGTTTTAGACAAAGGCCTGAAATTCGCCCCTGTTAGGAATTTTAACAAATTTCAGACGTATGTAAATGTATCGAAATTTGTGAGAACTCTTAATATTAAGAAATATTTTTTATCCAAACCGGCAGAAAGATCTTCTTTAATTCCAGTAAGCACTTATTCCACTTTGAGGAATAAAAGTGTCTTTAACCCTTCTAATCATGACTCCAAGCATATTGACGTGTTCAAAAACATGGTCCTAAGTGATTTGGACCAGATGAAGGTAAGAAAAATTAAAGAACCCTCCTTCATCAAAAAAGGTATAGCGTCGTTGGAGTCTAAGAAAGAAGTGGTCATCCGTCCATCAGATAAAGGAGGAGGTTTGGTTATAATGTCCAAGCAATTCTATAAAGACGAGATGCAACGTCTATTAGGAGATGCTGACACTTACAAACTTCTAAAAAGTGACCCTATATTTCAGTATAAACAGGATCTCACTCTCTTAGTCAAAAAGGGAATAAAAAGAAAAGTCCTTTCTAAAAAAGAGGCTGAATACCTCGACCCCAGTGCTTGTCGCACACCTATTATTTACTTTTTACCCAAAGTGCACAAAAACGCTACCCAACCGCCAGGGCGGCCGATAGTCAATGGTATTGACTCCGTCTCTTCAAGGCTGGGTCAATACATTGACTATTTTTTTAAACCAATCGTCTCTGGAACTAAGTCTTTTCTCAGGGATACTAAACAATGTATCCAAACTTTGGAGAAAATAACATGCACCCCTGAAAGTCTGCTTATTACAGCGGACGTAAGTTCGCTATATACTATTATTGACCACATTGATGCTGTTGCAGCAGTTAAGTGGGGCTTGGCACAGTCTGATCTGTCTTCTAAACATAGAAAGTTCCTCCTGCAGTGCCTTGAATTTTGCTTAACAAAGAATTATTTTTGGTACGACAGAAGTTTTTATTTACAAGCGAAAGGCGTCGCTATGGGCGCGAAGTTCGCCCCTAGCGTCGCCAATCTCTTCATGGCACTATGGGAGGATGAAATCATTTTCAAAGACCCCCCCATGCAACTCAAATGCTATAAACGCTATATCGATGATTTAGTCATGATATGGGAGGGAGATCTGTCCAGTTTGGAGACGTTTATGTCAAAACTAAACAGCAATACTCAAAACATTTCACTCACATGGAATATCAGCAGTGAAAAGATTGTGTTCCTGGACTTGGAAATTTTTAAAGGAGAAAAGTTTTTTAACACTCGTAATCATTTTAAACCCTCTGACAGAAACGGGTATATCCCTTTAGACAGCTGTCACCATAAAAACTGGCTTTGCAACATTCCCAGAGGCCAGTTCATACGCCTCAGAAGGAACTGCACCTCTGACACTGACTTTTTTACACAATCCAAAGTCTTGGTCAACAGGTTTCAACAAAAGGGTTATAACAAAGATGTCATTACAAATGAACTATCACGAGTGGGTTCCCTCAACAGGGCTGATTTAGTACAGGACTCCAACAAACAGGTGACGAAAGAGGGAAATTTTGAATTCAAAATTGTCCTGGATTATAACATCCATTATAACATCCAGTATCGGCAGTTTGAAAAGATTGTAAATAAACACTGGGAAGTCCTCAAGAAGGACAAGGTTTTGGGGACTGTCCTACCAGCCCACCCACGTTTTATTTATCGAAAAGCCCCCTCTTTAAGAGACGTTGTCGCCCCTGGAGTCATAGATCCTCCTCCCCCTTTTAAAGAGAATAGGATTTTTAATTTTTTATCAGGCTTTTATGCCTGTGGAAGATGCCAATCATGCAAACAATGTAAATTCAATATAAAAAAACGCAAAGAATTTACTTCTTTTTCCACTAAGAAGTCCTATACTATAAAAAATTTGATCACATGCAACACTGAGGGTGTCGTTTATATGTTAGAATGCGACTGCGGCCTACAATACATAGGCCGCACTGGCGGTGAGAGTAGGCGAGCATGTGAACAATATAAAAAATGGCTTTCGTTATTACAGTGTCTCAAGACATTTTAAGCAATACCATAACAAGAATCCCAAATGTTTAAAATTTTGGGGTCTGGAGAAGGTAAATAGACACTGGAGGGGAGGTAATTACACACGCCACATCAGCCAGAGAGAATCCTTTTGGATATTTGAGGCAAAGGTTCTCACCCCTGAAGGGTTAAATGTGGACTTCGATTTGAATTGTTTCATATCAAATAAATAGCAACTTTGTTTTTAAATATTAATATTAATTTTAACTGGGGATTTTATATTGATAATTTTATATGTAATAATAAAATGGTTTATATGTTTTTTATTTTGAAAAGTTTTTAGATTATTATGCAGTATCATGTAAAGATTTATCATGTTACTATAGAAAAATATAGATTTTATAGCAATGTTTGTACATGGACAGCTTTGAGCGATTTGATTAATTTTATTATTATTTTAAAATTAACATTCGGATGCAATTTTCTAAATTGTCCACAAGATGGCGATATTCTAGTTCTATACCATGTGTGTGTGAACAATAAAGTTGCACACATTTGAACAGTATGCTGGATGTTCTGACATTGTTTGCATCATTTCCTGAACAATCAGCTGTTCAGGATTCGACGTCAGGCCCCACACGCCATTCTGATGCTTGTCCCTATGACAATGAGCAGCTATTTAAAGACAGGAAAGCGACGCAACAGGCCCCGCCCCGCTGAGGAAGTTGATATAACGTAACGCGTCCGTTGGTTTAGGAGCCTGAAACATCACGTCGCTCATCTGCTGTTCATTCCTAAAGATTGTTACTTCATGACGTTTTTTGTCTGGCCAAATGTGAGTAGCCTGACTTTTGCTTCTTTTAAAGAATACATCCACACATTGCAACAGTGAGCACTTAGTCTGTGATTATCTCTTTACATGCACCTGTCCTTTGCGGTTTGGTTGTCTTATGAGGATCTAATACATCAGCCTGGTTCCTGTTCATGACCTGCCTATTTGATTTGCTTTATTGACCATCTGTTAACTCAGTGGTCCATATATGAAGGTGAGAGTAGCCATCTACAACGGTGGAGGGATCACTTCAAAATTTTGGTGGATTGTCACGTGGTGGAGATTTATTTTCGTTTAATTCACTCATCTTCTGACACGTATGGACTTTTGGACTGTTTGTTTGAATTGTATTTAATTTTTAAAAAATGTTTTTTTTTTTTTTTTTTTCCATTTTTTTCCATTTTTTCTGCATATTCATATTCACACTTATGGTATTGGTGTTTGAGTATACCAGTATCATTTATATATTTGAGTTTTGCGCTGCACTTTTTCTATTTTATTTTGTAATGACTTTCGCCACCTGAATCAAATCACTAAGTTTGACACCTATCCTATGCCCCGCAAAGATGAACTGATTGATCGCCTAGGTACTGCCCGGTACATGACGACGTTAGACCTGACCAAGGGTTATTGGCAAATTCCTCTCTCAGCGTCGGCCAGGGAAAAAACAGCATTTGTAACTCCAGACGGATCTTTCCAATATCGGAGGATGCCTTTTGGGTTACAGAATGCTCCCGCCACATTTCAACGCACCAAGGATAAGACCCTTCGGCCTCATCGAGCCTATGCCGAGCCTGTCATCCACAGTGAGGATTGGGACTCACACTTGCCAAAAGTTCAGGCTGTGTTCCATCTGGAAAGCCGGGTTTACAGCCAATCAAAAAAAATGTACCCTTGGGCTAGAAGATGCGAAGTATCTGGGGTATACCATTGGAAGAGGTCTAATCAAGCCCCAAATAAACAAAGTTGAGGCTATTCAGGATTGGCAATGTCCCACCAACAAGAAACAGGTTTGTGCATTTTTGGGGATCGCGGGCTATTATTGCCGCTTTATCCCCCATTTTGCCTCACAGGCTGCTCCCCTGACCAATTTGACCAAAGGGAAGGAGTCTGTAATGACCAAATGGACTCCCGAAGCAGAAACAGCTTTTCAGGCTTTAAAACAGGCCTCATGTAGTCAGCCAGTTTGAAATTCGCCTGATTTTTCACGGGACTTTGTGGTTCAGACAGATGCGTCAAATATGGGATTAGGAGCTGTACTGTCCCAGATTATCAAGGGGGAGGAACACCCTGTTATGTACCTCAGCCGGAAGTTGAAGGCCCATGAGGAGAATTATGCCACCATTGAGAAAGAGTGCTTGGCGGTGAAATGGGCTTTGGATTCTCTCCGGTACTACCTCGTGGGTAGACAGTTTGAACTGGTGATGGATCATGCCCCATTAAAGTGGATGGCACAAAACAAAGAGACCAATAGGAGAATAAATAGGTGGTTCCTGGCCCTCCAGGAATTTAGTTTTGTGGCAACGCATCGCCCCGGTGCTAAAATGGGGAATGCAGATAGGTTGTCCCGAGTGCATACCTGCCTGGCAACCTGTGTCCCAACCCTAGGGTTGAAACAAGAGGGGGGGTATGTGACAGGAAGTCAAGTAAATCTGTGGGTGTTGTCACAGACGGGAGATACATTTCTGCCTTGTTTAGACAATACACCAATTATTATCAGGTGTCGGCTGCAGAAGTAGTCAGAAAGATTTAAGGGCGTTGGAAAACATCAGCTGTTCAGAATGAGACAATTAAGGCCTCTATAAGTAATCCAGAGGATTACTACTGATTGCTGCATCCTGAGGCTTTTTGAGTGAAGGAGAGCAGTGAACAGAAATACTTCTGAAGAGGTGAGGTGCTGTTGATTTTTCTGTGTGATAAAAATCAAAAAGACTATTTGTTTTTCTGCTGTATGACCAGCAGTGTCTGCTCAGCAGTAGGCTGTGCCAGACTCCATAGATAGGTTCCTGTGTGGTGAAGGTAGACGCCCCAAGTGGCCAGGGTTTATTTTAAGTTTGATTTTGTTTATGCTGTTTGGATGCTTGCAATTGTTTCCAGCAAGATGGAAGAATAAACCAAATTCTTTGTTTTCAACCGTCTTCGGCTGTTTCTCTGTATCGTTCAGTGTGTAGTGAATCCATCCAGGGGGACACACCCCCCCCGATACCGAGCTAATCCCTTACAATATATATATATATATATATATATATATATATATATATATATATATATACATACACACATATATATATATATTTTAGCAGAGACCCTAGAGAATAAAATGGCAGTTGTTGCAATAATTTATGTCACATTGTATTTGTGCAGCAGTCTTACAAGTACAATTTTTTGGGAAAAAATTACGCTGTAAAATTAGCCCAATTTTTTGGTATAATGTGAAAGATGATGTTACGCCAAGTAAATAGATACCTAACATGTCATTCTTCAACCACTTAAGGACCGCCCCAAGTATATATACTTTGGCAGGGGGGCCCTTAAGCGCAAAATCACATACCTATGCGTGATTTCTTCCATAAGCTCTGGGGCGAGCGCCAGAGTAATTGGACACAGCAGGAGCCAATCACGCCCGGCCAATCACCCCTAGCCACCCACGATCGTTCGCTGGAGAGACAGAATGGCGGTCTGCCTATGTAAACAAGGCAAAGCGTCATTCTGTCAGACAGGAAGAGAGAGATATGCGATTCCTGCTAACCAGGAACGCAGATGTCTCTCTTCCTCAAGTCAGTCCACCCCCTGCACAGTAAGAAAGCACACCCAGGGAACACAGTTAACTCTTTGATTGCCCCTGATGTTAACCCTGTCTCTGCTAGTGTTATTTATACAGTGCATCTTTTTAGCTCTAATCAATGTATTGGTATCACTGGTCCCCAAAAAGTGTCACTTAGTCTCAGATTTGTTCACCACAATGTTGCAGTCCCTCTAAAAATCTATGAATCTACCCTATAGTTTGTAAACACTATAACTTTTGCGAAAACCAATCAATATACGCTTTTTGAGATTTACCTTTACAAAAACATGTAATAGAATACAAATTTGCCAAAACTGATGACAAAATTAGCTTTTTTTTTTTATTCTTTTATTGGATGTATTTTACAGCAGAAAGTAATAGCGCAAAAAATAAAAACTGCAGAGGTGATCAAATACCACCAAAAGAAAGCTCTATTTATGGGAAATAAAGGGCATCAATTTTATTTGGGTGCAGCATTTATTTTTTTTAATATTTATTTTACTTTTTATTTTTACACTAACCCTTTTTTTAATCACTCATCATGCACTTGAAAGCATTTAAAATCCCAAGATCAGCATTTTCGAATACTTTACCATTTTTAAAACTGGCGCCTTTAAGACTCCAGGTTCCTACATGGGTGACCCGATCAAAGCCGATTCCAGCTCTGTTCGGGTCTCTGGCTAGTGGGACGGGAGAGCACGGGTGAGGTGGCGGAAGGCAGCAGGATTTGTTGAGCAGCTGCTTAGCTGCATTGGTTGTTATTACAAGAAAGCCGACCATCTGCTCCAAAAAATGGTATGGGGTGATGCCTGGAGGCTTCACTCCTTTGCTACCACTTGAAGCAGAATGACGTACAGGTGCATGATTTTGTGGTTAAAAAAAGACTAGAACAACTTGAATAAATCACCAATTCTCAAAGTATTCATCCATATTATAGCCAGACCTTTATTTATGACTTATAAGAAAAGCTTATTGGCTGGAATGTTACCAGCTGATTTGCAAAAAGCAATCATGTTACCAATATTTAAAAAGGGGCCAATATACAGTATGTTCCTAGAAACTACAGACCAGTCAGCCTAACATCAGTATAATGTAAACTATTGGAAGCAGTAAGAAGGAACCATATCCATGAATTTGCTGATAAAGTAGAACAATGTAAAGTTATGCACTTGGGAGCAAAAAATATAAATGCAATTTACTGGCTAGAGGGAGACCCTCTGGGGAAATTGAAGATGGTAAAGGATCTGGGGGTGCTAGTAAATCAGACTACTAGAATGCATGAAAGGGGTATTTAATCAAGAAATAAAACAACTCTTTGAATGAGAAGGTGTGTCCAAACTTTTGGACTGTACTGTATATTTAGTGCTTGAGATTTTGCATGATTTATCATAAGACCAGATATCTGCAAAAAAAGGTTGGAGTACTGCGTATAAGTTGGGGATGGAGGTAATAGGCGAAGACAGCATTATAAGGATATTGTCAGCAAAGAGAGCGCATTTGTGCTCTTTGGGCCAGATTCACAAAGCACTTACTCCGACTTATCTCGAGATGCGCGGCGTAATTGAAAAATGCGCCGCGCGTATCTTTGCGCTGTATCCTCAAAACGAGATACGCCTGAAATCCATTTTTTTCCGTCCTACCTAAAAGAATTACACCAGCGCTTCTTCGAGCGCAAAATACGCTAGACACACCACTGTTTTGATAGGCAAAGATGCAAATGAGGGAGATGAGGCGATCCACAAAATTAAATGTGTGCGGCGTAGGCTACGCCCTGTGCGCATCTGCTAGTTTCATGGTGTAAAATTACACTTTATAAAAGGTGCCCTAACTTTGCACCAGCGGTGTAAATGTCAGGTAATGCAACACCATTAAGGAAGAGCTGAGCACACACACTTGCAGGACAACAATCTGTATGCCAACATGCCAGGGGCATCCATGCTCATAACTATACTAGTGACTTTAGTAACCGAGGGTACCCCCTCTTCTGTGCATCTTTGCACAGTAAGCACACTCATTAATCATGGCACAATGAGAATGCATGCATGCACACCCACTGTGGTCCCTAGCACAGACACATCACATGCACATCTAATTGGATTAGATCCAAGTACCCCCAATGGTACTTGGGAGCAGTAACGCCACGCCACGGCTCCAATTATGTCACTGTGCATTCATACACCATTCACATGGACCTGGGATCACTTCTCCCTGGTCCTGGGGATCCCTAATCCACCAAAACTGAGGGTGACACCCTTATTTAATCAGGAATGCCACCCCCACATTCATACATCCTTCACACACATAAAACAAATCATAAGCACAGTATAATAAAAAAATATATATATAAAAAAAAAAAAAGTACCCCCAAACTTAACGGCGGTGGCGTGAGCTACGCCTGGGCCGGCCACGGCCACGGCCACGGCCAACCAAGGGAGACTCCTGGGGGGGGGAAGGAGGAGCCTCCCCTGGTGACTGTCCTCCTGCTGGCCTGCCTTCCAAGGCCACTGCTATCCTGTTCAGACTCAGTGTGAGGGCTGCCGTATTGGCCTGGACAGCCTGGGTGTTGTCGTGGACAGCCTGGGTCAGGGCACTCACCTCCTGGGCCACGCCTGTTGTTGCGGTCTGCAGGTCACAAAAGCATGTGATGACCGCCAAGGAGTTTGTGGCCACATCAGTGAGTGATTCCTTAATTGAGCCCAGGCTGTCCTCCATCTGGGTCAAAGTCCGGTTGATCTGACCCAGATGGCGGGTCTGAAGGGCATGGTCCCTCCGCAGATTGGCCGGCAGACACTCGGCCACCCCCCTGGTCTTATGGGTAGCCTTCCTGCCTGCAGCTGAGTCTTGTGGCCTGGGAGGAGGGGAGAGAGAGACCCTTGTGGGGGAGGCCTGTTGGGGGAGGAGTGGGAGGGGCTACCCCTGATGGTGGCCTGACTGCTGCCAGCCTCATGGGTAGCCTCAGGGGGAACCACATCCAAAGCCAAAAGGATTTCCATGGCAATGTCCATATCTTCATCCTCATTCTCCCCCCCTCATCCTCCTCATGATGTGAGGTGTGGCCACCCCCCTCCCTTGGGGACTCCTGCCCTTCTTGGGGCTCTTCTGCAGCCTGTTGTCCTGGGGGTGGTGCAGCCTGGCCTGATGGCCCAGCAATCTCCTGGCCATCTGTGGAGGACACAAAATATTCACAGGTTGGAGGATCCACACACTTGGCACATATTCCCTTCCCCCACCCACACATGCTACTCACCAGATAGAAAAACCCAAAAATTACCTGTCCTCACAGGATCATCAGATTCAAAGCCAGGCAGGCCCACCACCTGCTGTCTGTGGAAGCACCGGGCCACTGCCCATTCCTCCTCAGTCAGCCTGACGGAGCAGGGTGGTCCTCCTCCAGTGCCCGTGGCATGGGCACTTATCTTGGCCATCTTCTCCCGGACCAGGCTCCTAAGATCGTTGATCTTCTTCTGAATCCCACTGGGGGTCCTCGTCTCCCCCCCCCCGCATTGATCTCATCAGTAATTCGCTGAACGATCTCCTTCCTCCTGGCCGGGGTGGTGTCCCGGCTCTCAGGGCCATGCAAATAATGCCCGAAACGGGTGATGGCCCTAGCAAGTATCTGCTTTTCTCTCACAGAAAAATTCAACTTCCTGCGCTTCGGTGCCATAACACCCAACACTCAGCACCAAACACAAAAAACAAACACAACAAACAAACACAAATACTCACAGAACAAACACACACAAAAAGACACAGAACAAACACACACAAAAATCAAACCACACAAGCAGACAGCTAATACAAATTCAAAAACAAACACCGAAAAAACAAACAGAAAAAAACACTCAGAAAAAAAACACAGCTACTACAATCTACTACTCCTCCAAATCTTTTATCTAACACTACACTCACCAACACACACCAACAGACGACAGAGCAAAAGCAACTTGCTTTAGGAAGGGGCAAACAGGGATGTACTTTTGCAAGGGAAGTGCGTTTGTCTGGGGCTATTTATACACAGGGCGATTCTCAAACTAAGTACGCTTGGCCTTTTACCTATCTCACTGATTGCGCCGAGCCGAGTTCTGAGCATGCCCAGTGAGGTGCAGATTCGTGCACGCATGCGCAGTACGGCCGGCCCTTCATTTGCATGGGGTCACGGCTCATTACAATGGAGCACGCCCACTTCCTTCCCACTTGCAATAACCCCGCCTTACGCCTCGGGATTTAAGTTACGCTGGCGCAAATTTGGGTGCAAATGCGCTGTGGATACGGCACTTACGAAACAAAATTAAGGCGCCGTAACTTAAATGACATACGTTTGGAGTAACTTAATTTGCGCAGCTCTACGTGAATCTGGCCCTTTGTTTCCACAATCAATGCCCCTTACATCTATACAATTATATATTTTTATGACCAAGGGCCCAAGTGCTAAAATAAACAGCAACGGGGAGAGAGAATAACCTTGGCAAGTGCCTCTATAAATGGTGAAGGGGCAGGACAAGTATCCTTTGACCAGCAAGGAAGCCGTGGGATAGTTATAAAGCAATGGTTCTCAACCTCAGTCCTCAAGTACCCCCAACGGCCATGTTTTGGGAATTTCTCTTAGATAAAATAACTGTCCAAAATACCAAGCCATTGACCCTGATTTAAAGCACCTGTGCAAGATAAAGGAACATTTCAAACATGGCCTGTTGGGGATACTTGAGAACCACTGTTATAGAGAATCCAGAGCATTGACAAAAACTGCAGACCAAATCCATAACGTGGCATGCGATTAAAGAGCAAACTTGGACTTGCAGTAAATGCATTTACTTGCACTAACACTAAGGGCCTGATTTACCAAGCCTTTACTCCATGACTCATGGAGTAAAAGCAGGAGTAGCAGCCGTTTGGCCATTTACTAAAGAAATACGCTGCTAGTGCAGTGTATTTCCCTAGTTACTAATGTGCTCCGTGCGCCCAGGAGAGGGTGCATTGTGCACCAGTACAGACCTGGCGCACGGCACATTAAACTGTAAATTGCGGGGGTTTGGGCGGGAGTTTATTAGGGGGGGAGGTGGGGGAATGCAGGGGAAGTGAAGTGACATGTGTTTTAAAGTGTTTGGCGGGCCGAATTGAAAGGGAAAGTGTTTTTTGAAAACAGATCCCCGTACGCTTGCACAGTGCGCCTGAACCTCGGGAGGTTCATTTGCATACTGGGCATGCGCAGAGAGAAAAGTCAGGGATTCCCGTGCGCCTTGTCAGTACGCCGTGAAAATCTTGGTAAATACCAAGCGGCGTACCCGTGATTGCGCTGCGTGACGCGGCGCACGGGAATCTCCGAGCTGTTTTCAGCCCTGAAGGGGAACTCGGCGCCAAATTTCAAACTTGAAATCGGCGCGGGTCCCCCTTAAGGGCTACATTAGGCTCTTAGGCTTGGTCCGGAACGTGAGGGGTTAAACCCGCGCCGATTCGGCGCGGGGGTCCCCCCCAGATCCAAACCAAGCCCTCATCCCAAGCATGCAGTCTGGCCCGGACAGGAATGGGGGAGGGGACGAGCGAGCGCCCCCCCCCCCTCCTGAGCCGTACCAGACCGCATGCCCTCAACATGGGGGAGTGTGTGCTGTGGGGGAGGGGGGCACTGCCCCCCCACCCCACAGCACTCTTGCCCCCATGTCGATAGGGACAAGAGCCTCTTCCCGACAACCCTTGCCATTGGTTGTCGGGGTATGCGGGCGGGGCTAATCGGAATCTGCGAGCTCCCTTTAATAAGGGGGCCCCCAGATGCCGGCCCCCCACCCTATGTGAATGAGTATGGGGTACATCGTACCTCTACCCATTCACATGGGGGAAATGTAAAGTAAAATAAAACACCACACAGAATAAAATATTTTATTAATCTGCTCCGGAGCCCCCCCTTTCTTCTTTAGCTCTCTTAGAAGGGGGGGTTTCTTCTCTCCCGATCTTCCGCCGGGACCCTGGGCTTCGGTGATTTCTGCCGGGGGAGGGCGCCATCCCTCGGTCCTCTCCGGAGCCTTCCGCCGGATGCCCCCACCCCATTTAAGCTCTTTTTTATTAGGGAGGGGCATCCGGACTTCGGGGTCTTCTGCCGGGGGATGGCGCCTATCCCCCGGTCTTTCCGGTGCCTTCCGCCAGGGTTCCGGTCTTCCTGGTCTTCTGCCGGGGGTGCGCCAACTCCCCGGTCTTTTCTCTTCTGTCTTCTCTGCTCCCTCTTCTGCCTGGCTCCCCCGCGGAGCCAGGGCTTTCTTCCGTCTTCTTTCTTCTCTCTTCCTTCTTCTGCCTGTCTCCTCCGGGAGCCCAGGGCTTGTCTCCGCTGTCTTCTTGCTTCTCTTCCATTCGATGTTGACACGACGAGGTCCGGCGCTGGAATGCCGTCTGAGCAGTGGGCATGGACTTATATAGGGCAATGCCACCATGTGACCTCAACCCATGTGACATCACATTCCCATCATGCCCAGGGAATGTGATGTCACATGGGTTGAGGTCACATGGTGGCATTACCCTATATAAGTCCATGCCCGCCGCTGACACGGCATGTCAGCGCGGAACCACGTCGTGTCAACATCGAATGGAAGAGAAGGAAGAAGACAGCGGAGACAAGCCCTGTGCTCCCGGAGGAGACAGGCAGAAGAAGGAAGAGAGAAGAAAGAAGACGGAAGAAAGCCCTGGCTCCGCGGGGGAGCCAGGCAGAAGAGGGAGCAGAGAAGACAGAAGAGAAAAGACCGGGGAGTTGGCGCACCCCCGGCAGAAGACCAGGAAGACCGGAACCCTGGCGGAAGGCACCGGAAAGACCGGGGGATAGGCGCCATCCCCCGGCAGAAGACCCCGAAGTCCGGATGCCCCTCCCTAATGAAAAAGAGCTTAAATGGGGTGGGGGCATCCGGCGGAAGGCTCCAGGGAGGACCGAGGGATGGCGCCCTCCCCCGGCAGAAATCACCGAAGCCCAGGGTCCCGGCGGAAGATCGGGAGAGAAGAAACCCCCCCTTCTAAGAGAGCTAAAGAAGAAAGGGGGGGCTCCGGAGCAGATTAATAAAATATTTTATTCTGTGTGGTGTTTTTTTTACTTTACATTTCCCCCATGTGAATGGGTAGAGGTACGATGTACCCCATACTCATTCACATAGGGTGGGGGGCCGGAATCTGGGGACCCCTTTATTAAAGGGGTCTCTCAGATTCTGATAAGCTCTCCGCCCGCATACCCCGACAACCAACGGCCAGGGTTGTCGGGAAGAGGCTCTTGTCCCTATCGACATGGGGGCAAGAGTGCTTTGGGGTGGGGGGGCAGTGCCCCCCTCCCCCACAGCACACACTCCCCCATGTTGAGGGCATGTGGTCTGGTATGGCTCAGGAGGGAGGGGGGCGCTCGCTCGTCCCCACCCCCATTCCTGTCTGACCAGACTGCGTGCCTGGGATAAGTGCTTGGTTTGGATCTTGGGGGGGACCCCACGCTATTTTTTTTTGCACGGGTTTAACCCCTTATGTTCCAGACCAAGCCTAAGAGCCTGGTATGCACCTGGAGGGAACCCACCTTATTTTTTTTTGGGGGGTCTGGAGTTCCCCTTCATGAACAGCGATCTGTCATTTACACATGTCAGTCCCCCCCCCCCTACAGTTAGAACACACCCAGGGAACATATTTAACCCCTCCCTTGCACCTAGTGTTAACCCCTTCCCTGCCAGTGGCATTTTTTGAGTAAGCCATGCATTTTTTACAGCACTGATCGCTAGAAAAATGCCAATGGTTCCAAAAAAGTGTTCGATGTGTCCGCCATAATGTCGCAGTACCGATAAAAATCGCTGATCGCCCCAATAACTAGTTAAAACAACCAAAAAAAAAATTTGTAGACGCTATAACTTTTGCAAAAACCAAACACTAAACGCTATTTGCGATTTTTTGGAACCAAAAAGATGTAGAATACGTATCGGCCTAAACTGAGGGGTTTTTTAGTTTTTTCAATATATATTTTTGGGGATATTTATTATAGCAAAAAGTAAAACTAATTTTTACATATGTGGGCGGGACTTACGCAAGTCCCGCCCACATATATAAACATCGTTCAAACCACACATGTGAGGTATTGACGCGTGCGTTAGAGCGAGAGCAATACTTTTACCACTAGACCTTCTTTGTAACTATAAACTGGTAACCTGGAAAAAAAAGAAAAAGGTCGCCTATGGGGATATTCACGGAATTCATTTTGGCCCCATTGCAGGAGTGTTTCCAATAGTAAAGCGTGACATGTAAGGTATCTATTTACTCAGTGTAACATCATCTTTCACATTATCCCCAAAAATTGGGCTCACTTTTGTGTTTTGTTAATTTTTAACCACTTGAGCCCGGACCATATTTCTGGTCAATGACCGGGCAAGTTTTTGTGATTCGGCACGGCGTCGCTTTAACTGACAATTGCGCAGTCGTGCGACGTGGCTCCCAAACAAAATTGGCAACCTTTTTTTTCACACAAATAGATTATTAAATGTGCGTGTTTACTTCTGTCTTTAACACCTCCCCTTCAGGCTGGAAAGCATCAGATCAGGGGAAACCAAAAAAAAAAAGCTCTCATTCCATTGCAGCTTGGTTCCTACATGTGTGATGAACTGAGCATGCTCAAACACTTAGAAAAAAAATATCCTTTCTTTTTAAAAGGTGAAAAACACTCATTGGATGCTCATAGAGCGTGGTTTGGATTAATTGCAGGTGTGCCCAATTACAAGCTCACCCAAACTAGAGACTGCAATTTGGTCATGTGATTTCAATTGCTTCATTACTAGCACTGTTATAAAAAGCTTGGATCGATCAGTCCTCAGCTGCCCTCAGAAGGGGCAGGCTGGCAGAAATGCTGTTGCTAAACACAAATGTGGTTTGTTGCATGGGTTTTGTTTTATTTTGCCAATGGTTTTGGTTTATTTTTAAATGATGTTCACTTTGATGTATTTGTCTATGTGGCGTTATTTTATGAAAAATGTGTAAAGCTATGGTTATTTAGAATTTTGAAATGTATTTTTGTTTGTTTGTCTTTTTTTGCTTTCCTTGTTTTGTTGACCAATAAAAATTACTTTAAAATTGTTAAGTTTGTCTTTTGTTACTTTTTCATGCTACATATGTTGACAGCTGCAGCTGAACTAGGTTTGGGCCTAACAAATTATGTGTGATTTTTGTCTAAGCTTCTTTCCTGGTGTGTAATCATGAAATGTTTGCCATGTTTATTCTCCCTGACTTTAAAGACAAAAACTGGTAAGTATTTTATTTATTCTGCAGTGGTCCTCAGCCCTCAAGTACCCCCCGACAGGACATGTTTTGGGGATTTCTCTTATCAAGAATTGCTGTCCAGACTGTATTTTAAAGCACATGTGCAAGATGAAGGAAAACCTGCAAACATGGCCTGTGGGGGGGGGTTTGCTATTGGTGGACAGGCTTGACGTGCTGATTTACAGCACTGTGCTTAAATCTAGCGCAAGGCAATCCTATTCAAATTGTGGGTGTTTGAGGGAAGCCAAGTGAGTGTTAGAACCCCTGCTTTGTGTTTTTTATTTTTGTGTTGAGCTTTGTGTCCCTTTTCTTAAAATTGGCTTCACTTCCTGTCACACAGCTGAACAGGAAGTGAGGTTAAAACCCTACCAGTGTCATTTCTTGGGGACACAGGTCAATCTAACTAGTGTCCCCATTAAGCAAATTGCACTCCAGCACTGCTGTGTACACCCCAAATCATGGGTCTTCAAACTACGGCCCTCCAGTTGTTCAGGAACTACAATTCCCATCATGCCTAGTCATGTCTGTGAATGTCAGTGCATTACAAGGCCTCATGGGATGTGTAGTTCTAAAACAGCTGGAGGGCCGTAGTTTGAGGATCCCTGCCCCAAATGATTATTTAGTTTGGGGTTTAGTAAAGGCAAAGCCACTCTGCAGTACAAGCATAGTTGCTGAAAATCAGAGAGGAAGCACTGATGGTTTTAACATCCAATCCTGTAGAAGCAAAGTTGTTTTGTTTTCTTTCTTCCTTGCTTTGCACTTGTAGTGCAAAGTGGATTTTTACTTTAGTCAATGGACCCCAAAGTCCAAGATCCCTAATAATTTGGGGTGTACACAGCAAAATGCTAGAGTGCAATTTACATAATGGGAAACTATTTAGCTTGATCTCTGTGTCCCCAAGAAAAGATATTAGTAAGGTTTTACCCTCACTTCCTGTTTGGCTATGTGACAGGAAGTGAATGAATTAGAAAGGGTGAAGACACCTCACAAATGTTGTCACTATCAGGGGTGCAGACATCCCCAAAAAATGAGCAGATAATACTTATTTGCAAATTAATAACGCACACATTCCTACATATTAGCAACGCTCTATCCTGGCCTATTGGCATGGTTATATTTTTTGGGGCTCTCAATAAAACTCTATGAAATTTGTGCTTAAACTAGAACCAGGGGCGGACTGACAACTCATGTGGCCCCTGGGCAATAGAAGATTATGGGGCCCCTCTGGCTTACAGATGACCACCACGCCAGGAGGTAGTGCAGAGGCGGGCAGCTAAAATCTTGGGATATTCACATTAAAAGCATGTCATTTTCGGACATATCAGGGACAGATCTAAAAAAAACACAGATTTTTACATACTGTCCCTGGTTTTACTGAGCCTGGCAACCCGGATGGGGCCCCCTAGTGGCATGGGGCCCTTGGGCAGTGCCCGAGTGACTCAATGGTCAGTCCGCCCCTGACAAGAACTATAATCAACAAGTTTTATTTTCTTTAATTTTGGATAGAGGGAGGGTTATAGGCCCTGTCAGTTTATTTTGTATTATCTGTGTCCAATTGGGGAGATTTGCCTTCACTTCCTGCCCCATAGCCAAACAGGGAGTGAGAGAAAAACTATGCAAATTAACCACTTCCCGCCCAGCCTATGGCCGATTTACGTCCGGGAAGTGGTTACACAATCCTGACAGGACGTCCTGCAGGATTTCATGCCGCACGCGCCTGTGGGGGCACGCAGTGCGGCGATCGGTGATGCGGGGTGTCAGTCTGATCTCAGTAAAGAGTCTCTCACGGAGACGGAGACTCTTTACCACGTGATCAGCCGTGTCCAATCACGGCTGATCACGATGTAAACAGGAAGAGCCATCGATGGCTCTTCCTCACTCGCGTCTGACAGACGCGAGTATAGGAGAGCCGATCGGCGGCTCTCCTGACAGGGGGCGTTCGCGCTGATTGTTTATCAGCGCAGCCCCCCCTCGGATCACCACACTGGACCACCAGGGATGCCCACCCTGGACCACCAGGGTGTGCAAAAACAAAAAAAATATAGAACAAAAAAACAAAAAGCAATAAAAAATAAGAAAAAAGATGCCAATCAGTGCCCACAAATGGGCACTGACTGGGAAAATCAGTGCCACCCCACAGTGTCCATCAGTGCCACCCCACAGTGCCCATCCATGCACAGTGCCCACCTATCAGTGCCCACCTGTGCCACCCATAAGTATCCATCAGTGCCACCCATAAGTGCCGCCCATCTGTGCCGCCCATGAGTGCCCATCAGTGCCGCCTATGAGTGCCCATCAGTGCCGCATAGCAGCGCCGCCAATCAATGCCACCTCATCTGTGCCGTCAGTACTACCTCATCGATGTCCATCAGTGCCATCTCATCGGTGCCCATCAGTGCCGCCATATCAGTGCCCGTAATTGAAAGAGAAAAACTTATTTACAAAAAAATTAACCTAAAAAAATAAAAACTTTTTTTTGTTTCAAAATTTGCAGTCTTTTTTTAGTTGTTGCGCACAAAAAAAAAACCCAGAGGTGATCAAATAACAACAAAAGAAAGCTCTATTTGTGGGGAAAAAAGGACGCCAATTTTGTTTGGGTACAGTGTTGTATGACCGCGCAATTGCCATTCAAAGTGCGACAGTGTTGAAAGCTGAAAATTGGCTTGGCGGGAAGGTGCGTAAGTGCCTGGTATGGAAGTGGTTAAGGGAATCCAGTGCCCCCCCAGAACTAGTGTGTGGGTCCCCTGAAAATTACTGGGCGGGGTTATACAAAAACAGGGTGTGACCTTGACAGGAAGGGGTGGGTCATTTTTCTATTAGGAGGTGCAGATATGTAGTCAGGCCTAGGGCAGAACCAAACCTAAATATACTACTGCATATTAGGGCTTATTTAGACCGGAACCGATTTACAGCGTGTTTTTATATTGTGGGAGGAAACCCACGCAGGCACAGGGAGAACATGCAAACTCCATGCAGATGCTGTCACGGGCGGGATTCGAACCAACGACTCTTTTGCTGCTAGGTCAAAGTGCTATACACTACACCACTGTGGTGAACGAACATGATTGCAGCTGAAAGCATGAGAACTTTTTTTTTTTTTTTCAATACCATGCTTTCCAGCCTTATTGACCCCGCCTCTCTCCATAAAGAGGACCTGTCACACACTAGTCCTATTACAAGGGATGTTTACATTCCTTGTAATAGGAAGAAAACTGATAATTTTTTTTTTATTTTTTTATTTCAGTGTAAAACATTATAAAACTAAATAAAAATAAATAAGAAAACCCCAAAAAAAATTTTTAAAGAGCCCCGTCCCGACGAGCTCGCGCACAGAAGCAAACGCATACGCGAGTAGCGCCCGCATATGAAAACGGTATTCAAACCACACAAGTGAGGTATCGCCGCGATCGTTAGAGTGAGAGCAATAATTCTAGCCCTAGACCTACTCTGCAACTCAAAAAATGCAACCTGTAGAATTTTTTAAACGTCGCCTATCGAGATTTTTAAAGGGTAAAAGTTTGATGCCATGCCACGAGCGGGCGCAATTTTTAAGCGTGACATGTTGGGTATCATTTTACTCGGCGTAACATTATCTTTCACAATATATAAAAAAATTGGGCAAAATGTATTGTTGTCTTATTTTTTAATTCAAAAAAGTGATTTTTATCCAAAAAAAGTGCGCTTGTAAGACCGCTGCGCAAATACGGTGTGACAAAAAGTATTGCAATGACTGCCATTTTATTCCCTAGGATGTCTGCTAAAAAAAAATATATAATGTTTGGGGGTTCTGATTAATTTTCTAGCCAAAAAATTGTGATTTTCACATGAAAGAGAGAAGTGCCAGAATTAACCCGGTGGGCAAGTGGTTAAAGTACTCATGGCTATAAAGAATAGAGTCATTGCTCATTAAAAAAAAAAAAAAAAAAAGGGGGTCCCTCCAAATTAAATTACCAGGCCCTTCAGGTCTGGAATGGATATTAAGGGGAACCCCGCCGTAAAAACCCCCCCAAAAAATGGCGTGGGGTCCCCCCAAATATCCATACCAGACCCTTCAGGTCTGGTGTGGATTTTAAGGGGAACTCCACCCCAAATTGAAAAAAAAAATGGCGTGGAGTCCCCCTAAAAATCCACACCAGACCCTTATCCGAGCACGTTGACCTGGCCGGCCGCAGAAAAGAGGGGGGGACAGAGTGCGGCCCCCCCTCTCTCCTGAACCGCACCAGGCCACATGCCCTCAACATGGGGAGGATGTCCCCATGTTGATGGGGACAAGGGTCTCATCCCCACAACCCTTGCCCGGTGGTTGTGGGGGTATGCGGGCGGGGGGCTTATCAGAATCTGGAAGACCCCTTTAACAAAGGGGACCCCCAGATCCTGGCCCCCCCCTATGTGAAATGGTATTGGGGTACATTGTACCTCTACCATTTCACCCCAAAAAAAATGTCAAAGTGTTAAAAATGACAGTAGCCGGTTTTTGACAAATCTTTTAATAAAATCTTCTTTTCTTCTTTCCTTCGGGTTTCTTCCGCTGCTTCTTTCTTCTCGTTCACATCTTGCCCGACGTGTTCTTCTATCTTCTCCGTCCGTCCTTCAGCCTTCTGGTCCCGCATCTTGCCCGTTGTCTTGTCCTGTCTTCTTCTCCGTCCGCCTCCTCGTCCGCATCTTGGGTCTTCTGCGGTGTTCTTCTAGTCCCCGGACCCAGCGTTTGAATTTGATTTGGCCGCCGTTTTCCCGCTCCTGGGACCCGCCCCCCTCTGACGCCACAAGTAAACTCCTTAGAAGGTCATGTGCGTCAGAGGGGGGCGGGGTCACATGAGTGTGACACGGCGGGAACTTCTTCTCCGGGCGGCGCGATTGAAATTGAATTCCCCCGCTGTGTGACGCTCTGCGACCCCGCCCCCCTCTGACGCACATGACCTTCTAAGGAGTTTACTTGTGGCGTCAGAGGGGGGCGTGGGTCACATGAGTGTGACACGGCGGGAACTTCTTCTCCGGGCGGCGCGATTGAAATTGAATTCCCCCGCTGTGTGACGCTCTGCGACCCCGCCCCCCTCTGACGCACATGACCTTCTAAGGAGTTTACTTGTGGCGTCAGAGGGGGGCGGGTCCCAGGAGCGGGAAAACGGCGGCCAAATCAAATTCAAACGCTGGGTCCGGGGACTAGAAGAACACCGCAGAAGACCCAAGATGCGGACGAGGAGGCGGACGGAGAAGAAGACAGGACAAGACAACGGGCAAGATGCGGGACCAGAAGGCTGAAGGACGGACGGAGAAGATAGAAGAACACGTCGGGCAAGATGTGAACGAGAAGAAAGAAGCAGCGGAAGAAACCCGAAGGAAAGAAGAAAAGAAGATTTTATTAAAAGATTTGTCAAAAACCGGCTACTGTCATTTTTAACACTTTGACATTTTTTTTGGGGTGAAATGGTAGAGGTACAATGTACCCCATTACCATTTCACACAGGGGGGGGGTCAGGATCTGGGGGTCCCCTTTGTTAAAGGGGTCTTCCAGATTCTGATAAACCTCCCGCCCGCATACCCCCACAACCACCGGGCAAGGGTTGTGGGGATGAGACCCTTGTCCCCATCAACATGGGGACATCCTCCCCATGTTGAGGGCATGTGGCCTGGTGCGGTTCAGGAGAGAGGGGGGGCCGCACTCTGTCCCCCCCTCTTTTCTGCGGCCGGCCAGGTCAACGTGCTCGGATAAGGGTCTGGTGTGGATTTTTAGGGGGACTCCACGCCATTTTTTTTTCAATTTGGGGTGGAGTTCCCCTTAAAATCCACACCAGACCTGAAGGGTCTGGAATGGATATTTGCCGGGAACCGCACGTCTTTTTTTTTTTTGGTTTTTACGGCGGGGTTCCCCTTAATATCCATTCCAGACCTGAAGGGCCTGGTAATTTAATTTGGGGGAACCCCTACACATTTTTTTGTTTGTTTTATGAATGAATCCCTTTAGAATTGTCAGAGCCGACAATTCATTATAGCCGCGTGTGAATTTTTAAATGACTTTTTTCCTTCTGAATGTCACTTTGTGCAGGGGGAGTTCTAAGTGCGGGAAAAATGCGCTATTTCACATGCTGACATTACACCCCCCTAGGTACGAAATTTAAAGGAATATTTCACTTTTATTGTTTCACTTTAAGAATTATTAATTTCACTGCTCCCGAAAAAACGGCCGTTTTAAAAAATAAAAAAAGCATTGATACATGTTCCCTGGGACAGGACTGAGGTCCCCAAACACTTTTTAGGACAAAACTTGCAGATTAGCCTTTAAAATGAACACTTTTGATTTCTCCCATAGACTTCTATAGGGAGTTCGGCGCGGCTTTACATATTAGTTTCAATGCGCCGGCTGCTACGCTGGTTCATGCGCCCAATTAAGCCTCCACCCGGAGTACTAATTAACGCATGAACCAGCGCAGCGCACAGAGCATAGTAAATCAGGCCCAAGATGTGCTTAGTTGCAAAAAAAACAGGACACGTGCACTTACAGTAAATGCGCTTATGTGTGATTAAAGAGCAAACTTGGACTTGCAGTAAATGCGCTTACGTGCTATTAAAGAGCAAACTTGCACTTACACTAAATGCGCTTAGTTGCAAATAATCAGGACACGTGCACTTACAGTAAATGCGCTTACGTGCGATTAAAGAGCAAAATTGCAGTTGCAGTAAATGCACTTACGTGCGCTTGAAGAGCAAAATTGCACTTGCATTAAATGCACTTACGTGTGATTAAAGAGCAAAACTGCACTTGCAGTAAATGCGCTATTAAAGAGCAAACTTGCACGTACAGTAAATGCGCTTACGTGCGATTAAAGAGCAAATTGCACTTGCAGTAAATGCGCTTACGTGCGATTAAAGAGCAAACTTGGACTTGCAGTAAATGCGCTTACGTGCTATTAAAGAGCAAACTTGCACTTACACTAAATGCGCTTAGTTGCAAAAAAACAGGACACGTGCACTTACAGTAAATGCGCTTACGTGCGATTAAAGAGCAAACTTGGACTTGCAGTAAATGCGCTTACGTGCTATTAAAGAGCAAACTTGCACTTATACTAAATGCGCTTAGTTGCAAAAAAACAGGACACGTGTACTTACAGTAAATGCGCTTACGTGCGATTAAAGAGCAAAATTGCACTTGCAGTAAATGCACTTACATGCGATTAAAGAGCAAAATTGCACTTGCAGTAAATGCACTTACGTGCGATTAAAGAGCAAAATTGCACTTGCAGTAAATGTGCTTACTTTCAATCAAAGAGCAAAATTGCACTTGCAGTAAATGCGCTTACGTGCGATTAAAGAGCAAAATTGCACTTGCAGTAAATGCGCTTACGTGCGATTAAAGAGCAAAATTGCACTTGCAGTAAATGCGCTTACGTGTGATTAAAGAGCAAAATTGCACTTGCAGTAAATGCACTTACGTGTGATTAAAGAGCAAAATTGCACTTGCACTAAATGCGCTTACGTGCGATTAAAGAGCAAACTTGGACTTGCACTAAATGCGCTTACGTGCTATTAAAGAGCAAACTTGCACTTACACTAAATGCGCTTAGTTGCAAAAAAACAGGACACGTGCACTTACAGTAAATGCGCTTACGTGCGATTAAAGAGCAAAATTGCACTTGCAGTAAATGCACTTACATGCGATTAAAGAGCAAAATTGCACTTGCAGTAAATGCACTTACGTGCGAGTAAAGAGCAAAATTGCACTTGCAGTAAATGCGCTTACTTTCAATCAAAGAGCAAAATTGCACTTGCAGTAAATGCGCTTACGTGCGATTAAAGAGCAAAATTGCACTTGCAGTAAATGCGCTTACGTGCGATTAAAGAGCAAAATTGCACTTGCAGTAAATGCGCTTACGTGCGATTAAAGAGCAAAATTGCACTTGCAGTAAATGCGCTTACGTGTGATTAAAGAGCAAAATTGCACTTGCAGTAAATGCACTTACGTGCGATTAAAGAGCAAAATTGCACTTGCAGTAAATGCGCTTACGTGCGATTAAAGAGCAAAATTGCGCTTGCAGTAAATGCGCTTACTTCCAATCAAAGAGCAAAATTGCACTTGCAGTAAATGCGCTTACGTGCGATTAAAGAGCAAAATTGCACTTGCAGTAAATGCGCTTACTTTCAATCAAAGAGCAAAATTGCACTTGCAGTAAATGCGCTTACGTGCGATTAAAGAGCAAAATTGCACTTGCAGTAAATGCGCTTACGTGCGATTAAAGAGCAAAATTGCACTTGCAGTAAATGCGCTTACGTGTGATTAAAGAGCAAACTTGGACTTGCAGTAAATGCGCTTACATGCTATTAAAGAGCAAACTTGCACTTACACTAAATGCGCTTAGTTGCAAATAATCAGGACACGTGCACTTACAGTAAATGCGCTTACGTGCGATTAAAGAGCAAAATTGCACTTGCAGTAAATGCACTTACGTGCGCTTGAAGAGCAAAATTGCACTTGCATTAAATGCACTTACGTGTGATTAAAGAGCAAAACTGCACTTGCAGTAAATGCGCTATTAAAGAGCAAACTTGCACGTACAGTAAATGCGCTTACGTGCGATTAAAGAGCAAACTTGCACTTGCAGTAAATGCGCTTACGTGCGATTAAAGAGCAAACTTGGACTTGCAGTAAATGCGCTTACGTGCTATTAAAGAGCAAACTTGCACTTACACTAAATGCGCTTAGTTGCAAAAAAACAGGACACCTGCACTTACAGTAAATGCGCTTACGTGCGATTAAAGAGCAAACTTGGACTTGCAGTAAATGCGCTTACGTGCTATTAAAGAGCAAACTTGCACTTATACTAAATGCGCTTAGTTGAAAAAAAAACAGGACAGGTGTACTTACAGTAAATGCGCTTACGTGCGATTAAAGAGCAAAATTGCACTTGCAGTAAATGCACTTACATGCGATTAAAGAGCAAAATTGCACTTGCAGTAAATGCACTTACGTGCGAGTAAAGAGCAAAATTGCACTTGCAGTAAATGTGCTTACTTTCAATCAAAGAGCAAAATTGCACTTGCAGTAAATGCGCTTACGTGCGATTAAAGAGCAAAATTGCACTTGCAGTAAATGCGCTTACGTGCGATTAAAGAGCAAAATTGCACTTGCAGTAAATGCGCTTACGTGTGATTAAAGAGCAAAATTGCACTTGCAGTAAATGCACTTACGTGTGATTAAAGAGCAAAATTGCACTTGCACTAAATGCGCTTACGTGCGATTAAAGAGCAAACTTGGACTTGCAGTAAATGCGCTTATGTGCTATTAAAGAGCAAACTTGCACTTACACTAAATGCGCTTAGTTGCAAAAAAACAGGACACGTGCACTTACAGTAAATGCGCTTACGTGCGATTAAAGAGCAAAATTGCACTTGCAGTAAATGCACTTACGTGCGAGTAAAGAGCAAAATTGCACTTGCAGTAAATGCGCTTACTTTCAATCAAAGAGCAAAATTGCACTTGCAGTAAATGCGCTTACGTGCGATTAAAGAGCAAAATTGCACTTGCAGTAAATGCGCTTACGTGCGATTAAAGAGCAAAATTGCACTTGCAGTAAATGCGCTTACGTGCGATTAAAGAGCAAAATTGCACTTGCAGTAAATGCGCTTACGTGTGATTAAAGAGCAAAATTGCACTTGCAGTAAATGCACTTACGTGCGATTAAAGAGCAAAATTGCACTTGCAGTAAATGCGCTTACGTGCGATTAAAGAGCAAAATTGCGCTTGCAGTAAATGCGCTTACTTCCAATCAAAGAGCAAAATTGCACTTGCAGTAAATGCGCTTACGTGCGATTAAAGAGCAAAATTGCACTTGCAGTAAATGCGCTTACTTTCAATCAAAGAGCAAAGTTGCACTTGCAGTAAATGCGCTTACGTGCGATTAAAGAGCAAAATTGGACTTGCAGTAAATGCGCTTACGTGCGATTAAAGAGCAAAATTGCACTTGCACTAAATGCGCTTAAGTGTGATTAAAGACCAAAATTGCACTTGCAGTAAATGCACTTACGTGCGATTAAAGAGCAAAATTGCACTTGCAGTAAATGCGCTTACGTGCGATTAAAGAGCAAAATTGTGCTTGCAGTAAATGCGCTTACTTCCAATCAAAGAGCAAAATTGCACTTGCAGTAATTGCGCTTACGTGCGATTAAAGAGCAAAATTGCACTTGCAGTAAATGCGCTTACGTGCGATTAAAGAGCAAAATTGCACTTGCAGTAAATGCGCTTACTTTCAATCAAAGGGCAAAATTGCACTTGCAGTAAATGCGCTTACGTGCGATTAAAGAGCAAAATTGCACTTGCAGTAAATGCGCTTACTTGCAAATAAACAGGACACGTGCAGTAACACCCAGTACGTTTAGGTGTAAACTACACAGCACACAGGCAGGCAATAAAACACGTTAGAGCACTGCAGCTATGCACAATCTCCTGCCTGACAAATACTAAGAGCAGATCTAGCTAAGCTATACAGTGTATAAATATATGTACAACTCCTAGGGATGTATATATATTCTCTACACACTGTATTTCAAGCTAAACTGACTACCCTACTCTATCTATCTATCTAAAAAGATAATCTCTCTGGGCCAGATTCACAGCCGAGATACGACGGAGTATCTCAGATACTCCGTCGTATCTCTCAGAGTATCTATGCGACTGATTCATAGAATCAGTTACGCATAGATTGCCCTAAGATCCGACAGGTGTAATTGTTTTACACTGTCGGATCTTAAGATGCAATACCACGGCCGCCAATGGGGGGAGTTCGCGTCGTAAACCAGCGTCGGGTATGCAAATTAGGAGTTACGGCGATCCACAACGGTTTTTCGCGTTCGCTACGTCGCCGCTAGTCTAGTTTCCCGTCGCAAAGTTAGTAGTCGTTTTCGGTGCCTTAGCTTTACACAGCACATGTATGTGCTGTATAAAGTATGGCCGTCATTCCCGCGTCTAAATTTAAAAATGTACGTCGTTTGCGTAAGCCGTCCGGGAATACGGAATTACGCTACGCGCGTCGCCGTTCGAAAAAGTGACGTCACTTCGCGCAAAGCACGGCGGGTAATTCAAAAGGGAGCATGCGCAGTAGGTCTGGTGCGGGAGCGCGCCTAATTTAAATGGCACACGCCCCTTTGAATTACGCAGGCTTACGCCGGAGGCCGCCGGCGTAGGTTTTAATTGCAAGTGCTCTGTGAATCAGGCACTTGCGATGAAAACTTGCGGCGGTGTAACGTATCTACCGGACCGTTTCCGCGGATAAATCCTCTCCAGGATTTGCGAGGATTTTGATCCGATGGAGTGTACTCACCATCGGATCGAAATCCGCCCCGAAATCCCATTGCGATGACGTGTCGTGCCGTCGCCGCGATGATGACGCGGCAACGTGCGCGACGCTGTCATATAAGGAATTCCACGCATGCGTCGAATCATTACGACGCATGCGGGGGATTCATTCGGACGGATTGATCCGGTGAGTCTGTACAGACCAGCGGATCAATCCGTTGGGATGGATTCCAGCGCATAGATTTTAAAGCATGTCTTCAAATTTTTATCCGCTGGAAATCCATCCCAGGGGATAAAAATCCACGGAAACAGATCCGCTGGATTGTACACACCAGGGGATCTATCCGCTGGAGACGGTCCACGGATCAATTCCAACGGATGGATCCTCTCGTGTGTACGGGGCCTAAGGCCTCGTACAGACGACCGGATCTATCCGCTGGGATTGATCCGCGGATCAGTTCCAGCAGACAGATCCGGTCGTGTGTACGTCGGAGCGGACATTTCCCGGGGGATAAAAATCCAGCCGACGGATTCCCAGCGGATCTATCCAGTCCAGTCCAGCGGACTGATCCGGTCGTCTGTACAGACTCACCGGATCAGTCCGTCCGCTCCCCTCCCTCGCATGCGTTGTAATGATTTGACGCATGCGTGGAAGTATTTACCTTCCATCGTCGCGCACGTCGCCGCGTCATCGTAGAGGATTTATCCGGATTTATCCGCTGGAAACTGTCCGGCGGACCGTTTCCAGCGGATATCCTCTCGTGTGTACGGGGCCTAACTGTTCTCTGTAACAAGCTGGAACACACTACACGAGGCCGCCCGGAATGCGGCCTTTTATAGTGTGGGGCGTGTGCTAAAGCCCTGAGCCATAATTGACCAAAGCAACCCAGGCTTTGGCCAATTATGGCTCTTCATTTTTTGCGCGCTGTGATTGGCCAAGCGTGCGGGACATACAGCATGCTTGGCCAATCATCAGCGCTCAACGCCACAGTGAATTATGGGCCGTTTTGCGTCACTCGAATTTGGCTCGAACGACCCGTTTTGTTCGAATTTCGACGAACGACCGATGTTCGAGTCGAACATACGTTCGTATTGAACGCGAAGCTCATCCCTACTCATTAGTACTTGTATGCCTCCATTGAGGAAACGATAAAAGTTTAGTTAGGACTACAGGAATGCAGAGAGCCTTGGCGAGGCCTGTAGCTTAACCATATATTTGCAAATGTGTGCAACCAATCCTCTGCTTTTAACATACAAAGTTAGACAGTTGAATTTGGCCTGCTGTTTGGTTGGTAAGTTTTAGCCTGGTTATTACGCATACAACCTTATTTATACTTACTGTTTGCATTTAAACGCATCTCATTTAAAGTCCCAAACCCTTCTCTTTTTCTATTATCAGGGATGGAGGCATGTGTTTTTCATATTCAAAGTCCCAATCCATGGTCCATTCCCTCTGCATACCAGACTCTTCCACCAGGTACGTGACAACAGACATCTATGTGGTGGCTCTCCAGGGACTTGAAAAATATGAGGATATCGTCGAGATAAACCACCACACATAACTGCAACAAATCTCGGAGGACATCGTTAATAAACTCCTGGAAAACTGCCAGAGCGTTACAGAGGCCACTCATAATGACCTGTTCTGGTCTTAAACGCAGTTTTCCACTTGTTGCCCTCCTTTATCCTGACGAGATTGTACGCCCCTCTCAAATCAAGCTTTGTGAAAACCTTTGCTCCCTTGAGGTGGTCAAATATCTCTGTAATCAAAAGGATCGGATAGGCATTCTTAATGGTGAGACGATTGAGACCCCTATAATCAATGCAAGGTCTCAGTTCACCACTCTTCTTCACAAAACAGAAACCATCACCACAAGGATTTGTGCATGAAGCCTCGAGAAAGTGCATCTGCAACATACTCCTCCATGGCCTTATCCTCAAAGACCGACAAAGAGTAAACCCAGCCACGAGGGGGTATGGCACCAGGTTGAAGGTCACTAAAGGGAGCCATGAGGGCCTCATTGTTCCAAGCAACCTCTGCTGCCAGAGTACGGAATTCAATGGCGTAATTGGCAACTGTCCTCGTTTTCTGTTTGATGGACATGAGGCTCTTGGCAGCAGAAGCGGAGTATGCAGGAACGTCAAATACCCTTTTGAAGGAAGCCACAAATTCTGGGTAACTCAGGAACACAGGTTTTTGCGTCTCCCATAGAGGGTTTGCCCAGGCCAAGGCTCTGTCAGAAAGCAAAGATATCAAGAAACCTACTTTGCTTCTGTCCATGGGAAATTCCTGGGGCAGAATCTCAAAGTATATCTCAACCTGGTTGACAAACTCTCTGCACTGAACTGGATCGCCCCCAAATTGCTGAGGAAGCGGAGCGGAACCAGACATACATCTTAAAGAGGTAATACTCGAGGCGGGTGCCTGCACAGAGACTAGGGCAACAGCAGGGTCGGCCTGCAACACAGATTGTTTCGGACCCGCCACAGTGGGAGATTCTAAATGAGCAGTGCGACTCAGGAGCCTCTGTATCGCCATGGCAATCTGATCCATGCTGTGATCCAGGTCATCCAACCTGGAAAAAAATATTATTTACAAGTGGATTGGCTGCATCTTCTGAATTCATGGCCTTCGCCTACTGTCAGAAACCATGAATCAGACCAAGACAGAAGTACAGTTAAATCAATCTTGTTTATTAATAATAATAATAATAATAATAAAAAGGTAAACAGAGCAAGCGTAGTCAAACATAGCCAGAGTTCAGTACCCGGATCGGGTAGTCGGCCAAGCCAACGTCAGAGAGCCAGAGATAAACGTAGTAGTCCAACAACCAGGATCAGGAGCCAGAAGGAACACCAGCCAAGCAAGTCCACAACAGGAACGCAGGAGAAAGTCTCTGTGATGTTGACAAAGGCAAAGGCAGAGATGAAGTGAGCTGGAAGGCTTTAAAGTGGGGGTTCACCCTATAAACAAAAAAAAAAAAAAATAATTTCTTCTAGCATTAAATGAGGCATAGTAGCGCGAGCTACAGTATGCCTGTCTTGATTTTTTTATCCCTGTACTCACAGTGCAATCCAACATTGAAGATTCCGTCTCCCCACGGGGAATGGGCGTTCCTATCCAGACGGAGGATGATTGACGGCCGGCTCTGGCACGTCACGCTTCTCCGGAAATAGCCGAAATAGGCTTGGCTCTTCACGGTGCCTGCGCATAGTCTGTGCGCAGGCGCCGTATAGCGCCGTGAAGAGCCGAGACCTACTCCGGCTGTCTTCGGGGAGCGTAACGTGCCAGAGCAGTGCCTTTAGAAGCAGCACCCCTAATATCATACAAAATATATCCACCTGCCCATTATTAGGAACATAGTAGTATATAAAATTAGACATCTGATCATTAATCCTCCCCACTGCTATGACATACAAATGCCTTGAAAAAGTATTCATATCTTCCACATTTTGTCATGTTACAACTAAAAATGCAATTTTTTTATTTGATTTTATGTGATAGACCAACACAAAGTGGCACATAATTATGAAGTGGAAGGAAAATGATAAATGATTTTCCAATTTTTTTACAAATAAATATCTAAAAAGTGTGGCATGCATTTGTATTTAGCCCCCTTATCTCTAAAACTCCTAACAAAAATCTAGAGCAGTTGTTCTCAACCTTGCTTGTGCCGTGACCCCTTGATAACATTTCCCAAGTTGTGGGGACCCCTAACAGTACAATTATTTTCGTAGAGCAGTTGTTCTCAACCTCTCTTGTGCCGTGACCCCTTGATAACATTTCCCAAGTTGTGGGGACCCTTAACAGTACAATTATTTTTGTAGCGCAGGTTTTCAGCACCCAAGGCAAGACAAGTAATTTGCGCCCCTAACCCACAGACATTTAGCGCTCCCTTCCACTCACAGTATTAAAACCCCTAATGGTACATTTTAGGATGTACCATTCTTTCTCTTTGTTCTCCTTTCTTTCTCATTTATCTCTTGCTATCCTAATTTCTTGTCCCCCCCCCCCCCATCCCTCTCTCTAGCGATCTTTCTTGTTCTTTCAGAGGGATCAGTGGGAGTGCTGGGGGGAGTTCTGATCAACCAATTTAAGTGCTTTTGATCAAGGTCATCTGCTAAACTGAAAACTGTAGTGGGCACTTTTAAAGGCAACTCTAATCACAGGTAGTGATGTTCACTGTGTCTCCGGCTTCGTAGTGTCTCGCAACAGTGACACCTATGCCAAAATCAGCAGATAGGGTCTCCTCCAGCCCCTCCCACTTCACATTCCTCACCAGTCAGCTGACCTCTAGTCTCTGCCCCCCGGCCATGCTGTGAAGTGAGTGGGCGGCTGCAGGCTCCAGGAACAGCCCAGCTGGGCGGCCACGAAAAGGCTGGGAGAGCGGTGCGGGCTTCAGAAACAGCCTGGGATTCGGTGAGCCCTGGCAAATCGTCAATCGACCCCCAGGTTGAGAACCACTGATCTAGAGCAACCAATTGCCTTCAAAAGTCACCTAATTAGTAAATAGAGTCCCCCTGTGTGTAATTTAATCTACAGCTGTTCTGTGAAGCCCTCAGAGGTTTGCAAAAGACTTAAGACACAAACAAACTTAGAAACTTTATAAACTTACAGAGCCAGATCTAAAATAGAATGGTTTAGATCAAAGCACATTCATGTGGCAAGACTTTAAGGGGGAATTAAACCCTTGAACTCAGAGGTCAAGTCCTGGGGAAAAAAGTATGGGAACTCCCACCCAAGATCCACTCCCCCACCAAAAAAAAAATTATATGCTCATATGCATATATATTTCACAGAAAATACTGGTGCTGGCCTGGCTGGTCTCGGTACTGGCCTGACTGGTCTCGGTGCTGGCCTGGTTGGTCTCAGGGTGCTGGCTGGCTGGCTGGCCTCAGGGTACTGGGTACTGGCCTGGCTGGTCTCAGGGTGCTGGCCTGGCTGGTCTCAGTGCTGGCCTGGCTGGTCTCATGGAGCTGGCTGGCTGGCTGGCCTCAGGGTGCTGGCTGGCTGGTCAATCTATATATATATATATATATATATATATATATATATATATATATATATATATATATATATCTCTATTATAGCAGGGTACAAAAAGGGCTTATTTTACAGCTCACTGCACACACAGTGTCACAGTGTCAGGGCAGAGTGCGTGTGACAGTGTGAGGAGAGGAGACGCGGGCTCACCCTAGCGTTGCTGTGTGACTCCGCCTCCGTGTGATGTCATACGCAACCGGCCGCGTACTGAAGGACAGGAGGCAGGCACTGTCGGAGCCTGGAGGAGGAGCTCTGAGTCTGCTCGGCTCAGTTCGCCTGCCCCTAACAGTGACTCGAGTCGAGTCCTTCACTATGTGGCGATGCTGGGCTGCTCTAGTCCTGCAAAGGGAACGGCGTTCCTGCTGTGAAAAAAGTGCAGGGACGTCGTGCCCTGCTTGCACTACAGTGTATTTAGTAGAATAGACTCTAGACATCATGGTAAGGCATAATTTACTCACCTGAGGCCCCAAGGATGATTTCCGAGCAAAAGCCTTCCCCAGGATCAGTGTGGAAAATGTGTCATGCAGGATCCAAAGTACAGAAAAGAGAAGCAACCAGAAAGGAGAATGAAATACAGCAGAAGCAAGGCCAAAACATAACTCAAGCATTGCATTGTGTCATTTAGCCATTAGTGGGCTAACACTCTGATCAGGCACCAGGCCTGATATGATAAGCATGATATTTCCACTGTCAATCAAATGAAGGCAAGGTCACCAGTCGTGGCACGTATGTTCACCCTTGCTCATGTCCATATAAGCATATGCGAAAAGGCTGGGCTACCAATTTTAAAATTGGTACTGTTACAATGCTAAACATTGTGGTGCCTGATTCAGTAGGCATCTGGTCAGAGATAAGAATTATCATGGGAAAAGTGATAAAGCCAGGGAATCCTATGGACATGAGCCAGTGCACACAGACATGTTACTCCAACAAGATAGGTAGGTAATCAATAAAACATAAATTTCTATACAATAAATCAAATAGTCCACCATAAAGAGGAACAGCCATAACAGTTTCCAGGGACAGGTTGGAGTATTGTCCCTTTCAGATAAATGGGGGGAATTAATTAAGGAAGGGGGGGTTAAAAGAAACGATCACAGCACGTCTCCATTACTAAAAAAAGGGCGTAAAGATTCATCCAGACCTCATTCATTTCTATCAAGGTGAACTTCTCAAAATGTTTTGGGTGACGGTCTGAGAGGGCGAAGAGTTCTCATTACCCAAGGGTTGAGACAAACCATTTACCGCTGACAGGGGTGCTTACAATGATCAGCTTTTATTTATTTGTGTGAGACCTTTATCCCAAAAGGAACAAAACTGTTGCTTCATCAAGTGCTTGAGTGTTCATTTAATTCAATATCCATAATAAATTAATATTCTGGCCAATGAAATGAATAAAGGCCAAAGCACTTGATGCACCTACAGTGGATATAAAACGTCTACACACCCCTGTTAAAATGTCAGGTTTCTGTGATGAAAAAATGAGACAAAGATAAATAATTTCAGAACTTTTCCCACCTTTAATGTGGCCTAAAAAATGTACAGCTCAATTGAAAAATTAACTGAAATCTTTTGGGTGGAGGGAAGTAAAAATTAAAAAATTAAATGATACGGTTGCATAAGTGTGCACACTCTTAAACTAATACTTTGTTGAAGCACCTTTTGATTTTAATACAGCACTCAGTCTTTTTGGGTATGGGTCTCTCAGCATGGCACATCTTGACTTGGCAATATTTACCTACTCTGCTTTGCAAAAACACTCCAAATCTGACAGATTGTAAGGGCATCTCCTGTGCACAGCCCTCTTCAGATCACCCCACAGATTTTCAATTGGATTCAGGTCTGGGCTTTGGCTGGGCTATTCCAAAACTTTAATCTTCTTCTGGTGAAGCCATTCCTTTGTTGATTTGGATGTATGCTTTATAGTTACAGTACATAGTAATGTTCAGCTTTCTAGCAATAAAAAAAGAAGAAATAATAAAAAAAGAACAAAAAGCGGCGCCCTCCAAGCGTAGTATGAGATTTAATAAGGCAAAAACAAACGACAACAAATCATATGTGGGACTACTCACAGAGGTAGAGGGAATACAGGTATTAAGATGTTGGTGTCATCTGAGGCTGACGTCCGGACAGTGTAGACTCTGCTGGAAAGGTCTTTGATGCAGGCTTCAGGCAGCGGGATGGTTAATCCACACGATGCGTGTCTCTTCATCAGGCTCTAACTAGAGCCTGATGAAGAGACACGCATGTCTCGAACGCGCGCATCACCCTGAGGTTTCACCCGGAAGTGACGTACGAAGTGACGTACGACAGTCTTGCGCTCCACGGCTGCGCTCCACCGCGCCGAATGAGGCGTCTCGTCCTCCCCCAGTACTAGTGCTGTAATACCATCCGGGGATCCCCAGAGACGCCCCCCACGGCCATCATCGTGTGGATTAACCATCCCGCTGCCTGAAGCCTGCATCAAAGACCTTTCCAGCAGAGTCTACACTGTCCGGACGTCAGCCTCAGATGACACCAATATCTTAATACCTGTATTCCCTCTACCTCTGTGAGTAGTCCCACATATGATTTGTTGTCGTTTGTTTTTGCCTTATTAAATCTCATACTACGCTTGGAGGGCGCCGCTTTTTGTTCTTTTTTTATTGTTTCTTCAGAATTGCTTCTTCTTGACAGCTGGCAGCCCTCCAAGCAAGAGAGTATATACCTAATTTATAAACTTTTGTGCTATCGTTCCACGAATTTCTCAATGGACTGAACTTTTATCACAAAAACTTTAAAAACTTTATTTTTATTTTTATTCTCATTTTTTGTTTCTAATACATTTTTTTTAAATTCCTCATTCCTCATTAATATCTTGATGGATAGCTGAATTGGATCATTGTCCTACTCCACAAATCCCTCTCCCCCCCCCCCTTCCCTTTTCATTATTTCCTCATCCTTCAGCTTACTCCTATCCCAAAACGTATATTTTCATCCCCTTCATTTCATTTTAGTGAGCGCTTGATTTTATTTGTTTTTTCAGCTTTCTAGCAGAAGCCTAAAGATTTTGTGCTAATATTGGCTGGTATTTGGAACTGTTCATAATTCCCTTTACCTTGACTAAGAACCCTGTTCCAGTTGAAAAAAAACAGCCCCAAAGCATGATCCTGCTACCACCATGCAGTGTTGTTTTTTCACCAAACATATCTTTTGGAAATATGGCCAAAAGGTTCAACCTTGGTTTCATCATACCATAACACATTTTCCCAGATGCTTTTGGGAGACTTTAGATGTGTTTTTGCAAAACTTAGCCAGGCTTGGATTTTTTTCTTTGTATAAAAAGGCTTCCGTCTTGCCACTCTGCCCCATAGGCCCAGACATATGAAGAATACGGGAGATTGTTGTCACATGTATCACACAGCCAGTACTTATCAGATATTCCTGCAGGTCCTTTAATGTTGTTGTTGGCCTATTGGCAGCCTCCCTGACCAGTTTTCTTCTTGTCATTTCATCAATTTTGGAGGGATGTCCACTTCTTGGTAATGTCACTGTTTTCTCGACTTGATGATGACTGTCTTCACTGCGTTCCATGGTATATCTAATGCCTTGAAAATTATTTTGTACCCTTTTCCTCTTCTCCTGACTGATAACTTTTAACAATGAGATCCCTCTGATGCTTTGGAAGCTCTCTGTGGACCATGGCCTTGCTGTAGGATGCGACTACGAAAATGTCAGGAAAGACCTACTTGAACAGATGAATTTTATTTGGGGTTATTCAAAGGTACTTTAAATAATGGCAGGTGTGTACTGACTCCTATTTAACATGAGTTTGAATGTGATTGCTTAATTATGAACAAAGCTGCAAAGTTGCATAAGTGTGCCCACCCTCTTATAACTGGGGATGTTATAAGAGGGTGGGCACACTTATGCAACCACAATATTTAAGTTTTTTATTTCTACCCCCCCCCCCCCCCCCCCCCTTCTAAAAGATTTCAGTTTGTTTTTTAACTGAGTTGTACAGTTTATAGGTCATATTAAAGGTGGAAAAGGGGGTGTGTAGACTTTTTCTATCCACTGTAAATGCGTTCGCAAAAATGCAGCTTTGGGCACATTTTTTACGCTGATTTTCTTCTGCCAGGAGAAAAGCATTTAGCAAAACTAGGCAAGTGTGCCAGTGGTGTGCATGAGGCCTAACAATGCTGCTGTCCAAAGTTATCTCTGTAGCTTCTTCATCCAGAGTTTTATCGCCCTAAGGCAGGAGGTGTGTTACCGGCAGGATCACCAGAGAAAAAGAAAACTAAAGCAGCCACCACATTTAAGGATTGGTAAGCTGCAATATAAAAAAAAAATAGATTTTGGGTTTGATACTATTAACCGCTTGCCTACCAGTCACCCTCATTGTACTGCAGCAAGGTGATACGATCCTGCGAATCGCCGTAGCTGTACGTCGGCTCGGGAAATCACTTTTGTGGGCACACACACGCACTACCGGAGTCACGCACGCACTCCCATTGGTCAGCGGGGGAAACCAATCAACGGGTCACCAGCGATCCTTCCCCACAGTGACAAAATGGGGATCTGCCTTTGTAAACAAGGCAGATCTCCGTTCTGACAGCGGGGATCACACCGATCCTGTCTTTTTGCTAAGCAGGGAGATGGATCTGTGTGTTTCCCCAGTCGCACAGTCCACCATACAGTTAGAAAACACCTGCAGGGAACATATTTAATCTCTTGATCGCCCCTGCTGTTAACCTCTCCCCTGCCAGTCTCATTAGCACAATAACAGTGCATATTTTTAGCACTGATTACTGTAATAATGTCACTGGTTCCCAAAAACTGCCAGTTAGGTGTCCGATCTGTCCACCGCAATGTTGCAGTCTCACTAAAAATCACTGATCGCTGCCATTACTAGTAAAAAAAATTGTAGACACAATGGCCCAGATTCACGTAGAGAGCGCGTATTTGTGAGCGGGCGTAACGTATCCTATTTACGCTACGCCTCCGCAACTTTGACAGGCAAGTGCAGTATTCACAAAGCAAAGTTGCGGCGGCGTAGCGTAAATAGGCCGGCGTAAGCCCGCCTAATTCAAATGTGGAACATGTGGGCGTGTTTTATGTTAATTTATTGTGACCCCACGTAAATGACGTTTTTTACGAACGGTGCATGCGCCGTCCGTAAAAGTATACCAGTGCGCATGCTCCAAATTAACCCTCAAAAAGCCAATGCTTTTGACGTGATCGTAAATGACGCACAGCGTCATTCGCGAACGACTTACGCAAACGACATAATCGACGGAAAATTCGACGCTGGCCCAAGGTCCATACTTAACATTGACTGCGCCTCATATAGCAGGGGTAACTTTACGCCGGAAAAAGCCTAACGTAAACGGCGTATCTGTATTGCGATGGCCGGGCGTACGTTCGTGAATTGGCGTATCTAGCTGATTTACATATTCTAGGCGTAAATCAGCGTACACGCCCCTAGTGCCCAGCGTAAATATGCAGATAAGATACGACGGCGTAGGCGACTTACGCTGGTCGTATCTTAGACAAATTCTGGCGTATCTGATTCTTTGAATCAGGCGCCAAGATACGACGCCTCAGACTGAGGCCTCGTACACACGGACGGACTGTCCGCCCGGAGATTTCTGTCTGATGGTTGTACACACCATCAGACAGAAATCCGCACGTAAACAATACGCGGGGACGTGGCCGCGCCGTCGCCGCGACGATGACGCGGCGACGTGGGCGGCCCTGGAAGTTCAAAGCTTCCACGCATGCGTCGAATCACTTCGACGCATGCGAGGGATGGCGGCCGATCGGACATGTCCGGTGAGTCTGTACAGATGGTTCCAGCGGACATGTTTCTTAGCATGCTAAGAAACATTTGTCCGCTGGAAACTGTCCGATCCGCCGGACAATTGTCCGGCCGGCCCTACACACGACCGAACATGTCTGCTGAAACTGGTCCGTCGGACCAGTTTCAGCAGACATGTTCGGTCGTGTGTACGGGGCCTCAGAGATACGCCGTCGTATCTCCTACGTGAATCTGGGCCAATAAATTTTGTGCAAATCAATAAATATACACTTATTGTGACTTTTTTTAACCGAAAATATTTAGCAGAATACATATCGGCCTAAACTGATGAATACATTTGTTTGTTTGTTTTTTTACATTTTTTTGGAAATGTTTTATAGCAGAATGTAAAAATGTATTTATTTATTTTTCAAAATTTTCGCTCTTTTTTTGTTTATAACAGAAAAAATTAAAACCGCAGAGGTGATCAAATACCACCAAAAGAAAGCTCTATTTGTGGGGAAAAAAGGACATCAATTTTGTTTGGGTACAGCACTGTGGGCCTGATTTACCAAGCCTTTACTCCATGACTCATGGAGTAAAAGCAGGAGTAGCAGCCGTTTGGCCATTTACTAAAGAAATACGCTGCTAGTGCAGTGTATTTCCCTAGTTACTAATGTGCTCCGTGCGCCCAGGAGAGGGTGCATTGTGCACCAGTACAGACCTGGCGCACGGCACATTAAACTGTAAATTGCGGGGGTTCGGGCGGGAGTTTATTAGGGGGGGAGGTGGGGGGATGCAGGGGAAGTGAAGTGACATGTGTTTTGAAGTGTTTGGCGGGCCGAATTGAAAGGGAAAGTGTTTTTTGAAAACAGATCCCCGTACGCTTGCACAGTGCGCCTGAACCTCGGGAGGTTCATTTGCATACTGGGCATGCGCAGAGAGAAAAGTCAGGGATTCCCGTGCGCCTTGTCAGTACGCCGTGAAAATCTTGGTAAATACCAAGCGGCGTACCCGTGATTGCGCTGCGTGACGCGGCGCACGGGAATCTCCGAGCTGTTTTCAGCCCTGAAGGGGAACTCGGCGCCAAATTTCAAACTTGAAATCGGCGCGGGTCCCCCTTCAGGGCTACATTAGGCTCTTAGGCTTGGTCCGGAACGTGAGGGGTTAAACCCGCGCCGATTCGGCGCGGGGGTCCCCCCCAGATCCAAACCAAGCCCTCATCCCAAGCATGCAGTCTGGCCCGGACAGGAATGGGGGAGGGGACGAGCGAGCGGCCCCCCCCCTCCTGAGCCGTACCAGACCGCATGCCCTCAACATGGGGGAGTGTGTGCTGTGGGGGAGGGGGGCACTGCCCCCCCACCCCACAGCACTCTTGCCCCCATGTCGATAGGGACAAGAGCCTCTTCCCGACAACCCTTGCCATTGGTTGTCGGGGTATGCGGGCGGGGCTAATCGGAATCTGCGAGCTCCCTTTAATAAGGGGGCCCCCAGATGCCGGCCCCCCACCCTATGTGAATGAGTATGGGGTACATCGTACCTCTACCCATTCACATGGGGGAAATGTAAAGTAAAAAAAACACCACACAGAATAAAATATTTTATTAATCTGCTCCGGAGCCCCCCCTTTCTTCTTTAGCTCTCTTAGAAGGGGGGGTTTCTTCTCTCCCGATCTTCCGCCGGGACCCTGGGCTTCGGTGATTTCTGCCGGGGGAGGGCGCCATCCCTCGGTCCTCTCCGGAGCCTTCCGCCGGATGCCCCCACCCCATTTAAGCTCTTTTTCATTAGGGAGGGGCATCCGGACTTCGGGGTCTTCTGCCGGGGGATGGCGCCTATCCCCCGGTCTTTCCGGTGCCTTCCGCCAGGGTTCCGGTCTTCCTGGTCTTCTGCCGGGGGTGCGCCAACTCCCCGGTCTTTTCTCTTCTGTCTTCTCTGCTCCCTCTTCTGCCTGGCTCCCCCGCGGAGCCAGGGCTTTCTTCCGTCTTCTTTCTTCTCTCTTCCTTCTTCTGCCTGTCTCCTCCGGGAGCCCAGGGCTTGTCTCCGCTGTCTTCTTCCTTCTCTTCCATTCGATGTTGACACGACGAGGTCCGGCGCTGGAATGCCGTCTGAGCAGTGGGCATGGACTTATATAGGGCAATGCCACCATGTGACCTCAACCCATGTGACATCACATTCCCATCATGCCCAGGGAATGTGATGTCACATGGGTTGAGGTCACATGGTGGCATTACCCTATATAAGTCCATGCCCGCCGCTGACACGGCATGTCAGCGCGGAACCTCGTCGTGTCAACATCGAATGGAAGAGAAGGAAGAAGACAGCGGAGACAAGCCCTGTGCTCCCGGAGGAGACAGGCAGAAGAAGGAAGAGAGAAGAAAGAAGACGGAAGAAAGCCCTGGCTCCACGGGGGAGCCAGGCAGAAGAGGGAGCAGAGAAGACAGAAGAGAAAAGACCGGGGAGTTGGCGCACCCCCGGCAGAAGACCAGGAAGACCGGAACCCTGGCGGAAGGCACCGGAAAGACCGGGGGATAGGCGCCATCCCCCGGCAGAAGACCCCGAAGTCCGGATGCCCCTCCCTAATGAAAAAGAGCTTAAATGGGGTGGGGGCATCTGGCGGAAGGCTCCGGAGAGGACCGAGGGATGGCGCCCTCCCCCGGCAGAAATCACCGAAGCCCAGGGTCCCGGCGGAAGATCGGGAGAGAAGAAACCCCCCCTTCTAAGAGAGCTAAAGAAGAAAGGGGGGGCTCCGGAGCAGATTAATAAAATATTTTATTCTGTGTGGTGTTTTTTTTACTTTACATTTCCCCCATGTGAATGGGTAGAGGTACGATGTACCCCATACTCATTCACATAGGGTGGGGGGCCGGAATCTGGGGACCCCTTTATTAAAGGGGTCTCTCAGATTCTGATAAGCTCTCCGCCCGCATACCCCGACAACCAACGGCCAGGGTTGTCGGGAAGAGGCTCTTGTCCCTATCGACATGGGGGCAAGAGTGCTTTGGGGTGGGGGGGCAGTGCCCCCCTCCCCCACAGCACACACTCCCCCATGTTGAGGGCATGTGGTCTGGTATGTCTCAGGAGGGAGGGGGGCGCTCGCTCGTCCCCACCCCCATTCCTGTCTGACCAGACTGCGTGCCTGGGATAAGTGCTTGGTTTGGATCTTGGGGGTGACCCCCACGCTATTTTTTTTTGCGCGGGTTTAACCCCTTATGTTCCAGACCAAGCCTAAGAGCCTGGTATGCACCTGGAGGGAACCCACCTTATTTTTTTTTGGGGGGGTCTGGAGTTCCCCTTCATGAACAGCGATCTGTCATTTACACATGTCAGTCCCCCCCCCTACAGTTAGAACACACCCAGGGAACATATTTAACCCCTCCCTCGCACCTAGTGTTAACCCCTTCCCTGCCAGTGGCATTTTTTGAGTAAGCAATGCATTTTTTACAGCACTGATCGCTAGAAAAATGCCAATGGTTCCAAAAAAGTGTTCGTTGTGTCCGCCATAATGTCGCAGTACCGATAAAAATCGCTGATCGCCCCAATAACTAGTTAAAACAACAAAAAAAAAAATTTGTAGACGCTATAACTTTTGCAAAAACCAAACACTAAACGCTATTTGCGATTTTTTGGAACCAAAAAGATGTAGAATACGTATCGGCCTAAACTGAGGGGTTTTTTAGTTTTTTCAATATATATTTTTGGGGATATTTATTATAGCAAAAAGTAAAAATAATTTTTACATATGTGGGCGGGACTTACGCAAGTCCCGCCCACATATATAAACATCGTTCAAACCACACATGTGAGGTATTGACGTGTGCGTTAGAGCGAGAGCAATACTTTTACCACTAGACCTTCTTTGTAACTATAAACTGGTAACCTGGAAAAAAAAGAAAAAGGTTGCCTATGGGGATATTCACGGAATTCATTTTGGCCCCATTGCAGGAGTGTTTCCAATAGTAAAGCGTGACATGTAAGGTATCTATTTACTCAGTGTAACATCATCTTTCACATTATCCCCCAAAATTGGGCTCACTTTTGTGTTTTGTTAATTTTTAACCACTTGAGCCCGGACCATATTTCTGGTCAATGACCGGGCAAGTTTTTGTGATTCGGCACGGCGTCGCTTTAACTGACAATTGCGCAGTCGTGCGACGTGGCTCCCAAACAAAATTGGCAACCTTTTTTTTCACACAAATAGATTATTAAATGTGCGTGTTTACTTCTGTCTTTAACACCTCCCCTTCAGGCTGGAAAGCATCAGATCAGGGGAAACCAAAAAAAAAAAGCTCTCATTCCATTGCAGCTTGGTTCCTACATGTGTGATGAACTGAGCATGCTCAAACACTTAGAAAAAAAATATCCTTTCTTTTTAAAAGGTGAAAAACACTCATTGGATGCTCATAGAGCGTGGTTTGGATTAATTGCAGGTGTGCCCAATTACAAGCTCACCCAAACTAGAGACTGCAATTTGTTCATGTGATTCCAATTGCTTCATTACTAGCACTGTTATAAAAAGCTTGGATCGATCAGTCCTCAGCTGCCCTCAGAAGGGGCAGGCTGGCAGAAATGCTGTTGCTAAACACAAATGTGGTTTGTTGCATGGGTTTTGTTTTATTTTGCCAATGGTTTTGGTTTATTTTTAAATGATGTTCACTTTGATGTATTTGTCTATGTGGCCTTATTTTATGAAAAATGTGTAAAGCTATGGTTATTTAGAATTTTGAAATGTATTTTTGTTTGTTTGTCTTTTTTTGCTTTCCTTGTTTTGTTGACCAATAAAAATTACTTTAAAATTGTTAAGTTTGTCTTTTGTTACTTTTTCATGCTACATATGTTGACAGCTGCAGCTGAACTAGGTTTGGGCCTAACAAATTATGTGTGATTTTTGTCTAAGCTTCTTTCCTGGTGTGTAATCATGAAATGTTTGCCATGTTTATTCTCCATGACTTTAAAGACAAAAACTGGTAAGTATTTTATTTATTCTGCAGTGGTCCTCGGCCCTCAAGTTCCCCCGACAGGACATGTTTTGGGGATTTCTCTTATCAAGAATTGCTGTCCAGACTGTATTTTAAAGCACATGTGCAAGATGAAGGAAAACCTGCAAACATGGCCTGTGGGGGGGGTTTGCTATTGGTGGACAGGCTTGACGTGCTGATTTACAGCACTGTGCTTAAATCTAGCGCAAGGCAATCCTATTCAAATTGTGGGTGTTTGAGGGAAGCCAAGTGAGTGTTAGAACCCCTGCTTTGTGTTTTTTTATTTTTGTGTTGAGCTTTGTGTCCCTTTTCTTAACATTGGCTTCACTTCCTGTCACACAGCTGAACAGGAAGTGAGGTTAAAACCCTACCAGTGTCATTTCTTGGGGACACAGGTCAATCTAACTAGTGTCCCCATTAAGCAAATTGCACTCCAGCACTGCTGTGTACACCCCAAATCATGGGTCTTCAAACTACGGCCCTCCAGTTGTTCAGGAACTACAATTCCCATCATGCCTAGTCATGTCTGTGAATGTCAGTGCATTACAAGGCCTCATGGGATGTGTAGTTCTAAAACAGCTGGAGGCCCGTAGTTTGAGGATCCCTGCCCCAAATGATTATTTAGTTTGGGGTTTAGTAAAGGCAAAGCCACTCTGCAGTACAAGCATAGTTGCTGAAAATCAGAGAGGAAGCACTGATGGTTTTAACATCCAATCCTGTAGAAGCAAAGTTGTTTTGTTTTCTTTCTTCCTTGCTTTGCACTTGTAGTGCAAAGTGGATTTGCCTTTAGTCAATGGACCCCAAAGTCCAAGATCCCTAATAATTTGGGGTGTACACAGCAAAATGCTAGAGTGCAATTTACATAATGGGAAACTATTTAGCTTGATCTGTGTCCCCAAGAAAAGATATTAGTAAGGTTTTACCCTCACTTCCTGTTTGGCTATGTGACAGGAAGTGAATGAATTAGAAAGGGTGAAGACACCTCACAAATGTTGTCACTATCAGGGGTGCAGACATCCCCAAAAAATGAGCAGATAATACTTATTTGCAAATTAATAATTTTTTAGTTAACATTGGGTGGGGTGCTCTAACGCACACATTCCTACATATTAGCAACGCTCTATCCTGGCCTATTGGCATGGTTATATTTTTTGGGGCTCTCAATAAAACTCTATGAAATTTGTGCTTAAACTAGAACCAGGGGCGGACTGACAACTCATGTGGCCCCTGGGCAATAGAAGATTATGGGGCCCCTCTGGCTTACAGATGACCACCACGCCATTAGGTAGTGCAGAGGCGGGCAGCTAAAATCTTGGGATATTCACATTAAAAGCATGTCATTTTCGGACATATCAGGGACAGATCTAAAAAAAACACAGATTTTTACATACTGTCCCTGGTTTTACTGAGCCTGGCAACCCGGATGGGGCCCCCTAGTGGCATGGGGCCCTTGGGCAGTGCCCGAGTGACTCAATGGTCAGTCCGCCCCTGACAAGAACTATAATCAACAAGTTTTATTTTCTTTAATTTTGGATAGAGTGAGGGAGGATTATAGGCCCTGTCAGTTTATTTTGTATTATCTGTGTCCAATTGGGGAGATTTGCCTTCACTTCCTGCCCCATAGCCAAACAGGAAGTGAGAGAAAAACTATGCAAATTAACCACTTCCCGCCCAGCCTATGGCTGATTTACGTCCGGGAAGTGGTTACACAATCCTGACAGGACGTCCTGCAGGATTTCATGCCGCACGCGCCTGTGGGGGCACGCAGTGCGGCGATCGGTGATGCGGGGTGTCAGTCTGACACCCTGCATCTCCGATCTCGGTAAAGAGTCTCTCACGGAGACGGAGACTCTTTACCACGTGATCAGCCGTGTCCAAAAACGGCTGATCACGATGTAAACAGGAAGAGCCATCGATGGCTCTTCCTCACTCGCGTCTGACAGACGCGAGTATAGGAGAGCCGATCGGCGGCTCTCCTGACAGGGGGCGTTCGCGCTGATTGTTTATCAGCGCAGCCCCCCCTCGGATCACCACACTGGACCACCAGGGATGCCCACCCTGGACCACCAGGGTGTGCAAAAACAAAAAAAATATAGAACAAAAAAACAAAAAGCAATAAAAAATAAGAAAAAAGATGCCAATCAGTGCCCACAAATGGGCACTGACTGGGAAAATCAGTGCCACCCCACAGTGTCCATCAGTGCCACCCCACAGTGCCCATCCATGCACAGTGCCCACCTATCAGTGCCCACCTGTGCCACCCATAAGTATCCATCAGTGCCACCCATAAGTGCCGCCCATCTGTGCCGCCCATGAGTGCCCATCAGTGCCGCCTATGAGTGCCCATCAGTGCCGCATAGCAGCGCCGCCAATCAATGCCACCTCATCTGTGCCGTCAGTACTACCTCATCGATGTCCATCAGTGCCATCTCATCGGTGCCCATATCAGTGCCCGTAATTGAAAGAGAAAAACTTATTTACAAAAAAATTAACCTAAAAAAATAAAAACTTTTTTTTGTTTCAAAATTTGCAGTCTTTTTTTAGTTGTTGCGCAAAAAAAAAAAACGCAGAGGTGATCAAATAACAACAAAAGAAAGCTCTATTTGTGGGGAAAAAAGGACGCCAATTTTGTTTGGGTACAGTGTTGTATGACCGCGCAATTGCCATTCAAAGTGCGACAGTGTTGAAAGCTGAAAATTGGCTTGGCGGGAAGGTGCGTAAGTGCCTGGTATGGAAGTGGTTAAGGGAATCCAGTGCCCCCCCAGAACTAGTGTGTGGGTCCCCTGAAAATTACTGGGTGGGGTTATACAAAAACAGGGTGTGACCTTGACAGGAAGGGGTGGGTCATTTTTCTATTAGGAGGTGCAGATATGTAGTCAGGCCTAGGGCAGAACCAAACCTAAATATACTACTGCATATTAGGGCTTATTTAGACCGGAACCGATTTACAGCGTGTTTTTATATTGTGGGAGGAAACCCACGCAGGCACAGGGAGAACATGCAAACTCCATGCAGATGCTGTCACGGGCGGGATTCGAACCAACGACTCTTTTGCTGCTAGGTCAAAGTGCTATACACTACACCACTGTGGTGAACGAACATGATTGCAGCTGAAAGCATGAGAACTTTTTTTTTTTTTTCAATACCATGCTTTCCAGCCTTATTGACCCCGCCTCTCTCCATAAAGAGGACCTGTCACACACTAGTCCTATTACAAGGGATGTTTACATTCCTTGTAATAGGAAGAAAACTGATCATTTTTTTTTTATTTTTTTATTTCAGTGTAAAACATTATAAAACTAAATAAAAATAAATAAGAAAACCCCCAAAAAAAAATTTAAAGCGCCCCGTCCCGACAAACTCGCGCACAGAAGCAAACGCATACGCGAGTAGCGCCCGCATATGAAAACGGTATTCAAACCACACAAGTGAGGTATCGCCGCGATCGTTAGAGTGAGAGCAATAATTCTAGCCCTAGACCTACTCTGCAACTCAAAAAATGCAACCTGTAGAATTTTTTAAACGTCGCCTATCGAGATTTTTAAAGGGTAAAAGTTTGATGCCATGCCACGAGCGGGCGCAATTTTTAAGCGTGACATGTTGGGTATCATTTTACTCGGCGTAACATTATCTTTCACAATATATAAAAAAATTGGGCAAAATGTATTGTTGTCTTATTTTTTAATTCAAAAAAGTGATTTTTATCCAAAAAAAGTGCGCTTGTAAGACCGCTGCGCAAATACGGTGTGACAAAAAGTATTGCAATGACTGCCATTTTATTCCCTAGGATGTCTGCTAAAAAAAAATATATAATGTTTGGGGGTTCTGATTAATTTTCTAGCCAAAAAATTGTGATTTTCACATGAAGGAGAGAAGTGCCAGAATTAACCCGGTGGGCAAGTGGTTAAAGTACTCATGGCTATAAAGAATAGAGTCATTGCTCATTAAAAAAAAAAAAAAAAAAGGGGGTCCCTCCAAATTAAATTACCAGGCCCTTCAGGTCTGGAATGGATATTAAGGGGAACCCCGCCGTAAAAAAAAACCCAAAAAATGGCGTGGGGTCCCCCCAAATATCCATACCAGACCCTTCAGGTCTGGTGTGGATTTTAAGGGGAACTCCACCCCAAATTGAAAAAAAAAATGGTGTGGAGTCCCCCTAAAAATCCACACCAGACCCTTATCCGAGCACGTTGACCTGGCCGGCCGCAGAAAAGAGGGGGGGACAGAGTGCGGCCCCCCCCTCTCCTGAACCGCACCAGGCCACATGCCCTCAACATGGGGAGGATGTCCCCATGTTGATGGGGACAAGGGTCTCATCCCCACAACCCTTGCCCGGTGGTTGTGGGGGTATGCGGGCGGGGGGCTTATCAGAATCTGGAAGACCCCTTTAACAAAGGGGACCCCCAGATCCTGGCCCCCCCCTATGTGAAATGGTAATGGGGTACATTGTACCTCTACCATTTCACCCCAAAAAAAATGTCAAAGTGTTAAAAATGACAGTAGCCGGTTTTTGACAAATCTTTTAATAAAATCTTCTTTTCTTCTTTCCTTCGGGTTTCTTCCGCTGCTTCTTTCTTCTCGTCCACATCTTGCCCGACGTGTTCTTCTATCTTCTCCGTCCGTCCTTCAGCCTTCTGGTCCCGCATCTTGCCCGTTGTCTTGTCCTGTCTTCTTCTCCGTCCGCCTCCTCGTCCGCATCTTGGGTCTTCTGCGGTGTTCTTCTCGTCCCCGGACCCAGCGTTTGAATTTGATTTGGCCGCCGTTTTCCCGCTCCTGGGACCCGCCCCCCTCTGACGCCACAAGTAAACTCCTTAGAAGGTCATGTGCGTCAGAGGGGGGCGGGGTCACATGAGTGTGACACGGCGGGAACTTCTTCTCCGGGCGGCGCGATTGAAATTGAATTCCCCTGCTGTGTGACGCTCTGCGACCCCGCCCCCCTCTGACGCACATGACCTTCTAAGGAGTTTACTTGTGGCGTCAGAGGGGGGCGGGGTCACATGAGTGTGACACGGCGGGAACTTCTTCTCCGGGCGGCGCGATTGAAATTGAATTCCCCCGCTGTGTGACGCTCTGCGACCCCGCCCCCCTCTGACGCACATGACCTTCTAAGGAGTTTACTTGTGGCGTCAGAGGGGGGCGGGTCCCAGGAGCGGGAAAACGGAGGCCAAATCAAATTCAAACGCTGGGTCCGGGGACGAGAAGAACACCGCAGAAGACCCAAGATGCGGACGAGGAGGCGGACGGAGAAGAAGACAGGACAAGACAACGGGCAAGATGCGGGACCAGAAGGCTGAAGGACGGACGGAGAAGATAGAAGAACACGTCGGACGAGAAGAAAGAAGCAGCGGAAGAAACCCGAAGGAAAGAAGAAAAGAAGATTTTATTAAAAGATTTGTCAAAAACCGGCTACTGTCATTTTTAACACTTTGACATTTTTTTTGGGGTGAAATGGTAGAGGTACAATGTACCCCATTACCATTTCACACAGGGGGGGGTCAGGATCTGGGGGTCCCCTTTGTTAAAGGGGTCTTCCAGATTCTGATAAACCTCCCGCCCGCATACCCCCACAACCACCGGGCAAGGGTTGTGGGGATGAGACCCTTGTCCCCATCAACATGGGGACATCCTCCCCATGTTGAGGGCATGTGGCCTGGTGCGGTTCAGGAGAGAGGGGGGGCCGCACTCTGTCCCCCCCTCTTTTCTGCGGCCGGCCAGGTCAACGTGCTCGGATAAGGGTCTGGTGTGGATTTTTAGGGGGACTCCACGCCATTTTTTTTTCAATTTGGGGTGGAGTTCCCCTTAAAATCCACACCAGACCTGAAGGGTCTGGAATGGATATTTGCCGGGAACCGCACGTCTTTTTTTTTTTTGGTTTTTACGGCGGGGTTCCCCTTAATATCCATTCCAGACCTGAAGGGCCTGGTAATTTAATTTGGGGGAACCCCTACACATTTTTTTGTTTGTTTTATGAATGAATCCCTTTAGAATTGTCAGAGCCGACAATTCATTATAGCCGCGTGTGAATTTTTAAATGACTTTTTTCCTTCTGAATGTCACTTTGTGCAGGGGGAGTTCTAAGTGCGGGAAAAATGCGCTATTTCACATGCTGACATTACACCCCCCCTAGGTACGAAATTTAAAGGAATATTTCACTTTTATTGTTTCACTTTAAGAATTATTAATTTCACTGCTCCCGAAAAAACGGCCGTTTTAAAAAATAAAAAAAGCATTGATACATGTTCCCTGGGGCAGGACTGAGGTCCCCAAACACTTTTTAGGACAAAACTTGCAGATTAGCCTTTAAAATGAACACTTTTGATTTCTCCCATAGACTTCTATAGGGAGTTCGGCGCGGCTTTACATATTAGTTTCAATGCGCCGGCTGCTACGCTGGTTCATGCGCCCAATTAAGCCTCCACCCGGAGTACTAATTAACGCATGAACCAGCGCAGCGCACAGAGCATAGTAAATCAGGCCCATTATGACCACAAAAGTGTCCGTATCAAAAAAAATGGCCTGGTCTGGAAGTGGATAAAGCCTTCCGAGACTGAAGTGGTATTTGTTTGGTAAAAACAAACCTTTATTTCTTTTTAAATAAATAAATATACAGAGTTTGGAATCAAATTGTCAGCTCCGGGGCCTAAATCTGCAATTTGACAAATCTTATTTGCCAGTTGCAAATCTAGTATACTCATTTTGGAAATACATTGTTAGCTTCTGGGCCTAAAAGAGCAACATATTTTACCTCCAAAAATGTAGCTGTTACAATAGTGACAGGGAATATACAGTAGATCGTGCCCTAATTAGTCATGAATCTGAATGTAAGTCTGCTTATGCTCTATTTTAACTAGAAAAATTAAACGTGAAACATTGTTCTTCACTAAGTATGACACCTCCATGTTTCTTAGTTCCTCTTTTTATAAGTCAAACTTATTCCTCTTATGGCAGCCTGCATGCCATGAGAAATGTTTCTCACCCTGAAAAGGTCTGTCAGTTTCTCAGTCTCCACCTCTACCCCCACTCTTATGCAGGCTCTCTCACAGAGAAATGCATTTATGAAAAAAAAAATGATTTCCGAAAAACTTGCAAAAACAAATACGAAGCTGGGAGCAATGAGGTCATGTGATTGTGGGCGGCACAGAGAACAAAGAGAGTTTTGTGAGTGTTTCAAAATACACAGACAGCCAGTGCACACACTTAAATCCGAGCCTCAGACAAGCTTCTCTCCATTCTGAAAGAGACACTGCTGTACCTAAGTATTCTGTTGAGATCTAAAATGTAATTAACACACACAGTGGTCATTCAATAATAAGTTAATTAAAATGTAAGTTCACATATGTAAATTCAACCCTCCTGTTTGAGTGTAATTTTATTATAGAGATTAAGTAGCAGTCTTCTGTCTGGGGTGCAGACATGCTGATCTCACACCTTCTTCCACATATTACCCTTCATTCCCCAGCTTTTCTTACTTCACAATTTGCATACTACAAAGCACAAGACTCCTAACATCAAGCTTTGTCATAAAATTGGGGGATGTTACCATCTGGGAAGACTTACATCAGGGGTCTCCAACCGTTTAAGCTTCCTGAGTCACAATGAAAATAAGGAAATTGTCTCGGAGCCACACATAAAATACACTATCAATAAGGATAGCTAATGAGCAGAAAAAGTTGAGCAGTTAAAGTAGAACTATAGGCAACACTTTTATTTTTATTTTGGATAGAGCAAGGAAGGGTTATAAACCATATCAGATTTTTGTTTGCCATCTGTGTCCCATTGTGAATATTTACCTTCACTTCCCTGCAAATTAAGAGTATTTGGGGACGCCCAGGTCACAAGAACTAGTGTCCCCATTGGAAGATTTCACCTCTATTACTTTTCTGGGGACAACCCAAAATTTGGGATTTTCTTTTTCTTTCACTATCAATGATATTTACATAGTTACATAGAGGGTAAGGTTGAATAAAGACAATAGTCCATCCAGTTCAACCTGTGTAGGTTTACTTGTGTCGGTGTCGACAATTATTTCCCATATCCCTGTATGTTGTGTTCTTTAGGATGTACATCCAAGAGTCTTTTTAAAAAAATCAATATTCCTCGCTGGCACCACCAATTGTGGAAGAGAGTTCCACATCCTTATCGCCCTGACAGTTAAAAACACCCTGCACAGGGGGTTAAATTGCTTCTCCTCCAATCTCATTGTGTGGCCCCCATGTCCTCTTAGACTCCCTGGGACTAAATCGTTTTCTACCTATTCTGGGATCACCATTAAGATATTTGTAAATTGCTATCATGTCTCCTCTCAATCGTCTCTTCTCCAGCAAGAATACATTTAGTGCTTGTAGTCGTTCCTCATAATTGAGGTCCTCTAGTCCCCTTATTAATTTTGTTGCCCTTCTTTGGACTCTCTCCAGCTCCAGCACATCCCGTTTAGGGACTGGTGGCCAGAACTAGGTGGAATACTTCACGCTTGGCCTAACCAGAGTTTTATAACGTGGTGGGATTATAGTTTTATCTCTGGTGTAAGTCCCCATTTTTATACATGCTAATATTCTGCCAGCTTTGGTAGCTGCAGCTTGACATTGCATGCTATTTCTCAGTCTGTCTTCTACTAGGATCCCCAGATGTTTCTCCATTCTTGATTCCTCCAGAGCTTCTCCCTATAGTGAGTAGCTTGCGTTTATGTTTTTAGCCCCCAAGTGCATTACCTTACATTTCTCCACATTAAACCTCATCTGCCATGTAGTTGCCCACTCCATTATTTTGTTTAGGTAACAATTCTATATCATGATGTGAAGTTATTGCCCTGCTTATTTTTGTGTCTGTCATGGACCTTGGAATGCAGAAGTGCTCCTCCTTGAAAGCTGTTACACAGTGGGGGGTCTTCTTCCCTGTCTTAAAGCTCCAGACGGCTCCATTGTTCTGTCTGGCTATTGTGTACATTTATTGCCCCCTGGGGCTTCTGTCTCATTACACATAACAGTCCCTCCATTCAAGCTATCGGACCAATCCCTGCTGACTCATTTTAAAGTACTCATTTGCATGGCTAAGGAGGACCTGAAGGAGGACTATGTGTACTTTACAATTGACCAATAGGAAAGCGATTGTTGGGGGCGGGATGTTCCAAATTCTGTTTAAAAGTGTGTTGTGTACTTCCAATAAAGGTCTTCCTGTTTGAACTTACATACAGCCTGCCTGGTGTTTGTTCTAATGGATTGCGAACGGCACATAGCTGTAGTTCGGATCCCGGAGCCTTGGATGACCGAACCATCAGATGTTGCAATCTGCAAGCTGACTCAATAGTAGCAGAGGAGTGTCGGGAGAGCGGAAGCGAGCGAGCGAGCAAGGGTCTCGTTACATTCCAATGTAACGAGACCCTTGCTCGCTCGCTTCCGCTGGGGAACAAAACCGCACATACGGTCTCCCGGGAATAAAAACAGAGTGGGAACAGCTGTCTGCACTCCTCTGATCCGGGGGTGGGTTGCAGATATTGGGGGGATATGAATAATCCTCTGCCCTGATGCCAGCGCTTCAGCTGGTAGGGAACATAGGCTGGTAGGGCTATGCATTTGGGGAGGAAAAGGTACTTGCTTTTCTCCTGGTGTAGTTACCAGCCGCTGAGAAGTTATCTTGCAGGGACTATCTCCCGGATTCTTGATCTCTTGTTCTGATGCTGGGCAGAGACCATCATCGCTCTGTCCTGTAGCCAGCACTTCTGCCGGGGGGATAAACATTGGGGTAGTGTCCAAGTGCTGGGGAGGGAGAATTGCTTCCTCTACTCCCGGTGGGGATATCTGCGGTTGGGGAAACAGCTCACGCAGGTCATCTCTCAGACTCTCCGGATCCAACTCTTTTTCTGATGCGGGGCAGATTACAGTGGTACTCTGCCCTGTAGCCAGCGCTTTTGCTGGGGGGATAAACATTGGGGTAGTGTCCAATTGCTGGGGAGGGAGAATTGCTTCCTCTACTCCCGGTGGGGAGATCTGCTGTTGGGGAAACAGCTCACGCAGATCATCTCTCAGACTCTCCGGAGCCAATTCTTTTTCTGATTCTGGGCAGATGCCAGGGGCACTGGACCCTAATGGATTGCGAACGGCACATAGCTATTGTCCCCCCCCCCTCATTTATAGCACACTGACAACTCATTGGACCTCTTGGTGGGCCCTGAGGACTGGAACCTTGATCATTTTAAGGGTGATACTGTACTAAGGTCCTACAAAAGCTCCAGAAGATGCCACGATTGTGGTAAAACATGTAGAGGCAACCACTTTTTGTATTGTGACCACAGGGCTTTTTTTTGTTCTGTTTTTTTTTTTTTAATGCCACGATTGTGGTAAAACATGTAGAGGCAACCACTTTTTGTATTGTGACCACAGGGCTTTTTTTTGTTCTGTTTTTTTTTTTTTTAATAAATACATTTTCTCCTTTTAACTGTTTGTTTAATAATACAATTTAGAATTTTGTAATATCAATTTCAATTGATTTCTTTTCATCTCCAAACTCCCATTGTTTATTGGTATATTTTAAGGGAGGTGGTGCCTGTAGTGAATTCTCCAGTCTCTAAGACTTTTTTTCTCTTTAATAAGACTTTTTATGTTACAGTTTAACCACTCGGGTTTACCTTTGCTCTTCTATATTTATTGCCCATTGGAATGAACTACTTTGTTTAATATGTTCAAATTTTTCTTCGGCCGCATTTAAACACAAGTCTAAATACATTTTTACAAAATATTCCAAAATGGGCCACAGGTTGTACACCACTGACTTACATAGCTTCCTATAAACATACTTTTTAACAATTTAAAATAATAATAATGTCTGGAGCAAACTGATGTATTGGTAAAATACAGTCTCAAAGTTCCATACGTCGCACTCACTGAAGTTATCACTGAGCTTTCTTCGCCTATTGGCTCATGTGCACTTCCAAAAAGCTTCACTGGCCCTTATTGCCATTTCTTCCTCTCAAAGACACAGTCTTTCTATACTAGCGAGAAACAGAAGGGAGATCCCCTAGTGGACTTTAAGGCACACATATATATTGGTGCCTTTAAAGTCCACTAGGGGATCTCCCTTCTGTTTCTTGATTCATTAATTGGATATGGCATTATTTCTTAGAGACGACTACCGATAACATTTTTGTTGTTCTATACTAGCGATTACAGAAGCAGATATTAAAATTAACCCAAGTACTGTGTTCAATTTAAAAGTACTTTTAGAGCTAAACTCTACTCAGCCATAAACATGTATAGTATTAGTATGCGGTCCCTCACTTCCTCCCTATCGGCTTAAATGCTTGTCTAGTCCAGTAAAAGTTTCAAGCAAAAGGAATACCTTCAAATAAAAGGATTTACCTTATTCCTTGGTCCCCTGGCAGCTTTCTTCTGCTTTCCTCCACTCTCTTTCACTCCCACACTCTGCTACCACAATGTGGGAAGGCCCCACGTTAAGTGAAGACCACTGTCACTTACAACTCAGTTTTAATGACTGACTCAAGCTAGCTTTATACTTTTTTGGAATGAATACAGTACATATCTGCATTAAATTATATTTTTATATCTGATAATATTTCAGCTTTAAAGTATAACTAAACCCAGAAACAGAAATGTAACATATTGAACGTTACCAGTCTTTAGATGTAGTCACTTACATTAGTTTTTAGTTTTCAGTTCAACCCAGAGTTAAAACAAAAAATGTATGGTAAAACCTGTTGATTTTGCTAGAAATGCAGTGTCATTGCCATTTACTGTAAAAAGAACTGGAAGTGAAAACAATGTTATGGAAGGAAGCACAAAGAGCAGCTAGGGGTACACTAAACAGTAAGAGGACAGACAAAGCAGCAAGGAGGCTTTTTGATTATTAATGGAGCACAATGACCACCAATGTTATGGTGGAAAAACAACACCAACAGTTATAGGACACTCGCCACAATCCACGATCATGGGGGAAACAAACTCCTGTTTACTGAAATCTGCAAACTGTTCTGTGCATTAATCCTGGCCCCTGCACGCTGACTAACAATTTTGGAGCTGTTTGTACTATCCTGGCATTTTAGGACCATAAGAATTGTGATAGGCAGTCAGAACATCAGAGTTTTTTTTTATTTTTTATTGTTGGTTGCCTTTTATTACTAAAGTCAGTAGTTATTAAATACACCAAAACATCAAAAATTACCTGTAATAAAGGGGATATACAGGCTAGTATTTACAGTATATTAAAAAAGTGAGTACACCCCTCAAATTTTTGTAAATATTTTATTAAAGCTTTTTATGTGACAACACTGAATAAATGACACTTTGCTACAATGTAAAGTAGTGAATGTACAGCTTGTATAACAGTGTAAATTTGCTGTCCCCTCAAAATAACTCAACACTCAGCCATTAATGTTTAAACCACTGGCAACAAAAGTGAGTACACCCCTAAGTGAAAATGTCCAAATTTGCCCCAAAGTGTCAATATTCTGTATGACCACCATTATTTTCCAGCACTGTTTTAAAGTGGTAGTATTTCACTTACAGGTAAGCCTATAATAAGGCTTACCTGTAAGTATAAAAAATATCTCCTAAACCTGTACGGTTTAGGAGATATTCCCCTCGCAATGCGCCACTGACTGCAGCGGCGCATGCGCAGCGGGGATCTTCGGCTAAAGGCCCGGCAGCCGCCGGACCTTGCCGGACAGAAGTCTCCCGTGCTCATGCACGGGAGAGACGTCATCGCCGCTCCAGCCAATCACAACGCTGGAGCGGCGATACCCGTAAGACACGCCGAGGAAAGATGACATCTCCCTCGGCGTGGACCAGGTAAGTTCCCCTAACCTCGTTCCAAGGTAAGTATTTCATAATGAGCTAGTATGCAGTGCATACTAGCTCATTATGGCTTTTGCTTTACAGGTATGAAAAAAACCCAGCAGCGGCTTTACTACCGCTTTAACCCTCTTGGGCATGGAGTTTGCCAGAGCTTTATAGGTTGCCACTGGAGTCCTCTTCCACTCCTCGATGATGTTATCACGGAGCTGGTGGATGTTAAAGACCTTGTGCTCCTCCACCTCCAGTTTGAGGATGCCCCACAGATGCTCAATAGGGTTTAGGTCTGGAGACATGATTAATTAATCACCTTCACCCTCAGCTTCTTTAGCAAGGCAGTGATCATCTTGCAGGTGTGTTTGGTCTCCAAAGGGAGGGGATCACATGTTGGCATTCATGGTTCCCTCAATGAACTGTAGCTCCCCAGTGCCAGCAGCACTCATGCAGCCCCAGATCATGACACTCCCACCACCATGCTTGAATGTAGGCAAGACACACTTGTCTTTGTACTCCTTACCTGGTTGCCGCCACACACACTTGACACCATCTGAACCAAATACGTTTATCTTGATCTCATCAGACCACAGGACATGGTTCCAGTAATCCATGTCCTCAGGGCTTTTTTTTCTCAAACAATACCTGCTGGAACTCAACCACGGCCCCCCAAAACCTCTCCACCCACACACACCCTCCAAATCACATCAAATAGTGGTCGGTCAAATTTCACGAACAGTAGGAGGGTCTTAAAGGGGCGTTAAATACCAGGATTGCATTACACACAGAGTTCAGAGTTGTCATTTGTAAACACAGAAACTTGACTTCTGTGTTTCTGTGTTTAAAAGTGATTGTGGTGAGCAGCCCCCCCCCCAAGGGTCTGAGCCAGTGGTGGTGGAACTGAGTTCCACCAAGTTCCCCCTGAAAAAAGCCCTGCATGTCCTTAGTCTGCTTGTCTTCAGTAAATTGTGTGTGGGCTTTCTTGTGCATCATCTTTAGAAGAGGCTTCCTTCTGGGATGACAACTATGCAGACCAATTTGATGTAGTGTGTGGCGTATGGTCTGAGTACTGACAGGATGAATCCCCACCCCTTCAACCTCTGCAGCAATGCTGGCAGCACACATACGTCTATTTCCCAAAGACAACCTCTGGATATGACGCTGAGCACATGCACTCAACTTCTTTATGGCGAAGCCTGTTCTGAATGGAACCTGTCCTGTAAAACCGCTGTATGGTCTTGGCCACTGTGTTGCAGCTCAGTTTCAGGGTCTTGGCAATCTTCTTATAGCCTAGGCCATCTTTATGTAGAGCGATAATTCTTTTTTTCAGATCCTCAGAGAGTTCTTTGCCATGAGGTGCCATGTTGTAACAGCACTGGTGAACGGAGTGAACCACAACTGCGGTTAGCAAGGATTTCAATGCGATTCTCTATGCGACAACTCAGTATTGGGCCCCAGGCATCACGCCTCGCAACAGGAGTTAGGTGGATCTATACATCATCTCTGTGTCACATAAAGAAAGGCGTTGAGCTACTAAGCATGGATGCATTACAACATGCGACCAAAGCTTAGTGATTAAAATTATATTATGTTCCAAAAGGTTGTAATGCACAATTGTACGCTAGTGGTTATGAGTATTACATAGTGTTGTGCATTAGACGATTTAAGGGAGAAGGTATACGATACTTCAACCCTTAGCATAGGAAGTTTAGGTGAACATGTTCCGCAACTTTAGGGCATGTGCCCATATACAAGTAGCACTTATGTCAGCACGTAGTAAATATGCGTTGTAGCGACAAATGATAGTGGCATAAGAAAGGTAATATAGTTCAGGTACTTTGAGGGTATACGTAGTAATACACAAGTTGTACTGGCAACTAATAGTAACGTATAAGAGGCAATATAGCTCAGGTACTTTGAGAGTAAATATAGTAGTTAGGAGCTGTAGTAGCAACCATTAGTTATATATGAAAGGTGAATAGCTCAGGGTATTTGAGTGTAGATGTGCCTTTAACATATTCCTTAGCAGACAGTCCTATAACACAACAGTATATCCTAGATATGTAGAGCAGCAGTAGACATGATAAGCAATAGCAATTGTATAGCTTGTATATAAGTAGCAGGTTTGCTATAGCACTACAAATAACAGAATAACAACTTATCCGTTTTGCTGGCTTCAGTATAGGTACTAGGGATCCTGTGGTGAAGTATGTTCAGCAAGGCCTCAAGGTTGTAGTAAGTGCAACAACACTAAAGGAGTATTGGTAAAAAGATGAGGGATGGACAGCCGCACTCCAAACCAAACAGGTTGTCTTTATTCAAATCAACAGCAAGAACACAGCAGATCACAGCAAAGAACAGGAGAATACCGACGTTTCGCACTGGCTTCAGTGCTTATTCATGGCTGAGCATGGGGAGCGATGCCGTCCAGGGATTGCTGGGAGTTGCAGTACCTCTGTAGTGTTAATAGTGGATGCCTCCAAAGCCTAGAAAGGCTGGTAGCCTAGCCAGCTATGGCCGAAAATAATAGAACAGGAATCTTGTGTAAGATCAATGCCTTTTATAGGCTGGAGAGCTGCAGGTCCAGGTACAGTGCATACAGCACTGAATTCATGCAAAGTGCCATGTGCGGCGCACTGCCACGTTCCAGGCTAGAACGCATCACGGCGCCGGGCAATGACGTCATCGTGCGAGCGGCGTATGCGTTCCAGCATTGAACGAATTATGGCGCCGAAAGCGCCTGTCACCAGCAAGAGAAGGGCGCAGAGCGCCTGTCACAACAGGGAACAGGCGGCGCCTGTTACACATGTTGAGCTTCCAGTGACCAGTATGAGAGAGTGAAAGTGATACACCACATTTAACACACCTGTTTCCCATTCAAACCTGAGACCATGTAGTACTAATGAGTCACAGCACACCGAGGACGGAAAATGGCCTATCGGGCCAAATTTGGGCATTTTCTCTTAGGCCTTGTACACACGGCCAGACATGTCCGATGAAAACGGTCCGCGGACCGTTTTCATCGGACATGTCTGCTGGGAGGTTTTGGTCTGATGTGTGTACACACCATCAGACCAAAATCCCCGCGGACAGAGAACGCGGTGACGTATACGACACCGACGTTCTCTGACGCAGAAGTTCAATGCTTCCACGCATGCGTCGAATCAATTCGACGCATGCGTGGGATTTCGGGCCGCTGGTTATACGTCATAACCAGCGGACCGATGAGTCATACTAACCATCGGACATGTCCGACGGACAGCTTTCCAGCGGACAAGTTTCTTAGCATGCTAAGAAACTTTTGTCCGCTGGAAACCTGTCCGCTCGGCCGGAAAAATGTCCGCTAGGCCCTACACACGGTCGGACATGTCCGCGGAAACTGGTCCGCGGACCAGTTTCAGCGGACATGTTCGGTCGTGTGTACAAGGCCTTAGGGGTGTACTCACTTTTGTTGCCAGTGGTTTAGACATTAATGGCTGTGTTGAGTTATTTTGAGGGGACAGCAAATTTACACTGTTATACAAGCTGGACACTCACTACTTTACATTGTAGCAAAGTGTAATTTCTTCAGTGTTGTCACATGAAAAGATAGAATAAAATATTTACAAAAATGTGAGGGGTTTGTTCCCTGCTCCAACGGTATGTTCTCTTTTTTTAATGTAACAACATCTATATTAATGCATACAATATATTACTATTCGATAATCAAAACTATTAACTAAAAGTTGTACTAGAAGCTATTGCAAAATTGGGATAAGCTGCAATGTGGTTTAAGCAGCGCAAGGGACTTAAGTGAGAAAGGGAATTTCTACCACAAGAGGTAGAAAAAACACTGATAAAGAAAAAATTAAACCACACGTGAATGTGAATAGCTGCCGGTACCAAATACTCAAAATACCAAAGTAAAAGAAACAATTAAAATAAAACAAGTACAGCGCTAAAACATATAAGTGACCACCAAAAATAATTAAAAATTGATTGGAAATGAATGAATGAATAAACTGTGAAAGAGAACAATAATGTTCAAAAAAGTCCAAAAAATATATTAATCCACATCCACATAATGAAAGAAGTTCATGAATAATAGTGTTGAGAAAGAAATCCTCCACCGAAAGGGACACCCGATAAATAAAGATGCAGTCTCCTTACCAGATGGAAAGACCGGTATTGCAGCGGTCTTATGGGGCCCAGGGATGTTTAAAAGTCTTCCCTATAAGACTACCTCTGAAGCTGGAACGAATCTCAGACTGTATGCGTGCCACCAATAAGTATCACTTCAAGCTCCCATGCAATGAAAAATGATGGGAAACCACATAGTGTAATTTAATTGTAGTTTAATAGGATAAAGATGTGCACTTACAGTTAGTTGAAAACAATACAGCGTATAGATATATATAATGGAGTGGCGTCTCCTCTGTGTTTCCTCCGTTTGCTCACACTCCGTCGCCGTGTATCTCCGTGTAGTGCGTGATGACGTCACAAGCTAGGCCTAGCTTGTGACGTCATCACGCACTACACGGGGATGACGTCATCACGCACTACACGGAGATACACGGCGACGGAGTGTGAGCAGATGGAGGAAACACAGAGGAGACGCCACTCCATTATATCTATCTATACGCTTTTTTCTCGCCGCGAATCGGGGTGTTTTTTTTCCTGCGGTTTTCCTATGGGAAACACTGCGAGGGAGCATACACACGACCGGTTTTCCCGACCAAAGTTCTCCTGGCAGTTTTCCTGTTGGGAAAACCGGCCGTGTGTACAGGGGAAAAGGGACCAAGCCAGTTCTCGTTTTCCGGCGGGTCTTTTGACCGTCGGGAAAACCGATCATGTGTACTAGGCATTAGTCTTCAATACATTTTTAACATTTACTGGGTTAAGTGTCAGGTTAAATTTTAGGATTAAGTGTTAAAAATTCCCAATGTTTCTGCAAAACGCCTCCCCCAAATCCTTGGTACTCACCTTGCCTGTCCTCCTTCATTGCCTTGTAGGCCATTCTCCTCTGGTACTGAAATCAGTGGTGTTGGCAAACCCAGTGGAACCAGGTGCTGGCCTAGGTAGAAGTGCCATAAAAGTGTTGGGTAGTATCGCCAGCTATGACAAAGAAAGAAGCAGAGAAGGAGCAAAGGCATACATATGCTCAGTGGATGAAATTTTACAGAGATACCTTCACTTTGTGCTGCATGGACAAGGTAACAGTGTATTTTTCAGGATTAATTAAGTGTTAGGTTAGGGGTCTGTCACTGGAGGGAAGGGGGCAAACTGCAGGTATGAAGTGCGGACACCTATTGGTAATGTGCCTGCAGCAGCTTCTCAAATCTTCTTGTAACAGACAAATCTCAGGCCATTCTGACAGGGAAAGATTTTTTACTTCCTGATAGCCCCTTTCTACCTCCTGTACATTCCAATTGGCCAGAGAGGCTGCCCATCATAGTGATGGATCAATATTAATGTATGGGAGTAGGGCGTAATGCCAAGCTTTATCACTATTTGGAAATGCACAGGCTTTGCCTGTTGAAACCAACCATAACAGGAGGTGTCTGCACCTCACACCTGCAGTAGCTTCCCCTTTTTTCCTGTGACAGTCTCTTTAGGTTAAATATCAAAGGCTAAATCAATTCTTTTGGAAAAAATAAAAAGTCTGGAAGAGTCTGGAAAGCATTACACCAATGACCGATGGATGGAAGGTGCAATACACAGGCTCCTGCAGATTTGCTATGCAGTTGCTGGTCCGTACTGAGTCAATAGACTACCAGTGCAATGACATCACTACACTTGTGTTCCATTGAGAACTACGAGTCCCTCTGTCTCACAATTTCCTCTGAATGAATGATGTAGCTGTGCAGGCAGAGCCACGCACAGCTGTGCCAATTTAACATTTGATAGGAGCAGACAGGGATAAGAACCCCTGGCTTTTGTAATGTTGGGGGTGGTTTGAGTTTGGGGGCTGCAGACTCTGATTATGTTTCATGTTACACCCTATATATGGGTATGACATATAATACGGTCATAAAGATGGGGCTAGCCTTTAAAGGGGTTGTAAAGGTTTGTTTTTTATTTTCTAAATAGGTTCCCTTAACCACTTAATCCCCGGACCATATTGCTGGTCAAAGACCAGAGCCCTTTTTGCGATTCGGCACTGTGTCGCTTTAACTGACAATTGCGCGGTCGTGCGACGTGGCTTCCAAACAAAATTGACGTCCTTTTTTCCCCACAAATAGAGCTTTCTTTTGGTGGTATTTGATCACCTCTGCGGTTTTTAGTTTTTGCACTATAAACAAAAATAGAGCGACAATTTTGAAAATTTTTTTTATTTTTTACTTTTTGCTGTAATAAATATCCCCCAAAAATATATAAAAAAACTATTTATTTCCTCAGTTTAGGCCGATACGTATTCTTCTACATATTTTTCGTAAAAAAATCATAATAAACGTTTATTGATTGGTTTGCTCAAAAGTTATAGCGTTTACAAAATAGGTGGTAGTTTTATGGCATTTTTATTAATATTTTTTTTACTAGTAATGGCGGCGATCAGCGATTTTTTTTCGGTACTGCGAAATTATGGCGGACACTTCGGACACTTTTGACACATTTTTGGGACCATTGCCATTTTTATAGCGATCAGTGCTTATAAAAATGCATTGGATTACTATAAAAATGCCACTGGCAGGGAAGGGGTTAACACTAGGGGCGGGGAAGGGGTTAAGTATGTTCCCTGGGTGTGTTCTAACTGTAGGGGGGGGTGGACTCACTAGGGGAAATTACTGATCGCTGTTCATACATTGTATGAACAGACGGTCAGGCATTTCTCCCTCTGACAGGCGGGTGATCGCACCCGCTGGGCACACGCGTCAGGATCAGGGACGAGCGGGTGGCGCGCGCGCCCCTAGTGCCCGCTTCGCGAGGTGAAGTAGAGCTACGTGCTCTCGCGCAGGGGAGCCGACCTGCCGTCGTATAACTGCGGAGACTGGCCGGCAAGTAGTTAAGCTAGTGCATTGTTGGTTCACTTACCTTTTCCTTCAATTTCCCTTCTAAATGTTTTTTTTCTGTGTCTGAATTTCTCACTTCCTGTTCCTCCTTAGTAAGCTTGCCCCCATCATCCGAGCTGTTCTGGCTGGGGGTTAGTCAGCCAGAACAGCTTACTGAGGAGGAACAGGAAGTGAGAAATTGCAATCAAAGAAAAAAAAAACCTTTAGAAGGGAAATCGAAGGAAAAGGTAAGTGAACCAACAATGCACTAGCTTAAAGGAACCTATTTAGAAAATAAAAAACTAACCTTTACAACCCCTTTAAGGTTACTTTAGATGTTAAGGATTAATTTTCAGGGCTGGGTTAATTTTAGGTGTTGGGGGCAAGGTTGAGGGTCAGGTTTAGGGATCAGGTTAAGTATTAGACTTCAGGTGAAGGTAGGAGTAAGTTTTCAGGCCAAGTTACAGGTCAGAGATGTGTTTTTTTTCTGTGCTAAAAGCCGCACATAGAGAACTGCAATTACCAGACTCCTGGGACTGAAAACCAAAACAAAATAATATAGGAAGGATATATAAAAGTGTGTGGAGATAAATAATACCTATCTATGTAACTTTCTAAAGATGATGTTACATTTTTTATAATAGTAAACCCATTTGCAAGAACATCAACATTTGTATGTGAAAGGAAGCAAAACTTAAAATATTGAATTAAAGTTGAGCATATCATCCTGTTTTGGGTAACATTTTGGCTTTTCGTGAACAAAAAGCACCCCTTGTTTCGTATGATTGAAAAGTAGACTTAAATCTTGAGGCAGGGTTTTAAATAGCACCTTGAACTTGTAAATACAAGCATTTATTTATGGATCTCTCTCCTAGAACCTGCTTATTACAGCCGCATAAACTCCCACATTGTCCCCAGAGAGGAAACTCAGACATACTCCAGAGAGACTTCCAAACCAAGGAGTGAGAGAAGAGCAAGCAGTGAAAGCTAGGCAAACGCACAGAGAGCCATAGAAAAAGTGAAGGACGGAAAAGGGATCCAGGAGGCTTGAAGGTATGTGTAAAAGGGAATAAATTGGAATAGTCTGCACAAAATTAAGTAATTGTAACAAAAAGGTGCAGGGGGAGGCAGAGATCCACGAGTCAGACAGCCATAAGGAGGGGGGGCGAAACAGGAACGGAAAGACAGAAATCAAAATATTGGCATTTAAAGGAAATAGATGAAGAAGAAGAGAGAAGACTGAAAAGCAGTGAATACTGGTAAGTCTAAAAGAAGTTAAATAAGAACTTTCAGGACAGTTAGCACCAGCATCAAAGCAATAACATTAAGTGATGGCATTAGGCTGCTAGTAGTTCGGAATGGACAGTTTTTTATGTGGTTAGAAAGAAATAGATTGCATAAGAACATATGAAGCGCACTGTATAGGGTGACTGTGATTCACAAATGAAGTTCTGAAACATTACATGTATTACTGCAGACTGTATTGAATTGCAATTTATTTTTCCTACCGTAGTGCATTCTTTAATATTATACTAAATAACCGCTGACTTATTTTTCTTGGATGTAATGGAACTGGAATATGGAACTGGATTTATGTGGGCTACTAAGGCTGACATGCTTCCAAATAATTACTTGTGCCTGCCTTTCACTGGTTTCAATACTTCTTAAGTCACTGAAAAGAACAAGCATGCAGTAAGTGAAGTCAGAACCCCTGATCGGCATACTTGTCAAAGGTTTGTGACTCCAAGTACTGAGGCTAGAGAAAGTCAGACAAGCAGGATTTTCATAAGCTCAGCAGTGACAGCCTACACATTCAGCAGGGGCTAGCTTAATTTGATCAGTGTGTGGTAGTCCCTGCTAGATAGAAGTCATTCGTTTGATTGACTTCTGTCAAAGAGACCTGTAGACCTGCAGCCACTGACCAAAGTAATAATGACTAGACATGTGCACACTGAAATATTTTGTTTCGTAATTTCGTTTTCGTCCGAAAAATAAATTTATTTAGTTACTCCCGAAATTTGTTTTTATTTATTTCGAATCTGTCATTGAAGGCTTATGGTGTCTGTCGAATGTTCTAAGAAGAAGAAGGGAAAAAAAAATTCGACAGAATCTTTAAAAAAAATAAAAATTTGACTCTTCATGTCTCTCTATGTCGAATCTTCATGTCTCTCTATGTCAAATCTTTTCTCTTTACGTAGAATAATATTGGACTAATAGAGTTAAGGTTAGGCACAATTAAGGTCAAATCTGTCATTGAAGGCTTATGGTGTCTGTCGAATGTTCTAAGAAGAAGAAGAAGAAGAAGAAGAAAAAAAAAAAAAGAAGATTCGACAGACACCATAAGCCTTCAATGACAGATTTGACCTTAAATGTGCCTAATTTTAATAAAATAAAAAAAATTTGATTCTTCATGTCTCTCTATGTCGAATCTTCATGTCTCTCTATGTCGAATCTTTTCTCTCTATGTCGAATCTTCATGTCTCTATAATGTCGAATCTTTTCTCTCTATGTCAAATCTTTTCTCTCTATGTCGACTCTTCTTCATGTCTCTATAATGTCGAATCTGTTCTCTCTATGTCGAATCTTTTCTCTTTATGTAGAATAATATTGGACTAATAGAGTTAAGGTTAGGCACATTTGACCGCAACGAAAACAAAAATAAAGCATTTGTTTATGTCGGATCTTTCGTTATCGTTTGTTAAACCGATAACGAAAATACCTGAAATTCAAACGAAAATGCATTCGGACGAAAACGAATGCACATGTCTAATAATGGTTGGTGTCAGAATGCAATCTCCCTGCAGGGGAATTGACCCATCCATCTCTAACTGTGTATGCTAGTTTGAGTATACGTTTCCTTAACTTGACAGTGCAGAGAGACATGTGCAATAATCAATACCACCCCATCAGATTTCACCTTTAATTGTTTTAAAAAAAAATGTAAAAAAATGAAAGATACTTGTTGATTAGTGCCTACATTGCAACAGGCTGAACTCATTATACATAGTTACATAGTGCATATCGGTGCATTTTGTGCATGAATTTTGTGTTTTCAGATGCTCAGACCTTTGCTTACTCATGTTGTTTCCTGCACAATGCTCCATTCATCCTAAAGAATAATAGATTTCCACTGCCAATTACAGCTGACAAAGTTGGTACATAACTGCAATCACAGATCTTAATGCCCATAAAAGGGCAACCTTACTGCCCTATTCACACTTTATTGCTTATTAAAATAATTTTGGAATAGATTGTTTGAGCTTTCAACAAGAAAGGCGAAAGTTAAAGGGGTTTTAAACCCTCAAGGTTTTTCAACTTAATGCATCTATTCATTAAGGTAAAAAAAAAACCTGTGCTGCAGCTGCCCCCCAGAGCTCCCCCGTTTACTTACCTGAACCCAGACTTTCCAGCGGCGGGAATGAGCACACTAACTCCAGCCGGTGTCTTGGGTCCTGATTGGATAGATTGATAGCAGGGCAGCCTCCGAGTCCTGCGGTCTGTGTCAATAGACGCAGCAGCAGGGCACGGGAGTGCGCCCACATGAGTGCCCTGAGGGAGAGTGACTCTCCAACTGGGCACTCAAGAACAGGAGGAGCCAGGCGCACCGCTGAGGGAACCCAGAAGAGGAGGATCGGGGCCACTCTTTGCAAAACCATCTGCACAGAGGAAGTAAGTATAACATGTTTGTTTAAAAAAAAAAACGCAAACCTTTAGTTACCCTTTAATGGATAAAACCCACAGACAAAAATGTAATGCACTGTATGTAATATATTGCAACTTACAGTCCTTGTAAGGACATGTGCTGGCTGCTTTAGTTTTATTTTTTTCAAGCTAAGAATGCTTTCAGCAAATAGAGATGTAGCGTTACTCCCATAGGAGCCGCAGGGATTACTTTACAAGATTGGGGATACAGTGTTGGCAAGCACTACTATAGGAAAAACATTTGTGGGGGAACTTATTGCAAAAGGAGCAGTGTGACCAGGCAGTGATAAAAGTGAATAGAATTCTGTGATGCATCACTAAGGGATCACCAGCAGGAGGAAGAAGGTTCTAATTCCCCCTATATACATCTTTATTGCGACCTCATTTAGAATACTGTGTCCAATTCTGGAGACCTCACTTACACAAAGATATTGATAAAATAGAACGAGTCAAGAGACATTTAACAAAAATGGTGAATGGTCTGGGGGATAAAACATATTGAGAGTGACTTCAGGAACTTAATATGTACAGTCTGGAGGAAAGAAGCTAAATGGGAAACATGATTGAACCCTTTAAATACATTAATGGGGTGAATAAGGTTCAGGAGGGCAGTTTTTTCCAATATGAAACCAAAATCAAGAACACGGGGACATGACCTCAAACTAACTGGAGGAAAGTTCAAAACGAATCTTAGAAAGTAATATTTTACTGAAAGGGTAGTTGGTGCTTGGAATACACTACCAGCAGAGGTAGCAAGTCAGTCAACAGTTTATAGCTTTAAACATGCTTGGGACAAACTTAGTTCTATACAAACAAAAGGCAAAACAAACAAACAAAAAAAAAAATGGGCAGACTCGATGGACTATTCGGGTATTTTTTCCTGTTAATTTTGTATGTTTCTATGTCCGGGTCTTCCCAAATTCAGCCCCACAGCCAGGCACTAGACATGCATTCTTTTTCATCCGAATGCATTTTCATCAGAATTTTGGGGATTTTCATGTTCGTTTTAACAAACAATAACAAACATGCAGAACCTAAAATTCAAAAAAAAATATGCTTTATTTTCGTATCCATTATATTTTCGTATCGTTGTGACAACAGTTTGATATAGATAGATAGAAGATTCAACATGACAGTGACAATGGTGATCTGTGTCTATCAAACCTGCGGTTGAATGTGTCTAACCTAACTCTATTAGTCCAAGTTTTTTCGACATAGAGAGTAAAGATTCACTATAGCGACATGAAGATTCGACGAACATTTACAGTCAAATGCTCCACCCATAGGCTATAGAAGAATTCTAATATTGTTTGACTAGTAATAATAATTAATAATTATAATTATACCTCAGACAGGAGGCTCATATCTTATGCATTATCTTTCTTTAATAATGCCCATAGCAGAAATACAGTAAACATTTATTGTAACTTAAAAGAAAAAATTCAAAGAACTACCCTTCCCAGCAGTCCCTGGGCCAGTGTAGCCCCTCCCAGACCGTAGTCTATATAAGGGACTGTCTGAGGTAACCTCTTCCTCTTTCTTTCTGCTCATGGCAGAGCACAATCCCCCGTTTCTGCGCTTTATTTCTGTCTGCCTGACACCGGACCGGTGTCAGGCAGATATGTTTGAGAGGCCACGTTTGTTTGTTTCCAATTTCTTTGACGTCGGAGCACTGCGGCGTCCGTGCGGGATCCGCGCTGTTTTTCATTCGCTCCCTCGGCGGGCGCCATGCCTGGGCAACTGTCCCCCCCCTCCCTCCCCACGCTCCCCTTCGCGCGCTCAGGTGGGGGGCGGGGTCTCCGCCGCGGCCGCTCCTCTCCTCTCTTTCGGTGCCTCTCTCGGTATCGAGAGCGAGACGGGGGAGAACGGTTCTCATCGACCGTTCCGTCCCTCACAACCTCGGGCCAATAAGAACTCCAGAGGCCGTAGTCTCGCGAGACTTCCCTCTGGAGTTAGAATCTCCTCAGGCTCCCCTCACACCGCAGGATGTCCTTCCCAGCGGTGTCGTAGCCAGGAACCTGCTGCTGTTTCACCATGCTTTCAACCACTAGATGGCAGTACATCTTTTCAGATATATATATATATATATAAATATATATATTTCATTCCAATGAATCAATATCTAATAAATAAATTAATTAATTAATTAAATTAAATAATTTAAATAACCGAATCTACAATAAATAATTCAATATATACTCAAATTATATTTCTGGGGAATTTATTCCCTAGAACATATACCTTATTTATCCGAATAAATAAATAATCAATATGTAGATAGATCAATAAATCAATAAATTAAATAAAGAAATTATAGCATGTTTATCTCCAGGGAATTTATTCCCTACAACATACTCCTAATAAATAATGAATTAAATAACTATCTAAGGATTGAATGAATAAATACATTTATTATTAATGATATTATTATTAATATATATTATTACTTATAATATATAACTAAATCCATTATTCAGTTTTACATATAATAAATTATAGATGGATTGTACAAATTATATATTCATTATATAAATAAATTATACAAATATGTATAAAAAATTGTATTGAATTGTACAAAGATTCTACAATTTAATGAATATCATGGCATTGTTCATGCCGGTACCCCGGATAGGGTGGACACAGTCCTAGGAGGCCAAATCTCAACAGTGTTACACAGTTGCCAAAACTGATCGGTAGACCAATCTTTACGACCATGGCGTCGGTTACCCCCGCCTGCACACCATATGCCTGGACCATCTGGCAACGGTCTACCACCCCTGAGAAGGGCTGGGCGTTCCAAAACGCTGCCACGTTTCTGTGGCCCTTGACTCCCCGACAGGGGAAGTAAATAATATGTCCCAGGCAGTACCCTACCCGGACTGCCGACCCACTGCCCTCCCAGACTCCGACCGACCCCCGAGCCTCGGGGAGATGCACATGCAGAGGCAGCGATCCGTTAGACGGACTAAGCCAGACCCATTCGTGGACTCTTCCAGAGTTGTCCGTGGAGTCTGAGGCGGCTAACACCTTGAGTCTGAGGTTGTAGATGATGAGAATGATGATGAGTGTTAGGGCAGTGGGCACATGGCGCTCTATGACGACGCCAACCCTGTTCCCAGGGTAACACTCTATGGATTCTCGTAGAGAGCCATTATAGATCCGGGGGCGATATGCCATCCACACTCCGATGACTGGGCACCTCCACCCGAGGTGATCCAATATATCACATAATGGACCCGGAGATCGGTCGAAAAACTCACCGAATCATTTTCAGGGCGTAACCCCCTTCCTTTACCATTTATGGCTGTGCACACTCCCGAGGTGAACCCCATACCCTGGGGGTATCCCACCATACACGGGAAATCCCCCAAGCTGGGAATAGAGAGGTCCTTCGGATCATACAGACCAGGGCCTTGGATCTTTGGGACCTATCACCATCATCCCACACCTTAGTGAGCAGGCCACGCCGCTGAACAGCCGACTGACCTGTCCCAAATCGGGGCTGGGCCCAACGGGCGGTCGCCTCCTGGGATGCGTGGACACTACGGGTCCGACTGGACACCGCCGCTCGAATCTTAACGTGGCTTGTTCCCCAGCTGTCTCACCTAGCCGAATCAGACCCCGGTCCGACCACCGAGGGCAGGCTAGTCGGGATCACGCTGATTAAGATATTCCAAGACGGTAGGGCTCTATTCCATCCCGGATGAGCCCAAACGTCATCAAAGTCTAACACGGTACAGTGCCGGTCTATCAGGATTATAGGACCGGAGATGGACCTAGTCCCTCTTTCCTCGGTCTTCAGACCTGAACACCGCCCTAATAGACAACGAATTGCAGGGCCTCTGGTTCACCCAAACGATAGTGGAGACGGACCCGCTCTCCCCGGGTTTCCCCAAGAACGTCTTCCTGGTCAGGAAAGGAGGGCGGTTATCACCCGGTAGTAACTTGAGAAATCTCTCGTAATTACCGTATACAGTGACGACATTCTGCGACACAAAGGGTGAGGTTGATTATCTACTTGGACGACCTACTCTTAATGGCTCGTACCCCTCGCCTGGCGAACGAATACGCCTCCGGGACAGTCCCCCATAGATCACGGGGAATCTATCCTCTCCCCATCTCAGGAGGTAGAGTTTTAGGGTTCTTGGTGGACACCAACCTAGTGCTCCTTCGGCTACCCATGACCACTTGGCCGCCATCTGCACGAGGTCAGTATCGTGCTGGGCTAACGACGGGTATCCTTACGCGGACTGGCTCGCCTGGTTGGCCTGTTTCTGGCGTTAATCCAGGCCATTTGTCCAGCTTCTTTCACTATCGAGACCTTCAGAGTCTCAGTCCCTACGTCTTTGCCAGGGGCTTCACTGTGCAGACGTCGTCACTCTGGACACGGAAGCCATAATTGAACTACGGTGGTGGCTACGTCAGGTCGACAGATGGCACGGCAGGTCCACCTGCAACTCCACTACGGATTCATCTTGGAATAGGTTGCCAACCACCTCGGTTGGGGTACTCGATGCGGTCCCTCGTCCACAGGAGGGGCGTGGCCCACAGCGGAGTCTCTGCTGCACGTTCACACGTGGAAATCCTGACGACCGCCTTGCCATCAGGACTCTAATGCCACACACGTCCACCTAATGGATCTAGCAAGATCTCTGACATTTCTGCCTGGAACGCGACATCGTTCCAGCTGCGAAATGTACCCCAGGCACTTCCGCTATGGTGTTAGATTGGAATTCTCGTTACCCGCCCAATTCCATCGACTGACGACTGCACCGGTCAGTGTTCCTGGCCCTTGCTCCCTTATGGGATCCTTTCTCTCCCCAGTCTGTACGGGGATCTGCACCCTCTATTCACGACGCACGTCCTACTTCTCTTCGCATGGTTGGGTTTTCGGGGTGTCGGTCACGGACAGTGACCTTTTCTTTTATAACGGGGGTTCCACTTGCCTTGATCTAGGCCTTGGGACTAGATATACATTTCGATCATCCGGAGGACTCTGGGTTAGTTGGTGATCAACGACAAGTTAACCTCATGAAGGCGTTCGTCTGAGATGACCAACTACCTGGTGGACTCGTTTGAGTCCGGGAGGTCCTATAGCTCCCCTGCGCCTTCCGCGCTGCGAACTCGGACTACCGCTCCCTTGTAGACTTACTACCGGTGGGATAACACCCATGGTGTACCGACTTAGTAAGCGTTAAGTTTCAACGCCCATCACACCCAGGGTATCAACGCTCTTGGGAGGTGATCAGTGGTCCTGACCACGCGCCAGGACTGGGGGGACAATCTCACTCTGTCGGAGGTTATTGTCGTTTGAGCTACTGCCCCCTTGTGTCTGATTCCGTCAGACGCATATCGGGTGTCACGACGTTGGCCATTCCAGGCGTCGGATCCCGCCTCGGAGAGTCGGGGTTTTTCCATCGTGCGTAGGACAGCGGCGGGACTTCATCGTTTTTTTTCTACCCGTTCTTCCCCGCACATCATACTCCGTTGTCTACGGATTTCTTAGTCCTTCACGGTCCCACTGCGATCTTCGCATCTCTTCCTACTCCTCATTCCTACGCTAAACCTCAGTTTCCGGTTTCCTCAGCTACGCTAGCCAGAGGGGTACGATCAATCATGGAAATGGCAGCGTCTTACGTAACCCCGTTGGGCGCCCACCCCTCCAGAGGAGCGGTGGCTCCTAGGTCATCACCCCGGGCGGCTCCCTATAGGATTTACGGCTAGTGGCGGACTGGTAACCACGATTGCTTTCCGCCAATTCTGCTTGGATCGGAGGAACACATATCTATATCAATTTTGTAGTTGTTTCATTTGTTATCATCTATATATGCATTGTTATAGCTTTGAACTTGCATAAGATATGAGCCTCCTGTCTGAGGTATAATTCGAGATTTTCCTAGCTTGTGACGGAAAATATTGATTATATGAAGACAGGAGGCGAGTATCTTCCCTCCCGACCCAACCCTGTCACGAGGTTGTCTCTCTCTCGTTCTAGACTGTTGAACCACACACCCTGCAAGTCGGAGGCTGGTACGCCCCGGCAGTTCGTTTTCACTAACCCCGTCGGGATTGCTGTTCCGTTTCGATCCATGGGTTTAGTTCACCGCAGATGGAGGCTCCTACTACGTTCCAGATCCGGAGTCGGGATGCCGTTGTGCCGTTGACTGAATCCGTTGGTCCATGTTCCTGAAGACGACTGACCGGTCGGCTCCGAATGGTTTTGGTTTTCCTATAGTCCCCGTTGGGATGAAGTTGGTCCGGATGAAGTTGGTCCGTGTTGGCCTTGTCCTTTCGTTTCCTCCAGATTCAGATGTTGTGTTCTGGTCGGAAGGTTCCCGGCAGCCGCGGAGATGTCTAATTGGACTTTCGGTTCCTGTTTACACTAATTCGCATGAAGAAAGAGGAAGAGGTTACCTCAGACAGTCCCTTATATAGACTACGGTCTGGGAGGGGCTACACTGGCCCAGGGACTGCTGGGAAGGGTAGTTCTTTGAATTTTTTCTTTTAAGTTACAATAAATGTTTACTGTATTTCTGCTATGGGCATTATTAAAGAAAGATAATGCATAAGATACTCGCCTCCTGTCTTCATATAATCAATATTTTCCGTCACAAGCTAGGAAAATCTCGAATTATTACTAGTCAAACAACATAAAAATTCTACTATAGCTTGTGGGCGGAGCATTCAACCGGAAATGTGCGTTCAAGGCGTCGTACAGTTTAGCTGCTTCGTCGAATCTTCATAGAACAGACACCATAAGCCTTCAATTGACACATTTTACCTTAATTAATTCGGATTTTTGGACAAATGCATTTTATAACAAAATTAAAACAAATTTCGGGAGTCTACCAGGCACACAACAGGCTCATTCACTCTTTCTCCAAAAAACAGTCTAGGGGATGTTGCTTTTCTTGTTTTTATTTTTAGAGAACTTGAATAGGGATAATATAGATAGAGGGGTCTCAGGGATTCCCCACAAACCCCAAAACTCCAATGAAAATTATGGGCGGGGAGGACTATACCGGTACTGTTGTGTATAGGTTCAAAAACCTTGGTGATTCACATTAGATAAGTTTAAGAAAAGTTTATTTACATATAGACATCATTGACAAAAATAAAAACTACATCACATTAAAACATATTACAAAAATACAAACTTGACCACAGTCTGGTCACCGGTTGTGCAATCCCATTTCTTAACAAGAGGGGTGGGGTATCGGTGAGAAAATTGCAATCATGAGACCAACAGTCTCTAGTCTCGACTAGTTTCGCTTTCGCTTCGTCAGGAGACGGTCTAAAATATAACATAGAACATATATAAGACATTAAAAACAACAACACATCGATGTTTATCTATGTCGGGGGTTTATGTGGGAAACACCCCGAAAAGTCGTATGATGCGTAATAGGGGAATTTTTGTCACATCATGTCTCCTACCTAGTAGCACAGCGTCCCTTAGCCCCAGAGAGGGGGTCCCAGGCAAACAGTGGATAAGTATCTCACACGTGGACCAAGACCAAGTCTTTGAGGCAGACCTGGATAATAAGGATATGTGTCAATGGTGATGATAAGTTGATTACATATTGAATCAAAGGGTGTGGTAAGTGTGAAAAAAAGCTGCTGAAAAGTGCAGTAGTGTGAACCACTCCGAAAGAAACTCCAATAGGGAGAGGTAAACATCATAGGAATATTCCTCATAGGAGGAACTAAGATAAAATGGTGAACAAACTGAAGAAAAGGATTGAATGAGAACGGGAAAAAGGCAGGGGGGGAGGGGAGGGGGGATTATTTTATATATTAAAATAATAGGACGATGGTACATCCCCTACAAAATTTTATGGTTTCAATGATAAAAGGTTTAATCATATTTTGAATAGGGATAAGGGTAGTGGTGGGATGAGAACTATGTACACTGAGGATCTTCCTTTCTGCTTTAAGTAGTACTAAAACCAGTACAGCAAAGTCTCTTCTCTTTAGTGGACAATATCTGGACAGAGCTCTTCTACACACCAGCTGGTGTCCCCACATATCCACAGATGACTATACTAGGCACCAGAGGGGTAGCTAGAGCACAAGGTCCTTAAAATCCAGTAATGTCTGTATCACAAGGCCCAGAGACAGATAGGTGCCTCTTTTCAACCTTCCAAGTGATATCCTTCAGTGATACCAGACAGATCTGTGGCAGACAGCTCCCCTCAGTCAGCTTCTTCTAAGCACCCGGGTCTCTGCATTCCTCCCTCAGGTCACCAACCTGAGGCATTCACATGGCAGCCTTTGCCTGAGAGGGCAGCGTGCCCCCCTCTAGCTGGACTTCTCCACTCTGGGACAAGATCCAGAGCTCAGTGTGTTCACTGAATAAATACAGTCTCCTGCCTCTCTGGGATAAGCTAGGGCTATGTCCATATATATGCTGCCAGTTGCATACCTTTCCCAACTAATATCCAGAAACGTCTCAAGTCTCCCGGATACAGAGGAAACTAAAGACCAGCCTGGCAGCATCTGAACACACTAAGCAGACCTGATTAGCAGATTGCATCTTCACTGATTACAGTGAGCAGAATATGCGTTCTCCTGTCAGACCAAACACTGTCTACAGTGTAGCAACTAAATTTGCCTATCAAAACCCAACTAATACTAACATATCTAATCCTATCACCTACCTAGGAGGGTGCTACAGAGAAAAATTCCTGTTGGTCTTTCTTGAAATGCAATGTCCTTGTCACTTCATGTAAATTGCACTGAAGAATATCTTCCTTCCTAGCTATCTTCTGTAATCTGCTAATTACCTTGGGGGGCTCCCCGTGTAATGAACATGAAGAGATACAGGTCTGTTTGTAGTTCATATTCAGAGAGCAGCCAAGGCTGACAACCATAGAGGAGTGACACCCATGGACAGGATATGTGTTATCTGTAGGATTACCAGGTATAAATTAATCAAAAGAGAGCAGCAGGATCAACCAGTTTTTTTGCAGAATACAGAAAAAAAATATTATAGTGACTGGTTGAGTATGAACAGCATGTAATACAGCGTTTATTGATAGTTTTTATGATGTGAGTTTAGTGACACTTTAACTGCAATGTAAATAATAGTACCATACCACCACCATAACCACTTTTGAGTGCACTTTAGGAAAATGGCTAGGATATACTGTAGTGCAATGTCCTCTGAAAGGTACAGTACCTTATAGCATATGCAATAGGTAAAGGTCTCTGTGTAGCAGCTGTAAAAAGACAGGGGCAGATCCTCAAAGAAATTACGCCGGCGTATCTGTTGATACGCCGCGTAATTTCAAATTTTGCGCGTTGTATCTTTGTTTTGGTATCCACCAAACAAGATACGACGGCATCTGTTTTAGATCCGACAGGCGTACGCCTTAGTACGCCGTCGGATCTAAGATGCAATTTTCCGGCGGCTGCTGGGTGGCGTTTCCGTCGTATTCCGCGTCGAGTATGCAAATTAGCTATTTCCGACGATCCACGAACGTACGAGCGGCCGTCGCATTCTTTTACGTCGTTTCCGTTCGGCTTTTTCCGGCGTATAGTTAAAGCTGCTATTGAGATGTTAAGTATGGCCGTCGTTCCCGCATATAATTTTGAAAATTTAAATTCGTTGCACTCTGGGAGTTTTGCCGGACGGGGCATGCGCAGTTCGTTCGGCACGGGGACGCGTTTCATTTAAATGAAACACGCCCCCTAATCGCCGCATTTCAATTCCGTGCCCTTACGCCGCGAGAGGTACACTACGCCACCGTAACTTACGGCGCAAATTCTTTCAGGATTCAAACCAAAGCCAGATAAGTTACGGCAGCATAGCGTATCTCAGATATGCTGCGCCGGTGCAGATCTTTGTGGATCTGCCCCAAAGTCTTTATTCCTAACTCTTTAGCTGGCTAAAGAGAAAGATGCCGCTCAGGTGTGGAAAGCTTCAAAATAATTGCTTCTCCCAGAACCATGGGTGCAGCCAATGCATGTGAGATTGCAAAAGAATGGATTCTTCTGGACAGCCGCACTCCGAATAAAAATTGCCTTTATTGTAAATCCAAATAAAAAACAGCACTACATGTCACAGCACACCGGCAGAGTTGACGCGTTTCACACTATACTTAGTGTTTAATCGTAGCTATGATTGAACACTAAGTATAGTGGCTAGTGTTGGGGCCCAACAAACAGAAAAATAAAAAACACACAACGATTTCTACACACCCTAAAGAGTTAAACTACAAAAATGATTTATTGCTTAAAAAGCGATGTTCAAAAAAGTTATTAGCACAATACCCTAGATCCCCCCATATAGATTAAATTAAGATTCCCTATGTAACAAGGGAGTTCCTTAATTGTCTTGCGCTTCCCTAAAATAAATTCCTTAAAAAAATAGACAGAATGTGGAGGGCAAAGCCACCCCTCATAGGACCAAGGGGAAGAGAGGAAAACCACACAGTCAGCAGACCCACCCTCCCCAGTGTATGATCACACTGAATAATACACATAAAAACAGCCTAGTCATAAGTCAGTCGGTCATTGGGGCTGAGCAAAAAAGGGGATTAGAAACAAACACATCAGTATGCAGGAAAAGTTTTAGCATTCGTTATCCAATGGGAAACACCCTGACAAGCAGGTGTGTATAACCAATAGTGTAATCAGTTCTGACTGCTCTTGTGCAGGCAGGTAATTATAAAGAGCAAAGAGATATACAGACACTGGGAGAACTATAATAAAGTGGTGTACATTATTAATCCGGTCTATTCAGGTATTATTTCACCATGGTGTGTATGTACTAGCCAGGATCTAGGATAACAACACTAAGGTTTCCTGTTGTTTCATTGCAAACTGACCCCCAACACTGACCAATACTGCATGATGAGTACATTTGAGGGGTGGATCTCAGATATCTATTTGAGAGCAGATGTCAACAGCAGGGATGGACTGGCCATTGGGACTACAGGGAGTTTCCCGGTGGGCCGATGGCTCAGTGGGCCGGCTTCGGTGACAACGGACTGCCGCCCCCCTCTGCTCCTCTGTCTCTCGCTCCTAGCAGCACTCACCTGGGGGGAACAAAGAAGCAGGGGGAGGACCAGAGGAGCAGGGACGACGACAGAGGAGCATGGGGGAGGAGACAGACCGCTGACTCAACAGCTATGGCCTGAGAGTTTCTCACTTCTGCCTAATCTTGTCCCATAAGGGGGGGCACCGAACTGATTCTTTGCCCCGGGTAAAATAATGTCTAGCTTCCCCACTGGTACTGCCTATAAGAGTACCAGTACCAGCCGTTCTACTCTAATAAAGTAGAACGGCTAGTGGCTAGTGAAGGGGGAGAGGGGGCTTGGGTGGCCGGGTGGAGGGGTGCGGGAGTTGTCCGGCCACCATAGGAGAGACCTGTCAAAGTGGGCCAGTCTGGATGAAGTCCAGGGCCAAATTTCTGTCCCAGTCCAGCCCTGGTCAACAGTGTATCTGTACACCCATATCTAGGCTAACAACACTGAGATTTCATGCTATCTCACTAGAACTTAACCCCACACACTTATCTATATCTATTTACAGTATTTCCTGCACTTCATTATAATTCACGATTGTAGTCTGCATGGGAACCCGGGTGTGTGCTTTTTACGGCAACGTTGTCCTATGTTTTAACCTGTATTGCACAGTCCGCATTACTGTATCTGTCCAATTTTGATATATACTAAAGTTCATAATTATAGGACCACTGTTCACCTTATTCCCCTCCTCCCTGTTGAACTCCTGGGGTATCTTCCCCACTTTGTGTCTTCATTATTTCACCCTGCTTGGAACATTATCACAGATTCAATTGTAATGAGCATAACCGCTTAAGGGAATTCCTGCAAAGTGCAGGTAGTTCCTGTCACTCACAGCAATAGATACGATTTCTCAATGCTTCAGTCTGCTTGAATTACTCACTGCTCCCGCTAGTCATCATACAGAGATCTCCACAAATCTTAGTGGGAGTAGATCTGTTGGTGTATGGCCGATAAATACATTTCTCCAGCAGGTAGTTTTCTTGTCCGTGATGTTCAGGTTAGTTTAGTACGATGCTTCAGTGTGTCTGTAAAAGATAATAGTTCTCCAGAGAAGGTGGAATTCCCCAATCAGATTTCAGTGTGTCTGTTAAAGATAGTAGTTCTTCAGAACCCTTTGGAGATTTGGATGGAATTCTCCAATCAGGTGGACTTCTCCAGTTTGTGCATCATACTGTATGCTCAGGTTTTATGTCCCTGAAAAGGGGTGGCTGGGGCACATAAAGAATGGGGGTGCTTGGCCCAGCGTTAGATGTTTACACGTTTCATTCCCATAGACCCGGAACTTCGTCAGAACACATTTTTCATGGGTATTATTGAGTGTGATCATATGTAATGTCTCTTTCCATTACGGGATAGTGTGGTATTAATGTGTGTGCTTACACAGGAATACACTGCCCCGTTTTAGGAACGAACTGCCGGGGTCCCGTTATAGTTGGCTTTGAGTTAATATTTAGATATTTGTAGGGGGTGCTTTACATTGGGGAGGGTGGGTCTGCTGACTGTGTGGTTTGCCTCTCTTCCCCTCGGTCCTATGAGGGGTGGCTTTGCACAGTCTGTCTGGTTTTTAGAGGAATTTATTTTGGGGAGGGTAAGCCCATTAAGGAACTCCCTTGTTACATAGGAAATATTCCTAGGGTATTGTGCTAATAACTTTTTTGTACATCGCTTTTTAAGCCATAAATTATTTTTTAGTTTCTCTTTAGGGTGTGTAGAAATATTTGTGTGTTTTTTTATTTTTCTGTTTCTTGGTTTAGTATATTATTGATTACACCCCTGATATTTATCCGGTGAGTACTACATATTTAGAACAGGTGGGATTCCCATTTCTTGCATATTTTTGTATAGTGTTGGGGTCCAGTTATACAGTTGGTGCACATGAATATAGTCCCAGTTACACCTGTGGACATCAAATAAGGCTAGTAGATGGTGGTATGATCAGTTCTGGAAATGTGCACAATAAAAAAAATAATTTGTTTTGGTTTCATTCATAAATAATACAATTTTGTCATAATCATTGCGTTAGAATAATTTGTTTTCAGAATTAAATTTTCATACTTGGATTTATTTTGTACATTTATTGTTTTGAATCAATTCATATTTTTGAAAATTTTAATATTCTTTTGTTATTTCAGAAGATTGGCTATATCCCTGCTAGTCCAACCCACAAAGAGAAATGGGATGACAATATCTCCTGAAGTCGCATGCATCCGAAAGTAACAAATGGAGCCAAATTATTTTCGGATTCATTAATTTTGGTATGATTTGGAGATTATAATGGATCCACCCCAAACATAATAAGTAGGAATCATCTTATTTCACTTGTATACCTTGCTGTATTTAATGCAATATACTGTATTTCCATTTCATGTGTATTGCATTTTTTATAATAATGAAAAATATTAATGTTAAAAGAATCAACTAATTATCAAAGACTGTTGCACTGCTTTCATCTGAATGAATCCGAATGAATACATATTAATCCATTCTGTTATTGCGTTACATGAATTTCCTTATTCCCAACTGACTTTGTTTGTTGGGCCGCACGCATACAAAATAAATGAATGATCTCTCAAGTTCAACCCCAATACAAAGATAATCTAATTAGAATATTCACGTTACGCTCACTAGAATAAAAACGACTGGATCTGAATCAATTTGGATCATTCGTTATGTCGTTATGTTATTTTGGATGCTTCATACATTAACAAAAGGCCCAGACTATAGCATGATGTCATCTGAATTAAACAAATGAATACAAACTAATTTGTTGTTTTTGCTAAAATGTATTTCAGATTCTTTGAAATTCGCTACTAATGTGATTCAGAGATTCCAATACATCTGAATCTCTGAATCATGCAAATTTCATCAGAATTTCAATTTTTAACAAAACAAATAACTCATGTCTGGTCAGTTCCTAAAGGGCCCAATCTATTTTTCTAGCAGCAGATAGTAAATCCCCACAGCTGTAGCTCACCAGCCCTAGAGATATTGCTGTTTACCATCTGGTCACACACAGCGATTTGTCCACTCTCTGCTCTGCACTAGGGATGAGCTTCGTGTTCGAATCGAACTCATGTTCGACTTGAACATCGTATGTTCGACCGTTCGTCGAATTACGGACGTTATGGGCCATTCGCGCCAAATTCGAGTGGCGTGTCACGGCCCATAATTCACTGCGGCATCGCAGTGCATTGCTGGCGGATGATTGGCCAAGCGTGCACTATGACCCGCATGCTTGGCCAATCACAGCTTGCAAAAAACGGAGAGCCATAATTGGCCAAAGCCAGGGTGGCTTTGGCCAATTATGGCTCAGGGGGTTTAGTACACGCCCCACACTATAAAGGGGCGCCTGCAAGTCGACCTTGTGTAGTGTGTTGCGGTGGTTAAGACAGAGAGAGAGTGTCATTTATTGCAGGTAGATAGAGCAGGCAGGCAGGCAGTTAGAGTTACAGTGTGTAGAGGATATATATGCATCCCAGGTGTTGTATATATATTTATACACTGTATTGAGTTTAGCTAGATCCGCTCTTCCTAATTTACTGACAGACAGGCAGGTGATTGTGCTAGCTGCAGTATTCTCATGTGGTGTACTGTCTGTGTCCTCTGCACATTGTGCACCTAGCATAAAGCTGGTGTTTCTCATATTTACTCCTAGAGTCAGGGATCTGCTCATATTAATACTACAGGCAGAGGATATTGCTGCAAGTACTTTCACGTGGTGTACTGTCTGTATCCTCTGCAGTGTGCACCTAAAGCTACGTGGTGTGTGTACTGTCCGTGTCCTCTGCAAATTGTGCACCTAAAGCTATGTGGTGTGTGTACTGTCTGTGTCCTTTGCACATTGTGCACCTAAAGCTACGTGGTGTGTGTACTGTTTGTGTCCTCTGCACATTGTGCACCTAACGTAAAGCTGGTGTTTCTCATATTTATTTCTAGAGTCAAGGATCTGCTTATATTAATACTACAGGCAGAGGATATTGCTGCAAGTACTTTCACGTGGTGTACTGTCTGTGTCCTCTGCAGTGTGCACCTAAAGCTACGTGGGGGGGGGGGGGGGGTACTGTCCGTGTCTTCTGCACATTGTGCACCTAAAGCTACGTGGTGTGTGTACTGTCTGTGTCCTCTGCACATTGTGCACCTAAAGCTACGTGGTGTGTGTACTGTCTGTGTCCTCTGCACATTGTGCACCTAAGGTAAAGCTGGTGTTTCTAATATTTATTTCTAGAGTCAGGGATCTGCTCATATTAATACTACAGGCAGAGGATATTGCTGCAAGTACTTTCACATGGTGTACTGTCTGTATCCTCTGCAGTGTGCACCTAAAGCTACGTGGTGTGTGTACTGTCTGTGTCTGTGCTATTTTTCTCAATGATTTTCATCCATATTGCAGGGACCAGGCATTACATTAAAGCCGCAAGCAGTTTTAAATTACTTTTTTCTTATAGTAATCTCATTACTAAACACGTGCCATTTCACAGGCATACTATAGACACCCAGCAAGTACGATATTTAAAGGAATTTTTCCATTTTTTTTTCACTTTAAGCATCATTAAAATCACTGCTCCAGAAAAAACGACAGTTTTTAAAACTTTTTTTCACATTGATACATGTTCCCTGGGGCAAGACCGGGGTTCTTAAACTCGTTTTACGACAATAACTTGCATATTAGGCTTTAAAATTAGAACTTTTGAAATTTAATGTTCGAGTCCCATAGACTTCAATGGGGTTCTAAATGTTAGCGTGAACGTTCGGTCCGTTCGAAGGTTCTGAGGCGAACCGAACGGGGGGGTGTTAGGCTCATCCCTACTTTGCACCCAGATGACTCTGGATATCAGTACTCTGGATCCCTCTCTGGCTGCTGATATGCAGCAGTGATGGTGCACCCTGAAAAGCGATGAACACTCTCTGGGCTCTCTCATGGCTAAAGTGTGTGTTTACAGGAAAAATGCAGATCTTTCCCCTCCTTCTGCAGGATCTGGTGTAGGCTTTAGTTCAGGCCCCATTATTTCAGTGGGCGGTGTCCCATGATCCTTTTCCAGCCTTTCATAAATGGTTCTTCTGCTCCTTGCGAGGGGGAGATGAAGTGAGCAGGGGATCACACTCAAAACTGATCTGAAACGGCATAGTAGTGAACAAATAAACAAGAAATTACAGCGCTCAAAGGGACCAGTGAGAAGAGAACTATTGCAATTGCTATATTAAATGAAGTTCATTTATTTGTTGGATGCACATAGAATTAATTAAATTAATTAAATAAAAAAAATCACAACTGTCAATGAGAATGAGATGATAAAATTGATAAAATGTATATGATAAAAAAGGAAAAGAAAACTCCTACTCATCGTTGAAGTGCTACAAAACTTAGTGTGTACGATCCCGCCATGATTCTAAGCACCAAGGGGTTAATGTCATCAAGTGTGCTCCGGGTCCTGATGTTAGATGACTGATCCAGATCCAGAATTGAAGTAAACAGACTGGGTTAGAATTGGAGACAAAAAACGCTATTTGTGATACAGCTGGTAGTTGGATGGTTAATTTCAGGCTTGCTGAACTCCAGGAGATGTGTTATAAATCGTGCCTGCTAGGTGTTCACGATCAGACAAGCTGATCAGGCAAGAAAGACACTGACAACCTGGGAGGCGCTCTGGAGGACACGCTCTGAAGTCGTCATCCTAAGACAAAGTCAGAGCGGGGACGAGGGGTGCACAGGTGCTGGGCTGGTCGTGAGCTCAGAGTGGCTGTGACGACCGCAGCTTACATGTTTCACGCTCCTGCGTTTTTTCAAAGCCTTTGAAATTACTGTACAGTAATATCTAGCAACCAATCAACAAGAAGAAATTATTTGCTGTAACCTCTAGCAACTAATCAGTGAGCCGTAATGATATTCTGTAACCTCTGGCAACCAATCGCAGTCACTGCCTGATCTGATATAGTAAACTGATTTTAAGTCTAGCTGATATTTATTGTATGTCTCAGAGAAGGTGAAGAGCAAAATTGCATGGGGGGCCTCAAGAAAATTGTTGCCCAGGGTCCAAACAACATTAAAGACTGCCCTGCTTAGAGCAGTAGAAATGTTAAACTCTCTCCCCTAGGAAGTGGTACCAGTTACATAGTTACATAGTTAGTCAGGTTGAAAAAAGACACAAGTCCATCCAGTTCAACCACAAAAAATAAAAAAACAAAATAAAAAACACAGTACAATCCTATACACCCAAATCCATACCCACAGTTGATCCAGAGGAAGGCAAAAAACCCCAGTTGAGTATGTTGACAACTTCAAAAAACTTTTAGGCCCCATACACACGAGAGGATTTATCCGCAGATACGGTCCAGCGGACCGTATCCGCGGATAAATCCTCTCGAGGATTTCAGAAGATTTCTATGCGATGGCGTGTACACACCATCGCATTGAAATCCGCGCTGAAATCCTCTGCCGATGACGTGTCGCGCCGTCGCCGCTATTATGACGCGGCGACGGGCGCGACGCTGTCATATAAGGAATTCCACGCATGCGTCAAATCATTACGACGCGTGCGGGGAATCCCTTTGGGCGGATGGATCCGGTAAGTCTGTACAGACGAGCGGATCCATCCGTTGGAATGGATTCCAGCAGATGGATTTGTTGAGCATGTCAGCAAATATCCATCTGCTGGAAATCCATCCCAGGGGAGATTTATCCGCGGATAAATATCCGACGGAGTGTACACACCATAGGATCTATCCGCAGAAACCCATTTGATGGGATTTATCTGCGGATAGATTCTATGGTGTGTATGGGGCCTGAGATGTCTTCTTCAGAAAGGGGGCTATGGGAATAAAAATCACACATAGACACACACACACACACACACATATTAAACTGGATAAATCTTATTTTCAACTTTATAACTACAAAACTATGTAAGGTATTAGTATCATTAATGTACATACTCCAATTTAAAACAAGTACTATGAGGAAAATTAACTAATAAAATAGCAGTATAGAATAAAGCATGCTGGATAAAAGCTTTTAAAAGGCAAGATTGCAAAATAATAATAATAGGGGATCTCAATGCCCAGGTTGGAAGTCTATATTATCAAAATGTTGGAAAAGAAAGAATATATAATGAGACAAAAGATGTACTTGGTTTTGCAAATGACATGGTGATTGGGGGTATTTTGCAGCAGTCAGCCAATGCATTATTAAGGAAGCAGAAGCAAAAGAATAGAAAGGAATGGTTTGATGAGAAAAGTGAGGAAGTGGCTCATAAAAGAATAAGACATCGGATTCGTCCTGGTCTCTTCCAGGATATGTAAAACCAGAATAAGAAGTACACTTTATAAAATTAGTATCATTAATGTACATACGTTGACTGAAAATAAGCCACCAAAAGAAAATGAACTTTTCTATAGCGTGCTTGAGATGAGCTTTAAAAAGGCATACTAATTACAGGGTATCTTAGAACCCAGTTTGGAAGGCTATATGAGTCTAATGGTGGGAAAGAAAATATACAAAGAGACAAAAGATAATTGTTCTCGCCTTGGTACTTGTTTTTCAAAGTGATTGCTTGGTGGTAAATGGTTCCGTAAAAGAACCATAGGAACATTTGGAGAACACCAGATCAGAGAAGAGTCAATCAGATGTGCCCAATCACTCTATTAGTTTCTATGTACTAGCTACTATTTACAATAACATAACTCCAAAGTTAAGAAATTCAATGAACAATGACATAGTTGGCACTCTTGAAGAGTGCATATGACAGGTCCCATGGCTGTTAACCTCATCAAAGTGGTGAAAGGAGAAGGGGATCAGAGGAAGAAGATTTCAACTAAAGCAGGAACCAGCTGTAGTCCAAGGGAGGGGGAGAGCACGACACTCCACACCGGGGAGAAAGCCTTGCATTACTGTGTGTAGTTACAGACAGAAGACCAGGAAGTGAGGATTTCTCAGAAGAAATAAGAAAATTTAAAAGCAAAATGGAAGGATGAGGTAAGTGAAGGAGGACTGCACTAAGGTAAAGGAAGCTATTTAGGAAAAAAAATTGTACCTTTACAACCCCTTTAACATGCACTGTGTTTAAGTAGCCAATTCCAAAAAATCGGCCAACCCATCAGAACAAAACAAAAAGAGAAATAGAGCGTTTGTTTTTGGCACAGTGTACCAGGATTACCATGTGTCAGTGTTGCCAACCTACCAGATTGAATATTACGGACACGACACCCAAAATTTCCTTGCACTGCCAAGTTTTTACTGGCATTTCCAAAAGTAAAAAAATGTGGTTTTCAGTGCAAATTTAAGTATTCTGGGCCAGATTCTCAGCAGAGTTACGACGGTGTATCTCAGGAAACACCGTCGTATCTCTGTTTTTTGGCCCAGGTATCTATGCGAGTGATTCCTAGAATCATTTTCGCATAGATACGGCCAAGATCCGACAGGTGTAAGTGACTTACACTGTCGGATCTTAAATGTAATTTGCCGCCGGCCGCTAGGTGGCGTTTAGGTTCAGGTCTCATTTGTTTATGCAAATGAGCCTGATACGCCGATTCCCGAACGAATTTGCGTCGCGTAGCCGTCGCTTACGTCGTTTGCGTAAGCGTAAGGTTACCCCTTCTATATGAGGGGTAACCTTACGCCAGTCCGCCGTATGCCATGTTAAGTATGGCGTCGGGTCCGCGTCGTCTTTTCCCGTCGGGTACGTCGTTTTCCTAAGTTGTTCTTGAATACGACTTTACGTCAATGACGCACACGTCGGCGTCATTGACATTTTCCGTCGAGAACTGGAGCATTCGCACTGGGCTTTTTTAAGCCCGGCGCATGCGCAGTTCGATCGGCACGGGGGCGCGCTTAATTTAAATACAAGCCGCCCCCTTTGAATTACGCGGGGATATGCCGGGCCGCCGCAAACTACGGAGCAAGTGCTTGAGGAATACGGCACTTTCTCCAGTAAGTTGCGGCGGCGTAGTGTAAATGGCTTACGCTACGCCCGCCGCAAAAGTACGAGAATCTGGCCCTCTGGCTACAAACAAGTACAATATGCAGTTAGCAATGTGATTTAAGGTAGAAATGAAAGTGGTAGTAAACCGCAGAAAAAAAGAAAACAAAAAAAAAAACCCTGCAAGACAATGGCATATTGTGCTAGTATGCATCGCAATATGTATGTAAGTATGTATGCGCCCGGTCACTGCTGAGAGGGCTGACAAGTTGCCATGGCCTTTCTTCCAGGTTTGCAGGCTCCGGCGCTGTGAGTAGCGCATGCGTGCGTGAGTCCCTGCTTCTGGCAAGAAGTTTTGACGGTCTGGCACAGTATGCATGCAGGATGAATATCTCCTAAGCGGTGCACATTTAGGATATATTTACTATAACTACAGGTAATCCCTCCTAAGTCACAGTGACAGTCTTTCTCCACGCCAGGTGGTCCCTTCAATCCACTCCAGTCCAAACAGCACTGAAATCCCGCTTCCGGCTTTCCTTGCTCCCATCCTGCAGACCCGCACATGACTTCACATTCATGAAAACACATGACATGCTCAGGCACTGCCTTCGCCAGGCATGCCCCCCCCCCGCCAAAACACACTGTAGGAGGCCGGGGTGTATTTAGGTTTTGTGCTGCCCTAGGCCTGACTAAACTCGTGCAGCCCTAATTTAAATATGACACACCCCTTCCTGTCAAGGCCACACCCCTTGCGGTTTAAGACCCACCCTGAAATTTTCAAGTGGGGACACTAGTTTTGATGGCCTGGGGGGGGATTCCCTTAATTCGCATAGATTTCCTCTCACTTCCTGTTTGACTATGGGACAGGAAGTGAAGGGAAATCTCTGCAATGAGACAGGGATGGTAAAAAATTTACAAGCAAGCCCCCCCACAGTTGCAGAATGCCAACCGCCCACATACTGGAAGCAGTGCGGACAATTTATGGGGGTGCTAAACTAATTTGCCTAACAGTGTAGCGCAGGCCGGCGGGGACACTGTCCGTGCTGCCCCCCTGCAAAGTGCTGCCCTAGGCCTGGGCCTTGTTGGCCTAGGCCAGGATACAGCATTGGTAGGAGGCACTCGGATGGTCTCGGCACATGTGCAGTTTTGAGCCAAGCGTCACAGTAATTTTTTAAATGGCAACCTTTTCCTGTCACTGGCCTTTACTGGCAGGAGAAAAGCGCCCATTTTTTACTGGCTGCCAAATTGTCAACACTGCCATGCCTTGTGATGTGCTGCAATGCATGTGCTTGTGGGTGCGTTGGGTTGGTGCACTGGGTTGCCACTGAAACAGTTTCCCTACTGTACATTGAATGTAATGTGTGTTAACAAGTGTTAAAGCATTTTTGGTTATACTTCTCCTATGGATCACAGTTTGTTCTGCACTCCTTTGACCCGTTTTCACTCAAGATCAGTCGGGATCCACCTGGATGCCTGGACCTGCAGTTGGCTCAGCCTCTCAGCATGCTTGATTTTTAAACAAATTACAGGTAATAGTTCCTATAGAAAATAGTACTATGCTAATAAATATACAACTACTGAAAACAAACTTCAAGTCCCCAGTCTATAAGTGAGTAATATTCAAGAAAAAATGTGTTTAACAATTTTAGCCCAGTGTTAAATAGGCTACAATTAAAATCCTTAAAGTCAGAAGATTTTTTTATCCTTATGCATTCTATGCATTAAGATAAAAAGCCTTCAGTGTACAGCAGCCCTCCTCAGCCCCCCTAATACTTACCTGAGCCCCCCATATATCCAGCAAGGTTGCACTAGACACTCGGCTGGCCCGGGACTCTCCCCCCAAAGGTGCCCTAGATATAATTTATGTCTCAGGGAACCCCTGCTAAAAATTGTTTTGTTTACAGCATTTGGTACATTAGTGTGATCAGTAATATATATATAAAAATTAGGGCTGTTACTGATCAAAAAATTTCTGTTCGATTAATCGTTTGTTTTTTTAATTGATTAATCGACTAATTTCGATTAATTATAACGCACATACAGATCCAACTACTTTTAGCTGATCTCCTTGCAGGCTGATTCCCAGTGCAGCTACCAACCACTGGAAAAATGGATAGCAGGATACAAAAAACACACAAAGGCAGCGCTCGATGGGAATAGCATTAAAACTTTTATAGTCTTCAAGTAGGTAACAAAATAAATATTGCACTGGAGATAAGATCGATGTAGCTACATAAACTGTAAAAATGGTGCGAGTAATACCAAACCGTACTAAAAGCAGTCATAAAAACATGTAGCTAAGTGTGATACTGGTATAAAAATGTGTAAAACGATACCACTGCTGAATCCAGATGATGAGAGGTTAACATCAGTCCGTCGGCATGTAGATGTCCCGTGAAGGGAACTATCACAACTCCCAGTGGATGGCTGTAGAATCCCAGGTTGATAGAGGGAAGTGTAACAGTCCTTGCGTGTGGCAGATAGTAAGGTCCCGCCGGCATGCAGATATGAAGGCACAGCAAAGGAGCCCTTCAGATGGACACAGCAAGCCCCGCCGGTGTCCGTAACGTCACTGGATCTCCGACGGAACTCCCTGAAGGCCCAGAAGCCGGCGGAGAGGTGAGTACCAATCAAAAGAATTTTAATCGATCAAAAAGATTTTGATCGATCAAAAAAATTAAAGATTAATCGATTAATTAAAAGTTAATTTGTACAGCCCTAATAAAAATGTGTTATTAGTGAATGTCACACCCAGAGCAGATCACATTCCAATATCCACCTGAACAAGACCACAACATTATTTTCAGTTATAATAATCAAATAAATGTTCATATTATCGTTGACCAGAAAAGAAAAACAGACTTTAAGGGGGCGTGGCTAGCCGAGGAACAAATAAAGATGGTGCTGACTCCTCCCTCCCTCATCACAGCTCAGAGCATAGAGCAGAGCAGAGCTCAGAGCATAACATTGCTGACTCAGATGGGGAAGAGGAGACATCTAGTGGACAAAAATGGTATAGCACCCCTGATACACAAAATGAACTGGCAAGCCCTCTCAGACAAAAAAGAAGGATTTCTTCTGAGGAAGGCAATAACCCCTCATTGGAAAATAATCACATACCACATATAAATCCGTATGATGAGAAGCTAAATGCTATTCCCACAGCAGGACAACCCATATTGGATTCTACCATAAAAGACATGATCATTTCCCTGAGAGGCGCATTACAATATGATATGATGAACTTCATGCATAAATCCAAATTGGAAATGGCTAGGAGAAAGAGTAGACTATGTAGAAAATAAAATGTGTGAATTCACATCTGCACACAATGAAATGGTCGACTCTCACTTTGAATTAGAAGATGAAGTTAAACATCTCAGAATGAAAATGGCAGATTTAGAAGACCGCGCCAGACGCAACAACGTAAAATTCAGAGGCGTCCCCGAAAATGTTAAACCACCGGAACTGAAACGCTTCATAAAGGATATGATTAAAAAATTACTTCCAACAATCCCACAACAGCAACTTGAAATAGACAGAGCTCACAGATTGCCCAAACTGTCTCACATCTCAGAAAAATTACCAAGAGACGTCATAGCCAGAATACACTTCTATGAAGTGAAAGATCAACTAATGCAATTCGCAAGACGAAATTCCCCGCTACCGGACCCATACACAGGTATCATCTTGTATGCAGATCTCTCACAAGCAACAATACTAGCACGAAAAAATCTCAACTCGATTACCAAGATCCTACGGAATCACAACATGATTTACAAATGGGGATTCCCTACGAAAATACTCGTAGACCATAAAGGTACCTCATACTCGATCAACAACTTGGAGCAAGGTCTGAAAATCTTACGCTCATGGGGCATTTTACCAAAGGAACACAACATACCGGATAAATCCACACCTGGAAAAGTGTCTCAAGACTGGCAAAAAAGTCACAAATGACTCCTCTATACATGGTAAGATAATAATATGCCCTGTATATAGTCACATGCTGCAGTTTCTGGAGCTGAAAACTACTCAAAAGTTAAATATCCAAGGCTTTTCTCCTTGAAGATCAGGGATCCATATACCTGATTTACCCAGTATTATTTCCCTGTACCCCCTGGAAATTGGTACACATTCAATGTACACTAGAGTTGCCCTGCAACTCTTTTATTTTTCTGTTGTTATGTTTGCGTTATGTGTGTGTATGTGTGTATGTATGTGTGTATGTATGTATGTATGTATGTATGTATGTATGTATATATATATGTATATATGTATGTATATATATATATATATATATATGTATATGTGTGTATGTATATGTGTATGTATGTATATGTGTGTGTGTGTGTATGTATGTGCATACATTAGCTGTTTCTTTATGATTTTCTATATACAAATAGTTAACACAATTGGGAGCCTAGCCATGCCTACAGATTGAACCCAATAGGGGTAGGCTGGTACAGGCTACCAAATAATGTATTGTTATAAGAACAATCTTATGAACCAAGGTAACTCGGTTGGTTACTTAGGATTAATGTGACAATTTTAATCTGTACTGTTAAGTTAATACTTTCAATAAAAATCTATTGTTAAAAAAAAAGAAAAACAGACTTTAAAATGCAATGAAATGCTGAATCTGACTGAACTACCACGCACGTGTGGGAGTGACGTCTCCCCCCCCCCAACCAATGACAAAGGAAGATGTCAGCGGCTGAGCTTGAGAACGCTGCATCGCTGGAGCTGGGGTGAGTATTGCTCTTCTTTAAGGAAGTTTTTCTGGTCTTATTCACATAACATGTCACATATCACTGGGTGTCAATATTTTAGTTCTATATGTGGACATTAGGTCCTACTTAATTTTTAATGTATTCCCTAATTGTTTTGTATACATTTTATATGGAAATCCTCAGTAAAAATTATAATGCTTAAAGCGGGGGTTCACCAAAAATAAACTTTTTTACATTAGTTACATCCCTCCAGCATACTGCTAACATCTGAAGTATGCTGTTTTTTTTTTTTTTTTGTACTTATCGTTATACGAGCCCTTGTTATCCGGCTCCGAGCGGGGGATTACTTCAAGGTATAGGCGTTCCTAAGCAAAGAGGAGTTGATTGACGGGCTGCAAAAGCGCGTCACGCCTTCCCAAAATACCCGAAGTCACACTCGGGTGTTTACGGCGCCTGCGCAGTCAGCTCTACACGGCAGGCGCAGGCGCCGTAAACGCCCGAGTGTGACTTTGTGTATTTTCGGAAGGCGTGACGTGCCTTAGCAGCCGTCAATTAACTCCTCTTCGCTTAGAAACGCCCATTCCCCGCAGGATTCCCCGCTCGGAGCTGGATAACAAGGGCTCATATAACGATAAGTACAAAAAAAAAACAAAAAAAAACAGCATACTGCAGATGTTAGCAGTATGCTGGAGCTAATGTCAAAAAGTGGATTTTTGGGTGAACCTCCGCTTTAAAGAAATTGCATTGTCTCCTTACATTGGTGGTCAGTGGAGAAGTGACCCCTTACTTTAGTGGTCAGTGAAGTGCTCCTTAACATTTATGATCAGTAGAAGACAACCCCCTTAGGCCCCGTACACACGACCAAACATGTATGCTGAAACTGGTCCGCGGACCAGTTTCAGCATACATGTTCGGTCGTGTGTAGGCGCGAGCGGGCCGAATTCCAGCAAACATTTGCCCGCCGGGCCTTTTCCCAGCAGACAAATATTCCTGGACGTGTTTTAAAACCGTCCGCTGGAATCCTGCCTGCTCGGACATGTACGGTCGTCAGTACAGACCTACCGTACATGTCTGAGCGCCCGCCGTCCCTCGCATGCGTCGAATGACTTTGACGCATGCATGGAAGCCTTTAAATGGCAGGCCCGCCCACGTCGCTGCGTCATTGCCGCGTCATCGTCGCGGCGACGACGCGGACACGCCCCGCGTATTGTTTACGCGCGGACTTCTGTACGATGGTTAGTACAGCCATCGTACAGAAGCCCTCTGGCAGGCATGTACGGTGAAAACGGTCCGACGGACCGGTTACATCGTACATGTTTGCCCGTGTGTACCGGGCCTTAGATTCATGGTGATTTAGAAGGACCCACTTAAATTGGTGGTCTGTGTAGCACCAATTGCATTCTTGCTCAGTAAAGAGACCAATCTACCACTGCTCAAAGAAGCCCTAGCAACCTCTGGAGGAAGCCTAAGAAAGTCTCTTCTGACTGTATTCTTTATTTTTTTTTATCTTTATTAGTTTTCCATATACACATATCATTATTGCTTTGTACATAACATATCACAAAGATAATTATTAATATAGATATATCATCTCAAATATCCCAAGGCCCCCCCTACCCACCGATCTCACCCCTCTAATATGTCTTCAACTTCCATCTTCTCTCTTTATCATATACTTTTCTCCTCCTCTCCCTTCTACCTAATATAATTCGGATTTATTATATTATCCTGTACCATATCATATTATACGGAAAGTAGAATACCATAAAATACTTCGAAATCCTCCCTTTCATCTCCCTCGCTGAACCTCAGGTATTCCATATTATAAATGTCATCTACTTTGTTGTAGATAAAGTGTATGGGTATTTGGCTCTTTGCAGCGTTCAAGAGCTGTGGGAGTATTGTTTTCAGGTAGTGTTTAGTTGGCGTTGGAAACCCATGTAACAAGCATACCCACGGGTCATCTGGGACTTCAATATTTATTATTTCTCTGATTATTTGTCTTATCTCCCCCCAGAATTTTCAAATTTTGGGACATGTCTACCATATGTGGGCCATAGTTCCAATTTCCTTGCAGCCCCTCCAGCATAACTGTAATGTTGTCCCTGAGCATTTATGTACCTTGTCCGGGGTAAGATACCAATGAACGAGGCATTTAATTTAATTCCATTATAGTATATGCACCCTCTTTATTAATTGTATCATTTCGAAATCATTAACATATGAGCCCAATTCCTCCTCCACTTCTTGATGTATGGCGGTATGCCCAGCTTTTTTAACTCGTTGAATATCTTATATATTTTGGAGATTATCCCCTTCCCAGCCTTTTCTTCACATAATTTCTCCAGGGGGCGTATATTTTCTACTGATCGAATAGGCTGAGGTAGTCTTTCAAAGAAATGTTTTAATTGCGCATACCGCCATCCATGAATCAGAATCACTTCCTTTTTATTTTTTAGTTCCTGAAAAGTTAACAGTTTATTTTGCTCCATTACGTATTTTAATTGTGTGTTTTCTTGTATAATGCATTTTCCGAACACTTTTTCTACTCCTGGTGTGAAATATTTTGTGTTGGTTAGTGGTATAAAAGGTGAGTTATAATCCCAGTTTTCCTTCTTGTGTATCTTGTCCCATATTTTTAAAGCGTGCTTAGTAATACAATGTGTATCTGTGCTCAGTTCTCTGTAATGTGCCGGAATCCAAATTAATTTCCCCAGTGATGTTTTACTGATTGTAATTTCCATATTTACCCACCTTTTTTCTGTGTTATTTTTAACCCATTCTATTATTCGCAATATTACAATCGCGTGATAATAAATTAATTACAGGAGAATCTCCTGTTTACACAGCGGCCTCTTTAATAGAAAGTCCTGCCTCCTTTGATGGACAGAACAGTCGTCCAATGGCAGCGCGGGACTTCCTATTACAGAGACCGCCCGTAAACAGGAAATACTCCTGTGTGTGTACGGCGGCGGCGCTCGTCCTGCCTCCTCCCTTTCCCGTTCCAAGGCATATACATCTTTTGTGGCCCCGGCGCTGGGAGATCGTCGGGGGCCACAAAAGATATATATGTCATTCAAAACCAGAACGTGGGCCGCGATTGGCTCGCAGGCCGGACTTTGGACATGCCTGGTGTAGAGTGATTGACTCCCATGCCCTAACTGCATTAGCCCCCCCCCCAACCTGGCATATATAGGGGCAATGACTACATTTATTTTTTCATTTATTTTTGTATCTTAGAGCTTCAATCCACTTTCCATCTATGTGCATATCTCTGTCAGGGAGGGCTTCTTGATGGTGGCAACAGTGAATGTGCACAATGAGTGCCAACATGGGTTCTTATAGTCTCCATTGAATATGCATGTGACAGGGTGACAACACATAATAAGACAGGCACACAGCATTGTCACCCTATAACAGAAAATACCTGAACATATAGGGCCAGATTCACAAAGGACTTACGACGGCGTATCTCCACGTATGCCGTTGTAAGTCTGAATGTGACCCGTCGTATCTATGCGCCTGATTCTTAGAATCAGTTACGCATAAATTTGGCCAAGATACAAGCGGCGTAAGTCTCCTATGCCGTTGTATCTTGGGTGCATATTTACGCTGGCCGCAAGGGGCGCTTCCGTAGATTTACGCATCGAATATGTAAATTAGGTAGATACGCCGATTCACGAACGTACTTGCGCCCGCTACGCCATTTATGTTAGGCTTACGTCCGGCGTAAAGTTACCCCTGCTATATGAGCCTCAGCCAATGCAAAGTATGGACGTCGGAACAAGCGTATCTTTTTACGTCGTTTACGTAAGCCGTACGTGAATGGGGATGTGCGTAGGTTACGTTCACGGCACAGGTATTGAGCCGGAGTATCTTAGGGAGTAAATTCAACGTGATACTGAGCATGCGCGCGCATGCGCCGTACGATCGGCGCTTCATTTGCATGGGGTCACGGCTCATTTTAATAAAACACGCCCACCTCTTCCACATTTGAATTACGCAGGCTTACGCCAGCTGATTTACGTTACGCCGCCGCAACTTACGGAGCAAGTGCTTTGTGAATACTGCACTTGCCTGTCTAAGTTGCGGAGGCGTAGCGTAAATAGGATACGCTACGCCCGCACAAAGATACGCTCTCCTACGTGAATCTGGCCCATACAGTATAAGCTTAAATATGAATTTAGTGATTGGGTTACATGTACTTTAAGTGGATTTTATTGACAAGTATGTCTAAAAAAATAAAAACAGACATTAATTTTCCTTTAATCTCTTGCTGACCACACAAAGCATATACCGTATGTGGAGGCAGAAAAAGTGATTCTTAATGCCAAGCTACTCCACTTATGTCCACGACGACCTGAGGTTGTGAGCAAAGAGCACGCTCACTGCTTGCTCCTAACATACTGTCTCAAACAGTTCTCTGTTACTGCTTCTGATCGGGAGCCAGCGGAATGGTTCCGATAATGTGACCACTGGGACAGCCAATCACAGCGGTCACATGATAGAGAAGTTGCGCTACCTCCCAACATTAAAGCCTACTTGAGGAGGCCATGGCAAATGAGGTTTAATGTTGAAAAATGTAAAGCAACCACTGGGGGAATCCAGGATGGAAAAGGATCTGGGCTCAACAATGGCAGGCAATGCAACCAAAGGAAGCTGAATATTAGCATGCATAAAAAAGGGGATTTACTTGAGAGATAAAATAATAATTCTACCACTTCCGGCTGCATTCTGAGTATGTTGTCCAGTTCTGGCCACTAGTCTTCAAATAGAGAGTCCAGAGATGGAGGGCCAAGCTAATAAGGGGACTGGATGACCTAAGTTATGAGGAACGACTACAAGCATTAAACTTATTCTCAATGGAGAAGGAACACTTGAGAGGAGATATGATAGAGATATACAAATACCTCAATGGTGACTCTGGCATAGGAAACAAACTATTCGGTTGCAGCTAGCCATTCATTGAAACTAGAGAACAAATGGTTTAACCTTAAACAACATATAGGGTTCTTTACTCTCAGCACGGTGAGAATTATGAACTTCCTTCACAAGCGGTGGTGTCTGCAGGGAGTGTTGAAAGTTTAAAAAATATATATATTAAATCAGCATCTTAACAAACGGAATATACAGGGATATGGGAATTGCTATTGACATAAACTCACGCACACACCCACACCACACAGGTTGAACTGGGTGGACTGGTATCATAGTAGAATTTAATTTGAAATATTTTGTTTTAAGAACATTTGTTTGGTTTTTCTAATTGTTATTGGGATCAAATCAACAGTTGCAGTGATAAGACATTTTAAAGGAGCAGCATTTTTCTCGAACAAAATAATTCCTAAAAGTGAATGGGTTTTTATTCGGGAAAATCTATTCACTCCAAAATAAAGTGTTAAAAGCAAATTTTTTTGAAGTGCTTTCAAGTAAAATTTGTCATATCATCAAATGTTCTAAGGAGAATTTTCATACGAATGAATGTTCATACAAATGTTTATTTGAAAATCAATGACCAGCTTAAAGGATCACTAAAGATCTAAATAGCTTCCTTTACCTTGCTGCAGTACTGGTTTCATGTCCTCATTGTTCGTTTTTGCTTTGAAGTTGCTGTAATTCTGCTGTGATCTCCACACTTCCTGGTTGTCAGTTTCCTTATAACCATCATACTGGGAGCTTTTCACGATGGTCTAAGCTGTCATTACTGTGTGTCTAAAACTTAACAGAACCAATCAGATTCATTTTAAAAACAAAACACTGCCCTGGATTTGTTTGTTTTTGTTCTGTGGGTCTCTTTACTTCACAGAAACATGAAACCAGTTTAAAAACTAAAGTGAAACTGTAGGCACATTATATGATTGAATTGAATCTATTTTTAATCATTTTTAAAGGGAATCAGTTAACTTTTATGTCTCTATACCCTGTAAACAGTCATTTCAGCAAAACATTTTTTTCCTTTAGTGACCCTTTAAAGCAGTATTAAACCCAAATTAAAAAAAACCCTTATGCCGCGTACACACGATCGGACATTCCGACAACAAAACAGTGGATTTTTTTACGACAGATTGTTCGCTCAAACTTGTCTTGCATACACACGGTCACACAAATGTTGTCGTAAATTCCGAACGTCAAGAACGCGGTCATGTACAACACTACGATGAGCCGAGAAAAATGAAGTTCAATGATTTCGAGCATGCATAGGAATTGCATACAGACGATCAAAATTTCCGACAAGAACTTTTGTTGCCGGAAAAATTGAGAACCAGCTCTCAAACATTTGTTGTCGGAAATTCCAACAGCAAATGTCCGATGGAGCCTACACACAGTCAAAATTTCCGACCAAAGGCTCACATCGAACATTTATTGTCGCAAATTCCGACCGTGTGTACGTGACATTAGATTTGGTGGCTGCATTTTTTTTTTTAGGCTTTTTTTCTCTGTTTAAACATAGTTATCTGGCCAGTAACACACCTCATGTATTCGAGTGCCCCCCCACTCTGCATGAATGAGCATGGGGTCAGTTTTAGACAGCAGCATTTTCAGTCTAGGCAGGGGAGTGTAAGATGGATTTAGATACACTAACAAATTTAAGCCAAACTCCAGCTCATACTTTATAATCAGTTACAGCAAACGGGTTTCTGGAATTTTCCCATGTGTTTGCTCTAGTGGAATAACATTGAACTAAGTAATAGATGGAGATTGTCAAAACTACTGTACATTTTTTAAGATGAGCTTTTAAGAGTATTTAATGTAAAGTTTTTGTTTCTTTGAGGTGACCTATTTTTATGGAAATTGTTTAAGAAATCTTCATTGTAATTTTCTTTCAAGATTAAAGCAATATTATTTAGATCTGTCATGGGGCTGTTTAAGGGTTACGGGCCCATAGGGAGGTTCCTACTCTGCTTATTTGGTAATCTGGTTGTAAGCAACCCTATAAATATTAAATAGTCTGTCTCAGTCTGTCTGATACATTCTGCTGGAGAGCTTGTTCTCTTGAAAAACAACAGACGTACTTGGCCAGATCACCGGATGGAAATCGAAGAAAGTTTTAAAAAGCATGCAGCCATCACATCTAAAAGCAACAATATAATAAATGTTTGCTGTTGAGTTTTGTGCTGTGTTTATTATTATTATTTTTTTTACTTCACTCTATCTTTTCTTTTTTCAGAAAACAGAAATCCAGGAAGGATTATAACACAGTGCACCAACTGTTGAAGTAAGCACAGATTTCACTGATGTCCCTGGAGACATATTTTCCTCCTGAACATACCTGCACAGCAAGAATGGAGTCAGGTAAGTGTGATCATCTGGTGTCCAGAGCAAAGATGCCAAACTGCACCCCCATTTCACTTCCTGTGTACAAAAGTGGGTGGTGCTCCTGAAAATGTCCCTGCGTCAATGGTGTCATTAAAAAGGAAAGAAATTGCAATTTTTCGGCACCCCAGTTCCTATATTTTTTATATAGTTGAGTCGCTTAGTCTTGTTTCCACTTTGGAGGAATGGCTTTTTGGCGGCAATTCTTGCATGAAGACCACTTTGTGTCAAACAGTAGGTGGGTGTACCTGGGTCCCACTTGTTTACAGCAGTTCTGTGCGGATGACACTGCTTAAAATCTTCCAATGTTGAAGAGAAGTAAGCATGATGTGTCTTTCATCTGCTGCATTACGTTTCCTTGGTAAATCACTGAGTGTACGGTCCTCAACATTCCATGTTTCTTTGTGCTTCTTCAAAGGAGCTTAATCAGAACATCTTAAAACCCCAATCTGCTTTGAAATCTTTGCCTGGGAGAGACCTTGCTGGTGCAGTATAACTACAGTACTTTGTGTCTTGTTGCTTCTGGTGCTATGTCTTGCTATGGTGTATGACCTGTGAAACTGTCTTTCACAACCTCCTCTGAGGCCGGGTTCACACTGGAATGACACGATAGTCGTACGACTGTGGATCCAAATTTGCCCTGCAACTTGAAGTCCAACATCCGTCCGACTTCAATGAACAGGGATCCAACTTAGATCCTGGACAATACCAGGTACTGTGTCTGGTATGAATCTTTAGGGGGAACTCCACGCCAAATAAAAATTACATGGCTTCCCCCTACAAGGCCATACCAGGCCCTTCGGTCTGCCATGGATTTTAAGGGGAACGCCGAAAAATGGTGTGGGGCCCCCCAAAATATATACCGAACCCTTATCCGAGCATGCAGGTCAGGAAAGTGTTTGGGGACTAGTGAGCGCCCCCCTCCTGAACCATATCAGGCCGCATGCTCTCAACATGGGGGGGGTGGGTGCTTTGGGGCAGGGGACCTTGCACCCCCCCACCTTAAAGCATCCTGTCCCCATGTTAATGAGGACAAGGGCCTCTTCCCGACAACCCTGGCCGTTGGTTTCAGGGTCTGCAGGCGGGGGGCTTATTTGAATCTGGTAACCCCTTTAACAAGGGGGCCCCCAGATCTTGCCCCCCCCCACCCTATGTTAATGAGAAATGTAAAATGAAAAAATATAAAAATTTAAATGCAGTACACAGGTTTTGAAAGTAATTTATTAAGACAGCTCCCGCGTCTCTTCCGATTTCTTCTCCCCTCTCTGGCTCTTCTGCCTCCTCCTCTGACGTCTTCTGCCTCAGCTGGTTTTTCTCCCCTCCCTGGTTCTTCTCCCTCTATCTTCTGCCTCTGCTGGGTCTTCTCCGCTGTCTTCTGCCTCTGGCGGGTCTTGTGCGCTGTCTTCTCGCTCTTTTGCCAGGTCTTCTCCTCTGTCTTCTCCAACTGTTCTTCTTCTGATGTTGTCTCAACACTCTCTCCCGCTCTAATGCTGGGTGTGCCCCTACTTATATTGGCATTGGGCGGGGTCACAGAGTGACGTCATCCAGAGGCCCCACCCCTATGATGTCACCACCCGGGGGCATGATGGGGCAGTGATATCATAAGGGGTGGAGCCTCTGAATGGCCTCACCCGGTGACTCCGCCCTATGCCAATATAAGTAGTGGTACACCATGCACCCAGAATTAGAGCAGGAGAGAGAGCACTGAATCAACATTGGAAGAAGAACAGAGGGAGAAGACAGCAGAGAAGACCCGGCAAAAGAGAGGAAAGACAGGGCCCAGCAGAGGCAGAAGATAGCAAAGAATACCCGGCAGAGGCAGAAGACAGGGGATAGAGGGAGACAAACCGGAGAGGGCTAGAAGACATCAGCGGAGAAGACCCTGAGGCCTCGTACACACGACAGAGTTTCTCGGCAGAATTTGTCGAGAAACTCGGTGAAGAGCCGGATTCTGCCGAGAAACTCTGTCGTCTGTACACTTTTGGCCCGATGGAGCCGCCGAGGAACTCGTCGAGAAAATAGAGAACATGTTCTCTATTTTCTCGTTGTTCTATGGGAGAAGGCGGCCCGCCGAGCTCCTCGGCGGCTTCATCCCTGAACTCGATGAGGAACTCGACGTGTTTGGCACGTCGAGTTCCTCTGTCGTGTGTACGGGGCCTCAGAGGGGAGAATACATCGGAAGAGACGCCGGAGCTGCCTTAATAATTTACTTTAAAAATCTGTGTACTGCATTTCATTTTTGACACTTTTTTTGTTGAATGGGTAGGGAAAATGTACCCCATACTCATTCACATAGGAAGGGGAGCCAGGATCTGGGCGCCACCTTGTTAAAGGGGGCTTCCAGATTCTGATAAGCCCCCCGCCCACAGACGCGACAACCAACTCCCAGGGTTGTCGGAAAGAGGCCCTTGTTCTCATTAACATGGGGACAAGGTGCTTTGTGTGGGGGGACGCAAGGCCCCCACTGCCCCAAAGCTCCCACCCAAGTTGAGGGCATGCGACCTGGTAAGGTTCACTCGTCCCCACCCCCTTTCTTGACCTGCCAGGCTGTGTGCTCGGATAAGGCACTGGTATGGATTTTGGTCTGGGCACCTACACCCGAGTGGGGGTTCCCCTTAAAATCCATTCCAGACCTATGGGCCTGGTATGGTCTTGGAGGGGGAACCCATGCCGTTACCCATCAGAGCACAAGTCCCATGCCAAAGTCGGATCCGTTAAGATCACAATCCGACTTTTTTTTTTTTTTTATAAATTCTTTATTTTCTCAAATTTCTCAACATTATTTCAAATAATCATACATATCTTCATTCCACAATTGTTTTACATTTCATTAATTGTATGAATCTTATTACAGCTTGATTTCTTATAGTCTCCACATTCCCTTTCTTCCCCACCCTACCCAGAAAAAAAGGAAGTTCCCCGCCCTTAGCCACGGCCACTTCCCTCCCCCTACCCCCGGTTGCCACTTTCCATCACTCACCTGCCCTTATCTTTCCCTATACGTCATGTAGGGGGCCCATGTCTTACAGTACCTCCCATCTTTATCTTTCATTGACAGAGTAAGATTCTCCATTTGCTGGATTTCTGCGATTCTCGCAAGCCATTGCACTTTAGATGGGGGACTTTCACTTTTCCACAAGACAGGAATACACGCCCCAACAAATGTCTCAGTAGAGATTTTTTTGATTTTTACGCTGACATATGAATATCAAACAGTAGGAATGCCGCTGGATTATCTCCTAACCGCATTCCCAATATTAATTCAATTGTTTCGTCTACCATTCTCCAAAACTCCTTAATTTTCTCACATTCCCCAAAAATGTGCAGTATAGTTCCTTCAGCTTCCTTACATCTCCAACACAATTCTGAAATTTGAGGGTATATTCAATGTAGTTTCATTGGTGTTCTATACCATCTGGTGAGGATTTTGTATTCCCCTTCCTAGTATTTACTCGCCACTGATGCTTTTTGATTATATATCAGGATCCTATTTCTTTGTTTCTGTGAGAATATCACACCCAGGTCTCTCTCCCATTCCCGTAGGAAAGTAAGTTCCTGTGGTGCTTCCATCTCAGTTAATTTTGCATAGAAGTAGGATAGTGAATGTTGTATTGGTTCTCCTTTCAAACATAGCTCTGCAAACCCCGTTAGTTGTCTATACTTTTTTAGTTACTAATAGAGTAGCACCTATTGTCGGGTGTTTTTTACTTCCCTGGGTATCTCTACTTCTGGTATCCATACCAGGCCGTAGCGGCAGCGATCTTTCGAGATGGTTTGTCCCGGAGATTTGGGATTCCCTTTGTGCCGTCGGAGGAGCCCACGATGTCTGGTAATTTGAACTCTGCGGCGCGGTTCGAGTCTGTGGTTGCTGACAATATTGAACAAGAGTTACTAATGGGCCGCATGGCGGGCCCATTTGACCTCCCTCCCTATCACAACTTGAGGGTTTCCCCGCTTGGCGTGGTGCCTAAAAAGGATTCAGGCAAATTCTGACTGATCCATCACCTTTCCTTTCCATTGGGTTCTTCTGTTAACAATGGTATTGACAAGGAGGTGTCCCGGGTCCAATATGCCTCTTTCGATACGGCGCTTGGTATGCTTAGGTCTGCAGGTGCTTCTGCCCTCCTGGCAAAGGCAGACATTGAATCTGCCTTTCGCCTCTGGCCTGTTTCCATCTCCTGGGTTGTTTTTTTCCATTACAGCTAGTATGTGGATATGTGCCTTCCCATGGGTTGTGCCATATCATGCTACTATTTTGAACTTTTTAGCTGTTTCCTGGAGTGGGTATTGACTCAGTTTGTTGGCTTACACTCGGTTCTACACAACCTAGATGATTTTTTTGTTTATAGGTCCTGCGGGTAGTAAAGATTGCCTTCGCTTGTTGTCCACTTTTCAGGAGGTTTGTAGTTCCTTGGGCATCCCAATGCCATTGCCAAGACCGAGGACCCACCCCCTGTTTTTTCCTTTTTAGGTATCGAAATCGACTCAGTGGAAATGGTTTTCCGGCTCCCGGCGGATAAATTGGCTAAGCTTAAGGCATTGGTGCGATTCACTAGGGACGCCAAAAAACTCTGGCTCCAGCAGCTTCAATCCCTTTTGGGACATCTGGTCTTTGCTTGCCGAGTGCTTTCCATGGGTAGGGCCTTCTGTCGGAGGCTGTCATGGGCCGTGAAATGCATATCGGCCCCTTATCATTATGTACGCATAACTAAGCCTATGTCACGGAAGCATGAATCAGACGTACAAAACAGATAAATGAATAAGAAGACTTTATTGGAAACCAAACAGCAAGGTCAAAGTCCACACAGATGATCGAAACAGCCAGAAGAGTCATCCAACGGTGCCAGGGTCGATAGCCAGGGATGAGAGTCAGCCAAGCCGGGGTCTGTAGCCAGAGACGGGGTGAAACGAAGCCGGGAATCAGGAACCAGAAGGAGAGTCCGAAGCCGGGTTGAAAACCAGGAGCAGGCAGCACGATCACAGGAAAGGTGTCAGACGAAGAGGCCCAAGCGAGGAAATGCTGCAGCTGCCATCATATATATATGCTGAGCAGCCAGCTCCTCCCAGTGGAAAGGAGGAGCCGCAGGGTGTGGCAGGTTACAAGAACCCCATGAAGCAAGATGGCTGCTCGCACAGGTCAGTGATGAGGAGCCAGCAAAGAGGTAAGACCATGACAGCCTATGCGTGATGATTTTGAGGGATGGCTTTCCTTCCTGCAGAACTATAATGGTCACTCCTGTTGGCAGCTAGAAGAAGTACCTAACTCGCAGTTGGAATTTACATGGACGCTTTAGGTTCCTGGGGCTTCGGTGCCTTCTTCCAAGGTGCTTGGTCCTCTGAACCATTGCCGGCCTCATGAGCCCAACTAGATTTGTTGCGGAACTTGACCCTATTGGAACTCTTTCCCATCATGGTGGCAGTGTAATTGTGGGGGGAGGAACTGCCGAACAGGCGCGTGATTTTTTGGACCAATAATATGAGTGTTGTACAGGTTGTTAACCACAAATCCGCACGTTCTCCCCCCGTGGTCTCACTGTTGCATTTCTTGGTTCTTAAATGTTTGCAATTGAATGTGTGGTTTAGGGCAAAGAATGTCCCTGGTGTTTCTAATGCTGTCGCTGATTCTCTTTCTCGTTCGACCTTTCCGCTAGTTGGACATGAAAGCTATCTTCAGTGGGCCTCCCTTGCCCGAAGTTCTTGTGAACCCTTGTTTGCGAAGCTTGTTGAGCCACGTCGGTGCTTCACTCTCTCCAAATACGTGTGTGGCCTACCGTCGGATTTGGTCTGAATGGGTGTTGGTGCTTGGCGGTAAGCTCCTCCTTTCTTTCCCTCAGGACAGGCGCTTGGCTCTCTTCTCATACTTGGTACACCTGCAAGAGAAAAAGGTCTCTGGTTCGTCGGCGGGTACTGCTCTATCTGCTCTCGGTCCAAATTCTGGCGAATATTCTGACTATCTTACCTAGGGTTTGTTTCTCCTCCTACAAGAGTCTCATTTTCCAGCTTGCTTTTTCCTGGGCATTCTTTGGTGCCTTTCGGATCAGCGAGCTGGTCGCCAAGGATGAACATTCCTTTGGTGGAGTGTTGACCGAGAATGTGCTTATTTCGGATTCTTTTGTATCTATTCTTTTGCCCTCTTCTAAGACGGACCATTCTTCCAGAGGTAAGCGCGTGGTCCTCAAGGCCTTTAAGGGCCCCTTTTGCCCGGTTCGCTAGTCTTCTTCCTTTTCTTCTGTACGCCCTTCTGCTTCTGTTTATCTTGTTTATCTTGTTCATGCTGATACCTCCAGGTTTCAGTTCCTTTGGGTTTTCTGCTTTTGCCTTTCTCGGTTGGGCCTGCCTCCTGCTGATTTCTCCACACACTCTGTGGGATGGGTTTTCACACGAGGAGCTGCAGCGCTTGGGTAGGTGGGATTCTTCTAATTTTTCCCTGTATGTTCGTCCTCATCTTTTGTGTTGATTTCAGGTTCCCCTCCGGTTTGGGTTTGGATCTTCGGAGATTCTTTTATTTACTGAGCTGCCCGACATGCCTCCAACAGACGCTACGGGAGGAACCTTGGTTTTCCTTTCACAGTTGCCAGAATACGTTGGTGTGGCTTCCGTAGACTTCGCTGGGCGAAAATGTTGCCTGAACTGCTGAACCTCAGAAGATTTGTACAAGGTCCGATTGTTCTTATCATCCACGCTGGGGGAAATTACGTAGGCCTGTCTCGTTCGGTGGACCTCATTTTGTAGATTAAATGGGATATTGTTCATTGCTGTGCCTCGTTCACTAATTTAATGGTTGTTTGGTCGGAAATTGTCCCCCGCCTGGTCTGGGCTCATGGCACCCCAGGTGTGGGCCTGGAGCGTTTTCAGCACAAGGTGACCGCTCAAGTGTCGAAGTTCGTTCGCTGTATGGGTGGTATTGTGGTGCGCCACCAGGAGCTGGAAGGGGACAACAGTGATTTACTGCGACCTGATGGGGTCCATTTGAATGAGATTGGCATTGACATTTTTAACCTGGGCCTCATTGGTAGTGTCAAGCAAGCGTTGGCTGCGGTGGGGCGCTAGTCAGTGTACCACTGATTTGCGTGTGGCGGTTTTACCTGGCCAGCAATTGGCATTACTTATGGGCTAAGCCCTCACGTTGAATTACAGGGTCAGTTTAATGCCTGTCTCTCACTGATGGTGGAGACAGGCCTCTTAGACAAGACAGTTTGTTTAGAGATGCTCACGGTGTAACCGTGACTGGCATGGGTTTTTGGATTTGAAGCTTGTTATACCGATATGTTTCAATAAAGCTGTGGCCTTGCCTACTTCCAACTTTAAATGGTCTATGTGTAATTATTGGGGGGCAAGGTTTGTTATGGTTTAATTAAGTGGAAGTTAAGCCTAAGCTTCTCAGCAGTCATGTTTCCTCTATTCCCCACTCACTGTGTCCAGTGAAGCCACACTCTCCTCCTGCTCTTCCCTGTCAGCCACTCAACTTCTTCATATCTCTTGAGGACTGCAGCCGGGAGAAGTCCAATAGGACGAAATGTATAGGGTTCTATGCTTGCTGCTCATACTGCGACCTACTTTTATCTGTGATCACTTTTTGTATTAATCGGTGGATTTTTACATGCTGTTTTTATTTTGTTTTGTGTTTTTTTTTTTTTTAATCAAAAAGGTTTTTATTGCTCACACAACACATTGACATGTAAAGGATGACATTTTACACTTTGTAAATAAAGATGCATAACAACAGATTTACAGTTCAAGCCATTTGAACAGATGCACTTCTTCCCACCTTATTATTCCGATACTGTATACCCACATGAAACCTGACCCCCAGCCCTGAACGCCCATCTCCCCCCCCATCCATTTCTCCTCCCCTCTCTCGGTCTCCAAAACTACTAGGCCACTAGCCTTGCTGGTACTTTTTTCCTTTTCTTTTTCCCTACCTCACCATCCCCCCAAGTAACCTTTCTTGAACTAGCTCCAAGGGGCTTAAACCGGGTGTTGCGAGCCATGGCTCCCAGAGTTTCAAGAATTTCCCTGCATTCCCCCTGTGCTGGTAAATGTACTTCTCCATAAGCATTGTTCTACCCACATGTTGTATCCAGGTCTGAACCGAAGGGGGCCCCCTTGATTTCCAGTGTATGAGAATGAGTTTCCTCGCCTGGAACAGTGCCCTGGCGAACGCTGCCCTGGTGGCTTCTTCCTCTATCACTCCCTCCAGAGTGCCCAGCAGGCAGCACAGAGGGTCCAGTGGTACATTGGTCTGAAACACAGAGTTTAGGGTCGCCAGAACCCCCGCCCAGTATCTATGCAGCTTGGGACAGCGCCAGAGCAGGTGGACCAGATCCCCCTGTACCGCCCTGCACCGCCCACAAAGTGGGTCCGGAGCCCGGCCCATCTTGAAGAGTCTCTCTGGAGTGTAGTGCACCCGAAGTAAAATGTATAGCTGGGATACCTTTTGTGATACGTTTAGTGAGCAGGTATTCACCGCCTGTAGAGCCTCCTCCCACATTTCCCCCTCAATGGGCCCCAAATCTGTCTCCCACTGTTCAGCCACCCTCATGGGATGTCCTTCCAGGAATGTAGATAGGAGCATGTTATAGCAGTGTGAGATCATGCCCTTGGTGTCCTGCGCCTGACACAGTGCCCGGAAAATCGGTGTGGGGGACTGAACCCAGTCAACTGCTGTCCCCTGAGCCCTTACTGCATGTTGTAACTGTATGTAATAAAACTGCATGGTTCGGGGTAGGTTAAATCTTATTTGTAATTCACTGAAAGGTAACAGGGTCCCCCCCCTAAAGAGATGTTTGAGATGCGTGATCCCAAAAGCACTCCACCTGTGACCCTGCTCAATTTTGGCCAACTCCTCATAGGAATCGTTCCCCCAAATTGGGCTAAATTCAGTAAAGCCCCCAACATCCTGTAGCTGTCTGGCCTTATTCCACACCTTTTGAACAAGAGCATAAGTGGGCATGCGTTTATTGGGTTTGTGGAACTTACGAGCCTCCAGCCCCTCAGGTATCGTGGCTACCCCCGCTCCCTTCAACATCAGCCTGGCCGCCGAAGTCCCAGGTTGCGACCCCATGGCCCCTATCAAATGTTGGAGCTGGGCAGCCAGGTAGTATATCCAGGGATTGGGTAGAGCCAGCCCTCCCCCCTCCTTTGGGCGCTGCAACTGTTCTAGTTTAATCCTGGGGGTTCTGCCATGCCACAACAACTGTCTGAAAAGAGAATTGACCACTCGGAATATTTTAAGGGTAATCACCATGGGCGCATTATGCAGGAAATATAGCAATTGGGGCATTAGTATCATCTTGATGAGGTTGGTTCTACCCGCTAGTGACATTCTCAGTTTATTCCAGATTAGTATTTTGTCTCTGAATTTGGATAAGAGGGGGTGGATATTCAGTTTACAGTAGTCAGTTATTGTGGGAGATATCCAAACCCCCAGGTATTTAAACGATGTCACTACAGGTACGGGGCACACAGGATCACTCCCTCCCTCGGGCTCCCCATCTAGAAACATCAGGGCGGACTTAGACCAGTTAATCGTGAGCCCCGAAAAGCGGCCAAACTCTGTGATGATGGCCATGACCTGCCCTAGGGATCCCCCTGCATCCTCCAGAAAGAGGAGCATATCATCCGCATACAGCATGATTTTCTCGCGGACTTCGCCATATCTAAACCCCCGAACCGCCTCACAGCTCCTTACCAGCGCCGCGAGGGGCTCTATAGCCAGAGCAAAGAGCAGGGGGGACAGGGGGCATCCCTGCCTGGTCCCCCTACCCAGAGCAAAAGTTTGTGACATCCTATCCGCCATACGTATGGCCGCCTTTGGTGTATCATACAAGAGCCGGACCCACCCCAGGAACCTAGGGCCGAAACCGAATTTGGTCAGTACCGCCCATAGGTACCGCCAGCCGACACTGTCGAAGGCCTTGTTGGCATCAAGCGACAACAGAGCCCTACTGCCGGCGGATTCCGATGGGGTCTGCATATTCAAATATAGCCGCCGGAGGTTCGTCGCTGTAGATTTACACGGCATGAATCCCGCTTGGTCTGAGTGTACAATGGACAAGATAATTTTATTCACTCGCAGGGCCAGCACCTTTGCAAGTATTTTCACGTCACTCTGCAGGAGAGATATAGGTCTGTATGACCCAGGATCTAGGGGGTCCTTGCCCGCCTTCAACAGCAGGATGATATTCGCCCTTGTCATGGACGGGGGTAAAACCCCCGATTCCAACGAGGCATTAAATACCTCGAGTAACTTGGGCAAAAGCACCCCTCCGTACTGAGCATACACCTCTATGGGCAAACCGTCGTCTCCCGGGGCCTTACACGTGGGGAAGGATGCAACCGCCTCTCCCAGTTCCTCCAGGGTCAGCGGTTTCTCCATCTCACTCCTCGCCTTGTCATTCAAGGTCGGGAGAGCCACCGCACCCATGTAGTGTTGCAGCTCCCCGTCCGTGAAGTCGTCCCTAGGTTTGTACAACTCAGAATAAAAAGCAGCCAGTTCCCCCAGGATCAGCTCTGGGTCATTCACCAGCCGCCCCTGCCCATCCCGGATCGCTCCTATGGCAGGGGACGCCTGCTGAGACCGGGCAATCCTGGCCAATAAACGACCCGTCTTCTCCCCCTCCTCATAGAAGGCCTGTTGGGTGAAAAATCGCTTTTTCTCCGCGGTGGAGGATCTCAGCCGGTCCAGGGAATCCTGGGCCGACATCCATCCCTCCCTCGCGGACTCTGAGGGGTCGAGCACATAGGCCAGTTCCAGCTGCTTCACCTGGTCCTCCACCCGCTCTAACAGGGCTGACGAGTTGTGTTTTATTGACGCAATCTCCTCAATAAATGTTCCTCTTAAACAAGCCTTGAGGGCATCCCAGCCCTGAGTTCGTTCCACCCCCTCCCAATTCTCAACAAAGTACTGCTCTATCCGGCGGGTAACCTGGTCATGGGAGCTGAACAATTTCAGCCAGAAAGCGTTTAGTTTCCAAGGGGCTCTGGGCAAAGAGGACACCTGGCGGGTGGTCAGGTGTGCCACCAGCGGAGAGTGGTCAGAGACCCCCCTCGGAAAGTATTCTATCTTGGGAACCATGTGGAGAACCTGTGGGGACCCAACACACAAGTCTATACGAGACAATGAGCCGTGCGTTTTAGAGAAACATGAGAACTGTTTAGTTGTAGGAAGTCTAGCCCTCCAGACATCAAGCCACCCCACCTCCCCCAGCAATCTGCTTAAGGCCGTTCCCCTGCACCCCAGGGGTACCCTAACTGGCGGATGTCTATCCTCTCTCGGATCCATACAGGCATTGAAGTCCCCCATAACCATTACAGGGACATCCGGCTTATTCCCCAAATATGTCAAAAGCAGCTGCAGCACCTCCCTCGAAAAAGGGGGAGGGATATATACAAACGCTAGAACCATAGACACCGTGTACAGTTTGCAATATAAAAACACATATCTCCCCAGCGTGTCGACTAGCGTATCAATTTCCTGGTAGGCCAAGGCACTATGTATCAGCACACTCACCCCCCTTGAATAGGAGGTGTGGGTAGAATGATAGGCCTTGCCCACCCAGGGAAATCCTAGGCACCCCACTGTGTCTTTAGTGAGGTGGGTTTCCTGCAAACCCACAATAGCAGGGAGAAATTTTTTCAAGCCAGCCCGTATCATGGTTCGTTTCAGGGGGTCATGTACACCTCTCACATTCCAAGATACTATCGGGGTGGTGGCCATGGTTGGGGTAAACAATAGTTACCGACTGAGGCCGGAGGCCTCAGGGTCAGGTCCAATGAGTTGGGCCCCAGCCGGGGCCAGTCCAGTTCCAGTAAGTAGCTGTGCATCAGGTAGTGTAGTCTTGTGAGCAAAATATCAAAAACTGTTAATAAAAAGTAACTTAACATACGTGTCCACCCCTCAGCCCCGTCCGGGGCCGAGGTCGATCTCCTCCGCGCTCTCCCGCTACGCGGGCACAGCAATCGTCGCGTGCCAACAGGGCACCCAAAAACAAAGGTGGACTCCCCCAGCCGGGGGTCGGTGGTTGCATCGAGTCGCACTCGCGTGCGGGCCCCCCCCTGTAGCATAGATTCCAGAGGGGGTGCAATTCAACTTCCGAAGCTCCATAGTAGTGCTAACATAGCAAGAAAAAAAAAACCAGAAACAGTCCCGGCTTGCAGGTAACTCTTCAACGGGTCTGCGCCAAGCACGATATTCAAGTACAAGTACAGGCAATGCCTCAGTCGCCTCGGTCCTCCTCTCTGCGCCTCCTCAGGTCTTGCTCATTATGATCCAGCCACTGTGCGGCCTCTGCCGCCGATTCAAAGAATGTAGCCTGGCCCCTCACCGTGACTCGCAGCTTGGCCGGAAACAGCATAGCATAGTTAACTTGGATCCTTTGTAGGCGTTTTTTAACTTCCATAAACTTGGCTCTCTTTCGCTGCACCTCTGCTGAGAAGTCTGGGTAAAACGATACTCTGGCTCCATTGTAATGCACCGTTCCCCTTTCCCTGGCCAGCCTCAGGATGGTTTCCCTGTCCCGGTAGTTCAGAAGTCTGGCAAGCATGGATCTGGGGGGGCTGCCGGGGGGAAGGGGTCTGGGAGGCGTGCGGTGCGCCCGTTCTACAGCAAACAGCGTGGAGAATGCTTCCCTGCCAAACACCTCCTGGAGCCAGGTCTCAATAAATGCAGTGGGGTCCCTACCTTCCACCTTCTCCGGGAGGCCCACCACACGGACATTGTTCCGTCTCAAGCGGTTCTCAATATCGTCTGTTTTCGCGTTGGCCTGTGCGGATTGCTGTAGTGCAGTCCTGGTGTCTCTGGTAAGGGGTGGCAGCGCATCCTCTATCTCACTGATGCGGCCCTCCACTGCCGTGGTCCTTTCCCTGATCTTCTGGAGATCATGGCGCATAAGGGACACCGTCTCCGTGAGCTCTCCAAACTGCACCTTCAGGCCATCTACTGAGGCAGTGACCGAGGTCGTGCACTTCTGCACCGCCCGTAGGATTTCACTAAGTGTGGGCTGTGGGGCATCCTCCTGCAATTCCCCAAATATGTCCTGTATAGTGTCTGAGGAGCTCTCCAGCGGCAGCGTGTCATCCATGGCAGAATCGCCATTTTGGCCCTGCACCCTCTGCGCCCATGTTAACTGCGAGGGAGCCGGGGAGCTGGCGGGGCCGTGCAGCCTCTGGGTGTAATATAGCATGTCTTTGGGGGGTTCTTTCCCCTGTTGTTTAGCCGCCTTAGCCACCTTACCGCCAGTCTCCGAAGTTTTCTCCGGTCCGCGCGCTGCCTTCTGCTGCTGAGAGACCCCGGCGCCATCTTGGATGTCCATGGCCGCTGAGGCCGTGGCCCCTTTCTCCGGTTTACGGGTCATTCGGATCCCCACCGACCGTTGGTTCGCTTACCGCTGCAGCCTGTGGAGCGCACCGGATCAGGTAAACCGGTCGTCTACGTCGGTGATAGCCGGGAACAGGATCACTGTAGGATCGTTAGCGGGAGCTCCGTGAACTGCGACTGTTCACATGCCCGTCCAGGCCACGCCCCCCTGTTTTGTGTTTTTTAATAAATCCCTGGCAATTTTTGATCTATGCCATGTGGAGGCCTCTTTCTGTTTTATTTTTATGTTCATTGTATGCATATACATTTTAAACCCTTGGAGGGGTATTACTGCTTCTGGTGAATACCATTAAGCTTTTTGGAATTGGAGAGTGTGGACGTCAATTAATCTCGTCAAGATTGGAAGTGTATCTAGGAACGAACCTGAGGAAAGATTGGACATCACTCGAGACGATCATCTGAGGGAGCCGTGACATCATTACTCTTACCTTTGCAGTTTTGACCCACCCTTGAATGGTGCATGGGTCCACGTCACATGGTAAGAGTATCCACCTTTACCTTTTGTGTTTGGATTCAAGCTCCTCATGTCCCTTTCCTTCATGTCACCAGGATCTATTCACTTCCCCGTGTCCCATCTCTTATACAGCTTGGAGATAGCTAAACCCATCCTTTGAGACCTCTCCTATATATATATATATATATATATATATATATATAGCCTCACTCATATGAGACTGGCTCTTTAAGATCTCCTCTTATGTTTACACATGATCAGTTTTGGTCTATATTGATTTGTGTTTTATTTGCTATTAGTCACGTTACCAGTTTTTCGCTTATATATCGTAGTGAATTATTCACATACCTTCAGATTGTGATAACCTTACTTTTCTAATACTATATTGTACTATATTTTTTAAATGCAATAAAGAACAGTAATGATGCATGGGCCCCACTGTGTAGCTGATGGAAGCGGGCACAGGGCTGGTTGTATTGGTCTATCAGCGGCCCTGACGATGATGAAGGTATGTGGTCCAGGTAGTGAGCAAAGGAAGGATTGGGGGCAAGAACAAATAAATCCATCTGTTTATTTTTCTCATCAGCAATCAACAGAAATAAAATTAAGATTCGCTAATATGTACAACAGCAAAGGATTGCAGGAGAGCCCTACTACCTAACTGACAGGTATAGGTGACCGTGTCAGTGTCCCTTGTGTATGCGTCATCCCTATCATACCAGCAGCAGTGCGTCTGCTTTATGGGGGCACCAGACCGATTAATCTTGCGGCCCAGTCCACCTCATAAGACTGGCACTGCACTAAAAGTGTAGCGCAAGCCAGCGGGGACTCTTTTCATGCTACCCCCCTGCAAAGTGCTGCCCTAGACCTGGGCCTTGTTGGCCTAGTCCAAGATAGAGCATTGGCTGCTGCTACTAAACGTCTTAAGCCTGCTTCCCACCAATGCGTTTTTTGGTGCTTATTGCAGAAACGCACTACAGTTCATTTAACATTCTTTTCTTATGGGACACGTTCACATCTTTGCTTTTTTCGGCAGCTGCGGATTTGGAAAGGGTCAATGACTTTTTTCAATGCAAAATTGTGTTTTTTTTTTGTTTTTTTGGTTTAATAGACTTCAATAGCGAAGCAGCAGAAAAGCATGGCGTGTGTTTTTAATGTGATTTGCATTTTTTTAACCTGCCCAACAACAAATTGGCCAAAAAAAGCATAAAAAATGCAAAATGCAAATCACAGCAAAATAGCCAATGGGCAAAACGCACAGTAAAAAGCACTGCAGAAACAGATCAAAAGCAAACTGCATAGGTGTGAGCCTTATGCTGGCCAAACATGCAACGCTGTATCCTGGCCTAGGCCAACAAGGCCCAGGCACAGGGCAGCACTTTTCAGGTGGGCAGCACGGAAAGAGTCCCCTCCGGCCTATCATCCTGGACCACAAGCCTCCCTCACTGTGCTATATGTTTTCTGCTGCACCATTGGCATGGCTATATCTTCTTAGTCCTCTCCATAAAATTATCAGAAATTTGTGCTTAAAGTAGAACTATAGGCAACACTTTTTTTTTTTTCATTTTGGATAGCGTAAGGGGGGGGGGTTTATAGCCCCTATCAGTTTATTTTTTACCATCCCTGTCCCATTGCAGAGATTTCCCTTCACTTTCTACCCCACAGCCAAACAGGAAGTGAGAGGAAATCTATGCAAATTACGGGAATCCATTGCCCCCCCCCCCGACCCTCAGAACTAGTGTCCCCACTCGAAAATTTCAGGACGGGTTTTAAACAGAAAGGGGTGTGACCTCAACATGAAGGGGTGGACACATATTTAAATTAGGGGGTGCACGAGTTTAGTCAGGCCTAGGGCAGCACAAAACCTAAATACACTACTGCATACATATATCCATTTTCGGGGCTAGAATATTCATACAAAAAATCTTTGTACATTCGCTGAATGAAAGAACGTCGTTTGAAAATTTCACTTGCTTTTAACATTTTTAAAATGAATGTAATTTCGGACCAAAAACCACACACACTGTCTGAAAATTCCTTTGACTAAGACGTTTTCTATTCTGCTCCTTCGAATTTTCCCATCACTGTGGTCGAAAATGACCATCAATTTGACCTCACTAACAATTAGAAAACCAAACATTCTTAAAATGTGTTGTTTGTACCACTGGACAACAGCAGTCCTTAAAAAAAAAAAAAAAAGCAAAGGAGGCCAAAACCCTTCATTTTTTAAACGGGCAATGAATTTATTTCCCATTTTGGCATAAATCCAAACTAATCATGTTCTGGTTGGCTATAGCTATACCTTGTATTTGTTACCACAACATCTACAGTAATGCATGAAAGTACCGGTTTTTCAACCCCTTCTGCTAGATATCAATTTAATTTATAATGTAAAATATCCTTTGTAAATCTGCTAAAAACTTTATTCTCTACTTTTTTTTTTAGAATCCAGCTGTGTGGAAGAGGAGGCAGTAATAAAGCAGGATAAAATAAAGGCATCAATAAATGGCATACCACAAATGTCAGAAAATAGTGAACCTTTACTAAATATAGGTAAGTGTTAAGATTACATTTTCTTATTTATCAAGCACATTCTTTTATGTTGTATTCCCATATTACAAAGTTCAGATAAACTGAAGGCAGGTGGAGGTAACCAAAATTACTTAAAGTGGAAGTAAACCCTCCTTTTATTTTTATCCATGGAAGCTGCCATCTTGGCCTCTGTTTAATCTTCAGCTGCCAATACGCTGCACATGTGATCAGTTAGGACACCAGCCATTGGATGGTTTGACAGTTTGGTTGAAAGCACAACCAATGTCACTGCACATGCAGGAAATGTAATGTTTTTTTTTTTTTAAACAGTTAAATCTATGGGTTTACTTCCGTTTTAAAGTGGAACTAAATCCTCCTATCTTTTATAGCATAGGAATCTGTCATCTTCTCTGTTTGATCTGCAGTTGCCATGGTGCTGCAACTCTAATCAGTTATGACAACAGTCATTTGATCATTTGAAAGTTCAGTTGAGAGCAGGAACAAATGTGAGTTATCATTCATGGGCGGCATGCCTTGAATGTAACTGTTTTGGGAAATGGTTAAATCAAAGGGTTTAGCTCAGGCTAATATCAAAGTTGGTGTAAACCAATCAAGCAGCCCCTCCACGTTTTTGGATATCCTTTTTTTTTGCGTTTTGTACCTTTTTTGACATTTTCCCAGCAGGACTTGCCACTTATCTCGCAGTGGCAAGGAACGTCACCTCTGAGTTTTCATCGACCCCCTACCCCCTTCTGCCTTCTGGGACCTGTGTGTGTCCCAGAAAATGACAGGGCCATTCAGAAAGCGCTGCGCGACTCATGCATGTGCAGTAGGAAACTGGCTGTGAAGCCTGAAGTCTTCACTGCCAGTTTCCCATAGTTACAATGCTGGCGCCTGCACCCAAAGCCGATGGAGGAATTGGCTTTGGGGGGGGGCTGTCATCGCAGGATCCCTGGACAGGTAAGTGTCCTTATATTAAAGGTCAGCACCTACATTATTTGTAGCTGCTGACTTTTACTTTTTTTTGTAGAGGCTGGAACTCCGCTTTAAGTCCTATTTTCCTTCTGTTGGGGTCAGTGAATGGGGGTGTTCTAACATAAAAGTCATTCTATTCGAAGAATTTTCTATTCATAAAATAAGTTCCATAGTGATTTGTGCTTTGCAGGGTTAAACCTTATTCCCAAATAAAACTTTGTTTTTCCTATTTTTGGATGAGGAAGAGTTGAAACCCCTGTTAGGTTTTAACTTTTTGATTTCCGGGACTTCATTATAGAGATTTCTTGTCTTGTTGACAATATTTTATTAGAAGGGAAGTGAGGAAAACTCTCCAACAGTACATTACAAGTTGAGCCCTCTGCACATTACTGTACAAGTTGTTTCCCTTGATTTAGAGCAGTTTCAAATCATGAATCATACAGGAATGTGCTGTGCGTTCCTGTGTGATTCACATGCGATGCCGGTGCATGCAGTGCTTAAAAAAATGCACAGAAAGCAGATCACATGGAACTACTGTAGCACGCGATCTAGTACAGGCAAATGCCTGTCTGCAACCTGCATTTTGGGTTTCATTAAGTTAATATTGACACCCATTGCAGATCACAACTGGGGTGCGTTTAAATGCAATGCGGGAAACTCACACGGAACGCAGGTTTCCCACCCTGCATTCTGATGTGAACTAGAATTTCTTGAATTACTTATTTTTTATATAATGGGCTTAATTATTTTATTTTTTTCTGCAGTTTATCTTTATCAGAACAATTGGAAGACGGTTCTTATGATCATCTAATACTTACATAGGTGCAGATACTCTGTAAGGGTTACCAAGAAATAAAACGTATGTTTGCAAAAAAATTGCTTAATCAAGCAAGAATGTAAATCTACCTTTGCTTGTGATAGTAAGCAGCTTATACTCTATTATGAAGTAACTCTCAAAGGCTTTCTCTTGCAGGTATTTCTCCTATAGTTCCTCCTGTGACACAAGCTCCAAAAAGTAGCAACAGTCATCCTTATTCAGGGGATAATGTTCCCAAGAACAATTCTCAGAAAAAAAAGTCTTCTCAGTCACATCTAGAGAAACAGTGCAGTCAAACAAGTAAAGATGGAGCTGAGCCACCTTTCCTCCCACCTGGCGCACAAGAGGGTATGCTGCCTCCATTTAATTTTACTTATTGCAACTATTGATTTTTTTTATTTATCAAACATCATTTGCACAGACATTAATGTCTAAACCGCTGGCATCAAAAGTCAGTACACCCCTAAGTGAAAATATTAAAATTGGACCCAAAGTGTCAATATTTTGGGTGGCCATAATTATTTTACAGCATTGCCTTAACCCTCTTAAGCATGGAGTTCACCAGAGCTTCACAGGTTGCCACTGGAGTCCTTTTCCACTCCTCCATGACGACATCACGGAGCTGGTGGATGTTAGAGACCTTGCGCTCCTCTACCTTCCATTTGAGGATGTCCCACAGATGCTTAATAGGGTTTATGTCTGGAGACATGCTTGGCCAGTCCATCACCGTTATCCTCAGCTTCTTTAGCACAGCAGTGGTTGTCTTAGGCCTCGTACAGACGACCGGATCTATCCGCTGGGATTGATCCGCGGATCAGTTCCAGCAGATAGATCTGGTCGTGTGTACGTCCGAGCGGACATTTCCCAGCGGATAAAAATCCAGCCGACGGATTCCCAGCGGATAAAAATTTCTTAGCATGCTAAGAAATCTATCCGCTGGAATCCAGTCCAGCGGACTGATCCGGTCGTCTGTACAGACTCACCGGATCAGTCCGTCCGCTCCCCTCCCTCGCATGCGTCGTAATGATTCGACGCATGCATGGAAGTATTTACCTTCCAGCGTCGCGCACGTTGCCGCGTCGACGGCGCGACACGTCACCACGGATGTATTCCGCGCGGATTTCGATCTGATGGTGTGTACAGCTATCGGATCCAAATCCGCCAGAGGATTTATCCGCTGGAAAAGGTCCGGCGGACCGTTTCCAGCGGATATCCTCTCGTGTGTACGGGGCCTTAGAGGTGTGTTTGGGGTCGTTATGTTGGAATACTGCCTTATGGCCCAGTCTTCGAAGGGAGGGGATCATTCTCTGCTTCAGTATGTCACATTACATGTTGGCATTCATGGTTCCCTCGATAAACTGTAGCTCCCCAGTTCTGGTAGCACTCATGCAGCCCCAGACCATAACACTCCCACCACCATGCTTGACTGTAGGCAAGACACACTTGTCTTCATACTCCTCACCTGCTTACCGTCACACACGCTTGACATCATCTGAACCAAATAAGTTTATCTTGGTCTCATCAGACCAGTAACCATGTCCTTAGTCTGCTTGTCTTCAGCAAACTGTTTGCGGGCTTTCTTGTGCATCATCTTTAGAAGAGGCTTCCTTCTGGGATGGCAGCCATGCAGACCAATTTGATTCAGCGTGCGGCATATGGTCGGACCACTGACAGACTGACTCCCCATCCCTTCAACTTCTGCAGCAATGCTGGCAGCACTCATACATCTATTTCCCAAAGACAACCTCTGGATATGGCGCTAAGCATGTGCACTCAACTTCTTTGGTCAACCATGGCGAGCCCTGTTCTGAGTGAAATATGTCCTGTTAAACCACTGTATGGTCTTGACCACTGTGCTGCAGCTCAGTTTCAGGGTCTTATAGCCTATGCCATCTTTATGTAGAGCAACAATTCTTTTTTTCAGATCCTCAGAGCGGATACTTGCTTCTTCTAACACTGCCCCCCAGCCTAGAAGGCTGGCATCTGTGGTTACCACTTTCCAGGTAACTGGAGTGAAGGATTTTCCTTCCGACAGATTTTGGGGGAGCAACCCCCAATTGAGGCTCTGGCGAACCCCTGGAGATAAGACCATAGGAAGATCCAGGGCCTGAACATCCTTGTTCCAAGCTGACAGAATCCTGCCCTGTAACGGTCTTGAGTGAAACTGGGCGTAAGGGACCGCCTCGAATGAGACTACCATCTTTCCCAACAATCTCATGCAAAGATGAATGGAAGGCCGGATGGAAAGCTGTTTTATTTTTCTCATAACTTGCAAGAAAGTAGAAGAATGGAGGAGCAGGGGAAGGTTCAGGGTCATAGTACAGATCACTGGGGAAAACGTCCCCAAAAAGGTCACTCACCACTTCCTCTTGAGTGGGTATTGCTCACCCAGATAGGCCCCTCTCACCTGGCCTAGCAGCCGGACTGATGCACGAACAATGATCGGTAACAGTCTCTGCCACAGACTGGTTGCAAGCAAAAGTGAACAGTCCAGAATCCTCTGCCACAGGATTTGGTACCCGAACTTCCACCTATACAGTTTAAAAACCTTTAAGCCGACCCGGCGAAACTGTAGGGTAACATGGATTGTAGATCATCCCTTAATAGAGTCACCAGGCCTTCCGCTTGGTCCCATTCTGGGCAGGTCCTCCCCTGGTTTTCTCCATTAAGTAGCTTCTTCTCATGAGATGGACAGTCAGGACGGCTGGACCTACTTGGTAGAAGTACAGCCTCGGGCCAACAAGGCCCTGAGACTAAACGACCATCACGGACCTCGAGCCAGGAGAGCCTCGAGGCAGAGCCTTTTACAACATGGCATCTGTCCCTTAAGTATCCTTCTCCAGAATGCCCAGTGGGGAAACCACTCCCACTGGGCTGCTCCCGGGAAAGGACACCCAATGCACTGAAGCCTGCCTGAATTACAACATTGGCCGGTGGTGGTATCGCCACCTACAGGCAACAGTGGGAAAATACCTCCAAGCACAGCCAGAACAGAGGCTGATTTTGTATCAATCATCAAAGTCTGAGCCAATTATCAGCTCAGATACCCACTAAATTTGACATAGCGCCTGGTCATCAGAAGCAGGGCGCTACATATGTATTTTTTTATTTATTTGTTAATTAGAAGTTAAGGATTGAAATGATTGTATGTTAGAACAAGTGACCCTGTAAAATTTTTAAAATATCTTAAACTAATGAACAAAAGTTGGCATACTGTTTTAGTAGTCATTTTGAATATCTTTGCAGCTATTAGAGATCTAGATGCTAGTCAGGGCCGATCCTAGGCAGGGTGCACAGGGTGCTTTGCACCCAGGCGCCTGCAGAGGTGGGGGCTCCGAAGTGCCAGATTTTTCCCCTCCCTCCTTCTCTCCTTGTTTGAGTCTGTCCAGAACTGAGTTCGGAGCATAGGTGTGTGTCCGTCCAGAACTGATGTGTGAGCATAGGGCAGTCCGCCCAGCCTGGAAGTGTTTGGGGGAGGGGCCGCTCCTCTTCCTGACACAAGGGTTCTAGTTTTTAGTGGCTGCTGAGTGCTGATGTGCAGGAATGAATTCCTCACATTGGGAGTCTTGGATCCCGCTCTGTCTCCACCAACTCCAGTTGGAATGCCTCCCCCTCCCATCTCTATCTCAGGCTGCACAGAGAGAGAACCAAGGTAAGTCACAGTGTTCAGTGTTCTGTGTGCTGGGGGATGGCATCCCCAGCATCCCTTTACACATGCTCTGGGCTGTCCCTGCTCTAGATGTTTTATGGTATGAAAGATTGCATAGGATACACAGCCCCTGCCCATTACTGCGCCCTCAGTAGTCCATCTACAGATGTGATGTATAATGAGATGTACCAAGAGCCCTTTCACACTGACAGTGTGGGGGCATCGGCGGTAAAGCGCCGCAAGTTTTATAGAAATATTTCTGCACCCAGGCACCTGTGACCCTAGGATCGGCCCTGATGTCTTAATGTGGTCAATTATCTCAGCCAGGTTTCCTGGGATTGCAGTTTAACAGCAGTAGTGCCTGGAATCTGTTGTTTGCGACAGGAGTCTGGTGGAAGATAATTGTTGTGGGTAGATCTTTTTATTCAGGTTGCCACTTATCGCAATTGATGATGGATCTACATCACTGGATGACAGGATTATTGTTGGATTTAAGTTGTGGGACTTTTTTTGTAAAACACAGATTTTTTCATAGGTGCCTGTTTTTATTCACTGTCTAATTTTTATAGTGAATGAGTAATAAGGCATATCTACATACAAGGAGGGCCAAATATCAGGGGGCCTCCAGATTCTGAAAAGTACCCCCAGCAGACTTCCACATCCACTGGGTCAGGAAAGTGGGGATAAGGCTCTTGTCCCTATTAAGATAGAGAGAAGATGCCTTGCCAGGGGACAAGAAGCTTCATCCCCACATTCATTTTAAAGGGGGATCCAGATTCTAAGTCACCTCCCCAAAGACCCACACAAGTATCAGGCCATGGATGTCAGGACAAGCTTTAGTTCAGGTTGAACTTATGGTTGAGCTGAGTGGAATGGGAAAGGCTGTTCCCTATAAACTCTGCCCCTCCAACTCCTCCACTGTCATGTCTTGCCCCCCCCCTCTCAAAATTGTGGCAGGAATTGTACGCTTCCAAGTAAGTTTGTGATATCTATTTATATCCATAAAAACATTTTACTACAACTAATAATAATAATTTAATAAAATAATTAATTAATTAATTAATACGTAATAATTTAAAAAAAGAATGTGCATGGAACAGCTTCATAATTTTGCTCATGATTTAATAATTAAAAATAAAATAAAAAATAAAATGTATGTTTAGAAGCATGGTCCTGAAAGCCAGAGGTCAGCACTTGAAGGTTCTTCAACTCATTACTTCCAGGATTTGGGCATATTGCATGCAATGGCTAGAGGCTAGTGAGCTATTTGTTATGAGGCTAATAAGCTATTTGTTATGCTGCTATTCCTCCCTATACTATCAAACATGTGGGGAATGCTTTGAGACAGGTAAAAAAGGAGTTTTTTTTCCAAATACCCAGTACTTACCCTTATGACCCCCCATCCATTTTTCCCCATGCCGGCATCCGGAAAGAAATGTGCCAGTAGCTAGTGCATCTTATATTGATGAAGTGACGCACAGTCTTATGGGTGCACCATGGCACCATGGGGTAGATAATCATATTAAGACTACACAAAGTACTTATTTAGAATTAGTAAAATTTTACTTAGATTATCTACTGTAAGAAAGATTTCAGTAGTCAGAGGTTTTAATACTAATTCTAGTATCTCACTAAGCATCTTTACTATTTTTCAGATTGCTGTGTACACTGTACCCTGGCTCTGCTGTTCTGTCAGTTTCTTTCCCTGTGTAATATTCTTATGGATCTTCTAACATGTGGTTCATGTTCGCCTGACTCTGCTGGCATATGCTGCTCATGCTGTTCCATTGGTGGATGTCCTGATTGTGCAGACTCATGTAGCACTGACTGTGGCATTGTAGATGCCTGCTGTGAATCAGCTGACTGCCTTGAAATCTGCATGGAATGTTGTGGTCTATGTTTCTCCTCCTAATAGGGCACGATAGAGCTGGTGCAAGACTGTATACAATGTGAATAATACGCTGCAGACCATAGAGAGATTAAAGGTAAAGATGCAGAGAAATTCTAAAAATCTATGTGCCATGAATGGATTTGGTAAACACAGGACTTGAATTTTTGGTGAAATTGGGACTGGTCTGAGCCATTTAAAGTAACCATATTCTGAACCATTATGCCTAACTCAAGAAGCTTGTGAAGAACTGGGAAAGTATTCAGCTGCTGCAAAATAATTTAAAATCTATTAAATTTAAATATATACAGTATTTGTAAAGCGTTTCATTAAATGCCATTAAAATACATACAGTACATACATACATACATATCACAATTCTACATGGGCAAAACTTGAAATGCAAAGACTAACTTTGTCAATTTAAAAATTTGAACACTTATTTGGCTTAAAAATGTATGACAGCTTGGGTTAACATATCAGTATCTCTTGTCAATCTCAGTGCTAACGTGTTTAAAACACATTATCTGGCTGTTACTGTATACCAGGTAAATGTTGTATGAATACAATGAACAGTCTAATCTGAAATAATAATGATGTTTTATCTTGCAAAACAAAATACACATTACTGAATTTCTTTAGGGTCATTTTTATTTTTAAATCTATCTAAAGCCCAAAACTAATAAAAAAAATATGTAAAGCCAAAGCTTTTTTTGTTTTGTTTTGTGATCACTTTTACTGGGGCTGAATTAAAAGGAAAACACAATTGTTTTAGTTGTTAACAGGTCAAGCATAGAGGGGAAATCTTCCAATAGACACTGGGGCTGATTTATGAAACGATTGCGCCTTGTTTTGTGGAGCATCGGCCGTTTCGGAATTTACGAAATGTATGCCCCATTTACTATCCTGCTCTCGGCACAGGGGAGGAGGCGCACAGTGCGCCACTATGGACATGGCACACGGCATGTGCAAATCGAAATTAAAAGAAGCTGGAAGTGCCAATATTATGGGGGTGATGTGGGTTGATGTGAGGAAGTGTAGTAACAACTGCCCAAGTAACAAATATGGTCAAAATAGAATGAGAAAGTAACTTTTTTCAGAACCACCCGCTGTGCCTGAAAGTACGTTTAGAACTGCAGGAGTTTTATTTGTGTACTGCTCATGCGTGAGTGGCATTTTCGGCCATTCAAGTGCGCCTCTTTACTACGCCGGCAAAATCTTGATAAATATCAAGTAGCGTAACTGCATTTGCGTGGGTTGAAGAGGCGCACCTGTAAACCTGCCTTTTTTTTAAGGTGATCATGAAGGGAAACATTGCGCCAAATTATAAATGAAAAAAAACGGCATGGGTTCCCCTTCAGGAGCATACCAGGCCCTTAGGTCCGGTAAGGATTTTAAGGAGAACACCTACGCCAAAAAAAAACACCTGGGGGTTCCCCCAAAATCCATACCAAACCCTTATCCGAGCACGCAGCCCGGCCGGTCAGGAAGGGGGGTGGGGACGAGCGAGCAGCAACGGGAAACCTGCGTTACATCAGAGGGGGGCGAAGTCATCCTTCACATCACTGGGAAAGCCTGGATTTCCCCTTGCATCAGAGGGGGATGGGGTCACGTCCTCAGACCTGTCAGGCTGCTGCTACGTATCCCGGGGTGTCTCTGGTGGAGACAGGATGCTGTTCGTCGCTGTGCTGGACATCACCACTGGAGCCTGGACCTGGAGAGGATACCTTCCCTCGCTGGAGTCTGGAGACCATCCATCGCAGGATACCAACAGCTTTGGAGTGGAGACCGAGAGTGGATTCCCACCACTAGAATCTTTTTTTATTTTTAATAAAGGACTTATCCCAACAGTGTCTATGTTTTTCTACGATTTCTTACACTTTCTTTGTGAACAGGTAGGGGTATAATGTACCCCTTACCAATTCACACAGGGGGGGCCAGGATCTGGGGGTCCCCTTTGTTAAAGGGGTCTTCCAGATTCCGATAAGCCCCCTGCCTGCAGACCCCCACAACCACCGGGCAAGGTGCTCTGAGGGGTCATAAACCCCCAAAGCATCCTCCCCATGTTGAGGGCATGTGGCCTGGTACGGTTCAGGAGGGGGGCGCTCTCTCGTCCCCCCCACATTTTTTCTGCGACCTGCCAGGTTGTGTGCTCGGATAAAGGGTCTGGTATGGATTTTTGGGGAGAACTCCACACCATTTTTATTTAAATTTGGCGTGGAGTTCCCCTTAAAATCCATACTAGACCTGAAGGGCCTGATAATTTAATTTGGGGGGACCCCCACACATTTTTTTTTTTTTAATAAATTACTTTCAATTACTTTTCTCTGTATTGCCGGGAGCCGACAATTCAATATAGCCGCGAGTACTTTTAAATTACTTTCTTTCCTTCAGAAATTACATTTTTTGCAGGGACAGTTCTAAGCACGGGAAACAAGCGCTACCTTACAGGCATACTATACACACCCACCAGGTACGAAATTTAAAGGAATATTTCACTGCTCTCGGCACAGGGGAGGAGGCGCACAGTGCGCCACTATGGACATGGCACACGGCATGTGCAAATCGAAATTAAAAGAAGCTGGAAGTGCCAATATTATGGGGGTGATGTGGGTTGATGTGAGGAAGTGTAGTAACAACTGCCCAAGTAACAAATATGGTCAAAATAGAATGAGAAAGTAACTTTTTTCAGAACCACCCGCTGTGCCTGAAAGTACGTTTAGAACTGCAGGAGTTTTATTTGTGTACTGCTCATGCGTGAGTGGCATTTTCGGCCATTCAAGTGCGCCTCTTTACTACGCCGGCAAAATCTTGATAAATATCAAGTAGCGTAACTGCATTTGCGTGGGTTGAAGAGGCGCACCTGTAAACCTGCCTTTTTTTTAAGGTGATCATGAAGGGAAACATTGCGCCAAATTATAAATGAAAAAAAACGGCATGGGTTCCCCTTCAGGAGCATACCAGGCCCTTAGGTCCGGTATGGATTTTAAGGAGAACACCTACGCCAAAAAAAACACCTGGGGGTTCCCCCAAAATCCATACCAAACCCTTATCCGAGCACGCAGCCCGGCCGGTCAGGAAGGGGGGTGGGGACGAGCGAGCAGCAACGGGAAACCTGCGTTACATCAGAGGGGGGCGAAGTCATCCTTCACATCACTGGGAAAGCCTGGATTTCCCCTTGCATCAGAGGGGGATGGGGTCACGTCCTCAGACCTGTCAGGCTGCTGCTACGTATCCCGGGGTGTCTCTGGTGGAGACAGGATGCTGTTCGTCGCTGTGCTGGACATCACCACTGGAGCCTGGACCTGGAGAGGATACCTTCCCTCGCTGGAGTCTGGAGACCATCCATCGCAGGATACCAACAGCTTTGGAGTGGAGACCGAGAGTGGATTCCCACCACTAGAATCTTTTTTTATTTTTAATAAAGGACTTATCCCAACAGTGTCTATGTTTTTCTACGATTTCTTACACTTTCTTTGTGAACAGGTAGGGGTATAATGTACCCCTTACCAATTCACACAGGGGGGGCCAGGATCTGGGGGTCCCCTTTGTTAAAGGGGTCTTCCAGATTCCGATAAGCCCCCTGCCTGCAGACCCCCACAACCACCGGGCAAGGTGCTCTGAGGGGTCATAAACCCCCAAAGCATCCTCCCCATGTTGAGGGCATGTGGCCTGGTACGGTTCAGGAGGGGGGCGCTCTCTCGTCCCCCCCACATTTTTTCTGCGACCTGCCAGGTTGTGTGCTCGGATAAAGGGTCTGGTATGGATTTTTGGGGAGAACTCCACACCATTTTTATTTAAATTTGGCGTGGAGTTCCCCTTAAAATCCATACTAGACCTGAAGGGCCTGATAATTTAATTTGGGGGGACCCCCACACATTTTTTTTTTTTTAATAAATTACTTTCAATTACTTTTCTCTGTATTGCCGGGAGCCGACAATTCAATATAGCCGCGAGTACTTTTAAATTACTTTCTTTCCTTCAGAAATTACATTTTTTGCAGGGACAGTTCTAAGCACGGGAAACAAGCGCTACCTTACAGGCATACTATACACACCCACCAGGTACGAAATTTAAAGGAATATTTCACTTTTATTGTTTCACTTTAAGCATTATCAAAATCTCTGCTCCTGAAAAAAATGCAGTTTTTTGCATTGATACATGTCCCCTGGGGCAGGACCCAGGTCCCCAAACACTTTTTATGACAATAACTTGCATATTAACCTTTAAAATTAACACTTTTGATTTCTCCCATAGACTTTTAAAGGGTGTTTCTACTGTTTACATATTTATTATTGCATTGCGCCCGTTTGCTGCGCCAGTTCACACGCTCAATTAATGATTTATCCAGCACACCAATTAAGGTATGAACCGGTGCAGCGCATTGTTCATAGTAAATCAGCCCCACTGGTTTAGTGACAGCTTTTTAAAAGGGCATTTTGGTTACACTGGAGAGATTTCTTCTTACTTTCTGCTGCGCCTACAGTACATAACAGAAAATAAAGACAAATCTTTCCAATGAGGCACAGATATAAAAAAAAAGAAAAACCGGCAGGATTTTTAACTATTTCTCATATGCCAAAGTAAAAATAAAATACGTTTTGGCTTTAGATATACTTATATTTTTTTTACGTTCAGTAATTGTTATGCCGCGTACACACGATCATTTTTCGGTATGTAAAAAACGACATTTAAAAAAATGTCATTTAAAATGATCGTGTGTGGGCTTCACATAATTTTTCGGGTTCTGAAAAATGAAAAAAAAAAAAAAGAGCATGCTGCATTTTTTAACGACGTTTTAAACAATGTCGTTTTTCGGGTTGTAAAAAATGATCGTGTGTGGGCTACAACAACGTTAAAAAACCCGTGCATGCTCAGAAGAAAGTTATGAGACGGGAGCGCTCGTTCTGGTTAAACTACCATTCGTAATGGAGTAAGCACATTCATCACGCTGTAACAGACAGAAAAGCGCGAATCGTCTTTTACTAACACGGAATCAGCTAAAGCAGCCCAAAGGGTGGCATCATCCTAATGGAACTTCCCTTTTATAGTGCCGTCATACTTGTTGTACGTCACAGCGCTTTGCTAGAGCATTTTTTTTTAACGATCGTGTGTGGGCAATGATGAAGTTGGAAAAAACGTTGTTTTTTCTAGAGGCTGAAAAACTTTGTTTTTTACAAGCCGAAAAATGATCGTGTGTACGCGGCATAAAACTTATGTTAGGTATCCTGTTACTATTTATACAAAATCTTTATTTTACAAAATACACATATAATCCAGGGCCTAACCAAGGCTTTGATGTCATATGAAATTATGCTGGGAATTTAAAGAGTAACTCAACTATTGTTGAGAAAAAAACATTCCCCTCTGGGTGATCCGTGTACATTGCAGGTATGTTAGCAAATTTTGTTGCAGATTCAGACCTTTTTATACTCCAAAGAAATAACTGTTTGTCTGTGTCCATGTGCCCAGTGAATGTGAATGGGAGTGCCTTTTCACTATTGATTAGCTGCTGCATTTGCAGACCTCTAATGAGGAAAGTGGCAGGGTCTGAATCTCTTTAGACACAATTAACCCTTTGGGAGTATCTCACAAAACAAAATGTTAGTTGCAGAGGATGCAAAGATGCCCAAAATCTGATTTTACAAATGGTGTATGGAACATACACCATTTGTCTAAAGAATGCTTCCAGGTTGCTATATTGCAGCTCATTTTCCAGAAAACTATAGCACGGCAGATTGAATAGAAAATTGTATTTTTAATGTTATATTATAATAAAGCTTGTGTCACGCTTGTATATGCTATATTATATGTTTTTTTATTTGTAATATTTTTTTTCCTCACAAAGGTGAAGTAACCTTTTAATATAGTACTAACAACACTTTTCTGTTGGTATGGTCCTTCAAAAGGCCTGTGCCAGATTCAAAAATCACTGCCACCTGTTTCAGTAGCTTCACCAGAATCTGGTAGTTCTTTTACATAGTGCCGCTATGGCTGCACTAAATGCAAAAATAATTACCACCAGTTCAGGGATAACAAAACTGTGGGTAATTAAGACCAACTCTAAGTTGGTGTACAGAGAAAGTCAGAGTGCCTTTCTCTGTACACTGCTCAACCCACATCTATAAATGTTTGTTAAGGATGCTGTCAGCTTCCTAGCTCGAAGGTTTCTAGTAACCAATGAACCTGACAGTGAGTGGAGCTTAATGATGGAGGGACTGGTTCACCATCAGGGGTGAATTAAACTCTGTGGAGGCCCCTAGGCAGCCAAAGCCTTGGGGTTCCTCTGACAGGTTTCTGGAGGTTTTGCGTGTGTGCATTGAACTAAGTAGTGTGCACATCTGTCACTAGAAGGAGATGACCATTACTACTGTACATTGCATGTACATTACATGCGCATAGGTTGCACGAAAATGTTTTACAAACTGACAGCTGAAAGAAGATGAGCTTTTAGGAGACAAACTATAATGTGAATCTGATGTCTATGGTTTATTACCTTTAAGTTGTTATCGGATATATATTACATTAATACAGTATTTTCTCTATAGAGTCTTTTATCTAAAGATTTTGTTTCTTTTGGAAAGCATCATTGTAGTCTTCTTTCAGGATCAAATCAATTTTTTTTTTAGAATTATTATTTTGATCCATTGTCGCGGGACCCTTAAATGGTGTGAGGCCCTAAAGGCTGGTGCCTACTATGCCTATTGGATAATCCAGCACTGTTCACCATTAGGTCTAGTCTCTCCTTATGTTTGACAGCAAGCAGTGAGCGCATTCTATAGCTCATAGCAAGCCATCTATTTGCCAGGAATTCGCCCACTGCCTGTAATCAATCACAAGGGGAGCAAATTTAATGGGAACCTAGTGTGTCTGAATTCCTATCAGGCTCTGCCCATCCGGCTACAAAATTCTTCAGCCACTACACTGTCTATGTGACAGCTGTAGCGGTGGGAGAGAGCTCAGCTACACTGGGATTGGACACTCATTTATATTTAATCTTTTGCCAAACCAACGTTCTTAGTGAGGAGGCACAATGCAATTTCAAAGAACGTTTGTATTGCCCTGTATGAGGTTTCTAAAGCTCTTTGCATTTTAAACTGTCTCTCTTACTGAAAGTTTGTAAGAATATGCACATTGCAATAACAATGGGGTGGGTGGGGCAGGGATTGACGATGTGTCATTCCCCTAATTCATTCAGCTGTTTTTAAAATTGGAGCTTGTGCTGCTCAGTTCTGTGAAGGACAGATAAAAAAACATGTAAATGGAAGCATATGGCCCAAAAATGGGCAAATATAGGGTATTCACAAGTGGTATTTTATATTTACCTGACTGAAAAAAATATACTGTACATTCTCTTCCCCTTTACTACACTGCTACTCCATTCAGCTATCAGGAGTACTTCAATGTATGGGCATCTTTCTTTCTTATGGTGCTTTGTGATTGGCCCCTCCCTTGGGTAACCTGCTCTGTCACATAAGGGTGGGCAGTCTTCAGCCCTGTGTAAGCCTTAAAGTGCTCCTAAAAGCAAAATTAAAAATTACATACAGTAAAACCTTGGTTTGAGAGTAACTTGGTTAGAGAACTTGGTTTGAGAGTGTTTTGCAAGACAAGCGAAATGTTTTAATAAATTTTGCCTTGATACACAAGCGATGTCTTGATATAAGTATGAGTAGCGTCATGTCACAACTGAGTATATAAAAGAAGAGAGGAGCCTCTAAATCCCTGTATACACGATCGGTTTGTCTGATGAAAACAGACCGATTGTTTTCATCAGACAAACCGATCGTGTGTGGGCCCCATCGGTTTGTTTTCCATCGGTAAAAAAAAAAATAGAACATGTTTTAAATGTTTCCTATGGATAAAAAAACAATAGAAAAAAACGATCGTCTGTGTGGAAGTCATATCGGTCAAAAATCGACGCAGTGCTGAATCGCAAAAAGAGGCAAGGTCCTTTAGCTGCATTTTGGTCCGGGTCTTAAGTGGTTAATACAAATTTTTACCTGGGGTGCCCAAACTTTCGATCCCCACTGTACTACTTATTTTTGACCACTGGATGAACGTTTTGAACACTCAATTATATTTATTCAACTATTTTCGTTTATGTGTATGTTCATATATATTTATATACGCACATTTTCTTAGTATATGTATGATACACTCTTTCACAGGGGTATTTTTTTACATATTTACTTTTGTTCATTCACTGAACTTAGCGCTGCTATTTTGTTCACTCAGAATTATTTCATATCACTATTTATCTATTTAAAGTAACTGCTTTAGTGTTTTTTTCAGTTTATTCTTTGGCGCAATGAGGTGTGAGAAGGTAGAAGGGCACCTTTATATTCCTTTTTTCACCATTTATTATTGCTTTGATTTTTGCTTACCATATGTAGCCTTGGATGCCATCAATCTCTGTAAGTCTTTTTCTCTAACCAGGAAATGACAGAATGTGAAGTAAAATTCACAGGGGTATTGAAAACACTATAGACTCATAGGCCCAGATTCTCAATGGCGTTATGACGGCGCAACACCATTTGCGCCGTCGTAAATCCTAATCTGGCCCCGGGTATCTATGCGACTGATTCCTAGAATCAGTTACGCATAGATACCCATTAGATCTGACAGGCGTAAGGCTCTTATGCTGTCAGATCTTAAAAGCAATTTTTTTTCCCGCCGCTAGGTGTCGCATCGTCGTTTTCTCCGTCATCTATGCAAATGAGGTAATTATGCGAGATTCCCGAACATACGCGCGGTCGACTCTGAGAATTTACGTCGTTTCCGTAGCGTACGCGACGCGTAAGGTTGCCCCTGCTATTAGGAGGGGCAACCAATGTTAAGTATGGCCGTCGTTCCCGCGTCAAATTTAAAAAAAATTACGTTGTTTGCTTAAGACGTCCGTGAATGGCGCTGGACGCCATTTACATAAACGTCTAAGCAAATGACGTCGGGGCGACGTCATTTAGCGCAATGCATGTCAGGTAATTTACCCGACGGAGCATGCGCAGTACGCTCGGCGCGGGAGCGCGCCTAATTTAAATGGTGCCCGCCCCATTTGAATTGGGCGGGTTTGCGCCGAGCGATTTAACGATACACCGCCGCAAGTTTACAGGTAAGTGTTCTGAGAATCAGGCTGTAAACCTGTAAACCTGCGGCGGTGTAACGTAAATCACATACGTTAAGCTGCCCTGGAGCAACGTAAATGTATGAGAATCTGGGCCATAGACTTTGGATTAACAGCTAACTCAGTCTAAATATATGGAGGGTTGGTTGATATTTCTCAACAGGACAGGAAGGGAATTTTAAGGGTTGGTTAAAAAGGAAAAACGTATTAAGTTGGAGATACTAAATGAAAGTTTTTATATATAATTTAGTTATGCAGTTAGCCGGTTCATCTATTTAATGCACTATATGGGCGATCGGCATTATGCAAATTTTAGTTTAATCTTCTTGACACAATATGCGTTGTTGGTTATTACAGGGAGAGTACATAATTATCTCCATATGTTCAGTATACATATGATATGTATATGAGTATATGCTTTCTCTTTTTCTTTTCCCAATCCACACATGATGATTTTAGTTTTATATTTGCTTCCTAGGTGATGCAATTTTATTGTCTGTAAGGTATATTGTTATATTAATGCACTTTTATCTGATATGCAGGTTAGGCCGTAAAGGTTTAGAGCATGTAAAAGTATTATGTATTAACAATTATACAATGCTCATGTTCCCTATGATCACTGCAAGCGGGGTCATACCTGATGTTTTATGGTCGTGGAGACATGGAGTATGTATAGACGCATTACGTTATACGTCCGGGTTCACGAACGTATTCAGTATAATCGTAGAGACGCGGAGCACGTACAGATGCAATGCGATACACGTCCGGGTTTACGTACGGACGGGGTATATAGGGGCGGGTATTAGACTGTGGAACCAATCCCATTGAAGAAGTCCTGAGAGACGAAACTGGTCTGGGGATGGTTACACAGCTTTCCATTACGTTCGGACCACCGAGTGTGCAGTGCTTTGAAGTGAAGAGAAGAACGAACAGAGCGGGGGGTGAGACTTATGGTTAACTTTGTGTCTGCCAAGACCATGACAAATCAAGGTTTTTCCGCAAGTTTTTCCCTAGTGTTGGAGCCCACTGCCGAGTTTACTGTTGAAGTGCCTCTGTTTGTTTTAATAGATGTGAATGCAATGTGTGAAGGCCTCTTGTGCTGTTTTTAATAAATAGTTTTGATATACTTCACTATTGGAGCCATTTTATGTTTTTACATATTTTTACATGTGGAGCAAATTTGAGGTATTGGAACACTGGTGGAGTCCTTTAATGCCTTTGGAGACTTTGCTGTATTGCCAAGCATGTGAGTGCGAGGCATGTCCTATTGGTAAGCGCAATTCCTTAGGGTGTGGAGTCACTGAGCACTTATGGTGTGGTGGAAGGTCCTAAGCAAGATTGTTCAAGAAGACTTATGCCGCGTACACACGATCGGTCAAACCAATGAGAACGGTCTGATAGACCGTTTTGATCAGACCAAATCGATCGTGTTTAGGCCCCATCGGTTATTTATCCATCGATTAAAAAAATTCAATCTTGTTTTAAATTTAACCGATGGATACCTAACCGATAGGAAAAAAAACGATCTTTTGTAGGCACGTCCATCGGTTAAAAATCCATGCATGCTCAGAATCAAGTCGACGCATGCTTGGAAGCATCACAGCGTTCTGACACGATCAGTTTTTTAACTGATGGTGTGTAGGCACGACTGACCATCAGTCAGCTTCATCGGTTAACTGATGAAAACGGTCCATCAGACCGTTTTCATCGGATGGACCGATCATGTGTACGCGGCATAAGTGGACACTTTAAAGTTCAATCACTTGAAATGTTATCACTTATGGCCTTGGCTTGTTACTACTTATTTTTGACCACTGGATGAACGTTTTGAACACTCAATTATATTTATTCAACTATTTTAGTTTATGTGTATGTGTGTTCATATATATTTATATACGCACATTTTCTTAGTATATGTATGATACACTCTTTCACAGGGGTATTTTTTTACATATTAACCTTTGTTCATTCACTGAACTTAGTGCTGCTATTTTGTTCACTCAGAATTATTTCATATCAATAAAATATGTATGGTGGAAAACAACTGCGCTAGGTTGAGGGATTGCTAGTCTGGATTAATAAGCAGCAATTATTCTGTGAAACAACAGTGAACAAAATTTGGAAATATATATAATTGCGCTAAACCAAAAATTATATGCTACCAATGAGGGAGCACATCATAAAATATGTATGCAGGATCACACCAGACTTATACATCCATATTTGCCCCAAAACACACAGTTATAGATTTGGTGCAAACCTGCACTTGCTTAATTTATAATGTTATTTCTTGGGTTTCCATTATGTGAAACCTATCAAAAATGTAATCACTGGTGAAAAAAACAAAAACTTTAAAACCACAACAGAGGAAGAACATGCAAACATCTAGCCAGGTAGCAGCACATTTGGGATTCGAACCATCGACCCCAGTCCTGCTAAGCAGAAGTGCTAACCAGTTAGCCACTGTGCTGCCACATGGATGTAGGCTGTATTTCAATGGTGTCAAACAGTCCTAACTACCAGGGGTGCAATAAGTTAATCAATTCAGATGTACTGTGAAAGGCCAGAGAACCATTAAACAACCTGTTTCTGGCATATGCCATCTGTTTTGAAGGCTGAGTATGGCTGATTACTGTCAGCATGCTGCTATAGAAACATATCTAATGTTTCCTTTTTTCTTGTCAAGAGGCCGCAACTAGTGCTGGTGGGGAAATCTTAAGGCTGATCATTGCCCTTGCCCATGGAAAACCTATGACACAATTTTCAATGGTGGTGGAAACCTCCTCCACATAAATACTACATTTAGACATAATTTGGGTAAGGACATGAGTCAGGAGTTATCTTTAACAACATAGGGAGAACAGACATCTTTTCTACACAAAGTGGCATGTTTGGGATGTGAACCAGCAACCCCAGTGCTGCTAGGCAGAAGTGCTGCCACATGGATGTAGGCTGCATTTCTGTGGTATCAAACAGTCCTAAGTCCCAGGGGTGAAATAAGTTAATCAATGCAGATGTACTGTGGACCGCTGGAGAACATTTAACAACCTGTTTCTGGCATATGCCATCTGTTTTGAAGGCTGAGTATGGCTGATTGCTGTCAGCAAGCTGAACCACCTCTAATTTTGCTACTTTTTGCTTCGTAAGATCCTGCAATTTGTGCTGTTGGGGAATTCTTAAGGCTGATTATTATCCTTGCCCATAGTAAATATATGGCACGATTTGCAATGGTGGTGGAACCCTCCTACACATAAATACACAAATATTGCATTTTTTGGACATATACATATAGGAGGTGGAATGACATTAGTCAGGAGTTATGCTTCTTGATTTATTCTGTGATATTTGGTGGTTCTTGGTTTGTTAGTGTGACTAGTGAATTTTGGGAATTACATTTTGATTTCTGATGTTGGTACACATATGACATTTTGGGGGGTAAATCTATGATGATTTGGAAAAACTAAACAACACACAAAAGTGTGACTCATTTAACCCTTTCACTGCCAGGTCCATATGCTGTACGGACGTACAAAAGGGCCTGCAGGTGGCCAAGTCAGTGCGGTGTACTCCCCCTGAAGCCACCATCATAAGCCAGCATCCCTCCTCTTCCACTCCCGCCAGGTTCAGGTGCTGCTGGGGGCTTGGGGGGATCCAGATGTGTCCCCCTCATCACTCAGATAGCCCCCCCCCAATACCGGCCCGCACCCCGATCCATCCCTGCTCTGGCAGCATCCCTCCTTCTTCTCCCACAGCCTGCAGATTCTGCTCCGGTAAGCTGACAGGCTGGGGATCGCGGCGGGAGAAGGGGGGTGCCATGCAGGTGCAGGTGATGTTTGGGCTTAGGGGGCTTGGTAAACGTGTTTACCACCCCCCTAAGTGTGGCACCCTGGGCGCATGTAGCGATCACTGTGATCACTGCTATGTGCCCACTGACATCTGATAATAGTAACTGCGAGTGTTACTATGTATCAGACTGTCAGTTTATGAATGAATGGAATCTCTATACAGATTCCATGCATTCATTCAAGGAAAGTGAGAGAAGAAAAGGAGACTATCTTCAGTCCCTGTCTACAGTATGTCTCAAAAACAGAGATATGGGGGTCTGTTTAGACTTCCGATATCTCACCAAAGACCCCCACACCCTAAAAAAAAAATATAGAGTGACAAAAAGTAAAAATGTTTAAAAAAAAAACACAAACACAGTAAGACTCCTCAGGTCTGTCCACACTCATCCCTCCTTGGTGACGGTCCCTCCCCTGCACTCACCCCTCCACGGACAGGATCGGATGCAGGTGGGTGTAAACAGACACATGTCCATCTACATCAGTCTCTCCATAGAGAACAATCGGTGGTCCAATTTGGGCCGCCTAAAAAAACGGACAGGCAGACCCAATCAGTGTGCTTGTGTGAAAGGGGCCTAAGGCCTTGTTCACACAGGGCATACACAGCGTACCTTTACAGGGGTGCACACTGTAAATGACATTGATGTCATTTGGGATGTAGCAACTGCACCAACAGAGCATTTGCTCCCAATTTTACACCCATGTAGGACCGCATACATGTCCCTGAGCTGTCAGCAGCTATGCCTATGCAGTCGTTGCATCCCAATTTACATAAATGGGACTGCCTATACGGGGGATGAATGGAACACCTGGGCATCTCTGTGCGGGTAAACATTGCCCTCCATGGGCATACACTTTATTATGCCACATGTGAACAAGGCTTTAGTACTAATTTAGCAGGAATTTTGTAAGTTACGTTGTGTTTATTTTGTGAAAATAGCAATATGATAAACATTTGCGCAATTTTTGCGGGACACAAAAAATCTGTAGCACATTTTTTTTATTCTACAAGTTATGTGCATTTCAAATTCTGAAAACTGTAAGTGAAAAATGAAAACCTCCAGATTTTTTAAGAAATGTATGTTCGATGTTCACCATTTTGCAAAAAGGCGCAATTTAAAATGTACAAATATTTGACAGGGTGGACTGGGAATTTTTGCTAGCCACCCTGTCATATGTCGGAATGGGCCCAAATATGCTTAGGTGGATAGGGGCATTATACTCCTGTCCCTCGGCCCAGGTTAGGGTAAATGGCACCCTGTCAGATAGATTCCCACTGTACAACGGGACCCGTCAGGGATGCCCGCTTTCCCCTCTCTTATTTGTCCTGACATTGGAGCCGCTGATGGAGACAATAAGAAGGAATCAGGAAATAGAGGGGATAGAAGCGGGGGGGAAGGAGCATAAGATCTCTGCGTTCGCGGATGACATGCTGTTGTATGTATCTAACCCGAGGGAAACACTTCCAAGGATAAAAGCCGAATATGAAAGATACGGGGAGATCTCAAATCTAAGAATCAATCAAGAGAAAACAGAGATTTTGAGTATCTTGGTAGGTCATGGAGAACGCAGAGATCTAGAAGCTCTATATCCATTTAGATGGAAGCAGAGGAGAATGAGATACTTGGGGGTACTCCTATCTACTATTGATAGGTACATATATGAAGATAACTATATACTCCTATTAAATAAATTAAGATCAGAGCTAAAAGGTTATAGCATAAGTAGAGTGCCTTGGTTAGGAAGGGTAAACACAATAAAGATGATGATATTACCTAAAGCTTTATATATTTTCCAAACCCTCCCGATAGGAATCCCAGAAGCTTTTTTTAGAATTTTAGGAAGGATAATTGGGGGATTCATATGGAGAGGTAGGAAACCCCATATAGCGGTAGAAACTCTGAACAGACCCAGACAGGAAGGAGGACTCCTACTGCCCAATTTTAAACGGTACTATGAGGCCTCAGTAATGAGGAGGATGACGGATTGGTTCATGAGTGAGGGAAGGGAGAAAAAGAAATGGGTGGAAGTAGAAGAAAGTTTAAGTACTAATAAACTAGGAGAAAGAATATGGGTACCGAAACAGTATAGGGGGCTGCCCCAAGATATCCCAACAATCACAAAAGAAACATATAAAATCTATGATAGAATCTGTAAAAGGGAAGAATGGCCATACAACAGTCCATTGATGCCTCTTACGGGTACAGAGTACTTTGAGCCAGGCAGAGAAGGAGGGATATACCTGAGGTGGGGAACTTCAGAAACATTAAAATTGATGGATGTGATGAAAGGTGAGGGTCTATGTTCCCTGTCAGAACTACGAGAAAGATATGGAGTATTCTCAGGAGACACTTGGAGATATAGGCAAATTAAACATTTTTTAAATACCCTGCCGAAACCATTACGAGCCCCAAGTGATTTAAACCAATGGGAAAAATGTACTCTCAGGGGAGGAATGGGAAAGCAGGGACTTTCTAATATCTATAAGATCCTGACACCTAATGGTAAGCTGGAGGCATTTAAAATGGTTGAAAAATGGGAAGCAGAATTGAACCAAACAATCTGTATAAAAAAAAAAGGAAGATACTTGAATATGTCTATTCTACGTCAATGGACGCTAAGATCAAGGAAATGAATTATAAACTTCTCTGTAAATGGTACTATGTTCCAATAAAAATGCACAAGATAGATAGAGGGATATCACCCCTCTGCTGGAAAGAGTGCGGGAGGGAAGGGTCTCACGCTCATATATGGTGGCAGTGCCCCCTGATTCAGGAATACTGGAAGGAGGTACTGGCACAGATAAAGGAGATCAGTGGATATGAGGTGAAACAAGATCCCTGGGAATGCCTTTTTCATAACTCGGAAATGACTAGGAAAAAATATAGAGGGTCTATAGTCCCGCATTTATTAAACGGAGCTAAGATACTTATTCCTAGGAGCTGGAAGAAAAAAAGAGGCACCCACTATAGAGGAATGGTTCCGTGAAATAGACAGAATCAGAAGGATGGAGGAAATGTGGGCATTCCATGGTAACTTTAGGAGGGGACAGGAGGAGATGTGGGAGGGATGGAGGAGGTTTAGGGAGGGGGAGGGAGGATTTGGGGGCGTAGATGTGGGAGATACCCCCTGATTACCCTCCCCCTTCCCCATTTATCTATATATTTTTTTTTTTTTTTTTTCACGGGGGGAGGTGGTTAGGAGTAGGCGTACCCCCCCCTAGAGTTAAGAAGGTCTAGCACTTACATATATACGTGGGTAGGTTTGACTGCCCTCGGTGGTTTGAGGTGGAGGTTAACTGTGTTTCTTTTTCTTTTTTTTTTTTTTTTTGACCACTAAGAGATGATGTAGGGAGGAGGTGGGCTCTCAAGAGAGTTAAGAAGATTTAGCACGTATATATATATAAGGGGAAGGTTATCTTTTCCCTTTCCCCTTTTTTTTTTTTTTCTATATAGATCACAAGGGTTGGAGGTAAGCCCCCTTAGAGTTAAGAAGGTCTAGCACAAATATAAATATGATGGGAAGGTTTAATTGCTTCCCTCGGCGGTGTGTGGTGGAGGTCACAATGTAATAGAATCCTTCAAATTTAAAATAGGAAGGTCATTATGAAAAACTTTATATCCCATCTTTTTTTTTTTTTTTTTTTTTGTCCTCCCATTTACTCCTTGATTTCTTCTCAATGGGAGAGAGAGGAGTGGGAGGATGAGGTCCTTTAAACTCACTTTGCCCTCTGAAAGGGAGTCATTACCTAGAAATATAAATTATAATAGAAATAAACAGTGCACTTGGGTGGTTTCGATTAAGGAGATGACATAGTCACAGTTAGGAAGGGGATGAGGTGTGTCCCCTTTTTTTTTTTCTCTTTCTTCTCTCTCTCTCTCCCCCATTACCCTTCCTCCCACACTTCCTACCTACATACATTCTACTAGTACCTGTAACAGGAACTTTGCCGTATCTATTAGTACGTATCCCAGAGAGGTTCAAGGAGCGGGAGAAGATGAAGTACCTTGTCTTCTTGTTTGAAAAATAAGGGCCACCAGAGAGCTACTTACATAAGGGATTATCAGGAGACCATGTATGTATGTGTTGGTATATGTATGTCAAATTATAAATGTAAGAATGTGTATGTTGATGTTAAGTCCTTGTTGGAAAAAAATATTTAATAAAAATTTTATTGGAAAAAAATAAATAAAATGTACAAATATTTGTTATTAAGTCCATACAGGTTAAGCTTTTATATTTAGTAAGTATTTAGCAGGAATTTTGTAAAATTAGCTGTATTTTTATCTGCTAATAATGGTTTTAGTATATTTTTTACGAATATATTGGTTTGATAAACATTTGCACAAATACCGTGGGGTCTAAAAAATTTGTAGCACCTTCTTTTTATTTTAGAGGTCATATGCTTTCAGAAAATGTATGGTTTTGGGGGTCTTTCACAAATTCTGAAAACTGTAAAGGAAAAATTAAAACCTTCAGATTTTTAGAGAAAAATGGACATTTACATTTTTGCATAGGTTTGATTTTCAACATTTTTCAAAAAAGGAGAATGTAAAAATGTAAACTTTTTGTTATCTATTAACTCCATACAGGTTAACCTTTTATATTTAGTCAAACCAGCAGTGTTTTTATCTGCTAATAATGGTTTTAGTGTATTTTTTGTCACTATACTGGTTTGATAAACATTTGCGCAAATACCACAGGGTCTAAAAAAATCAGTAGAACCTTCTTTTTATTCTAGAGCTCAGAAAATATATGGTTTTGGGGATCTTTCACAAATTTTGAAAACTGAAAAGCCCTGTACACACGATCGGTTTGTCTGATGAAAACGGACCGATTTCATTGGACAAACCGATCGTGTGTGGGCCCCATCGGTTTGTTTTCCATCGGTGAAAAAAAAATAGAACATGTTTTAAAATTTTCCTATGGATAAAAAAACGATCGTCTGTGTGGAACTCCATCGGTCAAAAATCCACGCATGCTCGGAAGCATTGAACTTCATTTTTCTCAGCACGTCGTAGTGTTTTACGTCACCACGTTCGTGTGTACAGGGCATAAGGGAAAAATTAAAAGCTTCATATTTTTAGAGAAATTTGGATATTTACACTTTTGCATCTGTTTAACTCTCACCATTTCGCAAAAAGGCGCAATTTAAAAGTTACAAACATTTCTTATTTATTAACTCAATACAGGTTAAGCTTTTATATTTAGTAGGAATTTTGTAAAATTTGCTGTGTTTTTATCTGCTAATAATGGTCTATTTTTTGCAAATCTATTGCTTTGATAAACATTTGCGCAAATACCGTGGGGTCTAAAAAATCTGTAGTACCTTCTTTTTATTCTACTGATCATGTGCTTTCAGAAAATATATTTTGGTTTGGGTGGTCTTTCACAAATTCTGAAAGCTATAAGTGAAAAATAAAAAAGCAAAGGAAAAAGTGCAAAAATGGTCTGGCCACCTGAGTGTACAAAATGGAGCACAGGGCCTGCAGTGAAAGGGTTACAATTTGCATTAGCAATCAATGGTATTGTTTGTGGTTTGTGAAGTCACCTGTGGGAGTTTCGGATTAGATTTTTGTGCAAAATATATTTTACCAAAACATGAAAATATTACACATTACTAGCATTCTTAAAGAAAAAATATGAACAAGAGGCAACATAAAAATCCAGAAAGGACAATTTATTTTAGAGAAATAAACAGTTCATCTCAAAATGTTTTTTTTTTTTTTTTGTAGAAGTAACAATTGTACAATTATATTTAATTTTTGAAACTTGCATTTGGTTATATAGTGCGCATTTTTCTTTTTTTAAATCAGAAAGGCCTTCATTGATACAAAAACAAATCCGTACAGACAGCACAACTCTCCAGCGCACAAACCGAGGCCGGCTCCCCCAAAGCACACACCACACCCGAATAGAAACATGTCAGTGCGCATTTTTCACATCCGCAAATGCATTTTAGCCAAACACTTGGTAAAGAATGAATATAATTAAAATGTGAGTATTTTGCATGTCTGAGCATGCGCATTTGTGCTGGTAGTTATAGAAAGAGGGGGAATTTATCTCTTCTCAGACTTTCAATGATATTTCAGTTTATAAATCAATGTTTTCAGCAGTTTAAAAGCAGATTATTTTTGAACAATATGCATACCCTTCCAGGAACCATGATTCACTCTCTGCTTCCAGCAACTAGGCCTCGTTCTCAACTTTCAGAATCTACATTTCCACACCTCTTACTGAGAAATAAAGTATATATTTGCCAGAGTACAGGAAATTAAATATAAAATAAAATCCACCTATTTCAGTAAAAGCAAAACATTTTTAGATCTTTAAATTGATGCTAATTTGACATATTTTGAAGGCGTTGAGATGCAGAGAGAGAAAATTTGCAAAAAAAAGATAATATTTCCAAGTAGATTAATATTCCATAGTCCAATTGATTTTCTGAAAGATTTGTCAGCACAAAGAGTGTAAAATAGGATCCACCCATCTCATTCATTCATTATTTGAAAAGTTGAAAGATTATGGCACCGTTCTAGGGAGGTCTGTCAAACTTCAGTGACAGTGCTAGGAGGGCATAAGCCGGAGATACAGCCAAATGGTCAATAGCAATGCTAGCCATACACTATATGAAAAAAATTTAAACTCATTTTCGAATAACGAACAGCTGGTTGTTAAAGCAAACGATAGTGCTATCATGTAATGATCGAATTTCGAATGATAAATTGTTCAATAGACATAAATGAATCAGTTTTTCGTCCATTTTGTCACATATGGACAATTCAATTTGTCACAGGCAAGAAACACGTTAACCTTTCAATTTATCTTTTGTTTTCCAACCTGTTTTTTGTTTTTTTTTCAAATGAAGGGTCCATAGTTTGGAGATCCCTGGTCTAGTGTATGGGCACCAGAATTCTACCAGGGCTAGAGAGACCCACAGCTGAGATGATAGGGCCCCAAAGGTATGCCTGTCAGTGCAAGTGCGGGTGTCTTTTACAGGCCATCAATCTGTTCCTAGTTTTGTATGTTTGTCTTATCTGATGGTTCCTTCCAAACATGCATCTTTGTATATATCTGTGTATCTTCACACACCCTCCTCCCACCCCCGTGTTAGTACCATAGAATAATACAACTGATTGTTGCCTAAAATACAGAAAATCATTATATATTTGTTTTAGTAGAGTTGCAGGGAAAATCAGGAATATTCCCCAAGATAAAAAATTCAAGGGCACCCAATTTTTTTTCATCTAAGAACTTTTATATTTTAAGTATTAAGTATAAAAACAGTTTTGTATTTGGTATTTGTAGAATTTTTTTCTTCCTGCCAAATGACATATCAAATAAACACAACAACACACACAAATAGCCTCTTACACATTATATGCAAAGCCAACAAAGTGATTACTGAAATATCACAGCCCACAATATATCTATATCACACTATAAGCAGGGGTTCTGGTAGTTGCACAGGTAAATCCAATGCTGACTTTAACATCAGTAAAGCTCTCATTGATTCAACATTAGCAACAGATTTCATTTTACTACTCTCTAATTAGTGTTAAGCACCCTGCTAATTATACTATGCCAAGTAATTAAGCAGCTAATTATCTTAGTGTAAGCTGAGAATTAATTAGCATTCCCTATGAAGATTGAAAATGTAATGCTGCATATGTATGAAGACACCAATCCTGTGAAATACACTACAGCTTGCAGAGGAGGGCACATGTTATGGCTTCATTTTGAAATGCTCGGACAGACTTACATTTTGTCATTTAGGGCTGACAAATTTCCTTTAATTAGCTATGGATATGTAACAATGCTTATCTAAAATCTACCATTATATGTGTTGCGTCTCATGAAAAAGTAAGTAGTTGATTTAAAGCCTAACTCCACATGTTTATTTACCTTTGTTTTACTTGCTTCTTAAAAAATGTTTCCTCCTCCCTCCTAAAACCTATTCTGAATAATCTGTGAAAGAAATCATGGGAGAGGACAACATGCTCAACAACAGCTAGTTATGCCTAGGGAAAATTGGAAAGAAACTGCGCTAGATACTGAACAAGAAAGAAAGAAAGAAAAGCTGCAATCAAATCACAGTCTATTCAATCCGAGAGCTGCGATTACCATGTAAACAATAGATACAATAAACAAACAGTGAGAAAAAATATAAATCTCGCTACCTCTAAACCGTGTGAAACAAATGTTTGAATCACAAAATACACAAAACTATGTAATATATGATGGTATAAATCATAAGCTATGTGATAGATGATGGTATATATAAATCACTAATGTACCAAAAAAACAAGAGAGGTTGGTAGCCACTAGAGGGCTAGCACTCTCAAGCCCCTCAATAGCAGTGACACATTGATGATGATATTAATAATAAACATCAAAAAGAATTTAGATCGTATCATTAAATCAATAAATATTAACTAAATAAAAAATATATAAATATTTAAATAAAGTAAAAATTGTAGCAATAAAGTCCATAAATGTTTAACACATGAAATGCCAAACACCCGTGCTCTGTGCCAAGTTCCAAAATCAGTTGAAAATGTGTCCAAAGAAAAATGATGTATCCTCCACCAAACTATAGATTGGCTCCTTACCAGAACGCCATGATCCCCTATGACAGGGGATCAAGAACAGCATATATTAGGTAGTCACTCCCTATGACTAGGAGCAGTGATGTCACCCATAGGCTCCTAATAGGGCCCACCTGTTGTTGGCACTTCTTTTTCCTGCAGCGGCCACTGGCTGATACAGGGGAGTCGGGTCATGTGACCAGATCGGAGCAGGCTGAAATTAGGTACTTACCTAATATACAGTACCTTGAAAAAGTATCTATACCCTTTAACATTTTCCACATATTATGTTACAACCAAAAATGTCTATATTTTTACAAATAAATATCTGAAAAGTGTGGCGTGCTTTTATATTCAGCCCCCTTTACTCTGATACCCCTAGCTAAACCAATTGCTTTCAAAAGTCACCTAATTAGTAAATAAAATCCACCTGTGTGTAATTTTATTCTCAGTATAAATACAGTTTTTCTGTAAAGCCCTCAGAGGTTTGTTAGAGAACCTTAGTGAAAAAAAAGCATCTTGAAGGCCAAGGAACACACCAGACTGGTTGTGGAGAAGTTTAAAGCAGGGTTAGGTTATAAAAAAAATCCCACGCTTTAAACATCTCACAAACCACTGTCCAATCCATCACTTGAAAACAGGAAGAGTATGACACAACTGAAACCTACGAAGACATGGCCGTCCACCTAAACTGTAAGGCCAGGCAAGGAGAGCATTAATCGGAGAAGCAGCCAAGAGACCCATGGTAACTGGAGGAGCTGCAAAGATCCACAGCTCAGATGGGAAAATCTGTCCACATGACAACTATTAGGCTTCGTACACACGACCGAGAATCTCGTCGTAAAAGAAACGTAGTTTTCCTCGACGAGTTTCTTGTCAAGCTTTCTTTGCATACACACTGTCAAGACAAAATCTCGTTGTTCTCAAACGCGGTGACGTACAACACGTACGACGGCACTATAAAGGGGAAGTTCCATTCCATTGGCGCCACCCTTGGGGCTGCTTTTGCTAATCTTGTGTTACCGCGTGTTAGTAAAAGTTTGGTGAGAGACGATTCGGGCTTTTCAGTCTTCGTGTTTTCAGATCGTTTTCTGCGGTTCAGTTTGTGCTTGTGGGTTCGTATCTTGTCTTTCAGGGCGTGTGGTCAGGTCGTATTTGTTTTACAGTGCGTTCCTGTCCGCTTGTTTCGGATTTTAGGTCATTCTTCAGATGTTCGTTTTCTAGCCATTTTGCAGGCACCTGCTCGTCGTAGAGTTCGTGTTGTGCAGTCGGTTTGTGTTGGTCTTATTGTTTTATGCCTCTGCTGCGGGAGATCCAAGAGAATAATCCTGATGATTACAGGAATTTCCTTAGGATGTCTGACCCCGTTTTTCAGCAGCTCTTGGCTTTGAGGTCGCCCTATATCACCAGGCAGGATACAGTTTTGCGGGAAGCCATCAGCGCTGAGCAGAGGCTAGATGCCACGTTACGCTATCTGGCAACTGGGAGAAGCTTGCAGGACTTGAAGTTCATGACGGGCATCTCCCCCCAGGCTCTGGGCCTCATAATCCCAGATACCTGTTCTGCTATAATACAAGTCCTGCAGGACGACTATATGAGGGTAAGTTTTCTCCTTTAATATCACATTTAATGTATGCTATTGTATTGTATTTGTTTACTCCTTCCCTAATTGCCATGATTGTAATATGCTGTGAATGTCCCCTTTGCCCCCATGCATGCTGTAAGCTTTTAATGCCCCTTTTTTGGCCTACATGCATATTTCCCTTCACTAACCTCTCCAGCATTCTATCCTTGGCCCAAACACACCTAGCCTAGTCACTTCCCAATGTATTTTGTAATATCAATTGTAGTGCTTTATCCCCCCCTCCCTAAAATGTTTTTTAACCACTTAACCCCCGGACCATATTGCTGGTCAAAGACCAGGCCACTTTTTGCGATTCGGCACTGCATCGATTTAACTGACAATTGCGCGTTCATGCGACGTGGCTCCCAAACAAAATTGACGTCCTTTTTTTCCCACAAATAGAGCTTTCTTTTGGTGGTATTTGATCACCTCTGAGGTTTTTAGTTTTTGCGCTATAAACAAAAATACAGCGACAATTTTGAAAACAATGAATATTTTTTACTTTTTGCTATAATAAATATCCCCCAAAAATATATAAAAAAACGATTTTTTTCCTCAGTTTAGGCCGATACATATTCGTCTACATATTTTTCGTAAAAAAAAAATCGCAAAAGATAGGACACATTTTTGGGACCATTGGCATTTTTATAGCGATCGGTGCTATAAAAATGCATTGATTACTATAAAAATGCCACTGGCAGTGAAGGGGTTAACACTAGGGGCGAAGAAGGGGTTAATCATGTTCCCTGGGTGTGTTCTAACTGAAGGGGGGTGGACTGACATGGGGAAATGACAAATCGCTGTTCATACATTGTATGAACAGACGATAGGTCATTTCCCCCCCTGACAGGACCGGGAGCTGCGTGTTTACACACACAGCTCCCGGTTCTCGCTCTGTAACGAGCGGTCGCGGGTGCCCAGCGGTGATCCATCAGAGGGGGTGAGGAATGTGATAATTGGGCCTTATATTTTTGTATTTAAATGCTCCTTAAAATAAAGTTTAGCATGATGTTGGCCAATAATCTTTTTGTATAATCTGCTTGCAATGTTATGTGCAAAAGTACATTTTTTTTTATTTTGTTTGATTCCACAGCTTCCGTCCACGCCACAGGAATGTCAGACTGTGGCATAGGAGTTTGCTACGCGGTGGGACTTCCCCAACTGCGGTGGAGCCATTGACGGGAAGCACGTCCGCATCGTGCCACCACCCTGTTCGGGTTCCCAATACTATAACTACAAGGGGTTTAATAGAATTGTGCTGATGGCGGTGGTGTCAGCACAGTATGAATTCCTCTTTGTGGATGTGAGGAAGAACGGCCGGATGTCGGATGGGGGAGCCTTCAGGCAGACAGAGTTTGCGCTTCGTCTCCAGAGCGATGATCTTGCATTGCCACCGGATGCAGAGAATGTGGAAGGACTCCCCTTCGTGTTTCTGGTTGATGAAGCCTTTGGCCTGGGACCGCATCTAATGAGGCCATTCCCCCAGCGGACCCTCACCCCAGAAAGGAGGGTGTGCAACTACCGGCTGGTCAGAGCCGGAAGAGTTGTGGAGAATGCCTTCGGGATAATGGGCATGCGGTTCCACCTGTTTTTAACCTTTACACACATGGCGGAATATAAATGGAACTACATTATTTTTTGTTGCTGCATTTTACATAATTTCCTAAGGAGCCAGTCTCCTACTTATATGGCCACAGTTGGGCCCGAGGCCGGACTTGGCTCAGGTGTAATCGCCTTGCCGGGCCTAGAACATGGCCGTCCTGGCTTTCCCCCCCCAAAGTGCCTGGGCAGTCCGGGATATGTATGTGGAGTATTTCACAGGTAGGGGGGCCATTCCTATGCCAGCCAATGTGTAACTTTATTATTTGAAGAAAAATCATAAAGAAATCTGTTGAAATTACATTTTTGATGCTTGTGTTTATTTTAGCTGTCTCCTAGTTTTTCCTAGTATACTACTTGTAGTGTCAAGTGTATTTTCTTTATGAACTAACAACCATTTCACAGGTAACACCAAAACGAAACACATCAAAAGTTCTAGGGTATTTAAGAAAAACAAGCCACACTTTGTTGGTGTTTTTACAAAATTTTTACTTGGTGCATTTTCACACACATGGGACCGGATTCAGATACCTGAGCGTATCTGTCCAGCCGGCGTAACGTATCGGAGATGGGGATGTAGGGGGCGTGTTTTATTTAAATTTGGCTTGACCCCGCGTATTTGAAGTTTTTTTTTAACAGGGCATGCGCCGTTTGTGAAAACATCCCAGTGCGCATTCTCGAAAATCCGCAGCAAAACGTCATTGCTTTCGACGTGAACGTAAATTACGTCCAGGTGTATTCGCGAACGACTTACGCAAACAACATAAAAATTTCAAAACTTGGCGCAGGAACGATAGCCATACTTAACATAGGATACGCCGCACATACCCCTCATATAGCAGGGGTAACTTTACGCCGGAAAAAGCCGAACGCAAACGACGTAAAAAAAAGCGCCGGGCGGTCGTTCGTTTCTGAATCGACGTAAATAGTAATTTGCATATTCCTTGCGTAAACAAACGTAAGCACCACCTATCGGCCAGCGTGAAATTGCAGCCTAAGATACGACGGTGTAAGACACTCAGGCCCCATACACACGATAGAATTTATCCGCGGATAAATCCGTGCAAACGGGTTTCAGCGGATAGATTCTATGGTGTGTACACTCCAGCGGATAATTATCCGTGGATATTTTTCCGTCGAATCGCTTTTCAGCAGATAAAATATTTGCTGACATGCTTAACAAATATATCCGCTGTGAAGCTATCCGACGGATATATCCGTTGGTTAGTACACAATATCCGCGGATAAAAATCCCGCGCATGCTCAGACGAAATAAGGGGATGGGAGCACTCGTTCAGGTAAAACTCTCGTTTGTTTGTGATATGGCACATTCGTCCTTTTAAAGCTCTATTGTGTCGTTTCTTGCCTCTTTTTTTTTTCTGCGTTCTCTTGCTAGAATAAACCCGTTCTTTTGCAGATGCTATCTATCCAGATGTTGTAACTTTATTTTAGTCCTCCACATGTCTATGTTTTTTGGTTTATTTTTAAATGCAATGTTTTTTTTTGGGTGTATTTTTTTTTTTTTTTCTTTGTGCAATTTATGGCACCATTGTTTTTTCTTGCACCTTTTTTTTAATTTTTTTTTTCTTTGTGCAATTTATGGCACCATTGTTTTTTCTTGCACCTTTTTTTTAAATGTTTTTTCTTTGTGCAATTTATGGCACCATTGTTTTTTCTTGCACCTTTTTTTTTAATTTTTTTTCTTTGTGCAATTTATGGCACCATTGTTTTTTCTTGCACCTTTTTTTTTAATTTGTTTTCTTTGTGCAATTTATGGCACCATTGTTTTTTCTTGCACCTTTTTTTTGAATTTTTTTTTCTTTGTGCAATTTATGGCACCATTGTTTTTTCTTGCACCTTTTTTTGTTGGAGTGAGGTTATGTCACCATTTTTGCTATGCCTGTGTTTTTCCTTTTGGGTTTCACCAACATCAAACATCAAATGTCCCCCCCCCCCCAAGGAGTTGGTGTCCTTTCTAAATGACACATATTACCAAAAATGTTTCATGCCTAATCAACACAGTGTAAAAATACAATAGACAAGGTATTTCATAAAATAAAGTAACCATTTATTTTAAACATAATTCACCACAAAAATAACTAGAAGGGCAGCACTTGCTGAGATAGCAACATACATGCAGACTTGTGTTCCAGACTGCACAGGCAACATAGTCAAGGACAAAATGGCAAACCTTGAGGACCGCATACCGACAACTAAAAGAGAACAACCACAAAAGACAAAAACCAGGAGCAGCAGCAAGTGAGCCAATGGAGCCCAGGCTGTGGTAGTCCAAAAAGCAAAAAGTTTTTGGGGGATCAAATGGAAGGCCGGGAATCATCTTCTCCTGTTCCTTGTAACCCTAACCCTCCTTGCAGCAGATCTTCCACGGATCCGGAAACGGCCTCTTGCAGATGGGGCGGATGTGGCAGCAGGAGGAGGTAACAGATGTTGGGCAGGATGGGCCGGGTCACTGAGCTCGGTGTTATCGGTGAGCCAGCCCCTCTGCATCCATAAAATGACATTATTAAATAGGTTCCTGGCACGCCTCTGATCTTCCTCCCCCCCTGTTGATAGTTTGTGTGCCACATAGGCACTGTAGGCCTCAGTGCGGGTCAGGGGGGCCCTCATTATGGCGCTCGCCTCCCTGATCATCTCGAGGCTCCTATCCTCAACTTCCCTCCTGCGCCTCATTAGGCCTGCTTGCCTGACCTGGGGGGGAGAGACATGCGTGCTTGTGCTAGCCCTGGGCCTGGGGCCCTCCTGACTAGTGCTTGGCCCGGCCTCCTCCTCCTGGCTGCCAATGACCCCTTCCTCCTGGCTGGCATGCATCTCGGGCTCAGTAGCCGTCAAATCCAGGCTGGTCACTTCTTCCTGTGGCAAAAAAGGGACATTTTTTACTATTTGACACCAGCAAATCACACACATTTTCATGCTCTAGACTGGTTTGTTTTATCTTACTTTAATCTTTAATCTACTCTCCTTCTGATCCCTGCACTTGTCATCCAGGACCCCTATTTTTCTCACCACGACTTTTCTAGGCCATTTTTTATTTTTTGCTTACAATATCAACTCAATAATTAAACCAGAATTAGCATCACAAAAATATGGTGTGAAATACTCTACATCAGCAGAAGAAGTGCTCAGTCGAAGATCTGGACGCATGCCAGCCAGCCCCTCACTGTTCTCCTCCTGTCTACGGTGATCCGTGGAAGGTCTGCTGCCCTGCTGTCTGGGAGGAAGGCTTGACATTGATCGCCGGCCATCCATTTGATCCCCCAAAAACTCAAGCTCCTGGTAGTACCACAGACTTGGCTCCGTGGACTCGCTTGCTGCTGCTCCTGATCGTTGCTCCCGTAGTTGTTTTCTTTTTGTGCGGAATGCGGCCCTCAGGTTGTTCATTTTGTTCTTTACTATGTGGCCTGTGCAGTCGGGAACCCATGTCTGCATATATGTTGCAATCTCAGCAAGTGCTGTCCTTCGGCGCGCCCGACTTTTATAGAGGGGGTGTCTGCTATCCCAAAGTAGGGGCGTCTCCCGATACTTTGCAATAAGGCGACTTATTGCTTCTTGGCCCACAATCTGATCCATTTTTTTTTTCGGATGTATTTTTTTCAAAAATCAAAATTAACACACTGTTAAAACAAAAAGAAATAATCATTAAAAAATGCACAGCATTCACATTGTAATAATATGTGGCCCCAGATTTATAAAGTACTATGCAAACACAGTGTCTCCTGCAGCTAAAATGCTGGCCAGCTCTGCCCCATTGTTGTGACCACCAATTTTTTCACATGCAGACCATTTTGGAATAAAGTTTGCTAAATACGTGTTATCTCTAACTATCCTCCATTTTTTAAATTTGGACCATTCCTCAAGGCACTATTTCATGTGTACCTAGCATGCCCCTCATCATTCCTGACATAGAAATACACTTCACATACTAACCTCTGGCCAACCAACACAGAACAATACTTGCATGATCACAATACACCTGGCAAAAAATTTAAATACGTAGAGCATTCTTCACATCTAGATTAAAGTGATGTGTGAAATCATTGTGAGAAGGAATTACCATTTTGGGGACACAGGAAACATAAGTAGCGTTGAAAGGGTGCAAACAACAGACCAAACCCCAATCCCATGGCTCTATATTTTTTAGGCCTCTGCTGATCCCATGTTCCAATTTTCTTACCTTCTTATCTCTAGCTCCTCGTGAAGCACCGTGAAATAATCTCCGCGTAACGTACGTAACCACGTAGGTTCCCTTTTATGCACTCCGCGTATGCGTGACACCCCGCCTTTGTCACCTTTGCCATGCCCCCTAATCAATGTTAACTCACAAAATATGGCGTATAGTGTGTAACTTCGGGCAAATGTTATAATCATCTCCGCGTAACGTACGTAACCACGTGGCTTCCCTTCTCTACATTCCGCGTGTGCATGACACCCCGCCTTCGTCACCTTTGCCATGTCCCCTAATCAATGTTAACTCACAAAATATGGCGTGAACTATGTAACTTCTGAGAAACGAGCGAATAATCTCCGCGTAACCTACGTAATTACGTCTTCTTCATTCTCTACACTCCGCGTATGCATGAACCGCCGCCCTCGTACACGCCCATGACGGGACATTTCCTGGTTTCCACGCCCCTAATCTCTGTGGGGATGAAAGATGGCGATGACAGGCGAGCATGCATGGAGCTCTCAGGCCAGAAGTGAGGGGACAGAGGCAGGAACGTCCCGATCCCGTCCCAAACGGTATAAGGCCACTAATATGGCTTTTGAGGAAATGATAGAGCTGGTGGATATAATGCGGAGGAAGGATTATGATGGCAAATATGGGCCATACAAGACCCCCAACCGCAGAAAGGGGAAAATAATGGAGAAGGTGGCAAGAAGAATGAGGAGAATGTTTGGGATCACCAGGTCCAAGGAGCAGCTACGGAAGTGGTGGTCTGATTTGAAACTGAGGGAGCCACATCAGTACAAGAGGATCAAAAAAATATTAAAGAAAAGTAAGTTAAATTTATTATTTGGGGGGGGGGAACCTTTTTAGATTTTTAGCTTGGTCAGGTAAATTTCTACATCTGTCTCCTTGGCCTGGTTGTACTTCTGAGCTCATGTTGAAATAGAAGGTGTTTTTCACCAACATTTGGCTTGGCCAACGACTGTTAATAGTAAACATCGTTGACATCAGCTTATTTCTCCCAAATACGATGCTTGCCCAGGAAGAAAACACCTGGACATGCGTCTCTGGCCAAAAACATGGTTTGTAAACATTGTGTACAAATAGAGTTGTGTAAAATGCTAATCCAAGACTGTGTAATGCCAACAGTGCTACTAAGCTGGTGTTTTCATATCTGTAATCCAGAGCACCTGTGTCTCCACCTAAATATTAACATTGTAATTTGTATGGTCTCCGTGTTTAAATTTAAGGGGGGGACATCCATGTGTGTCACTTTGGTTAAAAGGGCCCGAATCAGAGCTTGCCATAGAAGTCATCCCCAATTTTAGAGTGGGGGGGAGAAGACCCAATTTAGCCCCAAAAAAAAGCCTCTTCATTAATAAAGCAATGTATGCGATTTCTGCTCTACAATATGTGTGTGTTGATGAGGATACCTTTTTTTATTTGTTTATTTAGGGGAAAGAAGACGCCTGCAGTTTGAGGAGGCTGAGAGGGTCAGACAAGGCCAACATCAAACATCTCCGCATGTGGAGGAGGAGGAGGAGGATGTGGAAGGAAGAGAGGAGGATGTGGAGGAGGAGGAGGAGGATGTGGAAGGAAGAGAGGAGGATGTGGAGGAGGAGGAGGAGGATGTCCAAGGAAGAGAGGAAGATGGAGTCATCTTGGATCTGGTACTTGTGGATGAGGAAGGAGAATTTGATGAGGAGGATTTTACCAATTTAGAAGATGGTGGATTGATGGAAGGAGGAGTCGTGGAGGATGATGGGGAAGTGGTGCAAGAAGGAGGAGTGATTCAAGATGTGGAAGATGTGGAGGTTGGAAGGAGCACACCATCAGGTCAGTGTCACACCAGCTTGATATGGAAAAACAGATGTAGATAGGCTTGCCACCTCATCCCTTTATTCAAAAACACATATGGATTACACATGTTCTGTGGCTAGTGTAATGCTGATATGGCACCAGATGACTTTAATTACCACCTTAATCAGCCACAGAACCTGTTAAATTAATATGTGTTCTGGTTTAAAGGGATGAGGTGGCAACCCTATATAGATCTAGCTTTTTCTGACATTGTATTTCTTGGGCTTCATTTTGTAGGGGATGAAGATGTTGGTCATCATTTTTCTGCCGCCAGTGCTGGAATCATAATACAGCAAGTGATGGAGTGCAGCAGTGAGATGGACAACATGCGCCAAAGACTGCATCTGATGGAACAAAATGTTAAATCCTACTTTTTAGAGTGCTGCACCGAGCTGGAAACAAATGAGTGCCATAGAAATGAAATATAAAAACATCATTGACATGATGGGCCGGGTCAAAGACTGACCACCCCCCCCACCCGCCCATCCCCCAACCAGTTTTATTGTGTGAATCAGCAATACGCCAAAATTTTGAAGATGCACACACAGTGTGGCAACATGTGCTATCTGCCATCACAGAATCTTGATTATCTGTGCTTTGTGGGTACAACCCCCTCCTCGATTCTCAATTAGTTTTTGAGGAAGGGTTTGCACCCACATAACACAGACATTGATCACCCATGATGGCAGATAGCACATGTCGCCCTTTGTCGGTGTTTATATGTTGCTGAACTGACATTTGGCGATTTGTGTGTGCATCTTCAAATTTTGGCGTGTTCAGGTGTGAACTCACACCATCACTGGAATGTTAAAGTGACAAATGTTTTTTTTTTTTTTTAGACATTTTATATCTTTTACCAAAAAAAAGGCTTCAATCAAAAAGCCAGGAAAATACCAAAAAAATAAATGGAAAAATAATTAAAATTTATAAAAAAATCTAAAAAAAAATTTACACAAATTTATTGTGAAAATTTGCAAAAAAAAAAACATATTAATAAAATTATTAACCAAAAAAAGTTGAAATATACGATTTTATAGAATAAACATTTATAAATATTCTAACTTTCACTAAAAAAGTTGGGTGAGAAATATGTCCAATACATTGGACCAAGATTTGAGCAATAAGACCAAAAAACAACAAAAAAAAATTGCTCCAAAAAAGTAAAAAAAAAAAAAAAATATTGGTTTCAACAATTCACACACAAAAATTCGGTAAAGTTAACATTTGTGAAAGATTCTATTTGTGTGAACTTGAAAAATATAGGAGAATAAAGATTGCAAAAAAACCAAAAAAATTACAAAATAAAAAACCAAAAAAAAAAACCTTGCAAAAACTCAAAGTTGACATGTTTGTTATCAAAAATTTGAGTAAGCAAGGAAAATGAAAAAGCTCTAAATTAAAAAAGCTTTTCCAAAAACAAAACAATGAGTGGCTTTCTTCTTTTATATGCTGGATACCCAGTTTGGAGATGAGTGAATAATGTGCAATTGTGTTTATTTACTAAAACCAGAACCATACATTTGGCACTATAAGTGCACTATTTTTGTTGCTAACCAGGAAGACAGATAAAACTAGAAAAACCAGTAATGACAAACAACTGTATAAAGTCCAATGGTCTAATTATTTATTAGTTCTGTGAATATTCCTTTCTTTTGGGGGCCGAATTAGAAAGTAATATCATCTGGCATAGCAATGGCCCCCCGACCCATGAAGTACTCCACATATTTGTCGCGTACCTCACGAGCAGATTGGGTGCCAATGCCAGCGTGACCAGTGACCAGCCCAGGGAGAGGATCTGAGAGTAGTCTTGCCTCAGAAACGCTGTCGGGTAGGTACGTCTGGGAATGCCTGCGTAAAAAGTTGTGCAAAATGCAGCAGGCAAATACAACGGTGTTCAATTTATATTCCGCCAGATGTATAGCTGTCAGGAACAGGCGGAACCGGTTGGTGAGAATCCCAAAGGCATTCTCGACTACCCTCCGAGCTCTGGACAACCGATAATTGAACACCCTCCTCTCGTAGGTGAGAGTCCTCAGGGGAAAAGGCCGCATTAGGTGAGGTCCAAGCCCGAAAGCTTCGTCCGCTAGGAACACAAACGGAAGTCCTTCTACATTATCTTCATCTGGTGGCAATGCCAGATCACCAGTTTGGAGACGATCGTAGAATTCAGTCCGTGAGAACACTCCCCCATCTGACAGCCGGCCGTTCTTCCCCACGTCCACATAGAGAAACTCATACTGTGCCGACACCACCACCATCAACACGATACTATGAAAACCCTTGTAGTTAAAATAGTAGGACCCCGAGTGGGGTGGGGGCACTATGCGGACGTGCTTCCCATCTATTGCTCCACCGCAGTTCGGAAAATCACAACGCTGGGCAAATTGGGAAGCCACAGACTGCCATTCCTGTGGTGTGGAGGGTAGCTGTGGGGACAAAACCAAAAAAATGTATTTGTAATTTATCAGATAAACATTGCAATCACAATACAAAAACCATCATTGTGCAACTTCAACATCAGGATTCTAATTTCATACAATCATTGTGAAGTGAGTATTTAGTTAAAACAATATAGGCACACTTAATTATCAGACTCCACATCCCTCTGATGATAGAGCAATAAACTAATTTCGGCGGAGAGGAGGGGGGGGGGGGGGCAGAGCTACAATTGATTAGCCAAAATTCGAAAATTGGCTAGGTGGGTTTGGGCCTAGCAAAGCATGCTGGACAGGTTTATGGTGGGTAAGGACAAAATATGCAGGTATGCCCCAAAAAATAAACGGGTAAAGGTTAACAACATGCATGGGGAGAAAAGGGAACATCCCACACACAGCAGATTACAATCTCATGGTTATTTAGGGAAGAAAATAATTTTAGACTTTCTCACACATTTAAAAAAATAACATTGTGATGTTAAAATTAGGGAACTTACCTTAATATACTCCTCCTGCAGAACATGTATGATGGCAGTACACGTCTCCGGTATGATGACCCCAAGCGCCTGGGGAGAGATGCCTGTCGAGAACTTGAGGTCCTGCAGGCTCCTCCCAGTCGCCAGGTACCGCAACGTGGCAATAAGCCTCTGCTCGGCCGTGATGGCTTCGCGCATCACAGTGTCCTGCCTCGTGATATAGGGGGACAGAAGTTCCAGCAGACGGTTGAATACGGGGTCCGTCATGCGGAGAAAATTCCGAAAATCATCAGGATTATTCTCCTGGAGTTCCCTAAGCAGAGGCATATGAGAAAAATGGTCACGCTGGCGCAACCAATTCTTGGTCCAGAAACGCCTCCTCCCAGTGTTCCTGCCCAAACAACTGATTCGCTGAGCCTGTCCATAAGCAAACCCATAAACACCACCAATTCGCGAGAATCGACGATGCTGCTCCATCATGGATTCAAACCGGCCGGCTGGTCAGTCAAGAACACACTCCAACAGAAAGCACCCCCAAATCCAGCACAACCTGCTAAGCCCGCACGACACACAGATACGAGCGCACAGTACGCGGAAACGTGCTGAAAGCCTGTGCCCGAATGCCAACTGCAAACCCGCAAGCACACGCACTGAAACCAAGGATACCACCTGCTAAAACGCGGAGACTGAAAAGCTCGAATCGGCTCTAACCAAACCTTCACTAGAACGCTGTAACACGGAACTAGAAAAGCGGAACAGAGGGCGGCGCCGTTGACTTTCGTCTTCCCCTTTATAGTGACGTCTTACGTGGTTTACGTTGCATACGTTCTGGTTCGCGGGGATTTTTATACGCTAGAGTGTACGTGCCGGCGGACCAACAGATAAATCCGCCGATCCGCTGAAACCGATCCGCGGATAAATTCAAGCGCATGGATTCTATCGTGTGTATGGGGCCTCACACCTGTCAGATCTTAGGGATATCTATGCGTAACTGATTCTATGAATCAGGCGCATAGATACGACCGAGCACACTCAGAGATACGACGGCGTATCAGGAGATACGCCGTCGTATCTCTTTCTGAATCTGGCCCATGGTCTTTATAAAATATTTGAGGTGTATAATTTTTTTTTTAATTGCTATAAACTGCCATTTTTTTTTTAGGATTTTTTTTTTTTTTTTAATTACATAAAACAAAATACAACAATGTAAACCTCTAGGCAATAACTCAGACAGTCTAATTTTTATTAAATTGTCTACCTGCCAGTGGGTCAAAACACATACATACATATCCCGAGATGGCAGATAGCACATGTTGACCCACTGTGTGCATCTTCAAATTTTGGCTTGAAAAAGTGCAAAAAAGTTTTGGTCAAACTGGGAACAAAAAAAAGGGGGTTTTATTAGTTTCCCCCCCAAGTCATCAATTATGTCCTTAAATGTTTCCTCAATAAAAGGCATTTTTTGTTTGATGAAGTACATCTCCCTAATGCACGCCTTGATTTGGAGGAGGATGTTTTGGGCCCTGGAATGTGAGAATCGAGGCCTTTCTTCAGCCACATATTCATCCCCTAATCCAAAAACAAAAAAAATGGGTATTAGGAAATCTGCAGGCCTACATCTCGTAATACCTGAAGCTGACCTGTTGTAGGAATTTAAACCACTTCTCCTTCCGCCACATCCTGAGGTCTGGGTGGTCGGTGAGGTGTGGGTTCCTGGCGAGGTGGTCAGTGAGGTGTGGGTTCCTGGCGAGGTGGTCGGTGAGGTGTGGGTTCCTGGCGAGGTGGTCGGTGATGTTTGTGTTCTTGGTGAGGTGCAGGCCCGGATTGGCCAATCGGGAGAACCGGGAAGTATCCCGGTGTGCTGGTCGGGTTGCAGGCCGGTGAAATATGCCATCCGATCACATTGTTAGCCCCGAGCCCAGCGTCTGGGAGTCAGGACCTGATGCGGAAGGTGGCCGAGTCCCGCCAGCGCCGAGTGTCTCCAAGTACGGCAGAGTGCCGTACTCGGCGCTGGCGGCACTCTGCCACTTTCGGCATCAGATTGGTCCTGACTCCCAGACGCTCGGCTCGGGGCTAACAATGTGATCGGATGCTGCCCCGCCTTCTGGAGCCTGCAGCGCCAATGGCGGGACATGGGACGTGTGACGTCATTCATAGGCACTGCTGGCTCCACGGCGGGAATTACAATTTGGCCGCGTCACCACATCCCCGCTCAGGTGGCTCTCCTCGGCTCCTCTCTGACTGCCAGGGCCTGCCCGTGCCTGCCCTGCTGTGACCGCACACCAAGCCTGAGGCTGCTAAGGTAGGTCAGTGCACTGTGTGGAGCTGTTACTGATCTTTTTTTAAATGATATTACTTGTAAAAGCTCTTCATATAGGAACCTATATGAAGAGTTTTTACAAGTAATATTTAAAAAAAGATCACCTGTTCTGTTCACCTGTCTGTTCTTGAAAAATTCATATTCAGGTCAGGTCAGTGGGTCAGGTCAGTGGGTCAGGTCAGTGGGTCAGGTCAGTGAGTCAGGTCAGTGAGTCAGGTCAGTGGGTCAGGTCAGGTCAGAGGGTCATGTCAGTGGGTCAGGTCAGTGAGTCAGGTCAGTGGGTCAGGTCAGGTCAGTGGGTCAGGTCAGAGGGTCATGTCAGTGGGTCAGGTCAGGTCAGTGGGTCAGGTCAGTGGGTCAGGTCAGAGGGTCATGTCAGTGAGTCAGGTCAGTGGGTCAGGTCAGTGGGTCAGGTCAGTGAGTCAGGTCAGTGGGTCAGATCAGTGGGTCAGGTCAGTGGGTCAGGTCAGTGGGTCAGGTCAGTGAGTCAGGTCAGGTCAGTGGGTCAGGTCAGAGGGTCATGTCAGTGGGTCAGGTCAGGTCAGTGGGTCAGGTCAGTGAGTCAGGTCAGTGGGTCAGCTCAGTGAGTCAGCTCAGTGAGTCAGCTCAGTGAGTCAAGTCAGTGAGTCAGGTCAGTGGGTCAGGTCAGTGTATGTAGGTCAGGTCAGTGGGTCAGGTCAGTGTATGCAGGACAGGTCAGGTCAGTGTATGTAGGTTATGTCAGTGTAGAAATATTTTTTGAAAAATACTATGAATTACAGGCTGTAGAGAACAGTGCGCCATTGCAAACTTATATTTTGAGGTTTTAATTACATTATTTTAATAGTCGTGAACTAAAGTGGGCTGGTCTAAGGCATGAAACTCCAGGGCTGAAAATGAGTCCCACTCCGGCCCTGGTGAGGTGGTTGGTGATGTTTGTGTGTTCTGGGCTGGGAGGAGTGGTGTCCTCCCAGTCTTCTGTCCCCTATGAGAATGAAACAAAAAGTACACTTAGCACACACATATTTGAGGGCAAAAATAGGAATATTAAACATTGCTTGGAAGTGGGGTACAAGTGTCTGTTTGGGCAGTTACAAGCAGAAGACAGGATTTTTGCAAACACAAATCTTGACTACTCACCTTTTTGGGACAAGTTTCACACATGTAGACACCCCAAAAATGCACATGAGCACTTGTGTAGGTCACCCTAAAAAGGTTGTTCTGGTGGCACACACTAGTGCTCTTGAGTGCAGATGTGTAAACAGCTGCTGAGTGTCCTCTCCTTTAGACTGATGTAATTTTGATTTTAATTCTAGTTACAAACACATCAGCTAGACACCAATGTAAACATATTTCTTGAATATAAACAGGCATATTAAAATATTTTTAACCCTGTATCTTAATAAAACATTGTATGTAGTGGCCGAACGGATGTGTCTGAAACGACCGTTATTTTCTAAGGTCCTATATTCAAAAGCAACAACATGGAGCAACATGCAAGTTCTGAAAAACAATAATAATAGGGACACAGGAGAAGTACTTACTTTTTTCAAGCATTCTCTTACTGCTCCTTAACTGTTCCGGCTCCCTCAGTTTGAGGTCTGACCACCTCTTTCTGAGCTGCTCCTTCGATCGTTTCCCCCCAAAATGTCTATTCAGACTTTTTTGCACTTTATCCATAATTTTGCCCTTCCTTAAATTAGGGTGAGTATAGGGCCCATGCCTGCCATCGTAATTAGACTTTAGCAATATGTCCACCATTTCCGCGTAGGACATGTTAGATGCCTTGTATCTGCTCCTCGTTTCTGACGTTTCCTCATCAGGCTCGGGGCTTGTTGTGTCGTCGTTCGACACATTTATAATTACAGACACCTGCTCATCAGACTCCGCCACGTCGTCTTTTTTGGTTGATCTGGGCCTAATTGGAGACACCTGTTCATCTGATTCCGCCATGTCATCGTTTTTGGATGAACTAGGCCTAATTTCAGACACCTGCTCATCTGATTCCGCCATGTCGTCGTTTTCGGATGATCTAGGCCTAATTTCAGACACCTGCTCATCTGACTACACCATGTGAGTGTATATAAAGCTTAACACACATGTGTCGTACCTACGTTCGGTGTGCGGAGGAAGTCGTTAATGTGATGAACGTGTGAACGAAGGTATGATTTAAACTTGGGACATCAGTGGCCTATACTGCAAAGAGATTGAAGGCCTATATGGGGATAAAGATTACTAGAGTTTATAGACTGTGATTGACATTAGTATATTTGTCTTTTGTTTTGTCTTGCAGAAAATATGAATTCATTTTAGGAGAGGGAGTTCCTTGGGGAATTTATTGATAGGTTAAGGGAGCTGCCCGCTCTTTGGGCAACAAAAGACCCCATCTACCGGAAAAAAAAGTTAAGGACAGCAGCACTGAAGAGCCTGCTCCCATTTGTGCACACTCGCATGCCCCATGTAACCACTGAACAGCTGGACACTAAAATTGGGACCTTGAGAGGCATATACAGGGCTGAGCGTAACAAGGTCCTGGCTTCTCAGAGGTCTGGAGCAGCAGCAGGGAAGGTATATGTAGCGTCGTTGTGGTACTACAGCAGACTGTCCTTTCTTGACGACCACCTTGAATCAAGGACATCACTTTCCAGCCTTCCCCCCCAGACAACCCTCCAGAAAAAGCACCAGACTTCCCTCCAGCCTTCCCTGCAGCCAAGATGATCCTTCTCAGGAGCAAGCTGAGCCTTCCATCCTGGAGGAAGACCCGGATTTGGCTGTCTGGAGCCAGGTATAGTATTTTAAATTCATTTATTGTGGGGAAAAAAATGCTGTAAAATAGATGTTAATATGTAAAAAATATATAATGTTTGATCTAAAAGTTTTTTCCATATCAATAGACAGTAGTGGCCCATAAAGTTGGGGAGAAAAGAATGAAAACTGCTGGGGTCAGAATGATTGTCTTTTCTATTTATTTTCAATCAATTTGCAACAGTCATGAGCTGAAAACTGTGTGTGATTGTTAAACCCAAAACTCAAACTGTCCCTTTTTTATACACAGGAGGACATCAGCCTGGACGAGGGTCTGGAAAATGTCAGGCAGGAGGAGGCCGGGGTGAGTAGCAGAGAGGAGGTGGCAGGAGTGAGTGGCACAGAGGAGGTGGCAGGAGTGGCAAAGAGGAGGTGGCAGGGCCAAGTGGCAGCAGAAGGTGCCTCCCACCCACCTTCCAACAAGAAGGGCCAGGAGGGATATGAGGGTGAGCAAGGCAGCACTAGCCCTGATTAGAGAGGCACAGGCCACCCTCAAGCAGCCTACCACCCCTGAAGAGGGCTATGGCACCCTTGTAATGGCCAACATTAGCCAAATGTCCGAGGACCAATGCCTCATATTTGAGCCCCTCTTAATAAGTTTGATGAATAAGGGGGTGAGGGGGGTACTTACCGAGGACACGTTCATCCTCCCCCCACCAGCTTATTCTCAACCTCCTCCTCCCCCACCTTCTTCTCAACCTCCTCTACCTTCATCTCCTCCACCTCCTCCTCCACCTTCATCTCCTCCACCCTCATCTCCTCCTCCTCCACCTTCTTCTCCTCCACCTTCATCTCCTCCTCCTCCACCTTCTTCTCCTCCTCCTGGCACGAGTACACCTCCAGGAGGCACAGGCTCCAGCTAAGCGGAGAAGGAAAGCTGCAGAGAAGGTTGCAGAGCAGGCTGCAGAGAAAGCAGTAAGAAAGGCTGCATGGAAGGCTACCAGGAAGACCAGAAAGTGATGGCCTTCCTTCAAGGTGGTCTGACAGAAGGCAGCCTGCTGTAGTACCACAAACTTGGGACATATATCTGACCTGCTGCTGTTCCTGATCTCTGGGAGTCCAGGACCAGATTGGGCTCCCTCCTGTATGTGCTTCTCAATGTCCCAATTTTAGTGTCCACACAGAGTTGCACAAATGACAGCAGGTTCTTCAGTGCTGCCTTCTATTTATTTTATTTCTATTCTTTACCAGAATAAATGGTCATTTTGTTTTACAGTTCATACTTGCCTATGTGTTTTTAATCAACCCAAAAATTTAGCTTGTGAGTAGGCATGTTAACTTTAAAAAAAACTACAAAAGGTCTAATTATAAAGGGACAGATCAGATAACACCAAACAATAATGTTAAAATTGTGGTAAGTTGACACAACAAAATTAAAAAATAAATCATGGAGATGACTAGAAATTAAATAATAATTAAAAATGCAGATCTGTATTTAAAAATAAAAAATATCTTCCTATATAAATTATTCAAAAATATTCATGAGATCAGCATGAAAAATGTTACAAAAAGTTAGTCAGAACTCTGTGTGAATATCAGCAGCAAAATAAGTTCATTATTATACCATTCTAAAGATGATATAAATGCGCAGCATTTAAACGATGCAATAATTTTTATAGCGTGACGAATGTGCTATCTCCATTACGAATGCTACTTTTACAGAAGTTACGCTCCCGTCTCATACTTTATTCTGAGCATGCGCGCGTTTCTAAGCATACACACAAACGTGTTTCTCGTCGTAAAACAGCCTGACGAGAAACACGACGAGGAAATTGAGACTCCCGACGAGAAAAAACATTTCTTTTTTTTACTCGTCGAGATCCACAACAGTTTTCTCAACGAAAAACATACACACGACCATTTTCCTCAGCAAAAATGCTCTGCCAGCAATTTTCTTGATGGATTTTGCAGAGGAAAACGTTCGTGTGTACGAGGCCTCCGTCATACACTCCACAAATTTGGTCTTTATGGGAGGGTGGCAAGAAGAAAGCCATTGTTGAAAGTAAGTCTTAGGAAGTCTTGTTTGCAGCTGGCCATATGGGGACACAGTAAACATGTGGAAGATGGTGCTCTGGTCAGATGAGACCAAAATTGAACTTTTTGACCTAAAAGCAAAATGCTATGTGTGGTGGAAAACTAACAGTGCACATCACCCTGAACACACAATCCCCACTGTGAAACATGGTGGTGTTAGCATCATGTTGTGGAGATGCTTTTTTTTCAGCAGGGACAGGGAAGTCGGTCAGAGTTGATAGAAAGATGGATGGAGCCACATACAGGGCAATCTTAGAAGAAAACCTGTTATAGTCTGCAAAAGACTTAAAGCGGAGTTTCACCCAAAAGTGGAACGTCGGCTCATTTGTCTCCTCTCCCCCTCCAGAGCCACAATTGGCACCTTTTGGGGGGAGGGGGGCAGGATACTTGTCTTTGACTGGTATCCTGTTCCCACTTCCTGGAGTCCGGGCCGTGGCCCGTGACATAACTGCAAGACTCCCTCTTCTCCTTATCGCCGGGCCAGTAGGAGAGAGGAGTGGGGCCTTGCGCATGCACAGTAGGGTTCCTTGCGTGAAGTCGTAAGGCTACACTGCTAGGTACCCTTACCCGCAATGGCGGTGGCAGCACCCAACAGCTGATGGAAACATCAGCTGTGGTGCCGACATTACTGGACTCCAGGACAGGTAAGTGTCCTATTGTTAAAAGAAAAAGATGGGAATGGTGCGCTTATTCAATAATGTGCCATAAAGTAATATACTCAAAGAATGAGTATCGAAACATACAAATAAATATATACATGTGAATAAAGTCCAACTAAAGCCCAATGGCAGGAGTTAGTTCATATAAAGACAATAATCTCATAGGGATAACTTGATAGAAAAACAGATAAAACATCTATCCAAACATTGACTGTTAAATTTATGAATTGGCCGCTCACCTCCAACAATGACCAAACAAGGTCAAACAAGGCTCATTAGATAGTCAGATAAGGAATCCTTCTGATGGATCTGTAAAGGCATCCAGGTTCCAGGCGAAGACGAAGAGCTACGTCCAAAACTTGGCATCAAAACATCTTGGGTAATTCCATATATACAGTATATATATATATATATATATATATATATATATACATATATATATAGGAAACAGCTCGCTCCAAGGAATGGCACTTCTTGTATAAATGGCGCTCAAAGAACAGCCAAATGAAAAGTAAATGTATTTAGTAAAAAAACTGCTTACATTAAGTAAGGATAAAAAGCGCAGTAAAAAAATAATGGGAGTAGTGACACACAGGCCTCCTCACTGCACTTCCGCTAAACACCATCGGAACTGACGTCACAAGGCTCCACCCGACGCGTTGTGTCACTGGTCACGTGACTTCCTCAGGGACCTATTGTTAAAAGTCAGCAGCTGCAGTATGTGTAGCTGCTGGCTTTTCATTTTTGGGGGGGGGCGGAACACCGCTTTAAGGCTAGGGTGGAGGTTCCCCTTCCAGCAGGACAATGACCCGAAACATAAAACAGAGTTAAAATGGAATGGTTTAGATGAAAGCATATATTTATGTGTTAGAATGGCCCAGTCAAAGTCCACCCCTAAATCCGTTTGAGAATCTGTGGCAAGACTTAAAAATTGCTGTTTACAGATGCTCTCCATCCGATCTGACAGAGCTTGAGCTATTTTGCAAAGAAGAATGGGCAAAGGTTTCAGTCTCTAGATGTGAAAAGCTGCTAGAGACATACGCAAAAAGACTTGCAGCTGTAACTACAGCAAAAGGTATTTTACAAAGTATTGACTTAGGGGGCTGAATACAAATGGATGCACTACTTTTTAGATATTTGCTTGTAAAAAAAATTGAAAACCGTTTCTCATTTTCCTTCCACTTCTCAATTATGTGCCACTTTGTGTTGGTCTATTCCAATAAAATACATTCACGTTTTTGGTTGTAACATGACACAATGTGGAAAATTTCAAAGGGTATAAATACTTTTTCAAGGCACTGTACCTTACCAGTATACCTATACAGATCTTTCTTTCATGGGTTAGTTAAAATAGGTGCTAGGAGGGGTAGCACTACAATAAGGCCTGAAACACAGCTAAGATTTTGTTCATTAGTAAAATTTTTGTTTATGTATTTGTTTAGCTAGTTACACCTTTTAGTCTGTACAATCTATGTAGGCTGGGTTCACACTATGACAAATTGGATGCAGATTTCCTGCATCCAATTTGCATGTCAGGGGAGATTGTGACCCACTCTCCATGGAGCCAGTTCTTACATCTCCGGAGCCGCTCCGTGCAAATTGCACAGGAGTCCTGTGCGTATTCTTGTTGGTTTCAGGTCCGAATTCAGTCAAAAATTCTGACTGAAATCTGACCTGAAACAGTGGACAGGGACGCATCGGACCCCTGCTGTGAGCCGCTGCATGCTTCAGTGTAAACCCAGCATACATTTAAGGCAACCCAACAGCTTTTGCAAAGAATACAATGATAAACACCAATTGCACTGCAAACATATTTGGCATATAATACATCTTTTGACATTGGTCATTTTGCTGACTACTGCGACACCTGTTGTGGCTGCTGATGGGTTAAAGGTTTTTGTAAGTGCCAAAAATACAGTGCAATAAAATCTAGGTAGGACTCTGTCATCTAGCTTAATATAATGTACAGTACATATCAGGTGTATAAGGTACAACATAGAATATACAATGCAGTGGTGGTCAGGACTATGTAAGATACAACAGACTCCAGGGGTCAGTAATATTCTGCCCCTTACTGATTGTCAGTAGAAGAAAATATGCCCCAAAGATGTTGTAGGAATGTGGAGGAATAGACCCCCCCCCCACCACCATCACCACCTCCATCCGACAATGGGACTAGGCTCCTCACCCTAAAGAGGTATTTTTCTGAACACATGAAACACACAAGCACATGAAAGAATTCCTGTAATACATAATGAATGAGATGCAAGATTTAGGTATGAATAAGCTGTTAGATTTACACATGAGTTTTGGGAATGTAGCATGAATGAGCCACTGTTAATTCATTATGCAAATCCCTCATCGCATTCATATGCAAATTCTATATCTCCTTTATATTGAAAATGTATGGCTCATACCTGGGACACAGGGTAGCTCTGGTAACAAATGCGAACAGCTAGAAGGATCCTAGCAGTCAGAAAGAGGCTCTATTATTAAGTAAGCCACATGCTGGGTCTTCCAGTGGAGGACCGCTCACCTAGTTGCAGATTCATTGCCCAGCTACCTCTGCCTTATCGGGTGTGGGCTCTCTGAGCCCCTGAGGAAGATAGACCAAGTTATACTCCCGGGTCATATCCAGGAACCCAGGGAGTTGTGAGCATGCCCATGAGTAAATAATGGGCACTCTGCTGCAGTACCACCCTCTTTCTTCTGTAAGTGATTATGCCCATCTTTTGTTCCAATTCTTTAATGTACAACTTCCTATATCTGGTCATTTTCTCTTTTTTACTATTGAAATGTTAAGCCCACTGTTGTACTTTGTGTTTTATAAGCCATGATATTAAAATCACTTAGCCATACCTAATTTTCTAGCATGTACTTATCACCTTATTAACATCTCTAAAGCTGACAACTCTGCCTATTGTCACAAAGTATTTACAGTAATGTTTACCTGACTTGGTAGGTAGGTTTTGGAACACTTGTTTACGCAAAATAAATTGCAACCATTTTCAGGAAAAAACATTTCTAACCAGCTCATTAACAGTCTGAACAATATATTTGGAGAGGCTAGTAACCTCTTTGGAACAAACACACTGCTACTTTTTTTAAGCCAAACCACACATCTGGGAAAACAGGAAGCATTTTTAAGACAGACCATATTACTATCAGTTAAGCACATACTATATATATTACATTTTCCCACAGGGAAAAATACCTAAGAAGAAAAAAGATGGCTTGCAGGGACTTCCAGGATGGAGAAGGATCTAACGATCCTAGTTGAAGACAGACTGAGCAAAAGCATGCAATGTCCACCTGCAGCTACCAACGCCAACAGAATATTAGCATGCATTAAAAAGGGAATTTACTCCAGAGATAAAATGATTATTCTGCCACTTTATAAAACTCTGGTTCGACCACATCTGGAGTATTCCGTCCAGTTCTGGTCACCAATCTTTAGAAAGGATGTGCTAGAGCTGGAGAGGGTCCAGAGAAGGGCAACCAAATTAGTATGGACAAAGGAGGACCTTAATTATGAGGAACGGCTACAAAGGCTGAATTTATTCTCTTTGGAGAAGAGACGTTTGAGAGGAGATATGATAGCAATATACAAATATCTCAACAGTGATCCCAGCATAAGTAAGAAACTTTTCAGTCCCAGGGAGTGTTAGAAGACACGGGGGCCACACGATTAGACCAGAAGAAAAGCGGTTTACCTTTAAGCTGCGTAGGGGGTTTTTCACTGCCAGGGCGGTAAGTATGTTGAACACTCTTCCACAATCAGTGGTGTCAGCAGGCAGTATGGATAGTTTTAAAAGACTCTTGGACGCGCAACTTGACGAAAACAATATACAGGTATATGGGGGAAAAAATTCTACACACACACACTCACCTAGACAGGTGGAACTGGATGGGCTGTTGTCTTTATTCAGCCTTATCAACTTAATCCTTTCAATTAAATAATAAAATATTTACAGGAATTTAAAGGTAATACTACCAACAACAGCAACAACATATATTAAAGTGAAAGAAAAGCCCTACTATATAGATTTATGAAAATGTTCCCTCCCCCTCCTCCTATCCATCCTACCAAACCTGTATAAATAAGATCTGTATCATTACCCATTTTTATTCCACTCCAGTCCATCCACATGATCCTGCAGCTCCAGTTCCTCTCTGTCAGTGAGAGAGGAGGGAGTGCCAACAATGGCTAGGCTATGGGTAACATCATAGCTCCAGGAATTTAGAGTGGCTGTCAAGCAATCCCTTACACAGAACTGTATTATCATGTGATGGGACTGGAGTGAATTAAAAATAGGTAAGTGTACAGATCCTTTTTTATACAGGTTAAAAAGAATAGGTAGAAGAAAGGGAGTGGGAACATTTTTAAGAATACTTATAGTTAGGGTTTTCTTCCATTTTAATACATATTTTGCCTATAATATTATTTTTAACAGTACCTACCACATATACTGTATGTGTTATTCACTTTGCAAAGTAAGATAATAGTGATACAGTAAATTATTGGTAGTATGATTGTGGTGTTTTGTATAGTATATAGTAGTATACAGTATACCTGTATAATGGTGTGTAGGAATGTCTACGTGCAGAGCCCGCCAGGAAGTCTGCACGGCGCTGCGCTAACCACAGGCGGGAGACATTTCCTGATCTCTGCAGCCGAGCATCGGGACAATGTCTTCCTGCCTGTGATTAGCGCAGCGCCGTGCAGACTTCCTGGCGGGCTCTGCACGTGGACTGTGCGAACACGCCAGAGCTCATCCTTAGTGGTGTGTAGGTCTTGTTAGGCTGGATTCACACCTATGCAGTTTTAGTGCTTTTTGCATTTTGCAGATTTGAACTACTGAATGTGTTCCATAGGAAACCATGTAAAATGGACTGTAGTGCAAATCTGCCAAATGCAAAAAGCACTAAAACTGCATAGGTGTGAATCCAGTCTTATATGTGTTGTCAGTATGCTTCCCCAGATCTGGGCTGCAGAAACCAATTCCCAACAGTCCCAGATTCTGTGGGACTGCCCAAATTTGTATACAAATCCCACAGCCCTGCAGATCCAAACACTGTCTTGCCTGCCAAAAGTTTGTTATTAGCAACAAACTGTTCCTCAGCCTCTTTACTCATAGTGCACACATATCATGACATGCACTGTACTCTGTCACTCTGGATCCATGTGTACACATTTGGCAGGATTTTTTATTGATCCTTTAGGTTTCCCTGTTCTCTTATTCATAGCACAGTAAATATTAAAGCGGGAGTTCACCCATTTATTAAAAAAAAAAATTGTTCCCCTTAGATTCCTGCTCGTTTGGTCTAGGGGTATCGGCTATTTGTTTTAAAATATGAGCAGTACTTACCGTTTTCGAGATGCATCTTCTTCCGTCGCTTCCGGGTATGGGTCTTCAGGAGCGGGCGTTCCTTTTTGATTGACAGTCTTCCGAGATGCTTCCGACGGTCGCATCCATCGCGTCACTCGTAGCCGAAAGAAGCCGAACGTCGGTGCGGCTCTATACTGCGCCTGCGCACCAACGTTCGGCTTCTTTCGGAAAATCGTGACGCGATGGATGCGACCGTCGGAAGCCTCTCGGAAGACTGTCAATCAAGAAGGAACGCCCATTCCCGCAGCCCATACCCGGAAGCGACGGAGAGGATGCATCTCGTAAACGGGTAAGTACTGCTCATATTTTAAAACAAATAGCCGATTCCCCTAGACAAAACGAGCAGGAATCTAAGGCTAAAAAGTGCTCTCTAAGGGTGAACCTCCGCTTTAAGTACATTTTGAGTACAAGGCACCTCTATTTTTGGCATGGGGTGTGGAGCGTGCCACACATCTTCTCCATCCCAGGGTGACCTTCATTCATATATTACAAAGTTGGGAGGTATGACATAGTACATGTCTGAGTTCTCTCAAAGTTTCAGAGGCAAAAAAAAAGGAAGATTCCTTATGTTGTCTTTTTCTATGCAGTGTCATAGGTTAGTGAAGCCATTCTCTGTTTATCACCAGAAAGCAAGGAGGTCCCCCCCTCCCCCCATACGAATGAACATAGATTTAAAGGTGGAGCGACACCTCAAGCCATCCAGGCAGGCTTAATACGAAAGAATTTGAAAAGTCAAGATTATAATACGACACCAGGGGCCGAAGATAGAAAATAATAACCAACCACAAAAACATGTGGTGGTCTCAGCGGAAGGCATCCATGGTTTCAAGAAACTATTAGATAAGCACCTGAACGGCCACAACATACAGGGATATACAATGTAATACTGACATATAATCACACACACAGGTTGGGCTTGATGGACTTGTGTTTTTTTCAACCTCACCTACTATGTAACTATGTCAAGGTCCCTAGAGCCATAATCAGTTCAAAGTGCCCCATGGTGGCCTAGGGATAGAGGGGTCTAATAGACCCCAGATCTCTCCATAAAGAGGAACTGTCATAGCCCATGCTGTCTCATCAGGACAAGCTCCCTGGGGGACATCCCAGGAGTGTCTAGCCAGGGAGACCACAATTTTTTAATGGAGCTGGCCCCCGTGTTGATAGATATATAGGGGATATCCAGAAGTGTACCACCCATATGAGTCACCCAAATATTAACTCGGGGGCACATAGACTTCCAGCCAAGCAGAACAACCTTCCTGGCTTGAAATAGGGAACTAGAGAAAGCTATCCTTGTCATCTCCTCCGGGACGACCTCCTCTAAAATTCCGAGCAAAGGACAGGATTCATAGGAACAGAGACTTAGAATATTCCATTAAGCATGGAGAGTACCCTGCTCCAGTAACTGTGGAGCTTTGGCCATCGCTGGGGTGTAGTGTAGAATGTATAATTGGGACACATTAATCCAAAAACAAAAGTGTAATATATTGCAACTAGCAAGTACTCAGATGTGGCTGCATTCGTTTTTTTTTTTAGGATTAACTTTATTTTACCTGCCGCTTTAGCCAGTAACACAGGGCCAGATCCACAAAAGGGATACGCAGGCGTATCTACTGATACGCCGTCGTATCCCTGTTTCTATCTATGCGACTGATTCACAGAATCAGTTACGCATAGATATTCCTAAGATCCGGCAGGTGTAATAGTTTTACACTGTCGGATCTTAGGATGCAGTACCGCGGCCGCCGCTGGGGGCATTTCTCGTCAAAATGCCGCTTCGGGTATGCAAATTAGCACTTACGGAGATCCACAAAGCAGTTTCCCTTTGTGAAGTCTCCGTAAATTGTTAGTTTGCAAACGCAAAATTAGGGCTGCTTTTACAAAGTGTAAAGTTAGTACACCTTGTAAAAGTATACCCTTCTTTCCCGAGGCGATGTCAAATTTTTTTTTACATTTTTTTCTTTCCCGCCGCATCTTTTTTTTTCCCCGACGCAACTTTTTTTACCCGGCGCGATTCACAAAACTCGGCGCAACGTAATTTCACGCAATGCACGTCGGGAAAATCGCGCGGGAGCATGCGCAGTACATCCGGCGCGGAAGCGCGCCTAATTTAAATGGGACTCGCCCCATTAGATTGGGCACGCCTTGCGCCGGACAGATTTAAGTTACACAGCCGAAAATTTCTAGGTAAGTGCTTTGTGGATCGGGCACTTAGGTAGAAATTTTGCGGCGGTGAAACTTAAATAGGAAGATTTAAGTTCAGCCCGCTGGCTGTGGATCTGGCCCACACTTCCTGTCTTAGGGTGTCTGCATTCTGGATGAAGTAGTAAAGCAGACACCTTTGGACAACAGCATTTTCAGTCTAAGGGAGAAGGTGTAAGACTAGCACATTTGGATGGAGGAATAAAGTTTGGAATTTGGAATAAAGGTTTTACGGAAATAAAAAAAAAACAGCTGACCACTGTAAGCACTTATCAGTATTAAAGCCATATTAAACTCCCCAATTTTTTTTAAACGGGCCCCAAAGAAGATTATGCCAGAATGTGCTAGTATAGCCTATTGGCACATGTTGGCAGACTTACCTGTCAAACCAGCCCTCCAGCACTGTCACCGCTTTAGCTGGGCCTGCCCGTTCTTCCTTGTAGGTTTGCTCTTTCCGGCCACTTTAACCACTTAAGGACCGGAAGATTTTCCCCCTTAAACGATCAGGCCATTTTTTGCGATGTGGCACGGTGTCGTTTTAACCACTTAAGGACCGCCTAACGCCGATATACGTCAGCAGAATGGCACAGCTGGGCACAGGCACATACAGGTACGTTGCCCTTTAAGTGCCCAGCCGCTGGTCGCGCACGCGCCCGCTGGCGGCGCGCTCGCGACCCAGGCCGAAGCTCCTCGCCTGCGGGACCCGATTGTCACCGGTGTCCCGCGATCGGGTCACAGGAGCTGAAGGACGGGGTGAGCTGAGTGTAAACACACCTTCCCCGTTCTTCTCTGTGGCAGCGTCACTGATCGTCTGTTCCCTGTTATAGGGAACGACGATCAGTGACGTCACACGTCCAGCCACGCCCCCCTACAGTAAGAATCACTCCCTTAGGGCACACTTAAACCCTTAGCGCCCCCTAGTGGTTAACCCCTTCACTGCCATTGTCATTTTCACAGTAATCAGTGCATTTTTATAGCACTTTTCGCTGTGAAAATGACAATGGTCCCAAAAATGTGTCAAAAGTGTCCGCCATAATGTCGCAGTCACGAAAAAAACTGCTGATCGCCGCCATTACTAGTAAAAAAAAAATATTAATAAAAATGCCATAAAACTATTCCCTATTTTGTATAGCTATAACATTTGTGCAAACCAATCAATAAATGCTTATTGCAAGTTTTTTTTACCAAAAATAAGTAGAAGAATACGTATCGGCCTAAACTGAGGAAAACATTTTTTTTTATATATTTTTTGTGGATATTTATTATAGCAAAAAATATTGCATTTTTTTCAAAATTGTCGCTCTATTTTTGTTTATAGCGCAAAAAATAGAAACCGCAGAGGTGATCAAATACCACCAAAATAAAGCTCTATTTGTGGGGAAAAAAGGACGCCAATTTTGTTTGGGAGCAACGTTGCAAAACTGCGCAATTGTCAGTTAAACCGACGCAGTGCCGAATCGCAAAAAGGGGCCAGGTCCTTTACCTGCATAATGGTTCGGGGCTTAAGTGGTTAACTGATAATTGCATGATCATGCAACGCTGTACCCAAACAAAATTGAGGCCCTTTTTCTCCACAAATAGAGCTTTCTTTTGGTGGTATTTGATCACCTCTGCGGGTTTTATTTTTTTGAGTTTTAAACAAAAAACAATATGTTTTACTATAATAAACATCCCAAAAAAATATAAAAATTCTTCATCAGTTTAGGCCTTTTTGGTAAAAAAACAAAACAAAACGCAATAAGCGTTTATTGATTGGATTGCACAAAAGTTATTTGCAGGGCTCAAAATTTCAAGTCCTGAGCTACTAGCCAGGCCTCAAGAGTTACTCGCCACCAGTTGCCCCACCTAATTCATACACTGCCCTGCGCCTAATTTCACCCGTAAACAGGCTACGAAGATTATCTCATGGAATGACAATGTTTTATGCAGAATCAAGTTACAAAGATAAATATTACCAACAACAACTTTAACAAAATGGGACAGGGCACTGGGGGCAGACCAGAGGGACAGGGCACTGGGGGCAGACCAGAGGGACAGGGCACTAGAACTGGGTCTCTTCCCCATTCTCTTGCTGTCTCCTCTGCAACTCCCATCCATCCTCTCTCTCTCTCCCATTCATCTCATTATTAGGAGCCTGTGTGTGCGGCTCCACGCTTGCATGTTCCCATTTCCCCTTTTTATTCAGGCTGGCAGAGAGGAGCTGCAGCACAGCGGGAGGAAGTACAATCCAGCGCTGAGATCCACACAACTGCACAGCCATTGACACCATAGCACAGCGCACACTGACAGCGCACAGCACACATTGAGACCAGTCTGTTCACAGTGCTCAGGCTAAACTGCTGGACACTTACATAGAGCAAAAGGAGAAGAAAACTGCACAAACTAGAAGGCTGCCGCTCTCATGTCAGGGCAACTTTCAGTGAGCGCTGCACCGGAGTGGTAATTTTTGCAATTCTCCACCTCACTCATTACTTTCTGCTCTCCAGCTACATTGGTGGGGCCCGGGGGAGGGGGGCAGGCTCAGAGAGGTCATACTGTTAGGTCCCATGGCTTAGTGAGAATTGTAAGGAGAGCACCTGTGTACTGCTCTGCCTGTGCGCGGCTCACCAGACTACTTTTCCCGAGCATGCACCTTTCCTCTTCGGCCGCCAATCTCATTGGGACTCGAAGTGTAGGCACAGATTGGAGGGAGATTGGTCATGCAGCCCTGTCATCACTCGCCCCCAGCTTAAATCCACTCGCCAAATGCTAGTAGGCGAGTGGAAATTTTGAGGGCTGAGTTATAGCGTCTCCAAAATAGGGGACATATTTATGGCATTTTTATTATTATTATTTTATATGAGGCCAATGCCTACTAATGACATCAACTATGGGGCACAGTTCCTCCCATTGACACCAAAATGGGTCCCAATGACACCAATGTGCATCATGTGTAGGCTTTAATGACGTGAAAAAACGTGCATGCTCAGAAGCAAGTTATGAGACGGGAGCTCTCGTTCTGGTAAAACTAGTGTTCGTAATGGAGATAAAACATTCATCACGCTGTAACAGACTGAAAAGCGTGAATCGTCTCTCACCAAACTTTTACTAACACGAAATCAGCAAAAGCAGCCCAAAGGGTGGCACCATCTGAATGGAAATTCCCCTTTAAAGTCCCGTTGTACGTGTTGTACGTCACTCCGCTTTGCTCAAGCATTTTTTTTTCACGATTGTGTGTATGCAAGGCAGGCTTGACAAGAATCACGTCGAAAAAAAAACACGTTTTTTCTAGGACATTAAAAATGGTCGTGTGTACGTGGCTTATGAATTGGTAAGATGCAGTTTAATATATTTTTGTGTTAAAGAACTCCAGGCTTTTCCTCCCCAAACCAACAAATGCATTGTGAATGTAAATGAATCACAACCCCAGTGTCAGTTTGTGTGTAATTTACCTCCTTTAGCTGTATACAAAAAGTGAACCCACCGCTCTGCTCGGGTCTCCTGTCCCACAGGCAGACCCGAGCAAACAACCGGCATGTCCGCCGGCTGACTGGAGACCCGAATGAAACCGGAATCGGCTTCGATTGGCTCTCTGTTGTAAAAACCCGGAAGCGACATCACAATGTCACTTCTGGTTTACTTGGCTGCCAATGAGGCTGATTTAAAAAAAAATTACAGTATTCCAAAACACAGATTTGGGCATTTGAATATTTTTAACCACTTAAGGACCAAGCCTCTTTCTGAGATTTGTTGTTTACAAGTTAAAAACATTTTTTTTGCTAGAAAATTACTTAGAACCCCCAAACAGTATAAATTTTTTTCCCAACATCCTAGAGAATAAAATGGCGGTTGTTGTAATACTTTCTGTCTGTGGGGAAAAAATTCACTTTTTTTAATAAAAAAATAAGACAACAGTAAAGTTAGCCCAATTTTTTTTATGTTGTGAAAGATAATGTTACGCCGAGTAAATCGATACCCAACATGTCACGCTTCAAAATTGCACCCGCTCGTGGAATGGCGACCAGCTTGTACCCTTAAAAAACTCCATAGGCGACTTATAAAATTTCCTTAATCTCCTCTCAAGAGTGAATAAATTCAGTTCCTCTAATCTTTCCTCATAGCTGAGCTCCTCCATTCCTCTTATCAGTTTGGTTGCTCTTCTCTGCACTTTCTCCAGTTCCCCAATATCCTTCTTGAGAACTCTCTCTCTCTCTGGAGTCCATACCTCTCAATACAAAAAAGGACTTTTCTCACTTTGGAAACCGCAGCTTGGCATTGAGCCATTATTGAGCGTATGATCTACCGAAACCCCCAGATCCTTCTCCACTACAGATCCCTCCAGTTGTACTCCCCCTAGCATGTATGATGCATGCATATTCTTAGCCCCCAAGTGCATAACTTTACATTTATCAACATTAAACCTCATCTGCCACATAGTCGCCCAATTAGACAGAGCATTGAGTTCAGCTTGTAAATTGGAGACATCCTTTAAGGACGTTATTCCACTGCATAGCTTGGTGTCATCTGCAAAGACAGACATTTTACTTTTGATCTCAGACCCAATATCATTTATAAAGATATTAAAAAGTAAGGGTCCCAACACTGAACCTTGGGGTACACCACTGATAACATTGGACCATTCAGAGTAAGAATCATTAACCACGACTCTCTGAATTCTGTCTTTCAGCCAGTTTTCTATCCATTTACAAACTGATATATCCAATCCTGTAGACCTTACCTTACACATGAGCCGTGTGTGCGGAACTGTATCGAACGCTTTTGCAAAATCCAAGTATACCAAGTCCACTGCCACGTCTCTGTCCAGGGTTTTACTTACCTCTTCATAAAAAGAAATCAGGTTTGGCTGACAACTTCTGTCTTTCATAAATCCATGCTGTCTGTTGCTTAAATAGTTTTTTTCCAGCAAGAACTCATCCAGGTCTTTTATTGATCTCTCCAGTATCTTCCCAACTATAGAAGTTAAACTAAGAGGTCAATAGTTACTTGGTAAAAGACTTTGTTCCCTTTTTAAATATGGGCACTACATTGGCCCTGCACCAATCCAGTGGTACTATTCCCGTCATTAATGAGTCCCTAAATATTAGATACAGTGGCTTTGAAATGACAGAGCTCAATTATTTTAGGATCCGTGGGTGCATCAGGCCCAGGTGCTTTATCCACCTTTATTCTGTCTAAATATTTCTGGACCATATCACTTTTGAGCCATTGTGTATCATTTGGGGCTTTGTCACTACCAACCCAATTATGGACATGAGCTCCCCCATGCTCCTTTGTATACACAGAGCTGAAGAAAGTATTTAATTAAATTGGCCTCCTCTTTGTCCCCAGTCACCCATTCTAGATTATTTTGTAAAGGGCCTACATGCTCAGACTTGACCTTTTTACTATTAATATATTTGAGAAATTTATTGGGGTTTGTCCAACTATCTTTTGCAATCTGTCGTTCGTTTTGAGTTTTTGCATCCTTGATTTCCTTTTTACATATCCTGTTATATTCTTTGTAACATTTAAAAGACACTAGTGTTCCTTAATTTTTATATTTTTTAAAAGCTCTTTTCTTATAGTTTATAGCTTTTTTAACTTTGGCCGTGAGCCACAAAGGTTTTATTTTTAGCCTTTTAAACCTATTGCCAATGGGAATATACATTGCAGTGAGGTCCCAAACAGTCTTTTTGAGGAATTTCCATTTCTGTTCTGTGCCCATTGATGCCAATATTCTCTCCCAGTCTAAGGCCTCGCACAGACGAGGGGATCTCGCTGGAAACGGTCCGCCGGACCGTTTCCAGCGGAGATTCCTCCTCCGGATTTTGATCCGATGGCTTGTACACACCATCGGATCGAAATCCCCGTGGAATACATCCGGGGTGACGTGTCGCGCCGTCGCCGCGACGATGATGCGGCGACGTGCGCAACGCTGGAAGGTAAGTACTTCCACGCATGCGTCGAATCATTACGACGCATGCGATGGAGGGGAGTGGACGGACTGATCCGGTGAGTCTGTACAGACGACCGGATCAGTCCGCTGGACTGGATACCAGCGGATACATTTCTTAGCATGCTAAGAAATTTTTATCCGCTGGAAATCCGTCGGCTGGAGAAATCTCCGCCGAAAAATGTCCGCTACGGTGTACACACGACCGGATTTGTCTGCTGGAACTGATCCGCGGATCAATCCCAGCGGATAGATTCGGTCGTGTGTACGAGGCCTTAGTCTTGGAGAGCAGCCCTCATCCTTGGAAAATTTGCCCTCTTGAAATTAAGTGGTTTTATCTTTCCTAAATGTGGTTTTTGCTTACAGCTAACATCAAATGAAATCGTGTTATGGTCACTAAACTCGAAACTGGTAACCGTTAAAAATGTCGCCTATGGAGATTTTTTAAGTACCGTAGTTCATCGCCATTCCACAACTGCGTGCAATTTTAAAGTGTGACATGTTCGGTATCTATTTACTCGGCATAACATCATCTTTCACAATATGCAAAATAAATTGGGCTAACTTTACTGTTTTCTTATTTTTTTTATTCAGTGAAGTTTATTTTTTTCCCAAAAAATTGTGTTTGAAAGACTGCTGCGCCAATACCGTGTGACAAAAAAATATTGCATGTTATTCTCTAGGGTCTTTGCTAAAAAAAATTATATATAATGTTTGGGGGTTCCAAGTAATTTTCTAGCTAAAAATCTGGTAAAGCTTGTAAAGAACAAGTGTCAAAAATAGGCTTGGGCCAGAAGTGGTTAATCTGGATCATAACTAATTAATGTTTATTAAAAATACCTTGACTGAGCAATTTTCTTAAAAAGATTTTATTATGCTTGTTTTATTATTCTGGCTTATCGTATTAACGTACGTTGTAGATGAAGATGAAATCGCATTTTAGAAGTCACATAAATTAAAAAGTATAAACAAGGCATTTCTGCCTTGTAGCACCGGGGTCCTTGGTTCCAATCCAGGTCAGGTCATTGGGTTTGTGCGTGTGTGTATTAAGGATGTTGGATTGTAAGCTTTTTGAGGGAAGGGATTCAGAAATAAACAGAAGGGCTCCCAAACCTTTTCTCAGACGTTTTGTCTATTGTTGCAAGAAAGGTAAGAATTGATTGGTTGTTTTTGATTCCGTCCAGTTTTACATGAGCCATCTCAATAAGTGTTGAATACAGTAATGTCGTGTCACCCTTGCAGGACGCTACATTCTAATCTCTCCTGCTATAGTAAATGATGAGTTCAATGGTAAAGGGATGTATAAAATCGGAGCAGAATGAACGGGCAATACAATAATTTGTTTTAAACACAGAAAAAAAATCTCTACGCTCTATTTTATTTTTCCTGCAATCATTTTTTGTGATTTTATGGAAATCACATTTATTAGAATGTTAAAACACATGGCATAGCTTAATTAAGTTACTAGAGAATGTATTGATCATAAGGGATTGCAATGGAAAACAAATTACTTCTGCTCAGTTCTACTGAGCGCAGTTTGTAGAATGCCTAAAGTATTTTTCCTGTGTAAAAAACAGAGACCAGCGGAACTTAAAGTAAATTCACAGCTGTTTTCATCAGTATTTATTTAATACATGCAGCACCCTCTTGTGGTTCATTGCAGGAAATGAACTGCAGTAGCAAAACAGACGATACAACTTGTATAGTGTATAGAGTTCTAGAACAAGCAAAAATCCAGTTAATTATAAAATGTGAACATCTGAATCAAAATAATAATACAAAGAACTTGACAGATCTGGACACCTGAGAAGTGTGTGGAAATCTTACTTCCCATTTTACAGAGAGTGTGGACGCTCTGTTAGAAAAAGTTCAAAGCAGGCACTAAACGGTTTGGCATTATAAACCTAGGATAGCATTTCCTACGGTAAAAGCAGAGAATTATCAGGAGTATAAATTTAAAAACTGTAGCACAGAACTTCAGTTTTGAGTAGAGGTAACGTGCATGTTCTTGAGTTTTATTTTTTTGTACAGCATGTATGGCCATCGCAAGTCTGAATTATTATAAAAGAATGAAATCTGAAGGATATCTATAAATATAATTCCATGTGGTCACTGAAAGGTTTCAGGCTTGGCTTGTAAAATAAAAAGGGATGACACAGTTGAGACGGTGTAGGCACGAGTGGCTAAATCTGTTCCCCCGCGGAGGACATGTGCTCTATTTGTGCAGGTAAATCTTTGGCTTTGACAACTGGATTTGGGAATCCATTGTAGTGGCTTCACAACAGCCAAGTGCTCTAAACAACATAACGTCTCACAATAATGAAGATTCACTAATGAAGATTTCATGTGCTTTAAAGAGGAATTAAACCCCCCCTGAAAAACAGGGAAAAAAATAACCTGCAAGAGAAAGGCATAATGAGCTAGTATGCATTGCATACTAGCTCATTATGTGGCACTTACCTGAGATCGCAGCCCCCAAAGTGCTCCTCGTCCTCCTCCGTCGCCGCCGCCATGTCCCCTTGCATCTTCTTCCTGTTATCGCCGCTCCGGCGCTGTGACTGGCCGGAGCGGCGATGAGGTCACTCCCGGGCATGCGCATGGGACGTCAGGTCCACGCGCATGCGCGGAAATACAGCATTAACCCAAATAATGCCATTAGCAAAAGTGGCACTCTCAGTGCGCCTGCACCGTTGTCTACTGTAATTTTAGTAAATATCTCCTAAACCGTGCAGTTAAAGGTAAGCCTTAATCTAGGCTTACCTGTAGGTGCAAGATGTGTGGTTGGGTCTACAACCACTTTAAACATAACAATGAGTCAAAATCCAAACAGTAATCAGTCTTAGTTGTGCATAGTCAATTAGCAATAATGGGGGAGAAAAGCTTTAAATAATGGCAAATGAAACTGTGTACAAAAGGCCATAAACACCAACTTCTTACAGCATACAGTGTATACATTGTGTATACAAAATCGTATGAGAGTATCCAAGGTACCCAGAATATATCCATATTTTCAAAAACTTTAAGCCACAGCTTGATCCAGTGATTTCAAAAAGAGATGAAAGTGGATTATTCCTTAATATCCAAGGTCTTGATATTTCCAGGTTGACAAATTGTATGGAAAATCAAAACATAAGCACACATTCCAACGTTTTAAAACAACGTTATCAAAAAGAACTGTAACACTCCTTAATTTAACGAAAGTGTATATTTGCCGATATACCCAAACTAGTCAAAGTCCATATGCACAGTGTTTCTCGGTGAAGGCACTCCAGATTCTTGGCAAGTGTCCCTTGTGCATGCCACAGAGGAAACAGGCAGTGTAGGAGCTGAGGCATCTGTATGTGACACTCGCGCAGAGATTTTAGAAAAATGTCGCTGGTAGGAAAGTAGTTATTTAGTACTTCTTCTTGAAGTGTCCAGATGTTATTAGTTTACAGGTTTTTCAAAACTCTGAACCATTGCTTTTCAAAAAAAAGGACCTTCCCAAGCCATGATTTATGCATTGTTGCCGGTAAGCACTAGACTATCTGACTATATAGTTGCATATTCTCAAGTGCATATAATTTAGTGGTCATGTGCTTCTTACCAAACTGTCCCATAAATAAGGTAACATGATACCCAGGTCCTAGTTTGCAGTGATGTCATTACCAGTCACTGTACAAAATAAACAAGGATACCAGGTCTTAGAGTTCATGATGTCACAGACCATCCCCTTCATCAATGCTGAAGCTGCTCCTTCTGCTGCTAGCCTTAGAGGTTCCAGGAGAAAGGGTAGACATAAGTGGATCACATGTCATCATGGGATCAGAGCTTAGCATGGTGTCTTCCAGAAGCATAAGATCAAGCTCTGACTTGGAAATTGCAGGGAAAGAAGTGTCTGCGCAGGCACTGTTTTGGTATCCAAGGCCTGTAGAAAAGTCCACTGTCTGCTGATATGTAGTTTGCTGAGGAACTGTAAGTTGCTGATGAATACCTAGCATAGGATCTGATTCTTGCTTGACGGCATCAGTGGGGTTCAAACCATGGGAGGAATTTGCAGAAAGGCCATGTGCCTGTGCCTGTGTCTGCAGTTCCAGCTCCTTAAACACAAAAGTATAAGTATTATTGTGACATGTTTGTCAGTGATAGTAAAGCCACAACAGATATATTACTATTTAAACCCCCTTTGCGCCAGTGCCTTGTGGCCCTTTTAAGGGGTTTCAGATGCCGGGAGGCGGGTTTATGATCATGTGACAGCCATGATTGGCTGTTACATGATCGGAAAGCTCCCGATCACAAGTAGTGGTTGGGAGCTTTCCGTTAGCTGACAGTAACTGTGCCAGGAGCAGGAAGAGCTCACGCTCTTGGCACAGCTGCATTTATAATCTGGAACGCAAATATGCAGGCACTCTGTGTTAAGGCCCACACGTCGAGAGGCTGCATATTTGTGTACTGTCAACGTGAAGGGGTTAATGTCTTTAGTTTATGTGTGTATGTAAAAAAAGTTTGACAGAGATAAGTAGTCTTGAGATAATCGTACTTAAAGTGGAACCTTACCCAAAAGGGGAAGTTCCACTTTTTTGCCTCCTCCCCGCTCTATCATTTTTGGACGCCTAATTTATTTGGTGGGAGTGGGTACGTGGTTTTGACAGGTACCCGCTCGCACTTCTGCTCGGATTGCCTAAATGATACCACCAGAAGTTACCCCCCCCCTTGCCTGCAGCCTTCTGGGACACATTATGGGTCACAGAAAGCTGCAGGACCATTCAGGAAGCACAGTGTGGCTCACACGGGCACAGTGGAAAGCCGAAAGAAGTCACAACCAGCTTTCCACAGTTAACATACCAGCGCTGAGGACCCAAAGACTGGTGAAAAACTGGTTTGGGTGAGGACAGCGCTGGATCCTTGTGTCCTTTTTTTAAACAAGGATGCTGACTTTGAATTTTCTTTTGGCTGGACTGAAGACTCTCTTTAGGCTCGGTTCACATATATGCGAATTGGATGCGTTTTGAACCAGCCTTTTTAAAAAGGGTCCTGAGCGTGTTTCAGTCCGGTTATGGTGCATCTTTAAGTAAAAGTTTGCACCTAAACGGTGAACAAAACTGGACCGGACTCCTTTTAAAAAATGCAGGAAAACAACGGTCGGAAATATGTGAACTGAGCCTCAATGTAAATGTAATTATATTTACTGCTCTCACCTTGATCCGAAGCCAAAGTTGTTTGTTAGCTTGTTCCAGTTGCTTTGAATGCATCTCCAAGTCTCGGCTCCTTTGTTGTTCTTTCTGCATATGTTTGATATAATCCACAGAGGCTCTCAAGATTGTCCCCTTATTCCACCGCGTTTCACTAAAATCAAATAGAGAGAGGATGGCTTGTTATCCTAAGCATGCGTGTGTACAGCAAGCAAAACATTTGCCTACATTTAGTTTCAGCGCTGGGATGCTTAACTGTCCCTTTTTTATAGTAATAAAAAAAAACATTGTGCTTCCCCAGAGTTCCAAAAGCAGCCGTCTAATAATAAGATCCCTCACACCTCTCACAAGTTGTTAAGTAGTGAAGGGGGAGAGAACTGTTTTTTTCTGGAGAAGAAACCAATGGAGACCTACAAAGGACTTGTTATGGTATACATTTAGCTATCACAGGAACATTTCAAGGTCAATTGTAGAAAACCTAGAAATATTTATAATGTATGAGTTTTTTTTTTTTTTTTACCCTTTCCACATTATACCTGGACACAGAGCAACCCTAAACCAGTTAAAAAAGGATGGGGTTGCCTCAAAAAGGTCCAGGGGACCAATTACAAGATCGATCCTAACTAGATGGTACAGGGTGCCCATGACTCTGCATCGCACATTTCCTCAGGTATCAGACACCTGCTGGCGATGTGGTGCTGGACAGGGCACTAAGCTACACATTTTTTGTGATTGCCTGAAAATTAACAGTTTTGGCAAGAAATGCCTGGGACTGTTATACACCCGACAAATGTTGACCTGGCGGGGAAGCCCACGGCATACTCCATTTGCACCTTTATATGCTGCACCTCACGGAACGATCCATCAAAAAACATAAGGCTTCCCTTACAATCCAACTGTTGAACGTGGCAAAAGCGTGCATCCCTTGCGTGCGTCATCATCGCGGCGACGGCGCGACACGTCATCGCGAGGGGATTTCGGCGCGGATTTCGATCCGATGGTGAGTACACTCCATCGGATCAAAATCCTCGCAAATCCTCAAGAGGATTTATCCGCGGAAACGGTCCGGTGGACCGTATCCGCGGATAAATCCTCTCGTGTGTACGGGGCCTATGATATGCGTGGCATAAGGCTCTTATGCCCGCATATCTTAGGCTGCATTCTTGCGATGGCCGATAGGTGGCGTTCCCGTTGTGCTCTGCGTATAGTATGCAAATTGCATACTAACGCCGATTCACAACGTTACGCGAGCCCTGCATACGCAGTTTACGTCGTTTGCGTACAGCGGTTTTCGCCTAAGGATGCCCCTGCTATTAGCATGGGCAGCCAATGTTACGTTTACCCGTCGTTCCCGCGTCGCAAAATTAAAAATTTACGTAGTTTGCGTAAGTGAATCGTGAATGGCGCTGGACGCCATTCACGTTCACTTTGAAGCAAATGACGTCCTTGCGACGTCATTTACCGCAATGCACGTCGGGAAAGTTTCCAGACGGAACGCGCCTAATTTAAATGATTCCCGCCCCATACGGGATCATTTAAATTGCCCGCGCTTACGCCGGGCATTTTGCCGGAGCGCACACGCAATTTACGGAGCTACTGCTCCGTGAATCGCGGGTAGCGCAGAAAATTTGCGGGGGCGCAGGGCAAAAACGCTGCCCTGCGCCTCCGTAAAAAAAGCGCAAAAGGTACCTGAATCTAGCCCACTGATGCCTATTTGCAGGAGGTCTCACAACCCAGCTAAACCCCGGGGGGGTCAGTTAATATTTGAACCCAGGTGAGAGAGATTGTTTTTTCCTGGTTTCTCTTTTCTCCCTTTGCTTCCCTTCTTAACCTCTTCTTCCCTTACCTCCCCTATTACCTTTCTGTAACCTTTATGAAGCTCTGAGATATATCTCTTGCAGTTTTGGTAATTATCAGGCCATTACATCTTGTTCATTCAGTTGCAGGCCCTGCTTGGGTCACTATGGCCTACGTGGCCTGACAACCCCCGGTTTTCTTAATTTATTTTCTATTGAACGTAGTTGCATTCTTATGCTACACTTCATCTGTACATGTTGGAGGCTTTCCCTGCTCCCTCTTTCTGAGACATTCATGTTTTTGTCGGTAGTCATTTAATTTGCAGATTGTCATTTCTTGAGTGCTCATTGTTGCTGTGCAGATGTACACATTTATTGCTACTGATTGTGCATGTCTGTCTACTCATGTGACCTTGTTATGCACTACTCTTGCACATGATTGCAAAATGCAACTTCTTGTTAAATTAAGGAACATAAAAAAAGGATGGGGTAAACTCCCACATTTCTACCTACCAATGAGGCAGATAGACAACCCATATGTCCCCCTGCCTACGCTCCATCTTAGACATTGGGGATGCTGAAAAACTGTGTGGTTATCAGCATGGGGCACCAGTATTTTGGGAAGGACACCTGTACAAGCCAGTGGAAGAAACCACAACATGCTGCGCACAAGCAAGTATTCCACACACCCAGTAGTGAGGAATATTTGAAGCAGCCGGGAAGCATAAAATTGACCCTGTACTGTGAGGGTCACATTAACCACTTGCCGACCGCCCGCCGTTGATCGACAGCCGCAGAATGGAATACCTGTGCAAATTGCCGTAGCTGTACGGCAGACGATTAAAGGAGTATAGGGGGCATGCCCACTGCATTTCATAGGAGTCAATGTGCATGGCTCGTGGCCGCGATAAAAATAAAAACCGCAGAGGTGATCAAATACCACCAAATGAAAGCTCTGTAATGGGAAAAAAAGGACATCAATTTTGTTTGGGTACAATGACGCACGACCGCGCAAGTCAGTTAAAGTGGCGCAGCGCCGTATAGCAAAAAATGGCCTGGTCAGGAAGTAGGTAAATCCTTCCAGGGCTGAAGTGGTTAACCACTTCCATACCAGTCACTTACGCACCTTCCTGCCCAAGCCAATTTTCAGCTTTCAGCACTGTCGCACTTTGAATGGCAATTGTGCGGTCATGCTACACTGTACCCAAACAAAATTGGCGTCCTTTTTTCCCCACAAATAGAGCTTTCTTTTGGTGGTATTTGATCACCTCTGCGATTTTTTTTTTTGCGCAACAACTAAAAAAAGACTGAAAATTTTGAAAAAACATTTCGTTTTAATTTTTTTCTGTAAATTTTTTTGTAAATACGTTTTTCTCTTTCAATTACGGGCACTGATATGGTGGCACTAATGTGCACCGATGAGATGGCACTGATGGAAATCGATGAGGTAGTACTGACGGGCACAGATGAGGTGGCACTGATTGGCGGCGCTGGTATGCGGCACTGATGGGCACACATAGGCGGCACTGATGGGCACACATAGGCGGCACTGATGGGCACACATAGGCGGCACTGATGGGCACTCATGGGCGGCACAGATGGGCACTCATGGGCGGCACTGATGGATACTTATGGGTGGCACAGATGGGCACTGATAGGTGGGCACTGGGCATGGATAAGCACTGTGGGGTGGCACTGATGGACACTGGGGTGGCACTGATGGGCACTGTGGGGCAGCACTGATTTATCCAGGTTGCCAGTCAGTGCCCATTTGTGGGCACTGATTGGCATTTTTTTTTTCCAGGCTTTTTTTTTTTGCCCACCCTGGTGGTTCAGGGTGGGCTTCCCTGGTGGTCCAGTGTGGCGATCCGAGGGGGGGCTGCACTGATAAACAATCAGAACGAACCCCCCCTGTCAGGAGAGCCGCCGATCGGCTCTCCTTTACTCGCGTCTGTCAGACGCGAGTGAGGAAAAGCCGATCAACGGCTCTTCCTGTTTACATCGTGATCAGCCGTGGTTGGACGCGGCTGATCACGTGGTAAAGAGTCTCTGCCGGAGGCTCTTTACCGAGATCGGAGATGCAGGGTGTCAGATTGACACCCCGCATCACCAATCGCCGCGCTGCGCGCACGGCATGAATTCCTGCAGGACGTCCATGGACGTCCTGTCAGGATTTCACAACCACTTCCCGGACGTAAATCGGCTATAGGCCGGGCGGGAAGTGGTTAAAGAAGTTGCTTGGCTGAAAGCTTTGTAAATGTTTTATTTACAAGTAAATACGATTGCCTCTTGGGGGATTAGAAAATAATTTCTCCCCCCCTACTGGAGCAAATTAGACCATGCTCTATAGGTTTTTGTTTGTCCTTACATTCTACACAGTTGATCCAGAGGAAGGAAAAAAAAATACGAAAACGCACAAATCGAAAACGTCCATATACACAATCTTATTGATTGTAACTAAGTAACTAAGTTCTGTAAAAACTTGTCAAACACATTGCTTTTTTTATATAAGCTGAAACTTTTATGTACAACTAAGCTACACTACCTCACCCCCTATAAAAAGGCTTAGAGAAAAGTTTATTATACATTATATATACACTGTATATTACTATATTGTTTTTATTTTTTTTTAAAACAAAGATTTGTTTTTGAAACTCACAGGTCATTTGTTTTTGGAATTAAATGGCCCAGCTCCTTTATGCGATCATTGATGTTGAATCTTCTCCTTCGTTCAACTGTAAGGCACATAAAACCAACAAAACTTGAAAGAGATCATGACACAGTATGCCACATAACATAATAAAACTTTAGAAATATCTGTCTTGACTGTGACATGGAAATCATCTAAAATTATTAGACCCCTTTCACACTGAAGCATTTTAACAGCGTTTTAGCGTTAAAAATAGCGCTCTCAATGCATCTCAATGGACCCTTTCACACTGAGTCCTGCAAGCAGCACCTTTGGAGCAGCTTTTGGGTGCTGAAAAAAACACTCCAAAAACGCCCCTCTCCATTGAAATGAATTGAAAGCACTGTAAAAACACCTTACGCTTTCACACTGAGGCGTTGCACTGGCGGGGTGTTGAGAAAAGTCCTGCAAGCAGCATCTTTGGAGCAGCTTTTGGGCGCTGAAAAAAACTCTCCAAAAACGCCCCTCTCCATTGAAATGAATTGAAAGCGCTGTAAAAATGCCTTACCCTTTCACACTGAAGCACTGCAAAAACGCCCTAAAACGTTAGGGTCTTAGCGGTGCTTTACCAACACATTGGGATTGCAGATGAGGTTTCGCTCGAATAACCCTCGTATAACGCTCAAAAAACACTTGAATAACGCTCAAATAACACCCCAGTGTGAAAGGGGCCTTAGAATGTCATAGGAGCTATGTTATATGAGATGTTCAGGACTTACTCATGTTATGTGTATCCTTTTTCTGACGTTCACGAACAAGAGCACGATTTTCTGCATCTGTGGGATAAACATAGCAAATTAAAAGTGGCAAATTAGTACAAACTTTCTGTATAGGCCATTGCTGATGTATACGTGCAAATAAACTGTCCAGTTTTAGGCTAAAGAAAAAATAATAACTGAACTGTGTATGGTCAACTTTAGACTAGCAGACACTGCAGGCAGACATGATGTCAGTGATGGGCCCTGACAACAGCATATTGCACATATAGTTTACATACTACCTTTAAAAAATGTAACTTTGGCACTTTAGGAATTTTGGCTTACTGCTCCATTATAGGCACAGCAACAGCACACTGTATGTGCACATAATATACACAATTATAACTCTATGGCAAGGCATTGCATGCCATGGCAGTACTTTCAGCTATTCTCTGGTGTATAATAATGAAGTGTTTTGCTTACCCCTATTCACTTTTCTGTTTGCATAACTAAAGGGGAGGTTGTATTAAACAGAAATTAGGCCAAAAATTGGCAATGCATGTTACATACTTACATAGTTAGTCAGGTTGAAAAAAGACACAAGTCCATCCAGTCCAACCACAAAAAAAAATAAAAAAAAAATAAACAAACAAAATAAAAAACACAGTACAATACCATACACCCAACTCCATACCCACAGTTGATCCAGAGGAAGGCAAAAAACCTCAGAAAAGCATGATCCAATTTGCTACAGCAGGGGAAAAAATTCCTTCCTGATCCCCCGAGAGGCAATCGGATTTACCCTGGATCAACTTTACCTACAAATCTTAGTACTCAGTTATATTCTGTACATTTAGGAAAGTATCCAGACTTTTCTTAAAGCAATCTACTGAGCTGGCCAGAACCACCTCTGGAGGGAGTCTGTTCCACATTTTCACAGCTCTTACTATGAAGAAACCTTTCGTATTTGGAGATGAAATCTCTTTTCCCCTAGACGTAAAGAGTGCCCCCTTGTCCTCAGTGTTGAGCGTAAAGTGAATAACTCAACACCAAGTTCACTATATGGACCCATTATATATTTGTACATGTGGATCATATCCCCCCTTATTCTCCTCTTCTCAAGAGTGAATACATTTAGTTCTTCTAATCTTTCCTCATAGCCGAGCTCCTCCATGCCTCTTATCAGTTTGGTTGCCCTTCTCTACACTTTCTCCAGTTCTCCGATATCCTTTTTGAAAATTGGACTGCATATTCCAGATGAGGTCTTACTAATGATTTGTACAGGGGCAAAATGATATCTCTCTCTCTGGAGTCCATACCTCTCTTAACCACTTAAGGACCCCTTCACGCCGATATACATTGGCAGAATGGCATGGCTGGGCACATCCACGTACCTGTACATGGCCCTTTAAGCCCAGACGTGGGGTCGCGCGCGCCACCGGCGCGTGCACGCGACCCGGTCCGAAGCTCCATGACCGCGGGACCCGATCGCCGCAGGAGTCCCGCGATCTGTCCCCGGAGATGAAGAACGGGGAGAGCTGTGTGTACAGCTTCCCCGTTCTTCACAGTGGCAGCTTCATTGATCGTGTGTTCCCTAATATAGGGAAACACGATCAATGATGTCACACATCCAGCCCCGCCCCCCTACAGTTAGAAAAACATATGAGGTCATACAGAACCCCTACAGCGCCCCCTAGTGGTTAACTCCTAATCTGCCATTGTCATTTGCACAGTAAACAATGGCCCGGATTCACATACAGTGGTGCATATTTATGCCGCCGTAGCATATCTCCTTTACGCTACGCCGACGCAGCGCAGAGAGGCAAGCACTGGATTCACAAAGCCAGTGCTGCCAAATCTGCGCTGGGTTTCCTAGGCGTAAGCCGGCGTATGTAGAAGTGGGCGTGAGGCATGCAAATGAGGCGTGACCCCATGCAAACGATGGGCCGAGCGCCAGACAGATACGTATAATGAACGGCGCATGCGCCGTCCCATGGACGCATCCCAGTGCGCATGCTCACAAACACGTCGGAACTACTCCCTTAGATACGCCGGATCACTGCCTACGGCGTGAACGTAACTTACGCCTAGTCATATTCACGTCCTACGTAAACTACGTAAAATACGTCGGCTTGTGTTCCCTTTGCATGGATGCTGCCGAGTTACACCTCCTTTATGGGACATAACTTTGCGCCGGACATATGACTTTACGCGCACTGCGTCGGACGGACGTACGTTCGTGAATCGGTGTATCTCCCTCATTTACATATGTGAATAGAAAATCAATGGGAGCCCCAAATACGTCCAGCGTAAATATGCGCCCACTCTACGCCGGCGTAGGCAAGTTGCGTCGGTCGGATGAAGCCTATTTTCAGGCGTATCTTAGTTTCTAAATCAGGCGCACAGATACGACGGCGCATATTTGCACTTACGCGGCGTATCTCGAGATATGTCGGCGCAAGTGCTTTGTGAATCCGGGCCAATGCATTTTTATAGCATTTTTTGCTGTGAAAATGACAATAGTCCCAAAAATGTGTCAAAATTGTCCGGTGTCCGCCATAAAGTCACAGTCACGAAAAAAAATTGCTGATCGCCGCCATTAGTAGTATAAAATTTATTTTTTATAAAAATGCAATAAAACTATCTCCTATTTTGTAAACGCTATAAATTTGGCGCAAACCAATCGATAAACGCTTATTGCGTAGAAGAATACGGCCTAAACTGAGGAAAAAAAACTTTTTTTTTATCTTTTTGGGGGATATTTATTATAGCAAAAAGTAAAAAATATTGTTTTTTTTTCAAAATTGACTCTATTTTTGTTTATAGCGCAAAAAATAAAAACCGCAGAGGTGATCAAATACCACCAAAAGAAAGCTCTATTTGTGGGGGAAAAAAGGAAACCGATTTTGTTTGGGAGCCACATCGCACGACCGCGCAATTGTCAGTTAAAGCAACGCAATGCCGAATCGCAAAAACTGGCCAGGTCCTTTACCTGCATAAAGGTCCGGGTCTTAAGTGGTTAATGCAAGAAAGGACTTTGCTCGCTTTGGAAACCGCAGCTTGGCATTGCATGCCATTATTGAGCTTATGATCAACTAGAACCCCCAGATCCTTCTCCACTACCCAGTTGTACTCCCCCTAGTATGTATGATGCATGCTTATTCTTAGCCCCCAAGTGCATAACTTTACATTTATCAACATTAAACCTCATCTGCCACTTAGTTGCCCAATTAGACAGAGCATTGAGGTCGGCTGTGAATAACAAAGGAGCCATCGTTGATGCATTTGGGACCTACAATGGATTCTTAGTAATTGCCAACATGACATGCAAAAATAGGATTTTTTCGTCATACTTACCTGTAAAATCCTTTTCTTGGAGTACATCACAGGACACAGATAAACCATAATAATGACTATAAGGGTTATATGCCACCTACTGGTGAATGGACACTGGCAAATCGTCAAACAGGAAGTCCTCCCCCTATATAACCCCTCCTACACAGGAAGGACCTCAGTTTTGTAGCAGAGCAAGGAATATTCAAAAAAGATGGGAGGGAGCTAAGTATGTCTAAGTATGATGAAAAAATCCTATTTTCTTTATCTTGAGAAACAGAGCAACCATAATAATGACTATGTGGATGTCCTAAAATAATGCACTTGAGGGGAGGGAGACACAATCACAGAAACCGCCACCTGAAAAGGACTTCTGCCTCCCAAAACATACTGTGGCCAAAGCAGTATCCTCCGTGGCTTTGATATCCATGTGGTAAAATTCTGTGAATGTATGAACAAAAGAACATGTAATGGCCTTAAAATCCTGAACCAGTGACACCTGATAGCGGATGGCCCAAGATGCCCCCACACATCTGGGAACCTTGCGCCCTTTCAAGCCATAGGCTTGAATAAATAACTGATGAATCCAATGAAAATAGTTAACTTAGATGACTCCTGCATATCCTGGGCCCTAACGGCAGCACAAGCCAGGATTTCTGATCTACGCTGACAATTCAAGTAATTCTGACTGCCTAAAATACCTCCAGAGTATGCAGTGATCTTACACCTGCCAACTGAGAATCAGAAAAGAAGGTAAGACATTGGGGGTTATTTACTAAAGGTAACTCCACTTTGCACTACAAGTGCAAATTATTGTTCTACCATCATTTAAATCTAAACTTTGAGCTTTATCATTCCACTACAATACATAAATATCACACTTATGGAATATCCTTTTAGTCAGAAGAATTTTTTAATTGTATTTTTGGATAAATATCTGGGGGTTGCACAAATTATCCAAAACTTATGTTAGGGGAAAAAAAAATTACAGAAAAGTTTTTTTTTTTTGCAAAATGTTCTCCGTTTCTTCTTATGCCGCGTACACACAATCGTTTTTCGGCTTGTAAAAAACGTTTTTTAAAAATGTAATTCAAAACTATCGTGTGTGGGCTTTAGAGCATTTTTCGGGTTCTGAAAAACGAAATTTTTTTTTTTCGAACATGCTCTATTTTTTTTAGGATGTTTTAAACTATGTCGTTTTTCGGGTTGTAAAAAATGATCGTGTGTGTGGGCTTTAACGACGTGAAAAACCCGCGCATGCTCAGAAGCAAGTTATGAGACGGGAGCGCTCGTTCTGGTAAAACTACCGTTCGTAATGGAGTAAGCACATTCATCACGCTGTAACAGATAGAAAAGCGCGAATCGTCTTTTACTAACACGAAATCAGCAAAAGCAGCCCCAAGGGTTGCGTCATCCGCATGGAACTTCCACTTTATAGTGCCGTCGTACGTGTTGTACGTCACCGCGGTTTGCTAGAGCATTTTTTTTAACGATCGTGTGTGGGCAACGTCGTTTTAATGATGAAGTTGGAAAAAAAAAAGTTTTTTCTAGAGGCTGAAAAACTTCGTTTTTTTACAAGCTGAAAAATGATTGTGTGTACGCGGCATTAGACTAATGAAATAAGACTACATGTTTCCACATCAAAAAGCACATTACATCTCTCTGTGTCCCAGAAAAACCCAGTATATAGTACATTGGAACAGTATCCTTAAAAACATATGTAAAATGCAGGGCAAATTAGTAATATAAATATTGTCAAGTTAACTGATGGATACTGACACTGCTAAAATGAGTCTGGACGTTAGAGATAGGTTCGGGCGTGTTCCAAATCCCACGTGCCCGATCACACAAGAAAGCCAACACTGTACACGGCTAATCACAGGTAGCGAGACATTTCCTGGTTCGCAGCTGCACAGATTGGGAAATGTCTTACTGCCTGTGATTAGCCGTGTGCAATGTCAGCTTCCAGGTGAGATCGAGCACATAGGATTTTGAATACGCCTGAGCCCTTCTCTACTGGGCATCTAAACAGCAATGACTACTGGTCATTAAAGGTTAAAGAAAGTAAAGCAGGGGGCACATGCGCGGACAGCTCCAAAATGGCCACTTAAGCCAGGAGCTTTGCGTTGCTTCAGCCGTCTGGCGCACAGAGCGGGGGAATCGGGACACCGTGGGCCACCACAGCTACCCCACCGAGCAGCGGAAAGTCCGGGGCACTCGTCCATGTCGGCAGGACCGACGAGGAGGGATTTAGGACCACAGTTCAGAGCTGTGAGTAATACGGACGTTTTCAAGATGGCAGGCGTCACTCAGGTACACGCTCCAGGCACAGAGGACTCCCCTGGCGCCAGGCCATCCTATGCTTCTGTGGCCCGTACTCACTCTCCTGGGACCCCTGTATGTTCCCTATTGAGCATGGCTCACTCCCCAGCCTCCACTGAGTCCCTTATAGAACAGTCCATGAAGGATATTCTGAGCTCACCCCTGGGGCCTACCTCACCACAGGCAGCAGACAGGTCTGTCATGGCGGACGCTCCCTCACACTCACTGCCACCAGCCCCAGACCTCTTTTCTCAGATGTCAATGCTACTAGACAGAGAGTTAGCGCAGACTGCAGCCAAAATTACAGGAGAATTAAGGGGAGACTTTCAGATGCTAGGCTCCAGGATGGAGGCCATAGAGAGCAAGCTTGATCAGATGATCTCCACGACCAGACAAAACTCTAATCACATACAGGTCTTGCAGGACCAATTGCATACAGCATTATCTCGGATCAACTATCTTGAGAATAGGTCCAGGAGGGAGAACTTCAGGATCAGGGGGCTCCCAGAATCGATCACTGATACTTTATCTGTAGTAAAAGGTTTCCTCAGGCAGCTCATCCCTAACATTTCTCAACACAAGCTGGAGATCGATCGTGCCCACAGAACCCTGGGGCCCCAAGGAGAGACGGCACCCCCAGGGACATAGTGGTCAAACCACACTACTTCTCGGTGAAGGAAGAGGTGATGAAGCTGTGCAGACACCAAAACCCTCTTACTTGCCGGGGTCATGCCTTTCAAGTGTTTGCGGATCTCTCACGACAACTATTCAAAAAAGGAGAGCCCTGAAGCCCCTTCTTTCAGTTCTATCACAACGTGACATTAAATATAAGTGGGCCTTCCCCTTTGCTCTAAAGTTTGAATATAAGGGCAGGGCGCACTCATTCCACAACTTCCAAGATGGAGAACGTCTACTCCTGGACCTTCGCCTCATCTCCCACAAAACTGCTATGGACCTCTCCAACTTCGGTACAGGATCCACTAAATGCCCATCTCCTGCGAGCCCTCTGACTAGCACTTGTAAAAAAACTAAATTCAAGAAGACCAAGGACACCAGACCACCATGACACCCTGAGACAAGCTTCCTGGCAACAGATTGCAAGGACTTTCTTTTTGGACTCCCCGAGCTCCAGTTTTTTTTTGGGGGGGGGGGTTAACCCCCGTCTTTTTCCCTTTTTAGGTTTTGTTCCATTTGCAGTTCCGGATGTACTTTGAGCTTCGGATTGGGACTTTCATTACGCTATAATATGAATATTTGGTCATTACTGTTCTTGACACACCGTCTAATCCACGATGCTTGTTCGCTCGGCACGTGGATGTTGTTCTGCCTGCGGGTGGTGCGTTTCCGGGGGGGCCGGGCCCTCCAGGGACGGGCTTCCGGGGTCCCCTAGTTCCCCAATTTTTGAAGATGCTTTATGTTATGCATATGTTTACTTGGAGCGGTGGGGCTAGAGCGGTGTTGCTGCGCCTCCTCCTACCCCACGGATTTGGCAATGCCTTCTCCCTGGGTTAGGTGTCCACCCTGCCTGCGGGGCGTGGACATTCTGAACAGGTTACTGGGTGGCGGGTATCCACATACTTGCCACTCACCTGGGCTCCTAGCGGGCTTGGGATTCCCCACATTTCCCCCTCCTTTTATGTTAACTATTTTCTCTCTTGCAGACAGTTGCCGATCAGTTGGCAAGTATCCTCACCTAGGAAGGCCTCTGCTCCCTTTCTGGACAGGTTCCCAAGACTGACACGGATTCTCTATTCAGGTAAGTGGCAATGTTTTGGTTGTCTCCCTGACCCTCCTGCTCCATGGCTAGTTCTAAACCTTTGGCTACTCCGATAAGGGTAGCTACCCACAATACGCAGGGTTAAAACTCCCCCTCTAAATGGAGGAAGGTTCTAGACTTTATGAAATCCCACAAATTAGATGTCCTCTTTCTGCAAGAAACCCACTTCTCGATCCAATACAAACCAAAATTCCTACACGCTAAGTTTCCCCAATTTTTTTGGGCCAGTGCGGAAGATAAAACTAGGGGGGTGGCGATTCTTATTTCCAAAAACTGCAGATTTTCTCTGAAATCAGAGCATAGGGACCCCGAAGGGAGATTTGTTCTTGTCAAGGGCACGATAGATGGTCATCTATACTCTTTGGTGTCTTATTACGCCCCCAACGTAGGTCAACTGAAATGTTTCGATAACCTTTTCAAAACCTTGGACCCTCTACTGGAGGGTTTGGTTATTGTAGGCAGAGATTCAAACGTAGCCTTTGACCAGGGCCTAGATAAGTCCAAACCACCAGTGGCACAGAATATACGCCCCACCAGACTCAGTTCAAAAATTGCCAAACTGGTATTTTGGCAGGGCCTCACGGACATTTGGAGGGAGATGAACCCAACCCAAAAGGATTACACACACTTCTCTCACGCTCACCAGACCTATGCCAGAATTGACCATCTTCTGGTTTCTCACGCCCTGATTCCCTCAGTCAGTAAAGCCCAAATCACGGATACGGTCTGGTTAGATCACTCCCTCGTGAGTATGGCGATATATACCCACACTCTGCCCTCTAAATCCCCTCACTGGCGACTTAACGAAACGATTTTATCGGATCCCGTTAACAAAAAAGAGGTCGAAATGGCTATCTCTGAATATTTTTCACTGAACAGCTCTCCCGACATCTCGGCAGAGACACTGTGGGCACCGCACAAAGCCACGATTAGAGGCAAATTAATCCAAATTAAAGCAAGAATTAATAAGGCAAAGAGAGTTGACATTGAGAACCTGGAAAATAAATTCCAAGCGCTTTGTGTGGAGCACAGTGTGGGGCGCTGTCCCATGTCCTGTCTTGACTCAGCTCGTCTAGAACTAAACTTAGCGCTGACTGCCAATTAGGGATGAGCTTCGTGTTCGAGTCGAACTCATGTCAAATTACGAACGTTATGGGCCGTTCGCGGCAAATTCGAGTGGCGTGTCATGGCCCATAATTCACTGCGGCATCGCAGTGCATTGCTGGCTGATGATTGGCCAAACATGCACTATGACCCACATGCTTGGCCAATCACAGCTTGCAAAAAACGGAGAGCCATAATTGGTCAAAGCCAGGGCTTTGGCTAATTATGGCTCAGGGGGTTTAGTACACGCAGGTCGGCCTTGTGTAGTGTGTTGCGGCGGTGGTTAAAGATAGAGACAGAGAGAGAGTGTCATTTTTTGTAGGTAGATAGAGCAGGCAGGCTAGTCAGTTAAAGTTACAGAGTGTAGAGGATATATATGCATCCCAGGTGTTGTATATATATTTATACACTGTATAGTTTAGCTAGATTCACTCTTCCTAATTTACTGACAGGCAGGCAGGTGATCTTGCTAGCTGCAGTATTCTCACGTGGTGTACTGCCTGTGTCCTCTGCAGTGTGCACCGAAAGCTATGTGGTGTGTACTGCCTGTGTCTTCTGCTACTACTACTACTGGTTGTGACACACCTCTCTCCTCCACCCCCTCCTCCTCTTCTTCCTCTGTGGCCTCTTCCTGTACTGATGTGTCCTCGGAAACAACAGTGCTCCGTAGGCATGCAAGGGGCTACGCAGGTACGCAGGCAAAGAGATGCCATGTGGTGCTTGAGCTGGTTTGCTTGGGGGACAGGAGCCACACCAGGCCAGAGGTTCTGTCAGCTCTGCAGGGGTAGGCTCAGAGGTGGTTGACGCCATGCCTGTTTAAGCCAGGAATGGTGGTTTGCGACAATGGCACCAACCTCCTCTCTGCCCTGCGACAGGGACAACTGACCCATGTGCCCTGTTTTGCTCATGTCCTTAACTTGGTGGTGCAGCAGTTCTTGGGCAGGTACCCCGGCTTACAGGATGTTCTGAAGCAGGCCAGGAAAGTCTGTGTGCATTTGCGACGGTCATATAATGCCAGTGCTCGGCTGGCAGACATCCAAAAGGAATACGACCTGCCCAAGAACCGCCTAATTGGTGACATGCCCACCAGGTGGAACTCTACGTTGGCCATGCTGCAGCGTCTGTACACGCAGCAGAGGGCCATCAATGAGTATCTGTGCCAATATGGCAGCAGGACAGGGTCAGGGGAGCTTGTTTTTTTTCCCCACGCCAGTGGGCCATGATCAGGGATGCATGCACTGTCTTTTCACCATTTGAGGGGGCCACGAGGATGGTGAGCAGTGACAGCACATGCATCAGTGAGACCGTCCCTCTTATTCACCTGTTGGAGCACACGCTGCGTGGAATAATGGACAGGGCCCTTGAGGCAGAAGAGGGAGGAAGAGGAGGACTTCCTTACCTCTCAAGGCCCCCTTTATCCAGACAGTGTTCTGCTTGCCCACCTATTACACAGGAAGAAGACTAGGAGGAGGAGGATTGTGTCAGCATGGAGATGGAGCCTAGCACTCAGCATCAGCAGCAGTCTTCAAGGGATCAATTACAGTCCCAAGGAACCCATGGACTTGTACGTGGCTGGGACGCGGTGGCTGCGGATCATGTCGCCCTCAGTGACCCAGAGGACTCCACACCGAATGCCTCAGCAAACCTATGTTGTATGGCCTCCCTGATCCTGCAAAGCCTGCGGAAGGATCCTCGTATTCGTGCTATCAAGGAGAGGGATCATTACTGGCTGGCAACCCTCCTTGATCCACGTTACAAGAGTAAGGTTGCGGACCTTATCTTGCCAGCAAAGAGGGAGCAGAAAATAAAAACATCTTCGAGAGGCCTTGCAGAAAGGTCTGTGAAATGCGTTCCCAGATACTGGGAGGTTACAAAATCCTGGTCCTGGACAACGTGTTGCTGAGGCTTCGGTCAGTCACAGAAGGAGCGGTGGAGAAGGTGGCCGTCTGACCGATGCGTTCAGACAATTTTTTAGTCCACAGCCCTAAGGTATGACCGGTTCCAGCAACCATCGCCAGCGTCTGTTTTACATGGTGTGGAAATACCTAGGGGCAAGATCAGACTTGGACACCTTTCCCACCGAAAATCCTCTGGCTTACTGGATCTTGAGGATGGATCACTGGCCAGAGCTTGCACAGTACGCAATTGAGCTACTGGCTTGTCCTGCATCCAGCGTTCTTTCAGAACGCACATTCAGTGCTGCTGGAGGCTTTGTAACCGATCACAAGGTGCGCCTCTCCGCCGACTCGGTCGACCGACTGACCTTCATAAAAATTATTCAGGCTTGGATCACCACCAGCTACCAAGCACCTGATGCTGATGTAACGGAATTTTTTTTTTTTTTCAAATGTCAGATCCTTTCAAGACTGCCTATGCTGATGCTGAGTGACTATCCTGTTATGCTGACCTACAGTCCCTGTCTTGTTTGCACCGCCTGTATACTGCTGTTCAAAGTATATAGGGCCAAAGGGGATTGTAATGACCTGGGGGGAGGGGGGGAAACCCATGCTATTTTTCTCAATGATTTTCATCCATATTGCAGGGACCAGACATTACATTAAAGCCGCAAGCAGTTTTAAATTACTTTTTTCTTATAGTAATCTCATTTTGTGCAGGGACAGTTCTAAACACGTCCCACTTCACAGGCATACTATAGACACCCAGCAGGTACGATATTTAACCACTTAAGGACCGGACCAATATGCTGCTAAATGACCCAAGGGGTTTTTACAATTCAGCACTGCGTCGCTTTAATAGACAATTGCACGGTCGTGCGACGTGGCTCCCAAACAAAATTTGCGTCCTTTTCTTCCCATAAATAGAGCTTTCTTTTGATGGTATTTTATCGCCTCTGCGATTTTTATTTTTTGCGCTATATACAAAAATAGAGCGTAAATTTTGAAAAAAAAAATCAATATTTTTTACTTTTTGTTATAAGAAAAATCAAATAAACTAAATTTTAGTCAAACATTTAGGCCAAAATGTATTCAGCCACATGTCTTTAGTAAAAAAAAAAATCGCAATAAAAAAATAAGTAGCTACCTAGCGGGAACAGCGACACTAATACAGCGATCAGAAAAATGATCGCTTAGTGACACTGGCAATAGGGAGTGAAAGGGTTAACTAGGGCGGTGATCAAGGGGTTAAAACTTTATTAGGGGGGGTACGGGGGCTACCCTGAACCTAACACTAACTGCTTGTCACACTGCCTGTCAAACTGACACTAAATGCAGTGATCAGTACATATATGATCACTGCATTCAGTGACACTGTGACAGGGGGGTGGGGGGGGGTGATCGCAAGGGGTTAATGTGCCTGTGTGCCCTGGTGTCAGTGTAGTGTTGTGCAGACTCACTGTGTGATGTGATCTCTCCTCAGCGGCGGTTGAAAATACCACCGAGAGGAGAGATCACATCACTTCCCTCTTCCTGTGTTTACACAGGCAGAGGAAGTGACACACGGGGGAGCGCGCGGATTGGCTGAGAGCAATCCGGAGGGGGCGGACAAAAACAAACAGCCGCCCCCTCATCCCGGATCGCTCGGACAGCCACGGGAACCGCCACATGTACCGGGGGGGTCCCGATCGGACCCCCGACCCACGTCTAGGCAGGAACGTACAGGTACGCCAATGTGCCTGTCCGTGCCATTCTGCCGACGTAAATGTACATGGGGCAGTCCGGAAGTGGTTAAGCATCATTAAAATCACTTCTCCAGAAAAAACGACCTTTTTTTAAAACTTTTTTTTCCATTGATACATGTTCCATGGGGCAAGACCCGGGTTCTCAAACCCGTTTTATGACAATAACTTGCGTATTAGGCTTTAAAATGAGCACTTTTGAATTTGAACGTTGAAGTCCCATAGACGTCAATGGGGTTCTAAATGTTATTGGGGGTAAATCGTGCCATCGCCTTGCGAGGCAAACTCTTTTTAGACTTAGATGTAGACTCTTTTTAGACTTAGATGTTTACACACACAGCTCCCGGTCCCCGCTCTGTAACGAGCGATCGCATGTGCCCGGCGGCGATCGCGCCCGCCGGGCACACGCACGGGAGTCGGGGGCGAGCAGGGGGCGCCTGGTAGCCTGCGCGGGAGCTGACGTAGAGCTACGGGCTCTCGCGCAGGAGAGCCAACCTGCCGCCGTAGAATGACGGTGGCAGGTCGACAAGAAGTTAGAATGGCCGAGCCCCGATTGGGTAGATATGGAAAGACAGGCAGTCCCCACCTTCACTCTTGACTTTCTTTTATGAAGCTCTCCCAAGGCTAGGCCTCCTATACTTTGCCCATGCTTATCGCATACCTTCGCGATATGGGATGAGCTCAGGAATAACCCGTCTTTAGTTTCTCCTTGTAAACCCTTAGCACGCATTTTCCATAACCCGGAATTTCTTCCGGGGATGGACATCAGAGCGTTCCGGTGGTGGCTGGATAAAGGGATGTATCGGACCGGGCACTTTATTACCCCCGCGGGACCCATTTCCCTTCCCCACTGTGTTAAGAATCTGGAACTACCTGACTCAGAGATTCAGGTTTCATCAATTGTCACGCTTCTTTCAATCTATCTGGTCCACGAAACCTGAACCTCCCCAATTCACCCCATACGAACAGTGGTGTGGACGCCTAATGGAGCAGAGGGGGGATTTCCTTAATTTATTTGTCACTTGCCATGGATAGCCGCAAAACGTCCTATATGCTGGCGTGGGAGGCTGATTTGCAGGTGACCTGGGACCTGGACACCTGGCACAAGGCCTATGCAACATCATTTAAGGGTATCCTTAATATTTCTCCTGTCGAAGAAAACTTGAAGGTTTTTACCAGATGGTACCTAACACCCCTCCGGCTCTCCACTATGTTTCCTTTGGCTTCCCCCTTGTGTTTCCGAGGGTGCCAATTGAGGGGTTCCATGCTGCACATATGGTGGGACTGCCCAAAAATCAGAGGCTTTTGGAACAAAATTTTCCAATTAGCATCCAAAGTCACAGGCCTTGCGATTCCCAGATCTCCTTCAACGGCTCTTCTCAACCAATTAATCCCCAAGACCTCTAAACCCTCCCGAAAACGAATTTTCTTTATCTTCTTGGGTGCTAAAATTACCTTAGCTAGGGCCTGGAAGCTTCCCAAGGACTCAATTACAGCAGGCAAACGCAAAATTTTGTGGATTATGTCCCAAGAGAAGATGGTGAGCTCTATCTTAGATAATTTTACCTGGTTTAGGAAGATCTGGAAACCATGGGCTTAATACATGGGAATAGGTGAATCTATTTTTGTGTCTGATTGGGTTTAGATCCAGACTGCCTGCAGGTACTTTCTCTCTCTCATTCTTTTTCTCCACTTCCTTTCTTTTTCATTCTACCCACCCTCTTTTACTCTCCCACATTTCCCTGAGTTGTCAGGGAATCGCCCCCAGGCACTGATATTCTCTCGGTGTTGCATGTGTTTTGTAGTGCCTGTTGCAGGGTTTTTCCCTTGTTAATGCTATATGTTGATGTAGATGGTACGAGATGTTTTAGCCTGCTTCATATGTTGGTTGATCACCCTGTCACTGTAACCCCTGGCAGACGTTACGCCATGGGGTGGGCCGACGGGTGGGAGTCGGTTCCCTTCCTCCCGGCACAGTTAGTACCCATTAGGGGTGCGGGGGGGCTTGGGACGGGACTCGCTCTCGAGGGTCCGCAGGGCTTTGAGCCTACCGGGTGTTGCTAGCTTTTGCTAGTAGACGTATTCGAGTGGTAGCTTACTCTAACCCTTGTATGACATGAGTTGCAATACTTTACTGTTGTCACTTTGCGTATTACTGCCTTGTTATGTCATGTATGCCTTTTGAAAATAATAAACATTTTGAAACATAAAAAAAAAAAAAGAAAGTAAAGTAGAAAGAAAGAGATCCATTTTGCAGTTTTGGCAACAACTAACCATGGCTATGTAAAATGACAGTGGTTAGGATGTCAAGTTTCATCTATGACGAAGTATTGGACTTTTAGTTAACAGAATAGTACTCAGAAAAAAGTTAATACAAAAGAAGTGTTCTTACCCGTTAGTTCTCTCTTTACTGGTAAGTCCGCTGGGCATGAATTGCTAGTCATACCTACAACGGTATCACTAAGCCGTGGACTATCACTATAGAGCCCCAAATGGCTACTGGAAAATGGCAACTGCACAGAAAATGGAGGAAAAGAGTGGAAAAGAATGATTGAAAGTAACAGAAAAGGAATATGACAAATACAGGAAAGCACATAAATGGCATAAACATTCGTACCGTATTTGGCATGGAGAGGGCAGGTTCGGTGCATCCATACATATCATCTAAGCTAATTATGCTGTCAAGAACATCATCCATCTGCAAAAGTAAGAAACACATATGTTTTCATATTTATTACATTTGGTAACAAGAATTTATGATACATACAGAACAATTAATATTTTCTTTGGCAGAGTTATATCCATTTATTGAACTGAAGTTTAAACAGTTTTTCCATTTTTATAATTAAAGTAAATATTTTTAAAACATTTCCTGTGAGGGTATTTTCCCTTACTATAGAGAGATTTCACTTCTTCTTGTATCTCTGAAACTGCAAACTAAATGAAATCTACCAAAGGTGGCAAACAAAAGGTGTTATTAACTTGGTTAATGGTTATATACAGTATTTAGGCATTATTGTTCTGTCTTTTTATGGCCATATGCATATTGATAAATTAATTATACATTTGTTTGTATCAATTGTCCCTAAGGATATTACTATTTTTTTTTTATAATTTTTAAAGGACATTTTTTATTTGGTACACTGTTTTAATGCTATAACGGGAGAAAACTGTTTCCCAATGGATCCAGTGAAAAGGATTCTATGGTACACATTTAAAGTGGCGAGTCTTGCGTTTCTTTAGGTTCAAAATTCCCTAAAGGTCTTTCACCACGTAGAACGCCCTGCAATCGCAGGTCATAAGGTACACAATCCCCTTAGTTTGACAATTTGTACATTTTTGGGGGAAAAAAATCTATTCCCATTCAGTAAGATTACGTTTTGGACCGTATTGATGTACTTACAGTATGGGCATCCCCCACATTAAAAAGTGCCCTTACATTAACCTCTTGTCCACTTTATAGCTAGTCATATATATACGACGCCAGTAGGCCAGGGTTTTTTCATCAATTGTAAGTGGAACAAATTGGATATTATATGTAAATATTTGGAATCGTCTTTCCCCTCCCCCCACCTCTCCTTTTTCTTTGTACTGGCTTATTTATTTATTATCTAAGAGGGAAAAAAAATTGCGCTAACCAAGTAATTATAAAGTGATTTAGAAGAGAGGTGCTGCTGCTTGTAAATAGTCTAAATACTAAAAAAGATACGGTACAAAGAAACAAGCGCGCATCCACTCATTGGACTACTAAGTGTCAGGAGATAAGACTCCCGGTATTTCTTAAAGTAAACAATAAATAGTGAATCAGAGAAAATGTATACGTATGTAAAAATTAGCATACACATATATTCTCAAGTGCATTTATATAAGCTGCGCTGTGTATATAAACCAAAGTCAATATAAATAAGCTCTACTATAAACAAAAAGTCCATATATAGTGAATAGTGATCACGATGGGACTTCTGAAGACTTCCAATACTCGGAATCTTGTGATGTTCTAAAGCCAGAAATGAAAAAACCAAGCCACTTACCAGAAATGTAGGACCTCAAATTATAGAGATCATATGAGCCTGATGCATCAGCCTGCCGGCAGAGATACGATTAACCCGTGGTATGATTTAGGGCAAAGACAGCTCCTTCAGTAGCAATAAGGCACTTCCAGCTGGGCTCTTGATTTAGATTTTTAAGAAAGGAGAGATCCACAGACAGGGTACATATCACATCCAAAAGAAGTCCTGGATACTGTCTCTCAACAGGAGATAACAAAGGAGGAAGGCTTCATGGTGCAGTATAACTCAAAAGGAAATGTATTCATGAAACACCCCAGCAAGCGGTACAACCAAAAATATAAAAATGGAACTGAACGGCAAGAAACAAATTGGACAGAGCAGAGGATCAAACCATCTAGCTGAATGATAAAAAAAAAAAAACGTAATGACGTCAAGGTCTAGTGCTCCATCCGACGCGTTTCTCCATAGAAGGCATCAACTGGGAACGGAGGCATGCCATCACGTTTAAAAACTTAAAAGGCAGGAATGACACCGGAAGAGACCTCATGCTTCCTCCTACGTAGTCACCCATTATGTCAGACACCTTAACACAGTTTCATACATAAATTTGCTATACATATCATACATAACCTCAAAAGGCTGTGCCATACAATATCCACCCAATAAAGTTATTAAAATGGATTTAAAAATCAATTAAATGAATTATACTACAAAAATGTATTAATAATATCAAAGGACATATTGTAATTTTCATTAGAAAATCTAGGAACATAATGCGCAGTGTCTTACTTACATAGACTCCTGCTATTAAAGCGGATCTCCCATGCAAAGACGTTTTTTTTTTTTTTTAGTGTAGTTACAAAGCTAATTGCAGGGCTTAAATAAACGTACTTATCTCCTCTCTAACGTCCGCTCCTCTCTCTTTCTGTGTGGAATAAACACTTAATATTCCTCCGTTGCCATTTTTACAATCACGGCCAGGCACTTCCTGGTTCCCGAAATCGCGCAATGTTTCCTCTAACAGGCCAGAATATGATCACAAGGGAGCTATGACACATGTATAGCAAATTTATGTACGAAATTGTGTTAAGGTGTCTGACATAATGGTTGACTACGTCGGAGGAAGCACGATACGTCTCTTCCGATGTCATTCCTGCCTTTTAAGTATTTAAACGTGATGTGCTGACGTTTTGGCATGCCTCTGATCCAGTTGATGCCTTCTATGGGGAAACGCGTCGGGTGGAGCACTAGACCTTGATGTCATTACGTTTTTTTCTTCATTCAGCTAGATGGTTTTATCCTCGGCTGTGTCTGATTTTTTTCTTGCTGTTCTGTTACTTTTTAATATTTTTGGTTGTGTCGCTTGCTGGGGTGTTTTATGAATACATTTCCTTTGAGTTATACTGCACCATGAAGCCTTCCTCCTTTTTTATCTCCTGTTGAGAGACAGTATCCAGGACTTCTTTTGGATGTGATATGTACCCTGTCTGTGGATCTCTCCTTTCTTAAAAATCAAAATCAAGAGCCAGGCTGGAAGTGCTTCATTGCTACTGAAGGAGCAGTCTCTTCCCTAATCATACCACGGGTTGATCTTATCTCTGCCGGCAGGCTGATGCATCAGGCTCATATGATCTCTATAATTTGAGGCCCTACAACATTTCCGGTAAGCGGCTTGGTTTTTTCATTTCTGGCTTTAGAACGTCACAAGATTCCAAGTATTGGAAGTCTTCAGAAGTCCCATCGTGATCACTATTCACTATATATGGACTTTTTGTTTATATTAGTGCTTATTTATATGGACTTTGGTTTATATACACAGCGCAGCTTATATAAATGCACTTGAGAATATATGTGTATTCTAATTTATACATACGTATACATTTTCTCTGATTCACTATTTATTGTTTACTTTAAGAAATACCGGGAGTCTTATCTCCTGACACTTAGTAGTTAATGAGTGGATGCGCACTTGTTTCTTTGTATCATTATTTACGTTCTTGATCTCCAGGCATCGCTCTGTGCTTATCCCGAAAGAAGCGAGACTCCTCTTGCGAAACGCATTGAGACCCAGCACAGCTGTCCTAGACTGTTGGCAGTTACTTTCATGACATATCCAGGTCTTTCAGAAAGGTTTTTTGCATGAATGTAAAATCTACTCATAAGTTGATGTTTAATATATTTTCTTTTTTTTCTGTATTATATGTTATTTTTAAAAGTTTGTTAATAAATAATTTACTAATTGTACTTGGTACATTTAAGGTGTACTCTTTAAAAGTCCCATGGGCAATTTTGTTTTTTGTTGTGTGTATACTACTGGGGAGTATCACCTTCACCCATCTCATACCAGCGCTGTATTTCTTTGTATTATTCACCTTAAGTTTATTACAGAGGACAGACAAGCACTACATCTGGAGAAAAACAGATTTAACTCCCACATATGAAAAGGCTTTTCTGCAGTAAAAGCTGTGAAAATGTGAAATAGACTCCCTCAACAGCTGGTTCTGACCAGCTCAGTAGGCTTTAGCGAGTTTAAAAAAAAGTATCTAGATGCATTCCTAAATGCACAAAATAACACCAGAGACTGTTGATCCAGGGAACATCTGATTGCCTCCTGGGGGATCAGGAAGGATTTTTTTCCTTCACTGGAACAAATTGGACCATGCTTTATTGTGTTTTTTTTTTTACTACCTCTGGATTAACTGTGGGTATAGAATTGTGTATATAGAGGTTTTCCATTTGTTTTTCTACTAGTTGAACTAGATGTACTTTTGTGTGGTATTAAAGCGGTAGTTCACCCTCCTTTCCATCATTAGACCATTAAATTCGGCATCGTAGCGCGAGCTACGGTATGCCGGTCTTAAGTTTTTAATCCCCGTACTCACTGCGGTATCGCTGATTGAAGAAATCGACTCCCGCGGGGAATGGGCGTGCCTATGGAGAGGGAGGATGATTGACGGCCGGCTCTGGCACGTCACGCTCCCCGAAGACAGCCGGAGTAGGTCTCGGCTATTCACGACGCCTGCGCACAGGCTATGCGCAGGCGCCGTGAATAGCCAAGCCTATTTCGGCTATTTCCGGAGAAGCGTGACGTGCCAGGGCCGGCCGTCAATCACCTTCTCTCACCATAGGAACGCCCATTCCCCGGATTCTTCAATCAGCGATACCGCAGTGAGTACGGGCATAAAAAATGTAAGACCGGCATACCGTAGCTCGCGCTACGATGCCGAATTTAATGGTCTAATAAAAAAAAACTTTTTTTTTTTTTTTAACAGGGCGAACCCCCGCTTTAAGCAATGTAGACACATATGAAAGCAGCATAAACAGAGGGTGGGCACACCTAAATAACATGCATTTCATCACCAGGCCTCTGTGTCTAGAAAAGAAAAAACAATACCAATAGGAACAAAACATAGGCATTAAACAAACAACATTTTATCTGAAACTAGTGTCTGCAGATGGCAAATACATAAACCCTGTAAAACTTAGAAAACATGTTACAGAAGACCAGATCACAGCCTAATAGTTCAGTCACAGAAGCCTGATGATGAAACGCACAAGAGGATGTTTTATTCGAGCACGCTAAGGCAAGACCCAGGAGCAGACCACTTCACTTCAGAAAAACTTCTAGAAAAGGGATAGAGTGTCTGGAATAATTTAAGAACAAGGGATTGCTTATCTGGGAATTCCCAATCTTTATAAATAAATCTATCGAATATAGAATGAAGAGGAAGAATTTTTGTGACAAGTTTGAGATTCATGAGAATAGAGGCTAGACACCGTAGTAAATGTAGTGGTAGATTCCTCCAAATTTTTCGTGGAACGCAACTACACCTGGCCTTGCAGAGCATGGAAGAAAAGTGGCCTGCTGTGCACGTGCAAGTGAATGCCTAAGTTGAACAATCTCATAGACAGCAGAGCACATCAGAGAAGCAGTGCAAAAGGGCATGTGAGTGCCTCTTCAATAAAGTTAGGAGCCAGAGCAAAGCAAGGCTGGGAAGCACACATGCTTGCATACACACAGAATTAACATCACTTGCTGACCAGTCACATACCTGGTACATCACTAGACTTCAAGTGGTTTTCCCGGGATGATGTCTGCAGCTGCAATCATCACCCAGTACCCTTTTTTTAGAGTAGATGGTCAGTTCTCTTGTAAAAGCAATCCTATTGACTAACTAAGCACTACATTGCTTTTACATAAACGTACTTTCCTCCCGTTGCTTTACCTGGATCTCCTGTCCCACCAAAAGTCCCAATTGACCAGCCGGTACTTCCACTGGCTGATCTGAGATGCCAAACAAATGGCAAAAAAAAAAAAGTTTAAGTGTCTTAAGTTCAAACACATTAGCCAGCTTGTGTTAGCAATATTAAGAAAATGCATTATTCTCCAGTAAAGCTGCATAATGAGACATCCGCAGTACATGGCTTGAATCTGCAGCACAGCCTATAACTGCTGTATCCACACTCTAAGAAAGTCTCCTCTAAATTCTTCAATACAGGTGAAGGTTTCCTAGAGCAGACTCTGCGGTGGTAGCTCGCTAAGGGTCCTCGTAAAGTTTAGTCAGTGCCTGAAGGGAGGAGACACTGTCAAAAACTTCACTTCCATTGGATGAAAAGCCCAGGACTGAGGCCCTTCCTGTAGGAGGGATATATTACGTTATTTACTATGACGTGCTCACCAGCCAAGGTCTTTGGTTGTAGGGAAACAGAGGTTACAAGCATTAAAAAAAGGACTCAAACTGGCTAACTTCTCCAGGGAAATGATCCAGAAGAGGTAACTTAGACTTGGAAATGGAAGACAAAGCAGAGTTGAGAACAGCTGAGGGACTTGCAGAGAGCGTGGCTAAGCAGGACAGGGGTTCAATGCAACCCCCTTAGTGAAAATTCTGTTTCTTACAGTTATAGTGCCCACTGCTAGGTGACACAGACTCACTCACTGTTTTTTTTTAAAATCAAAGCTTCTTATGGTGGCGATGGGCCAGAAACCCTAGTGGTTCCAGTTTACTTTGCAGCAACTGACATCAGGTCTTGTCCCTTAATATCGCCAAAGTGATGGCTGTAAAGAAGAGGATACCGCACAAACAAGAGAGCAGTCAGGTCCAGGCAGGGACCCAGGAAGATAGCTGAAGGAGTAGTCAGGTTAGTAGCCCAAGTAAAGCGAGGGAGTAGTCAGGTTAATCTGGGTTGGCAACAAACCGGCAACTGGCAGGCAAATATTACAGCTCTTTAGCTCGCAGGTAACTGGTAAAAGGACACAGTACTACCACTTCAAAGACTGAAGCTTAAAGGATAAGTTCACTTTTTGTAACATGTTAAACCCATATTCAAGATGTAACATGCAACATGATACGAACAGACTAGACCCGTAATGTATCGACTTTCTTGTACGAGGTATGAGCAAGCTGATACACTCACAGATCTGCAAGAGACCTGCATGGCACCAGTGATCTGCTTTACAGGCTACTGCAATGAAAATTAATTAATGCAAATTTTTTCACCTGAAATAAAAATGTGCATTTATAAAAAAAATCTAAAAAGTGAACTTTAACTTTAAATAACCTTTTGGTCAGTGTTGTTTTACAGAACTCTACAGGTCCTGGCAGGGATACTACGAGTACCACTGGAAGCCCTGACAGGTATTCTGGAAGAAGGAATTTTGGAAATCTTGGCAGGGATTCTAAGAGAAGAAGTTCTGGAAATCCTGGCAGTCCTGGCCAGACTCCATACAGAGTCCTGTGATAGCTGGAACACAGACAGGTTTGTCACTGCTAGGAATGCCAGGCAATCACACCAGTAAGGAAAACCTGGCCCTGTTTGCTAACTGGAAAGACTTCAAAGAGTTTAAATATTCGGCATGAATCTACCAAAAGCAGTTGATGGTAAAACATTCTTCCAAATCAATGAAAAAATCTAGCAGAGAGGAAAGAGACACCAATTCTCCTGATGGCATTAAGCCCAACTGGCATGTTGTGAGGCAAGAGGGGTTATAGCCTTAAAGGGGCAGTCCTTCAGTTTTTTTGAGCCTAGTATCCATTTCTCCTGTAGACATGGAAGGTCTGAGGCATTTAAGTAATAAATAGACATGAGGAATTGCGTGATAGAAGCACGATGCACTGCTTGTAATAGAAAGGGATGGTGTACTGCACATAATTCAGAGGTGAGAAGTATTGCATTTGCTATGGGTGCATGATGCACCACCTGTAACAGAGATGGACACAGCAGAAGGTCATCCTATTTTCTCTAAGGGGAATGTCAAAGATTTTGGTTGTATCCACAGAGCATAAATGAAAAAATGTGATGTAAACTGCCCTAATGTGAACAAGACCGTAAATACGGATGTGTGAACGTTGCTGTGATGCAAATGTAAAGCTGCGATTCGCTGCGTAATATAACTTCAAGTGATCCTTTCATGAAACTAGTCGGGCGGAACGAGCGGCACACTGGTATCACCCCCTGGACTGCTCAAAGATTCCCTACACTGACGGGTCTGTCTGCATGTATCCGGCCGGTACAGCAGACTTAAGGCTTTTTATTTACTGCAAAATTGTGAGTGTTTAGTACTTATGTTACTCATTATTAAAATGTTAAAAGGGTTTTACACGATCAAGGCACCCTTTGTTTCTTTTCATGTCAAAGTGGTTATCATCATTAGATAATTGGAATGAGGAAATGACCTACACCAGGCTGTCCGTATCCTGTTAAGCCCAGCAGTTTGTGTTATCACATATGCGACCTGAGGTCCCCTGTATTAAGGGACCATCAGGATCTGGTAAGCAGATCTGTGTGCTTTTTCGGTGGAGGCTTCTATTGGTTGGATTGTCACCTATCATCAATACTATATATGCACACCATATATGACTACACCATTTAGGACTTTCTCACATGGGTGGAGGAGGATCTTCTTTTTTCTTTTTGGTCACAGATATGATTTTTTTGATCATTTGATCTATGAGCCCTCTTTTTTTTTTAAAAAAGCAATCCAGCTTTTTATTTCATGAGGACTAGTTGTGTCACTATATGTTTTTTACTATATCACATGACTTATGGACTTTTATTTTCTGAAAAACAAGCAATGGTTCCCCTTTTTTCACTAACATTTGAGGACTGTTTATTTTTGTATTTGTCATATTATTTATCTTCACTGATTTGTATATGCACATTGTTTATGAGGTTTTAGCACGATTCTTTTATTTTTCATCCACAGAGCATAACCCTTCCTTCTCTTCTGCTGAGGAAGACACAAGGGGTTGGTTGTGTGGGCTTTGATAGTGACATGAACACTACTTGTAAATCAAAGGTATAGTGCAGTGTGTGTAATAGAGTGGTAAGAAGCGCTGTGTATAACCGATATGTATTAAAAATCCCTAAGCTCTAAGGCCTCGTACACACGACCGAGAAACTCGACGGGCGAAACACATCGTTTTCCTCGTCAAGTTCCTTGTTAGGCTTGTCGAGGAACTCGACAAGCTTGCTTTGCGTACACACAGTCAAGACAAAATCTCCTCGTTCTCAAACGCGGTGACATACAACGGCAGGGGAAGTTCGATTCCACTGGCTAAACTCTTAGGGCTGGTTTTGCTAATCTCATGTGTTTGCGTGCTAAGTAAAAGTTTGTTAAGAGACGATTTGCACATTTTCTTTAGTCTGTTACAGCTTGAAAAATGTGTATCTCCATTACAACTGCTACTTTTACTCCCGTCTCATACATTATTCTGAGCAAGCGCGGGTTTCTTAGCATACAGACGTTCGAGTTTCTCGTCGAAAACCAGCCCGTCGAGGAACTTGACAAGCCAATTTGAGACTCCCGTGGAGGAAATAAAGAACTTGCTCTCTTTTTGGCTCGTCGAGTTTCTCGACAGTTTCCTCAACGAAAATGTACACACGACCGGTTTCCTCGGCAAAAAAATATCTCCCAGCAAGTTTCTTGCTGGTTTTTGCCGAGAAACAAGGTCGTGTGTACGAGGCCTGAGAGACCAGTTTCACAAGGGAGATGCATGCAGTAGAGATAGAGGGACAGTAAGGTGAGGAAGGAGGTACAAAGCCAGAAAATCACACAAGTATGTTGGATGGCCAATCACACATCTCAGGAAAGGAGACCTCACTTTCTCCTAAATAAAGTAGGATAGGATTAGGAGGACCAGAGGAATGTCTTGTGTATGATATAGCAGAGCTCACCGGTGGTAAGGATACTTGGGGAGAAAGTAGTGTGCGCTGTCAAGCAGGTCTAATTGATAGCATTGATACTTTACATGAAGTCCAAAACTCATTGGTGGAATGGATATTGGAAGGTTAGCTGTAAATATTGATAAGAAGATATCACTGGTCCTCTCATCCTGCCCTTTCCTTCTTTTGTGTGCAAGACATCAATCATTTTCGAAATTAAAGTACTATGGATGCAAACACCGATATAAACAGTAGGAAGCACAATTCCCCTCAATGTACTTACTTCACGTTCTGGATTGGAGCACAAGTTCATTCTGGACATGGGACTGTTTGGTGCACTGTTTCCTGCTGAAGATGAAAGGCGAGTAGTACGGTTTGCAGGAGATGGAGGAGCAGGTGGGGGTTTAGGAGACAGCCTGAGTGGACTAAGATGAGAAGCAAATTTATTGCCATAAGTATCCGACAGATAATCACGAACCTTCTTGTCTCGAGACTGCTGCAGGTGGTAAGATGTTGGGTTCTCAAGGTGTGTCTGCACCTGTATAAAAATATAAATATTCAATGCAAATATATACTTACATACACACATACGTTTGTGAACCCTTAAGAAAGGAATAGATAATGATATGAACAGTTTCTAAAATGTGATCTGATCTTTACATAAGTCATAATGAAAATAGTGTTGTTTAACCACTTCAATACAGGGCTTTTTCACCCCCTTCCTGCCCAGACCAATTTTTCGTTTTCAGCGCTGTCGCACTTTGAATAACAATTGCGCGGTCATGCAACACTGTACCCAAATTAAATCTTTATGTTTTTTTTCCTAACAAATAAAGCTTTCGTTTGGTGGTATTTGATCACCTCTGCGGGGTTTTTTTTGCGCTATAAACAAAAGTGCACTACCAGAGCGATCAACAGCGACATGGTAGTTCATTAAAACTACAAGCAGACAGCTGCAAAGGCTGCCGGGACTTGTAGTTTTCCATTCACAGAGAACCGTAAATGAATGATGTGGCCAGGCAGACAGTGACAGTGGGTGCCTGGAAAAGATGCCCGCCCACTGTCACTGGGGCAGGGGGGAAAGGCTGCATCTTCTGGAACATGTTAGGTTCCACCCTGTTTACGGTCAATAGAGCAAGTTACTCTTAATGTACTGCGGACCATGTTAGCTTTTTAAAAGGGGACTCCTTGGCTGCCATCTGCTTAGTAACATAAAATCTGATGTATAGGCTTCAGTTCTAGAAATAGTCACAAGAAAAAAATTGGGAACATTCTGCATACATTATCTTTTCTACTATAATCCAAAAAGTTTTAATGTGTACTTTAATAAAAAAATAAATGTATTTGCTATGTTATAGTGAACATCTAAAAGTATTCATTGTGATTAAGCACTACCCTGAAAAATTTACTTTTAGCCTAGAATTCTTAAAAACTAGCAGTATACTTCCTGGTAGGCAAGTGTAATCTTGTACCTACAGCCTTATGATTGAATATCAGCAGTGTAAAGTCCAAGGCCCCTTTCACACTGGGGCGGGAGGCGCTACAAATAGCGGCGCTATACCGTAGGATTTGCCGCGGGATTCGGCCACTAGCGGTGCGGTATTAACCCCCGCTAGCGGCTGATGAAGGGTTAATACCACCCACAATGCACCTCTGTAGAGGCGCATTGCGGGCGGTATTGCCGCGGTTTCCCATTGTTTTAAATGGGAAGGAGCAGTGAAGGAGCGGTATACATACTGCTCCTCTCACCGTTACAAAGATGCTGCTTGCAGGAGATTTTTTGCTCTCCTGCCAGCGCATCGCCTCAGTGTGAAAGCCCTCAGGCTTTCACATTGAGGAGGCTGAGCAGGAGTTTTTCAGGCGGTATAGCAGCGCTATTTTTAGTGCTGCAACGCCTGAAAAACTCCTCAGTGTGAAAGGGGTCTAAGGCACTGCCTCCTGAGTGCTAGTCTCAAGCCTCGTACACGGTTGGATTGTTGGAAGGGGATTGTCAGACTGTTGTCCTAAATTCATACCATTAGTATGCTCCTTTAGACAATTGTCAATTGTTTTCCAATTGTTTTCCAATTCTCAAGATTTTGAGTGAGATTTGGTGAGGTAACTACTGTGCTCCTCACTGTTCTCCTTGCTGGAGGCATAGACATGGAGATGCAAAGGCCTGGCTCTACCAAGATGAGTGCCTCAAAAAAGCGATGCAGTGCAGAACAAGGCAAGGCAGTAATGGGGGAAAGATTGGTTGTTTAAGCGACCACCAGCAATAATGGTAGCCAATTCTTTGCCCACTGCCTTTTTTGCCACAGCTTTCAGATCCTCACACTGGCAAAATTACCTGAAGGACCTCAACAGGAACAGGTGGTGGTGCCTGAAAGGAAGCAGGTGTGCTGATTGCAGGGGATGCATTGGGAGTCATAAGGTGTTGCCTCTGCATGAAATGTTGCTGATGTTGCATCTGTACCCGTTCTCGCTGTTCTTCCTGCTGCGCTTGCTCTCTCATCAGCTGCATTCGTAATCCAATCCGAGAAGCCATGGTTGCAGGAGCACAGACTGGGTAACTGTTGACCCCTGAAAAAAAACACATATTATTGCGTTAAATGACAAAATCACTCTCCAACAATTTTTTTTTTTTTCAGGTTACATAGTTACATAGTTACATAGTTAGTCAGGTTGAAAAAAGACACAAGTCCATCCAGTTCAACCACAAAAAACAAAATAAAAAAACACAGTAAAATCCTATACACCCAACTTCATACCCACAGTTGATCCAGAGGAAGGCAAAAAACCCCAGCGGAGCATGATCCAATTTGCTACAGCAGGGGAAAAAATTCCTTCCTGATCCCCCGAGAGGCAATCGGATTTACCCTGGATCAACTTTACCTACAAATCTTAGTACTCAGTTATATTCTGTACATTTAGGAAAGAATCCAGACCTTTCTTAAAGCAATCTACTGATCTGGCCAGAACCACCTCTGGAGGGAGTCTGTTCCACATTTTCACAGCTCTTACTGTGAAAAAACCTTTCCGTATTTGGAGGTGAAATCTCTTTTCCTCTAGACGTAAAGAGTGCCCCCTTGTCCTCAGTGATGACCGTAAAGTGAATAACTCAACACCAAGTTCACTGTATGGACCTCTTATATATTTGTACATGTTGATCATATCCCCCCTTATTCTCCTCTTCTCAAGAGTGAATAAATTCAGTTCCTCTAATCTTTCCTCATAGCTGAGCTCCTCCATGCCACTTATCAGTTTGGTTGCCCTTCTCTGCACTTTCTCCAGTTCTCCGATGTCCTTTTTGAGAACTGGTGCCCAAAACTGAACTGCATATTCCAGATGAGGTCTTACTAATGATTTGTACAGGGGCAAAATTATATCTCTGTCTCTGGAGTCCATACCTCTCTTAATACAAGAAAGGACTTTGCTCGCTTTGGAAACCGCAGCTTGGCATTGCATGCCATTATTGAGCTTATGATCAACTAAAACCCCCAGATCTTTCTCCACTACAGACCCCCCCAGTTGTACTCCCCCTAGTATGTATGATGCATGCATATTCTTAGCCCCCAAGTGCATAACTTTACATTTATCTACATTAAACCTCATCTGCCACTTAGTCGCCCAATCAGACAGAGCATTGAGGTCGGCTTGTAAATTGGAGACATCCTGTAAGGACGTTATTCCACTGCATAGCTTGGTGTCATCTGCAAAGACAGAAATGTTACTTTTGATCTCAGACCCAATATCATTTATAAATATATTGAAAAGTAAGGGTCCCAGCACTGAACCTTGGGGTACACCACTGATAACATTGGACCATTCAGAGTAAGAATCATTAACCACGACTCTCTGAATTCTGGCTTTCAGCCAGTTTTCTATCCATTTACAAACTGATATATCCAATCCTGTAGACCTTACCTTACACATGAGCTGTGTGTGCGGAACTGTATCGAACGCTTTTGCAAAATCCAAATATATCACGTCCACAGCCACGCCTCTGTCCAGGGTTTTACTTACCTCTTCATAAAAGGAAATCAGGTTTGTCTGACAACTTCTGTCTTTCATGAATCCATGTTGTCTGCTGCTTAAATAGTTTTTTTCCAGCAAGAACTCATCCATGTGGTCTTTTATTAAACGTTCCAGTATCTAGGTTATTTAGGGATCTTGCTATGTATAAAGGTTATTCCACCATTAAATAATCACACATATACATGCTACCTTTAGATACTAAAAGATGAGATTTATTCATAAACATTAAGGAAGTTTGTGCATTTTCCTTATGTCGCTGACACACAACCATTTTTAATGGTCTAGAAAAACAACGTTTTTTTTTCGACCTGATTCTTGTCGAGCCTGCCTGCCTTGCCTACACATGAACGTGAAAAAAAAAATGCTTGAGCAAAGCGCGGTGACGTACAACACGTACGACGGCACTATAAAGGGGAAGTTCCATTCGGGGGGGCTGCTTTTGCTGATTTCGTGTTAGTAAAAGTTTGGTGAGAGACGATTCACGCTTTTCAGTCTTCCTGCTTTTCAGTCTGTTACAGCGTGACGAATGTGCTATCTCCATTACGAACGCTAGTTTTACCAGAACGAGCGCTCCCGTCTCATAACTTGCTTCTGAGCATGCACGTTTTTTTCACGTCGTTAAAGCCTACACACGACCGTTTTATTCACAACGTGAAAAACGACAACGTGAAAAATTACAACGTTAAAATCTACGCCAAAAAATAGAGCATGTTCTAAATTTTTTATGACATTTCACGTCATGAAAAACGGTCGTGTGTACGCGGCATTAGAGCCAAAATCAAACCAAAACAGCAATAAAAACTTGACCTGAATTTTTTTTACCACATTTACAAGAAAACCCAAGCTGTCCATAAAAATTGACAGGGGGTGGAACAAACTATAACTTTGTCAGGGCCATGCTATAGTTTATCTCTGACACTTCCTGGAAATGTTATGGCATTTCCTGTTAAATGCTATGGCATTTAATAAATGCCATGAAAGTAAAATCATATAGTGAATACTTTTACATACAGTTATTGTAATGCAATATTTTTAGCAGTAGCTTTACTTTTAACTCTAGTGTGTTGTTTTTTAAGCCTCGTACACACAATCAGTCCATCCGATGAGAACGGTCTGAAGGACCTTGTCATCGGTTAACCGATGAAACCGATCGTGTCAGAACGTGGTGATGTAAAACACAACGACGTGCTGAAAAAAACAAAGTTCAATGCTTCTAAGCATGCGTCGACTTGATTCTGAGCATGCGCGGGTTTTTAACCGATGCTTTTGCATACCAACGATCGGGTTTGACCTATCGGTTAGGCTCTCATCGGTTCAATTTAAAAGCAAGTTCTCATTTTTTTGACCGAAGGTTAAATAACCTATGAGGCCTACACACGATCGGTTTGGACTGATGAAAACGGTCCTTCAGACCGTTGTCCTCTGGCGATCCTATCGTGTGTACGAGGTCTTAGTCTTCTCCAACATTGTTCCCCGTTTGTGCTGAAAACCACCTAGTGAGGAAAAGCAAATGACTAGGTCATCTACTTTTTCATAATGTAGCTCTCAAAATATTGCAATTAGCAGCAATATACTTCATCTTCTTTTGTTTCATCGCTACAACTGGTTTTCCTTTAGATTAACAGTGTTCAACTCATTCACTGTTTTCAGCTAGAGCTCAGGGGAATTTCAGAATAAAAAAACACCTAAAAGGCTTTGAAAAGAATGCTGAAAGAAGTCAGAGTGGTAGGTATCACTTTTATAAGAAACATATTTTGGAAGTTTGGTTGTAAAGGCAGAAGTTGTATCTTAAAACAGAGCTCCACTCTTCTTGCCAATTTTCTCCAAAAAGCACCCTGTTATTCTTTTTTTTTTTTACAATATAAATAGGATACTGGTATCCTATTTTACTGGTATTTCTTCTTCTTACTTACAATTATGATATTTATCACAGGATCCCAGCAGACAGGGTGCGGCCATTATAAGTGTGGTCATCTGAAGCCCTCTCCTACTTGCTTCCAGGAATCTGTGCAACTGGCTACCCAGCATGCATGTCCCGATCTCGCGCCTGCGCAGTAAGGATGCAGCATGTTGCACTGTTTACAGGTTGTCATAACAAGGGCGGTGGGTGTTCCCACTCCATTGCTATGGCAACCTGTCAATTAAGACGGAATTCAAGTGCGGTTCAAAGACTTCTGGGATAGATCACGCAGACATCCCAGGAGTCCTAGCAAATGCCTAATGACGACATATTACCCCTACCCTGCGATCACTGCACTGGCTCACCGTGGTAGATCGCGTTGAGTTTAAGGCTCTTTGTCTCGCCTATCGCGCTTATTATGGGACGGGCCCGCAATATCTGAATTCCTTGATAACGCAATATGCCCCTGCACGAGCACTCAGATCACTAACAGCTGGTCTTGTCACTTGCCCATCTGCCCGTTTGCTTACCTTTGGGGGCAGACGCTTTTCTGTGAGAGCAACGGCTCTATGGAATAGTCTCCCTGTTTCCATTCGGTCTCTCCCCTCTATTACGGCCTTTCGTAAAAGGCTAAAAACTTGTTTTTTTGAGAAAAAGCAGGCTGAGTCATGTTAGTTCTCCCTGTTGTTCCCTGGTGATCTGTTTTAGTTTTTTTTTTTGCTCTCCTTTTTTCTTTTCCTTCTATTTCTTTCCCTTCCTAACTTGATTTATCTATTTCCAGTTATGTTTTCTGCGCTTAGACACTGCCCTGACGGGTCAGTATTTGGCGCATTATAAATCTATTAAATCAATCAAATCACTAAATACTGAGCAAAATGCATCATTTAAAAGTTACAACGAATGTAACAGAGTATGTAAAAAGAAAATCAAGGTTGTAAAAACTCAAAATGAATGACAGACTTCAAAAGAGAGAAAAGGGTCAGTTCTTGACATGCAAAGGTAATTTCGATTTGGTGACTGGGGACAAAGACAAAAGTAACTACAGGCAGGTTAGTTTAACTTCTATGGCTGGGAAGATACTTGAGATCATTAAAAGAATAAAAGACCACATAGATTCGTTTTTGTTAGAATTTTTTTTTTTTTTAAGCAATAGTCAGCATGAATTCATGAAAGAATTAGGCCCCTTTCACACTTTTACGATTTGGGACTGTAAAGATGCATGACAAGTCATTCCCCATGATTGCCAATGACTACCATTCATATTAGTACGACTTCAAAGTAGTCCCTGCACTACTTTATCCCTACTTCAGCCCATTGAATATCACTGAAGTCGCATCAAAGTCAGATCGCCATCTTAACTGATCCGACTTTGGCGCGCAACTTGTGCTCTGATGATCATGAAGGGAAACTCCATGCCCAAAAAAAACAAAAAAAAAAACGGCATGGGTTTCCCCTCCAAGAGCATACCAGGCCCTTCTGTCTGGTATAGATTTTAATGGCCCCCCTTCCTCAAAGCACCTACCCCCCCCCCCCCCCCCATGTTGAGTGCATGCGGCCTGGTATGGTTCGGGGGCGCTTGCATGTCTCCACCCTCCTACTTGACCTGCCGGGCTGAGTGCTTTGGATAAGGGTCTGGTATGGATTGTGGAGGGACCCCCATGCAGTTATTTCGGTGTGGGGGTTCCCCTTAAAATCTATACCAGACCGAAGGGCTCAGGTATGCTCTTGGAGGGGGAACACATGCTTTTTTTTTTTTTACATTGTGCGTGGAGTTCTCCCCAAAGATTCATACCAGACAGTGCCTAGTATTGCAAGGCAAAGTCGGATCGACAGCCATACGTCTGTCGTGTCGTACAAGTGTGAAAGGGGCCTTAGGGTGACTCAGGATCCTTGTATCTAGAGCCACTTCCTGATGCAAAGAGGCCATTGTTGCTACATCACAAATTTACTGGATCCCTCTACGGAATGTTCACCCCGACTTGGTATCAAATGGACCAAAACAAGGGCCCTAGTTAGTCAGCTCTTATGTTCTAGAAATGTATATGGACCTTTTGGTTATCCCAGTTGGTCGCCCAGTAGACTGTTCATACCTATAAAAGTAGCTTAATTGTTATGCTTACTGCACTATACCTCTGCACGGGTGAATGTTTGTTCAGATGTTATTCCTATTACAATAAAAATGATTGTACCAGAATTCATGAAAGAATAAAGTTGTCACACAAATCTGATTTCTTTTTATGAGGAAGTAAGTAAAACCTTAGACAAAGGAGTGGATTTGTATATATCATATACTTAGATTTTGCAAAAGTGTTTTACACAGTTAAGTGTAAGTGAAAGGCTGAAATAATTTTTTTTTATTTTTTTTTTAAAGTACAGCTTTCCCATGTACAAATATACCAATAATGTACCTCTGTTGCAGAAAAGAAAAGGCTGTCCCTATGTTCGGGAGTAGGCGTCACCTCAGCCTCTGCTTTCTTCTATGGAACACTCCTCCATGTCTTCCTGGTATCTGTCCTGCAGAACGCCTGAGCTGTTAGTAGAGTGAAGAAGTTCTTCAGCAGCTGACCTCAATTAAAACACACCCTACTCTTGCCCTGCTCCTCCAGAAGATTGCTCCCGCCCACCTCCTCACTACCTTAGTTCCTCCTCAATACCTTAGTACAGCCCAGTGCTCCAGAGCTTTCCAAAACCAGTAATGAGGTAGGTGTAGTCCACAGAAGTAAAACACACCCTAGTCTGTGATACAGTTAAGCCTCGTACACACGATAGGTTAACCAGAGGACAACGGTCTGAAGGACCGTTGTCATAGGTTAACCGATGAAGCTGATTGATGGTCCATCACGCCTACACACCATAGGTTAAATAACCGATCGTGTCAGAATGCGGTAACGTAAAACACAACGACGTGCTGAAAAAAACAAAGTTCAATGCTTCCAAGCATGCGTCGACTTGATTCTGAGCATGCGTGGATTTTTAACCGATGGTCGTGCCTACTAACGATCTGTTTTGACCTATCGATTAGGAATCCATAGGTTAATTTTAAAGCAAGTTGGCTTTTTTTTAACCTATGGTTAAATAACCTATGGGGCCCACACACGATCGGTTTTGCCCGATGAAAACGGTCCTTCAGACCGTTGTCCTCTGGTTAACCTATCGTGTGTACGAGGCTTAAGGCGTTTAATATGAGATTTCTGGATAGTCACATAATGCTACAGGAAGCCAGGGCTCAGAATGCATATTTTTTTAATTTTGGAAAGAGAGGGTACAAATTCCAGGCTGCAATAGACTAGATGAGTGAGAGATAAGCACATTGGGATGGCTTGGGCTAAAGACATTAGAAAAGGCTTCTAATTATTATAAAAAGTGAAATTCTTCTTGATAAATTGAACTTAGCCTTTAAAGTCCACAAGCTTAGAACAATCAGTTTGTAAATGTACAGAAAACTGGCTAAAAGACTGTATTCAGAGAATAGTGGGTAATAATTCTTACTCTAAATGGTCCAAGGTCATTAGTGGTGTACCCCAAGGTTCAGTGTTGGGACCCTTACTTTTTAACATATTTATACGTGATATTGGGTCTGGGATTAAATAATAATTTCAGTCTTCACAGATTACAACAAGCTATGCAGTAGAATACCATTCTTACAGGATGTCTCCAATTTACAAACCAACCTCAATGCTCTGTCTAATTGAGCAACTAAGTGGGAAATGAAATGCAATGTTGATAAATGCACTTGGGGGGCAAATAACATGCATCATACATTATAGAAGGAGAACAGCTGGGGGCATTAATGGTCAAGAAGGATCTGGGTTTTCTTTTAGATCATAATCTTAACTTCTTCAGACCCTTTTGGCGTTCCCCGCGCGCGCTCCAGAGCGCGCAGCGGGGAAACTCTGTGTTGGCCGTGTCCCTTGGACACAGCCAATTACAGTTCGCCGCGAACGGCCAATCAGAGTGGCCGTTTGCGATGCGATCTGTGCGGCCAATGAGAGCTGATCTCATATGTAAACATATGAGATCATCTCTCATTGCCGTTTTACACAGAGACAGCATCCTGTCTCTGGAGAGGAGACCGATCTGTGTCCCTTGTACATAGGGACATAGATCGGTCACCTCCTCCAGTCACCCCCTTCCACCTACAGTTAGAACACGATGCAGGGAATACATTTAACCCCTTCCTCACCCCCTAGTGTTAACCCCTTCAATGCCAGTCACATTTATACTGTAATTAGTGCATATTTATAGCACTGATCGCAGTATAAATGTGAATGGCGCCAAAAATGTGTCAAAAGTGTCCGATGTGTCCGCCATAACGTCGCAGTCCGAATAAAAATCGCAGATCGCCGCCATTTCTAGTAAAAAAAAAAAAGTAATAAAAAATAATAATTCTGTCCCCTATTTTGTAGGCGCTATAACTTTTGTGCAAACCAGTCGCTTATTTCGATTTTTTTTTTTTTTTTTTTACCAAAAATATGTAGAAGAATACGTATCGGCCTAAACTGAGAAACAAAATGTGTTTTTTTTTTTAAATTTGGGATATTTATTATAGCAACAAGTAAAAAATATTGTATTTTTTTCCAAATTGTCGCTCTTTTTTGTTTATAGCGCAAAAAATAAAAACCGCACAGGCGATCAAATACCACCAAAAGAAAGCTCTACTTGTGGGGAAAAAAGGACGCCAATTTAGTTTGGGAACCACGTCGCACGACCGCGCAATTGTTAGTTAAAGCGACGCAGTGCCGAAAGCTGAAATTTCACCTGGGCAGGAGGGGGGTATATGTGCCCAGTAAGCAAGTGGTTAAAGAGTAACTCCACTTTTGTTGAGAAAAAAAGAACATTCCCCTCTGGGTGATCTATGATCACTGCAGGGATTTTAACAAACTTTGTTGCAGATTCTTACCTTTTGTTATTTTGAAAAAAATAGCTGTATATTTGTCTGTGCCCATGTGCAAATTATTTTGTATGGGAGTGGTTTTATAATTACCAATCAGCTGCTGCACGTGCAAGGCTCTAATGAGGAAACTTGCAGGGTCTGCATCCCTTTAGACGTGACTTCCCTTTCAGAGTATCTCACCAAAAAGACATTTATGTTGCAGTGGACGCTCAAAATCTGATTTGCATCTTAGTGCAGACTTCTAGGAAAATCGGTAAGCCAATCACACGAGCAGGAAATTACATTTCTGGGGGATGTTCTGCACACATCTGTATACAGTACACCTCCAGGTTGCCATATTGCATTTTACAGAGAGTTACAGCGCTGCAGATTGAAAAGGAAATACTTTCTTGAATTAAAAGAGGAGTGGAATGCAGAGAGACATACCGCATTTATTGGCGTATACCGCGCACTTTTTTGCCCTGAAAATCGGGTCCGGCGTCCGTCTGCGGCTTCGGGTGTCCTCTTCGTCGGGTCCGGCGTCCTTCTGCGGCGTCCTCCTCGCTCGTTTCCCGCGCCGAGTTTGAATACTGCGCCAGCATATACCGAGCGCAGTACACTCGTGTATAGTCGGGCAGTCTTGGCTCCTCCCATGCTCACGTCCTGGACGTACAGAACGTGAGCACGACAGTAGCCGAGCCTGCCCGAGTGTACTGTGCTCGGTATATGCCGGCGCAGTATTCAAACTCGGCGCGGGAAAGCGGGAAACGAGCGAGGAGGACGCCGCAGAAGGACGCCGGACCCGATGAAGAGGACACCCGAAGCCGCAGACGGACGCCGGACCCGACGAGGCCGCCGATGGACGCCGCGCAAGACACCAAAACTGTAAGTACAAAATCTTTTTTTCCACAGGAATTTCTGGCCAACTTTAGGGGTGCGCGCTATACCCCAATAAATACGGTACTTTTGCCCTTTTACAAATCATTAGTGAGACCTCATTTAAATTATGCAGTTCAGTTTTGGGAACCAGTTAAAAAAAAAAAGATATCCAAGAACTGGGGAAAGTGCAGGGAAGGCCAAACAAAAACTGATAAGATGCATGGAGAAGCTCAACTGTGAGGAAAGATTAGCTGGACTGAATTTATTTGAATATGTTTAATTATTATGTAACTATGCACAGGGGGTTCTTTAAGGTTAGAGCGGTAATGATGTGGAACGCCATTCTTTCAGCAGTGTCAGTGGGAAGTGTCAATAATTTCAAACACACTTTAAGATGGGCATCTTAGAAAAAAACAATATACAGGAATATGGGAAGTGCTACAGACATGATACATACATACATACATACATACATACACAAACCCACACAGGTTGAACTGGATGGACTGGTGTCTTTATTCAACCTTACCAACTATGTAACTATTTTTTTTTGAGAAGAGACAATTAACCACGTAAGCTCTGGACCATTATGCAGGTAAAGGACCTGGCCCATTTTTGCGATTCGGCACTGTGTCGCTTTAACTGACAATTGCGCGGTCGTGCGACGTGGCTCCCAAGCAAAATTGGCGTCCTTCTTTTCCCACAAATAGAGCTTTCTTTTGGTGGTATTTGATCACCTCTGTGGTTTTTATTTTTTGCGCTATAAACAAAAATAGAGCGACAATTAAAAAAAAATGCAAATATATAAAAAATAATTGTTTTCCTCAGTTTAGGCTGATATGTATTCTTCTACATAATTTTGGTAAAAAAAATAAAAATAAATCGCAATAAGTGTTTATTGGTTGGTTTGCGCAAAAGTTATAGCGTTTACAAAATAGGGGATAGTTTTATGGCATTTTTATTAATAATTTTTTTTTACTAGTAATGCCGGCGATCAGCGATTTTTTTTGTGACTGCGAAATTATGGTGGACACATCTGACACATTTTTGGGACCATTGTCATTTTCACAGCAAAAAGTGCTATAAAAATGCACTGGTTACTGTGAAAATGACAATGGCAGTGAAGGGGTTAACCACCAGGGGGTGCTAAGGGGTTAAGTGTGTCCTGTTGTGTTTTTTTTTACTGTAGGGGGGCGTGGCTGGACGTGTGACGTCACTGATCGTCGTTCCCTATGACAGGGAACAGACGATCAGTGACAAGCCACGGAGAAGAACGAGGAAGGTTTGTTTACACTCACCTCTCCCTGTTCTTCAACTTCTGCGACCTGATCGCGTGACACCGTTGGCAATCGGATCTGCGGGTCACAGAGCTCAGGACTAGGTCGCTAGCATACCGCTGGCGGTGGGCGTGACTCAGGGCTGGGCTCTTAAAGGGGACGTACCTGTACATGCCTGTGCCCAGCCGTGTCCTTCTGCCGATGTATTTCGGCGTGAAGGGGTCCACAAGTGGTTAAAGTGGTTCTCATTGGGCAGAGAGGCAGCAGTTGGAGACATTGGCGCCTGCTGCTGTCAATCACAGCCAGTGAGGAGAGAGAGGGAGGCGGCAGGCCAAGCCACACTTTGTGTGTCAATGGACACACGAGTGCCCCCAGAGCAAGCAGGTTGATATAGGGGAACTCGGCAGCGGGGAGGAGGCAGGATTGCCAAGAAGAGGAGGATTGGGGCTGCTCTGTGCAAAACCAATGCACAGAGCAGGTAAGTATAACATGTGTGTCATTTTAAAAATAGTTGTCTCAGTAGAATCACTTTAGAGGGATATGATCAAACCATGTATGAATACATAATTGGGCCATATAGTGAACTTGGTGTTGTGTTATTCACTTTCAGGTCACCACAGAGGACAGAGGGTACTCTTTACACCTCCACATATGGAAAGGCTTATTCACAATAAGAGCTGTGAAAATGTGGAATAGACTCCCTCAATAACTAGTTCTGGCAAGCTCAGTTGTTTGTTTAACCACTTCCCTACCGGCCCATAGTAAAATGACATCCACAAAGAACCTCTGCCGTTCAGAGTGGACGTCATATGACGTCCTGGGCTTTCCGGGTGGATATCTGAATGATGCCTGCAGCTAGAGGCATCATTCAGATATCCTTCGCTTGTGCCGGCGATTCTGCACAACGTAAGAATGATCATAGCGGCGGTTCCGCCGCTTGATCGTTCTTACAGGCGGCGGGAGGGGACATCCCCCCTCCCGCCGCCATCCGGTGCTTCTCCGGGCTCTCCCGTGCCATCGGGGGCCCGGAGAACGAATCGTCCGGCGCTCGCAGGAAGCATAGAGATGACTGGTGACCAGATGGTCACCAGTCATCTCTATGACCGTCGGAGGACCCGGGCGCGATGTGATGACGTCACGCCCGGGTCCCCGTAAGTAAACAAAGCCGCGATTGCGGCTGCTAAGCAACCACAAGCATGAGATCGGTGAATTTTTTTTCACCGATTTCATGCTTTCCAGCCTGGAGGAGAGATGTGGGGTCTTATTGACCCCGCATCTCTCCATAAAGAGGACCTGTCACACACATTCCTATTACAAGGGATGTTTACATTCCTTGTAATAGGAATAAAAGTGATAAAAAAAAAAAAAATAATTAAAAAAAAAAGTGTAAAAAAAGAAATAAATATATAATAAAAAAAAAAGAAATACAATTTATTTTTTTAACGCCCCTGTCCCCGGTAGCTTGCGCGCAGAAGCGAACGCACACGCAAGTCCCGCCGACATATGTAAACGCCGTTTAAACCACATATGTGAGGTATCGCCGCGTGCGTTAGAGTGCCAGCAACAATTCTAGCACTAGATCTCCTCTGTAAATCTAAACTGGTAACCTGTAAAAAAATTCAAATCGTTGCCTATGGAGATTTTTAAGTACCGAAGTTTGGCTCCATTCCATGAGTGTGCGCAATTTTAAAGCGTGACATGTTAGGTATCTATTTACTCGGTGTAACATCATATTTCATATTTTACAAAATTGGCCTAACTTTACTGTTTTTTCATTTTTTTAATTCATGAAACAATTTTTTTCCAAAAAAAAGGCGTTTGAAAAATTATTGCGCAAATACCGTGCAAGATAAAAGGTTTCAATGACCGTCGTTTTATTCCCTAGGGTGTCTGCTAAAAAAACATATATAATGTTTGGGGGTTCTGCGTAATTTTATAGCAAAAAAATTATGATTTGTACATGTAGGAGAGAAGTGCCAGAATAGGCCTGGTATGGAAGTGTGTATAACTGCCCTGTATGGAAGAGGTTAAAAAAAAAATAAGACCTTGATGCACAATTTATAACTGGATACTATCATGTATAGGCAATAACACCAGGGGTAGTTGATCCAGGGAATATCAGATTGCCTCCTGGGGCATTGGGAAGGATTTTTTATTTGTTTTTGGAGCAAATTGCATCATTATTTATTGGGGATTTTTTATTTATTTTTTTGCCTTTCTCTGAATGTGAGAAGAAAATGTTCAATTCCTATTGTTTTTCACCCCCTCTGTTGGTTTTATTCAGTCCATAATGGTCAAGTAATAGTAGTTTTTTCTCTTTCTTTGGCTTGGACAAACCCCTTTTTCCCCCACGTCAATGTCTCAAAGTTTTGAAACAAGTGAACCGGCCGTTTACTATCTTTTTTTTTTAGCAGGAGATCATCTATTGCAACACCTATATTTCTCTATTGACAGGTAAACTGCAAAAAAGGATGAATGTCCTGTGCTGAGGAAGGAAACAATGAGCTCCATATTTTTCAAATTAAATAGGACAGTTTTCTGTACACTTTAAATTATTGCATATATAAATATATTGATAAAATAAGGTCAGCTGCATACCCTTTTACTGTATCATAGGCTTTATATATTTATATTATATTAATCTCGTACCTGCAAAATACTACATAAATACTGTACTATGAATGAGAGACTACATAAACCTAGAATTCATTTAAAAAATCCTGCCATGTATACACTCAGATACAGTCAGTCAGGCGCTGAGTAATACTTTGCTGCCAGTACTAAACAAAGTAAATTTAGTCCCCTTTTATATCAGAAGTCTCCCCATTACATATGAGTCTCCTATACTGTACATCAGAAGCTCCTACTTAGCATCAGATGGTGTCCTTTACATCAGAGTTCCCTTCGTATCAGCAGTGGCTCCCTAAATCACAGCCCACTTACATCAAGGGTCCCCTTTCAGATCAGGAGCCACCCTTTCACATCGAAGTCCATTTCCATAAGAATAATCGCCAGCATGAGTGCCACCAGTTTGCCAAATAATACCCTACAGCATTTGTGCCAGTAGAAGCAATAATAACTCCCAGCATCAGTGCCAGTTTCTGCAATCATATCCCCCAGCATCAGTGCCAGTTTCTGCAATCATATCCCCCAGCATCAGTGCCAGTTTCTGCAACAATAATCCCCAGCAATGGTGCCAGTTTATGTAATTACCCCCAGCATTGATGACAGTTTCTGCAATAATAATCCCCATGTAAACTGGCTGGAGTAGTTAAAGTGATATTAACATGCTCCTGTCCGGCCTTTAGTAAAATGATGGCTGGGTGGGACATCCCCAGAACCTCCACCCCAGAACGTGCCAGGCACGTGCCCCATGGCCCGCACTGCGTCACGATCTGTCACCTGCTGTGTCCACCAAACACAGCGGATGACAGATCAGTGTACCAGCCTGCTGCCAGTACCATGTGATTGCTGTGACCAAATCACAGCAGATCACATGACAATTGTACACAACGGATGGCATTTATTAATGCCATTCATTGTGTACTATTGTGTCTCTGTGATTGGTCACAGTGATCATATGGTACAAACAGGACCAATCTTAACTCATCTGTACCATGTGATTAGCCGTGGCCAATCACAGCTAATCACAATAGTAAACAATGATGAATATATTTCATCTAGAAAAAGCGGGTGCTATAGCAGTAAAATTCTTATAGTGTGTAAAAAAAAAAATCCAGATCACCTCCCTAGAGTAGAACAGTTTACTATACTTACACTGTACTGCTCTGGGAAATTTCCCCCCAGGCCGTCTACCTTCTATGCAAAACGGCCGCTATCACTGCCGCTGTCTGCTAAAGTTTTTTTCTTTTTGGAGGAAGTCGGGTGCCGTTTGGCTGTTACCAGCGGCACTGCATTCTGGGAGTTGTAGTCTGGAGGACAAGGCAGGGTGTGCAGCACAACAGGGAATGAATGTATTTTTGTCTTCTGTCTGTGGCCAGGGGAGGGGCCGGAACAGAGCCTTGACAGGTTGGACTTTATGACAGAACACCGGGAGGGCACTGATGAAGTGGCAGTGAAGGGCATTGATAGGCTAAACTGGTGGGCACTGATGGGCTACACTAGTGGGCGCTGATAGGGTGCAGTTGCACTGGTGGGCACTGATAAGGTGGCACTGCTGGGCTGCTCTGGTGGGCACTGATGAGGTGGCACTGATGGACACTGATAGGCTGCACTGGTGGGCACTGATGAGGTGGCACTGATGAACACTGGGCCAGAGAAAAACCCATATCGGTCAACCTATAATCACCACCACACCAGTTATATGATGATGCTGTATTGCACTATATAATTACCTGCTCTGTGTAATGGTTTTGCACAGAGCAGCCCAGATCCTGGTGCTCCAGGCTCCCCCCCCCCCCCCGGCCAGTGCCCCCGATAGCAAGCTGATGGCTATAGGGACATTCGTGTGTGCTCGCTGCCAAACCCGGCGGCTCTATGCGTCTGTATGACACACAGAGCCATGGCTCGCCCCCACCCCCCACTCTCTTCTCAGTGGCTGTGATTGACTGCAGTGAGAGCCAAAGCTCACGCTGCTGTGTCTCAGCCAATGAGAATAGAGAAACCCAAGAGAGCTGAGGCTTCTGTGCACATAACTGGATCGAGAGGGGGCTCAAGTAAGTATTAGGGGGGCTGTGGGGGGAGCAGCACAAAAAAATTCAGCCTTTACAACTACTTTAACTCTTTGGGGGGTTGATTAATCTACAATGCTATTTGTATTATGCAGCATGGAGGGGGTTAATGTATGACCTGTTGCAAAGAACCTTATATTACAGCCTCATTGGAAAATGTAAGGCTTCCTTCACACAGGGAGATTTCATTTGTGCCCAATGCAGGGTCATGTTTTACCAGCATTGAGATGCACAGGTGATGTGTGCATCCCAGTGACAACAGTCATATTGCTGTTTTTTGGGATGGCATGGATGCACAGACACAGCTGCTGCTCCCAATGTGACATCCAAGCGGACGCATGGCCCAAACACACCAGAACAAGGCATACTTCTCAAACTGCCAACTGACAGCTTTTGGTGCATACAGTATCTCACAAGAGTGAGTACACTCCTCGCATTTTTGTAAATATTTTATTCTATCTTTTCATGTGACAACACTGAAGAAATTACACTTTGCTACAATGTAAAGTAGTGAGTGTACAGCTTGTATAACAGTGTAAATTTGCTGTCCCCTTAAAATAATTTAACACACGGCTGGCAACAAATACGAGTACATCTCTAAGTGAAAAAAATTCAAATTGGGCCCAATTAGCCATTTTCCCTCCACAGTGTCATGTGACTCGTTAGTGTTACAAGGTCTCAGGTGTGAATGGGGAGCAGGAGTCTTAAATTTGGTGTTATCGCTCTCACTCTCTCATACTGGTCACTGAAAGTTCAACATGGCACCTCATGGCAAACAGTTTGCTGAAGACAAGCAGAAAAGGGCCATGGATTACTGAAACCATGTCCTGTGGTCTAATGAGATAATCTTATTTGGTTCAGATGGTGCCAAGCGTGTGTGGTGGCAACCAGGTGAGGAGTACAAAGACAAGTGTGTCTTGCCTACAGTCAAGCATGGAGGTGGGAGTGTCATGGTCTGGGGCTGCACGAGTGTTGTTAGTTCTCATGGTCTCATTTGTATGTTAAAGAATAGGGATGAGCTTTGACTCGAACATCGTATGTTCGGTCCTTCGTCGAAATACGAACAAAACGGGTCGTTCGCGCCAAATTCGAGTTACGTTTCACAGACCATAATTCACTGCGGCATCGCTGGCTGATGATTGGCCAAGCATGCACTATGACCCGCATGCTTGGCCAATCACAGCTTGCAAAAAACGGAGAGCCATAATTGGCCAAAGCCAGGGTGGCTTTGGCCAATTATGGCTCAGGGGGTTTAGTACACGCCCCACACTATAAAAGGCCGCCTGCAGGTCGGCCTTGTGTAGTGTGTTGCGGTGGTTAAGAGAGGACAGAGAGAGACAGAGAGAGTGTCATTTTTTGCAGGTAGATAGAGCAGGCAGGCAGGCTAGTCAGTTAATGTTAAAGTGTGTAGAGGATATATATACATCCCAGGTGTTGTACATATATTTATACACTGTATAGTTTAGCTAGATCAGTTCTTCCTAATTTACTGGCAGGCAGGTGATTGTGCTAGCTGCAGTATTCTTACATGGTTTATTGCCTGTGTCCTCTGTAGTTTGCACCTAAAGCTACTTGGTGTGTACTGGCCGTGTGCTCTGTAGTTTGCACCTAAAGATTCAGTGATTTTAATGAAAAATGAAAAATTCCTTTAAATATTGTACCTGCTGGGTGTCTATAGTATGCCTGTGAAAACGTCTTTGAGAACCCGGGTCTTGCCCGAGGGAACACGTATCAATGGAAAAAAAGTTTTAAAAATGGTCGTTTTTTCAGGGTTCTCAAAGGAGTTTTCACAGGCATACTATAGACACCCAGCAGGTACAATATTTAAAGGAATTTTTCTTTTTTTTTCTTTTTTTATTTAAGCATCATTAAAATCACTGCTCCTGAAAAAACGACCGTTTTTAAAACTTTTTTTCCATTGATACTCCCTGGGGCCTGATGTTCCCTGGGGCAAGATCTGGGTTCTCCAAGACGTTTTACGACAATAACTTGCATATTAGGCTTTAAAATTAGCACTTTTGAATTTGAACGTTCGAGTCCCATAGACGTCAATGGGGTTCTAAATGTTCGCGCGAGTCAGGAGAGTCAGGATGCCCACTAACACACAGCTTCTTTCTCTATCTGCAATGTAGAGAGCGTTGTGACTCTCCTGTAGTCCAAGGGAGGGGGCAAGCATGACACTCCACACCAGGGGGAAAGCCTTGCATTACTGTGTGGATTTACAGACAGAAGAACAGGAAGTGAGGATTTCTCAGAAGAAATAAGGACATTTAAAAGCAAAATCGAAGGATGAGGTAAGTGAAAGAGGACTGCACTAAGGTAAAAGAAGCTATTTAGAAAAAAAAGATTGTACCTTTACATCTTTATAAAGATAGCTTCATGTACACTGCTGCTGGTAAACAGACGTTTAGGAGCAGTTGGGCGTTTTTTTCAGCTGCTCCTGAACTCGCCTCTTGTAAACGTGTGCAAAAATGGTTACTCATGTTTAGCCACGTTTTGTTTACAGACATTTTTATGGAGATACATTTTTGACCATTTGAAGAAAAAAATAAAGAATAATTTGAAAACACTCCTAAACGCAAACGTGGCTGGACGCGGCAAAACTGACATTTTTAAACGTCGGTTACTATCTGTCAAGTTACAATCGTCCAGGGGAGGTTTTAAACCGTCCCATTTACTTTAAGCCTAAAGCACATATAAAAGTCCACAGATTTACAATCTGAGTATACAAGGTCCATAATCAATGAACAATCCATCAGGACACCTGTCTGTGGAGATACATAAGCACAATGCTATGACTGGGCAAGTATATGATATTTTGAAGAAAACAGTTTTTCTCTGAAAATAAGACCTAGGGTGATTTTCGGGGATGGCTGCAATATAAAGCCCTACCCCAAAAATAAACCCTAGTTAAAGTCCTTGTAAAATCATGTAATCCGTTATGCAAAAATATTATATAATGTGCAGTGTGTCTCCTTGTTTAACTTTATTGTGGAAAATACCTTATTTCCAGCGCCGCTGGGTGCTCCCGTGCCCTGCCGGAGCTCTTCTCCTCTCCTCCCGAGTGACGTCAGCAGCCCCTCCCTCTGCGCAGGCCGATGTTAGTGAGGATTTTGGCCTCTCCCTCTGCAGTATTTGGAGCTTGGAAGAAAAGCTCCAGGGGGTCACATGAGCACCCAGCGTCACTGTAAATAAGGTATTTTCCACAATAAATTTAAACAAGGAGACACTGCACAATATATAATCTTTTTACAGAACGGATTACATGATTTTACAAGGACTTTAAGGTTTATTTTTTGAATTACAGAATTTCACAATGAGGACTCCTGAGCTGACAGGGGAAGAGGGGGAAGGGAAGACAGGGGACACAGGAACTTTTTTGTACATACCATAAATAAATAACACATCCTCGGAAAATAAGCCCTAGTGTGTTTTTTTTTTGTAGCCAAAATTAATATAAGACCCGGTCTTATTTTCAGGGAAACACAGTATTAGTTATCTATGAAAAGTACTTTTCTACAAGAAAGTAACCCAAAGTTCAAACAGCAATCACTTCCCATATGAGTTTCGCCATAAGTTCCGTAATGTCTAATAACACAGCATGTCTGGCTCAGAGGATCTACCACAGAACAGAAGGTCACTCGCTGTACAGAATGAATTGGACTAGTTACATTTTATCCAGAAGATTCTGTCCTTGCTTAAGGCCAGAAACCTTTCTGCTAGCTCAGTGGACCAGAACATATGCACCTGCACCAAATACATTTTAATTTGAGGCCAACAATACTTATGCAAAGGAGAAACTTTGCAGTGGGTGCACATAGTGAGAGAGATGTTTATCCGCGAGCAATGCCCTCTTCTCTTACACTGCCGAGTATGTTCTGTCAGGATTCCAAATCCCCATCTGTCCCCTGCCGTAATGAAAGCCAGTATAACGTAAACAGAAATTGTTGCCCTTATGTTGGTCATCCGACCACATTGCGTCTTTTTTGTGTGTGTATCCTACCTCTATGGCCGGATGTGTACAGTGTGCTTAGATCCAGGTAGGTGTTTACCTATATATCCCTGGATGCGTGTCAGCTGAATCTTTCTTCATACGAAGGGGTCTGATGCTATGGGCGGGGAATCAATGCCCCGAAATAGCTCTCTTCTGCTTTAGCTCAGCCTGTTTGTGTGCGACTTCTGCTTTCTTTTTGACTCACCAGTAAGGAGGGATGAGATTTGAAAATCTGGAGAAAACCAAAAGCTGAGGTGCAACACAGAAACCAAGGGGTTTCAAAGTGATATTTTGCTACTGCTGTATAAATAAATATGAAAAATAACCAGCAGAACAGTCGCTATAGACAATTAGATGCCTTGGGTAGCTAAGCCCCCTATTATACTATACATTTTGTGTCAACTTTAAATAAGACAGACACTGAACAAACGAACAACAGCTGGACCATGAGGTAAATACACAGTAACAAGATGCTGAGCTTTAGCAGACACTGAAAGTCACTTTGTTCTGTAATGAACACAATGTTCTTCCTTTGATTCCCTTTTTTCAAATGACCCTTGAAGTATCTTTTAGCCCAGGTTCACACTGGGTACGATTTCCTTCGATTTGAGATGCGATTTCACATGTGAAATCGCATCTCAAATTGGCGGGATTTGCCGGCAATTGTCGGCAATGACACTGTCCTAATCGGTGCGACGCCGCATCTGCGGCTCTGCACCGATTTCAAAAAGTAGTTCCTGTACTACTTTTTGCGATTTCGCGGACGAAATCGGGACTGCCAGCGGGAGTGAAGCCGTGCGAGTTCAGCCCAGTGTGAAGCAGGGCTCAAGGCTTAATTTCCATGGACGTTTTTGGACGTTTTTACAGCCACTATTCTGAGCTTTTTTTGCAGCTTAAAAACGTCTCTCCATGTTAGTCTATGGCCTCATGCCCACCATGACGTTTTTGAGCTGTAGATGGCTGAGCCGTTTTTAAGCTGTAAAAAAAAACAGGACCAGTGCGTTCTGAAGCTCCAGCCTTAGAGCTGTAAAAACGCTAGACGTTAAAAAACGCTCAAAAACGATAAAAACCGCTACCGCAGCGTTTTTGAGCTCCAGCTCAAAAAAAAAAAACATGGACAGGCGTTTTTAACCACTTAACGCCTGCCGCACGACTATTTACGTCCGCAAAATGGCACGGACAGGCAGATGGGCGTACTGTGGCGGCGTATCGATCGAGTGATCCCTTTTATAAGGGAGACTCGATCAATGACATCAGTCCTACAGCCACAACCCCCTACAGTTGTAAACACACACTAGGTGAACCCTAACTCCTACAGCGCCCCCTGTGGTTAACTCCCAAACTGCAACTGTCATTTTCACAATAAACAATGCAATTTAAATGCATTTTTTGCTGTGAAAATTACAATGGTCCCAAAAATGTGTCAAAATTGTCCGAAGTGTCCGCCATAATGTCGCAGTCACGAAAAAAAATCGCTGATCGCCGCCAATAGTAGTAAAAAAAAAATTTTTTATAAAAATGCAATAAAACTATCCCCTATTTTGTAAACGCTATAAATTTTGCGCAAACCAAATCGATAAACGCTTATTGCGATTTTTTTTACCAAAAATAGGTAGAAGAATACGTATCGGCCTAAACTGAGGAAAAAAAATAAATTATATATGTTTTTGGGGGATATTTATTATAGCAAAAAGTAAAAAATATTGAATTTTTTTCAAAATTGTCGCTCTATTTTTGTTTATAGCGCAAAAAATAAAAACCGCAGAGGTGATCAAATACCACCAAAATAAAGCTCTATTTGTGGGGAAAAAAGGACACCAATTTTGTTTGGGAGCCACGTCGCACGACCGCGCAATTGTCTGTTAAAGCGACGCAGTGCCGAATCGCAAAACCTGGCCTGGGCATTTAGCTGCCTAAAAGGTCCGGGGCTTAAGTGGTTAAGCTGTAAAAAAGGCTAAAAAAAGTGGCTGTAAAACGTCCATGGAAATGAAGCCTTAGGTCTATGCAAGATGCTCATATAAATTGGAACTCCTGTATTTATTTTTTTCTTAATAAAGCCCAACATGGTAAAAGAAAAAAAAAAAAAAACTTTCTGCGCAATGCTCACCTCTTCTTTAGTGCCATCCCCTGCTGACCTTCCTGCCTAATGCCCCGTACACATGATCCGAATATCGTACGACAGATTGTATGACTTTTTTCGCTTAATAGTCGCAAGTAGAAATTAAATAGGTTATTAAAGTCACGAAAATTCTCATACGACACAAAAAAAAAAATTCGGAAGTGATGTCATGTGTTGTAATGTATTTGTATTATATTTTCAGACGAAGACTGTACTGACTAAAGGAAAATCGTACGATCGGATAGCATGCGAGAACATTTTTCGTGCATGTCCGATAAAATCAAATCGGATGAACTATCATGATCGGCTCTCGAAAGCTCTGTACCAACGATCCGATTATCGTACGATTCTTCCTCGGACGGCTTTTTTCGTACGATATTCGAATCGTGTGTACGGACCATAAAGTCCAGTGCAGCTCCACTTTTGGGTTGAATGAAGGTCAGCGACACTCAACCCATTACATGTGAGCCCAGTCAATCATACAGACACCCCCTGGGCCTAGGATACCTATACAACACATCGGCAGCCCCACTTTCTGGAGTTTGAAAATGTCACTTAACCCACATCATAAAAATACTAGCAATAAATGCTGTATTATATGCTGTTCATACTCGCTCAGTCACTATGAGATTTGTTTTCTGTATTCTGCAAAAAAAACTGGTTGATCCTGATGTTCTCTATCTCTATCTCCCCACCCAATTCAGCTAGGGATTTTGTAGGGCTGTAGTGGCCAATCTGCACACGCTTAGTTTTCAGTGAGTTTCTATACTGATTGTTTCTTCCCCATCGTATCAGAGCAGCCCACGTCACTATAGAGTCACATATGTGGGTGTATTCATGGTGGTAAAAATGACAGCTCACTCCCTCTCTCCTCATCCATGCCCACTAACCACCTAAACACAAAGGGGTGGGATATTATTTTAAGACACAGGCCCGAGTCGCGTGGCCAGCCGGTGTGACAGAAATCCACCCACACCATGTTATTTCCACGAAATATGATTTGATTTCAAATACATTATATTTGTATGTCAATTTAAAACAGTTTATTGATATTATTTATTTTTACTCTGTATTCCAAAAGCTGTTTTGGTTTTTAACATGTGACCAGCAGCAGAGGACTAGAGGCTCCTCCTGCTTATGTTTCCCTGCAGACAGGCTGGGAGAGAGCTGAGTCATGACAGCTATCACATAAGAATAAAACAATTACAGTGTCATCATCCACATACAGAAAAAGAAGGGACATTGTAAATGAAACCGTGTGTGTTTGGTATCACTTTAATGCCCACCCATTGCTGCCACATAGAGAATAGGTACCAGGGATTCCATTTACACCAGGATCTGTAAAAAAAAATAAGGTATGTGAACGAACAGGAGCAGTTCACACTGGTGCATGGTGTGTGCTGGTTTGCAGTAAAAACAAAAGTAGACAAAACCCTATTTTTATTTATTTTTTCAGAGCAATGCATGGTAACGTGTCATAGCAAACCAATGCACATTAACATAAATAAAAAAACGCAAAGGAAAAAACAGCAGGCCAACATAAGAGAAGAAAAAAGTGCATGTTAAAATCCAAAGTACCACAGCATGCCAATGCACACATGGCGGTGTGAGTGGACCATAAGACCCCTTTCACAGTTTTCAGGCATTTTAGCTCTAAAAATAGCGCCTGAAAACTGCCTCCTTTTATTTGAATAAGCGCTTTCACACTGGGGCGGCTTGCGGGGCGGTAGAAAAAGTTCTGCAAGCAGAATCTTTGGGGCGTGTTTCGAGTGCTGTAAAAAGCTTTTAAAAAACGCCACTGCCTATTGAAATGAATTGGCAGTGCTTCCAATGCGCTTTAACCACTCGTTTTGAGATTTGGTATTTACAAGTTTCTTTTGCTAGAAAATTACTTAGAACCCCCCAAACATTATAAATTGTTTTTTTTTCTAACACCCTAGAGAATAAAATGGCGGTCATTGCAATACTTTTTGTCACACCGTATTTGCGAAGCGGTCTTACAAGTGCACTTTTTTTGGAAAAAAAATTTTTTTTGAATTAAAAAATAAGACAACAGTAAAGTTAGCCCAATTTTTTTTATATTGTGAAAGATAATGTTACGTCGAGTAAATTGATAACCAACATGTCACACTTTAAAATTGCACCCGCTCGTGGAACTTTTACCCTTAAAAATCTCCATAGGCGACGTTTAAAAAAAATTCTATAGGCTGCATCTTTTGAGTTACAGAGTAGATCTAGGGCTAGAATCATTGCTCTCGCTCTAACGATTGCGGCGATACCTCACTTGTGTGGTTTGAACACCGTTTACATATGTGGGCGCTACTCATGTATGCGTTCGGTTCTGCGCTCAAGCTCATCGGGACGGGGCGCTTTAAAAAAAAAAAAAAAGTTGTTTTCTTATTTATTTTACTTGATTTAATTTATTTTTACACCGTTTAAAAAAAAAATGGGTCACTTTTATTCCTATTACAAGGAATGTAAACATCCCTTGTAATAGAAAAAAGCATGACAGGTCCTCTTAAATATGAGATCTGGAGTCAAAAAGACCTCAGATCTCATATTTAGACTAAAATGGAATAAAAAAAAAAAATTGTCAATTGAAAAAATGACAACAAAAAAAAAATTTGCCTTTAAGACGTATGGACGGAAGTGACGTTTTGACGTCGCTTCCGCCCTGCTATGGTATGGAGACGGGTGGGGGACATCTTTCCCTCACTTGTCTGCATACGCCGTTACGGACGGCTCCGGTAAGCAGCGGAGGGCGCGGGAGAGGGGGGCTCCTCTCCCACCATCGATAGCGGTGATCTTGCGGTGAATCCGCCGCAGAAACCACCATTATCGTTTACAGGAACGGCGCCTGAAGAGATGGGATATCCCGGTTGTGGCAGCAGCTGCTGCCATTACCGAGATATCCCTTTTCAAAAAGAGGACATATACAGCACCGCAAAACTGGTCTTTTAAAAAAAAAAAAAAAAGCAACTCGCTAGTGCCCAAAAATCACAGCAAAAACGCCGCTAGAGCACCGCAAAAATGACCGGCGTTTTAGCAGCGCTTCAGTGTGAAAGGGGTCTAAAAGTAGGTGTAGAATGGGAGTATGCAGGGAGGGATTTACTGTTTAGCTGCCATGCTATTTTTTTTTTAAACATGGCTGTCTTGTTGGTGGCGATTCACACCTTTGTCTTAATGGACATTGCATCCATGCTCTGCAGATAGATAGCTGCACCACAAAAGTGTATTATGTGACCCCTTTTGAATGAATAGCACAGACTCATTAACTTCTGAGTATTACACAGTGAACATGCCATAATGTAAGCAAAGTTCAGGACGATTAGGTGTTTGTACGGTAAAACAGCTTCTTGTTTCCCAAGCATTGTTTATTACAAAATATTATGTTTGCATACTTACACACCACCTCTTTATGTATTCACATACTAACACACACACACACACATACTCGCATACCAGTAAAACAAGAATACGAATATGTTTTCATCTCAAGAAAACTTTTTCTATATCCATATGGGTTGTATGTTTTTTTTTATATATACTCTCTTTAATTCCAGTATACGCTTATAAACCAAAAGATCTTTCATCATCTGTATCTTATGATTCAACCTATCCCTTGCAATAGGTGATGTCTTCTGACCAGTAGAATAAACATACTGAGTGGCATTAAGACAGCACAGCCAATATTAAAGTGGTCGTAAAGGTTAAAGTGGAGTTCCACCCATTTTTTTATGTTTGTCTGTGCTGCATGCTCTAATCTCATAGTGTTCAGAATGGACAATTATTATTTAATTTGTTGCTTGTAAATACCTTTATTTTGTAGTCCTTCATTACTTCCTCCTCCTTATTTGCCTAGGCTATTTGCAAGGGTTTCTGGGATAGGCATCATGTTTCCCAGTAGTCCTTGCAAACCTGACTGAAACCTATTACATTGCTTGTGCACTGAGCATGTGCGAGATATGCAAAGCTGAAATCCAGGAAGTCATACAGTCTGGCTTCATGATGCCCACACTTAAGATGGCCACGGTCTATTTCTAGATTATAAACTATTTAAATGCTGTAACAACCTAACAAAACGGACCTTAGTTTACAGACTAACTTTACTAGAATACATTAAGCTTGTGTATTACAGGGGTATTTATATTTAAAAAGTGAAATTGTGGGTGGAACTCCCCTTTAAGAAATCTTACTGCCAGCCCCTCTGTTCTATCAATCCATCCTACACTGTGTAAAGGTTTGTATAAAACGATACCTGTAAATATCTTATTGGTTAGTCATGACCTCCGGCCTCTCTCCTCCCAGATCTAAGGTCTACAGCGGGAGGGGCCGAGATCCCCTCTGACTTCAACCAGGGAGGTCACGTGACTGCTGTGCTGGCCACTCAGCCACTCTCGCTGTAGCCCTTAGTTGGGGAAGGAGAACGGCCAGAGGTCACGTGAACTTCCTTTAAAGGTCTGAGATAAGATACTTACAGGCATTGTTTTATACAAACTTTTACACAATGTAGGATGGATTGATAGAACAGAGGGGTTGGCAGTAATATTTCTTTACCTTTACTGGCAGCTACTAATAGTGGCAGGAGGGGGGGGGTGGCAGAGACAGCTCATACACAGGAGCTGACAGGCAGGGAGAGAGGGGGAGAGGAGAGTAGCAGGATGACAGAGGCACATAACCTGACCACGGTATCATGGATCAGCAGCCGTGATTACCGTTGTCAGCACAGACAGGGGGACACAGGAATAGGCAGGATCAACCAGGTTTTTTACTGCATAGAGAGGGACAGATTAGACAGCACAAGCAATGTGCTGTTTATTCTGCTATAAGGGTACAGGATCTCTATTTTTCTTTTCCTAGGGTTACAACCTCTTTAAGATTAATGTACAAGGCCAAATGAAAAGACAGCAACTAGATGGCAGAAACTGGCAGTAATATCCTGTGCAAAAAGTGCTCTGTATGCTGTACAGTTTAATGTTTGAGCAAAGTTTACATGCGTACAGCGTTACAGTATACATGTCCTGTTGGTGGGACGCAGGTAGCCTCTCAAGAAAGCTGCCTAGAGTCCTTCACTTGTCAGGATCCAGGCAGCTTTTAAATGAAGCTGCCTAGTGTCTTTTCATTGGTAGGAAGCAGGTGACTTTTCAATAAAGCCACCTAGTGTCCTTTAGTTGCTAGAAAGCATGTGACCTCTCAATGAAGCATCCTAACATCCTTCAGTTGCTAGAAGCTGCCTAGTGTCTTTCCATTGCTAGGAAGCAAGTAATTTCCCAATAAAGCTGTCTAGCGTCGTCCTGCTGCTAGGAAGCAGGCTTCTTTTCAATGAAGCAGCCTTTAGCATCCTTCCCTTGCTAGAAAGCAGGCAACTTCTCAATGAAGCAGCTTAGCATCCTTCCCTTGCTAGAAAGCAGGCAACTTCTCAATGAAGCAGCCTAGCGTCCTTCCCTTGCTAGGAAGCAGGCAACTTCTCAATGAAGCAGCTTAACATCCTTCCCTTGCTAGAAAGCAGGCAACTTCTCAGTGAAGCAGCTTAGCATCCTTCCCTTGCTAGAAAGCAGGCAACTTCTCAGTGAAGCAGCTTAGCGCCCTTCCCTTGCTAGAAAGCAGGCAACTTCTCAGTGAAGCAGCTTAGCGCCCTTCCCTTGCTAGAAAGCAGGCAACTTCTCAGTGAAGCAGCTTAGCGCCTTTCCCTTGCTAGAAAGCAGGCAACTTCTCAATGAAGCAGCCTAGCGTCCTTCCCTTGCTAGGAAGCTTGGTGATTTCTCAGTAAAGCTGCCTATAGTCCTTCTGTTAGTAGGGTTGTCCCGATACCACTTTTTTAGGACCGAGTACAAGTACCGATACGTTTTTTCATGTACTCGCCGATACCGATTACCGATACTTTTTTTTAAATGCAGCCACGTGTCCCCAAATGCAGCCTTGTGTCCCCTAATGCAGCCTTGTGTCCCCAAATGCAGCCATGTGTCCCCAAATGCAGCCATGTGTCCCCAAATGCAGCCATGTGTCCCCAAATGCAGCCATGTGTCCCCAAATGCAGACTTGTCCCCAAATGCAGCCTTATCCACAAATGTAGCCTTATCCACATATGCAGCCATGTCCCCAAATGCAGCCATGTCCCCAAATGCAGCCATGTCCCCAAATGCAGCCATGTCCCCAAATGCAGCCATGTCCCCAAATGCAGCCATGTCCCCAAAAAGAAAGCCAAGGGATGGGTGATCTGTCTATCAAAGTGCCTGGACAAGGGGGAGGGGCTATATATGATGAGGCGCGGCGGGGAACACACAGCCATTCGAATGAAAGCTGTAATGTTCCCCGCGCTGATCAACTAGGCGGCGGCGGCGGGGGGGGGGGCTTGCCTTTCTCTTTGGGGACTAGACGGCGGCAGCAGCTCTCCTCCATTAGTGACATACCCGAGGACTGCTCTGCGCCCCCTCTCCACCGTCCAAACGCTATTTACGCTATTTACGTCGTTCCATGGTGTGCTGGCAAATCTTTCTACTGTAACGTGCACCAGTATCCAGCTGGTTGTTGCTACGAGCACCCAAACCCAAGAGCTTATCCAGGAATGTGTGCGATGGGAATATGAAGTATGACGTCTGTTGCTAGGACACAGGCCAATTCCTAAATAAACTGCCTATTGTCCTTTATGTTGCTAAAAGGCAGGGGATTTAAATAGAGTGCAGTTGTACTGTACACATGTAAACGTTATTATAATTGTTAACATGCATACACAAATAAATTAGTGGCCACAGGTGCAGATCTGTACACAGTTTAACCTCTTTACGCCCGTGCTATAGACGAAAGACTGCTACAGCACGGGCCTAAATTGCCGGGAGGACGTCCGTGTATGTCCTCCCCATGCATGCGCAGCGGGTGGGGCACGGGCAGCACGCTCTGTGATCAGCAAATTCATGAGACTTGGTTGATTACAGATCGGAGTAAGGGGTCGATCTGCCTTAATCTGCCACATAATGAGCACGTTGTTTGTGCCTTAGATACATGTTACCAAAAGAGGACATCTCTAATGACATATACAACCGGGGACAAACATTTCCTGTAATGTTACTAGGAACATTAACCACCCTGGCGGTATGATTATGTCAGATATTTTGCGTCTCAAAGCGGGTACATTGTTTTGCATAGAAAGTTGGCATATTTTAGGCCTGTAATTTTAAGTAATAACACACTTAAATCTGTCCAAACAAGAGAGTCTAGTAGACATCCCAAGTATGATAAAGTTTGAAACACAAAATCATAAATTATAAAATAATAATGATAATAATAATAGAATTTCCCCACGATTCACAATAGCTCGATTCTGCAAGTGTTCTAATTTACTATCGCTGTTTTCTAGCTGGTCTAAAACCACTCTGCATGAAGACTGGTGAGAGAAAACCCCTTTATAAGGAATTCCAAGATTCAGGAAGGTCCTGGAAGAAACAAGAACTTTTCTTAAGAGGGCGATAAAATTAAAATAGTACATCTGAGGCAGAAATTGTTGCCGCCTTAAAGCGGAGGTCCCGAGGCGATTAGTTTTCTTTTTGTTTGTTTTTTTGCCCATTGCATTATTTTTTCCCACTATAAATCATTACTCACTGTTTAGACTTTATAAAACATCCACATTCCGTTATCGTACCGAAGGCTTCTTTATAAAAACTGCCGTGGGACGTTTTCATTTTGCTTGTGGGTAATTGAAGCCCACAAGCACCTTCTTCCTGTATGCAGTGAATGCTTTCTTCCCAGCATTCACTGATCGATCCCGAGCATGCTCAGTGTTGACGGCGCTGCTGTGCCATCGTCTAAAGTTCCTGCCCCCGTTGTGATGGCAACGCCGTGCCACACTGAATCTTGGGAGGCATGACGCCTAACTCCCATCAGACAGTGCGGTGCAAGGGGAAGACAGGAAACACGTCTACTCAGTGGGAGAAAAAGACCAGATGTCAGAACTAAAAGATAAATAACAAGGTATTTACAAAGAAAAAAAATTATTGTGGTGCGAATTGATTATCTATGCGTTAACTAAATGCAATAAGACATACTTTTAAATTTGGGTGGAACTCCGCTTTAAGCATTAGAAGGCATACTTAAAGGAGCAATCTGTAACAGCTCTGGTGAACGGGAGTGAACCACAACTGCGGCTAGCAAAGATTTCAATGCACGTCTCTATGTGAGAATTCAGTATTGGACCCCAGGTGTCACTCCACACAAACAGGAGTTTGGGGGTTCTCTACATCATCTCTCTCTCACATAAAGGAATGCATTGAGCTTCTAGGGGTGGACGCATTACAACATGCGACCAAAGCCTAGCATTAAAAAGATACGATTCAGGATAACGTTCCAATGCACAACTGTATGCAAGTGATTATCTGTATTGGACCCCAGGCGTCACTCCAATCAGAGATCAGGAGTTTAGGGGTTCTCTACATCATATCACTTAAACATACGGCAGTGCATTAGGCCACTAAGGGAGCAAGCATGAATTATCTTCAACCCTTAGCAAAGAAAAGTTAGAGCGAACATGTTCAGTAACTTAGGGCATTGGCCCTTCAACAAGTAAGAACTTATGTCAAGCACGTAATAAATATGAAGATTGGTAGCAACTAGTATTTGCATACAAGAGGTATATATAGCTCAGCTTATTTGGAAGTATATGTTCCCTTTACGATGTTCCACAGCAAACAGCCAAGGCACAACAGTCAGTCCCAAGTAATAAGATGATAGGTTACAAGCCAACATTAAGTACAGCATATGTTTAGCAACAATATGTGTAGCAGATCTTCCTAAAGTACTACAAGTAAAACAAGTGTTACTTATCTGTTTACAGGGCTTTAGACATGGGATTCCATAGTGTAGGGTGTCAGCAAGGAATTCCTCCTAGGGTGCCAGTATCAATGGTAGCGTGGTGGTAGATAGCATAATGGCTATATAGGCATGGAGATTCCTGGTGGGGTTGAATTGTAGCGTAGAGAGCAATGACAGCAGGATAGTAGCATGGCCGAGCTACGACTGACAATAATAGAATGGCGTGTATCATGCACGCTGTTCTGTTTATACTAGCGCAGCATGTGTGCCGAATGCAGCTGATTGCATTCGGCACTTCCGCGTTCCTGGCTGGAACACACGCGGCACCGGGCGATGATGTCATCGCGCAGCCGCCGCGCTGTGCTTCAGCGCGGAACGCATTACGGCGCCAGGCGCCTATTACAGTACCCCCCTCTTAAGGGATACCCTCCTGGGGATCTTAGTAAGTGAAGGCTTATGAGGATATGTAGAATGAAATTGACTACATAAAGTGGGTGCATGCACTTCTTCTGTGTCTTCCCAAGAATCTTCTTGCATACCATAATCCTTCCATCTAATCAAGTATTGAAGACGTCCTTTTCTTTTCCTAGAGTCTAGAATACGTTCAACCTCATAATGTTCTTCACCCTGAAGATAGGGGGTGCGGGAGCAGGATTCCTACCAGAAAATTGGTTGGATCGGTAGGGTTTGAGAAGAGACACATGAAATGAGGGATGAATCCTCAGTTTCAGAGGGAGGGAAAGTTGCATGGTATTTTGATTAATAACTTTAGAAATTGGAAATGGACCAAAAAATCGTTTGGTCAATTTCCTCGCCGGTAAATGCAAACGTAAGTTTTTTGTAGAGAGCCATACTTGATCCCCAACTTTGTAAGATGGTGAAGGTCTATGCCTAAGATCATAATAGATTTTTTGACGATCTTGTGCATGTTTGAGATTTTGTATCAAAACTTGCAATACAGATGACAGGGTAGACCAATAATCATTAGTTGAGGGTACATTTGTAAGTAATGGAGACTCTGGTAGCATATTGGGATGAAACCCATAATTTGCGAAAAAGGGGGAGTAGCGAGTAGAAGAACTTGTCGAATTATTGTAAGAAAATTCAGCGAGAGGAAGAAGAGTAGACCAGTTATCCTGAAGATGGGTACAATAACATCTGATAAATTGTTCAAGACATTGGTTCACACATTCTGTCTGTCCATTTGTTTGTGGATGATATGCACTGGAGTATCTATGGTCTATTCGGAGAATATGACATAGGGCCTTTCAAAATTTCGAAACAAATTGGGAACCTCTGTCAGAAACCAGACGCAAAGGAACACCATGTAATTTAATAACATGATCAAGTAGGGTTTGCACGGTTTCTTTAGAAGAAGGTAATTTCTTAAGTGGGACAAAGTGAGACATTTTTGTAAGCATATCAACGGTTACCATAAATGGTGTTATATCCATTGGAAGGAGGTAGTTCAACAATGAAATCCAAGGACAATGCTTCCCAAGGTTTTGTAGGGATAGGTAAAGACATCAGCAGGCCATAAGGTGGTCTTCTCTCATGCTTGGATCTTATACAGACCTCACAGGTTGATACATAATCTTTTATGGTGCTTGTCATATTAGGCCAACAGAAATAACGTTGGATGAGATCAGTGGTTTTCTCTATTCCCGGATTGCCAGCTAGGGGAGCATCATGTAGAACTTTTAATATATGGATAATCATAGAAGGAGGAATATACAGTTGAGTATGCCTGTAAAAAAAACCTTCTTCATCTTGTGTTAAGCCTGGAGAAATGGTAGTGTCTTGCGTATTCAAACTTTTTTTAAGTAACTGTTTTAGATTGAGATTAGCAAGCATAAACTTATGGGAAGGAATTAGAAGAGATGGAGGAGGAAGTTCTTCAACAGGTTCTGAAAGTCTAGAAAAAGAATCTGCTTTTCCATTTTTTGCACCTGGCCTGTAGGTAATCAAAAAATCAAATCTATCAAAAAAGAGACTCCAACGTAGTTGTCTAGAAGAGAGGGTTTTGTTAGACTTGAGGTACTGTAGATTACGATGATCAGTATAAATCGTTATGGGATGTGTTGATCCTTCTAGTAAGTGTCGCCAGTTCTCTAAGGTGCATTTAATTGCAAGCAATTCTTTTTCACCAATAGGGTAGTTATATTCAGCTGGATTCAAGGTCGTTGAGAGAAATGCAGCAGGATGAAGTGGTGAATCAGGAGCAGAACGCTGAGAGAGTATTGCGCCTAAGGAGCACTGTGAAGCATCAACTTCCAATACAAAATGATAACTGGGATTAGGAAGTTGCAGAATTGGAGCTGTAGTGAAACAATTCTTTAATTGTTGAAAGGCGTTTTGGGTAGCTTTCCACCAGGTGAATTTTACCAATGAGCTGGTAAGTGGCTTCACCAGTAAGGAATTTTTTTTTATTAATTTTCTGTAGAAGTTAGCGAGGCCCGAGAAACTCTGTATAGCCTTTCTACAAGTAGGTGTAGGCCAATTTATAATGCAAGTCACTTTGGACTGATCCATCTGCATTCCTTTTGGAGAAATGACAAAGCCGAGGAAGGAAATAGTGGTTTGTTCAAAGAGAAATTTCTCAAGTTTGGCATATAAAGAATGAGTTCTGAGTCTTGCAAGTACCCATCTGACATGTTTCTGATGTTGTGTCAAGTCATCTGAGTAAATGAGTATGTCATCCAAGTACACAACTACGCATATGTCGAGGAGGTCTCTGAAAATATCATTCACAAAGCTTTGGAAGGTTGCTGGAGCATTACACAAGCCAAAGGGCATAACGGTATATTCGAAGAGTCCATAACGTGTTTGGAAAGCAGTCTTCCATTCATCACCTGGCTTAATACAAATCAAATTATAAGCACCTCTGAGATCGAGTTTAGTAAATATGGTTGAAGCCTGTAGTCTTTCAATCAGTTCAGGAATGAGTGGAAGAGGATAACGATTCTTCACTGTGACTTTATTCAAGGCTTGATAGTCTATGATAGGTCTTAGACTACCATCTTTGTTTGTAACAAAGAACATACCAGAACTGGCAGGAGAAGTAGTAGGTTTAATGAAACTCTTTTTTAGATTATCCTGTAAATATTTCTTTAAAATGTTGGAGTTCAGGTTGAGAAAGAGAATAAATCCTACCGGTAGGTATAGGGGTACCTGGCAGTAATTCAATGGGACAGTCATATATCCTATGAGGAGGTAATGTCTCTGCATTCTTCTCACTGAACACATCAGTAAATTCAAGGTACTGAGATGGTATTTGTTGGGAGGCAAGGTGGAGTAGTGGAGCAACTTGATAACAAGTCTTTTTACAGTACGGTAGCTTGATCCCAGAGAAAAGTGGGCATATGCAGTTTAAGCCATGGTAAGCCCAAAACAACAGGGAAGAGAGGAGACGGAATAACATCATAGGTCAAAAATTCACTGTGATTATCTCCACAAGTTGTCAATAGAGGTTGAGTTTGGTGTAGGATAGGCCCAGATGCAGAGGTTGTTCCGTCGATAAAACACACAGAAAGAGGGGATGATTTCTTCAAATGTGGAATTTTTTTTGAAGAGACAAGGCCTGAATCGATGAAGTTACCACATGCGCCTGTATCCAACATAGCCTTAACAGGAATTCTAACTTGATCCCAGTTCGTCCTTTTTCTTTTTACAAGAGGACAAGAAGAAATGGCATGGTCCGATGAGGCACAGTAAAGGCAAAGATTTAATGAGCGACGGCGGATTCTCTCAGATGAGGTAAGTGGGGGACGTGTGGTTCCAATTTCCATTTTTTTTATCAAAAGGGAAGAAACTCAATTTTTGAGGCATAGGGGGAGATGTTATTTGACTTTATTGACTTTCAGCTCATCTCTCTCTTAATCTACGATCTATAGTGATCGAACGTTGTATGATGTCATTAAGAGTACAAGGGAGATCTGCTCTAGCCAACTCATCCTTGAGTGGTTCGGAAAGGCCGAGGCGAAATTCGTTACGCAGTGTGACATCATTCCACTCAGTTTCAATGGCCCATCTCTGGAATTCCGCTATGAAGTCCTCAACTGGTCGTCTACCTTGTTTGAGGTTCCTAATCGCATTTTCAGCAGTGAGTTGTTTATTGAAGTCATCATATAGCAATGACATAGTTGTTAAAAATTGTGGGCATGAATTTAAGATTGGATCCTCTTTTTCTAGGTAGGTATTTGCCCAAGCACAAGGTTCTCCAGTTAAATAGGATATAAGGGTAAACACCTTAATCCTATCATTGGGTAAGGTGCGCGGGCAAAGTTCAAACATTAATTTACATGCATTAATGAATAGGTCTTTCCATCACCAGAAAAAGGAGCAGGTGGATAAACCTTAGGTTCAAGGGGAAAGCGAGGTAGATTAGGAGTCAAGGCAACTAAATCTTGCAAGGCCTGATTTTCTGCTTGTAGATTTTGTACAGTTTGAGTAAGAGCATCTACCTTTTAAGTAAGGGTGACAACATGGTTTTCAAGTTCCGCTGGGTTCATGATGTGGTTCTATTATTCTGTAACAGCTCTGGTGTACGGGAGTGAACCACAACTGCGGCTAGCAAAAGATTTCAATGCACGTCTCTATGTGAGAATTCAGTATTGGACCCCAGGTGTCACTCCACACAAACAGGAGTTTGGGGGTTCTCTACATCATCTCTCTCACATAAAGGAATGCATTGAGCTACTAGGGGTGGACGCATTACAACATGCGACCAAAGCCTAGCATTAAAAAGATACGATTCAGGATAACGTTCCAATGCACAACTGTATGCAAGTGATTATCTGTATTGGACCCCAGGCGTCACTCCAATCAGAGATCAGGAGTTTGGGGGGGTTCTCTACATCATATCACTTAAACATACGGCAGTGCATTAGGCCACTAAGGGAGCAAGCATGAATTATCTTCAACCCTTAGCAAAGAAAAGTTAGAGCGAACATGTTCAGTAACTTAGGGCATTGGCCCTTCAACAAGTAAGAACTTATGTCAAGCACGTAGTAAATATGAAGATTGTTAGCAACTAGTATTTGCATACAAGAGGCATATATAGCTCAGCTTATTTGCTCAGCTTATTTGGAAGTATGAGTTCCCTTTAAGATGTTCCACAGCAAACAGCCAAGGCACAACAGTCAGTCCAAGTAATAAGATGATAGGTTACAAGCCAACGTTAAGTACAGCATATGTTTAGCAACAATATGTGTAGCAGATCTTCCTAAAGTACTACAAGTAAAACAAGTGTTACTTATCCCTTTGCAGGGCTTGAGACATGGGATTCTGTAGTGTAGGGTGTCAGCAAGGAATTCCTCTTAGGGTGCCAGCAGCAAAGGTAGCGTGGTGGTAGATAGCATAATGGCTATATATGCATGGAGATTCCTGGTGGGGTTGAATTTTAGCATAGAGCGCAATGACAGCAGGATAGTAGCGTGGCCGAGCTACGGCTGACAATAATAGAACGGCGTGTATCATACACGCCGTTCTGTTCATACTAGAGCAGCATGTGTGCCGAATGCAGCCGATTGCATTCGGCACTTCCACGTTCCAGGCTGGAACGCAAGCGGCGCCGGGCGATGACGTCATAGAGCTGTCGCCGCGCTGCGCTCCAGCGTGGAACGCATTTCGGCGCCAGGCACCTATTACACAAACTAAAATACACTGATGCTGAGGCAAACTGTTACCATTTTAAGTAATAGGAAAGCAGCCGCAAGCCCATAAAAAGTGGGCCCAAATAAATTGAGCCTCCTTTTTTCCATTCTCAAGTTTCCAGACAGAAAGAACTATATATATATATATTATAAAAGTGCATGCAGGGCACTGGACAAAGCATTAGAGACAAAGGGGATGTGAAATGATTTGATACAGTAACGTAATCTGCAAAACTACAGTGTGTTATGTTTTGTGTACTTTTTGAATTTGCCACTGGGCTACGCCCCCTATACGTTGCAGCGCTCGCAGGGAACGGAGCCTGGCACACAGAGCATCGGGCAGAGGACACAGCCCACAGACATAGCAGGGGGACATCGCAGGATCTTGGTGACAAGGTACTGTAAGTAACCTGGGTCAGGATCCTGCAATGCAATCCCAAACTGAAATTTAACCCAGAGCCACACTCAGAATTACCACCAGGAGGGTTAATTATTGGGAATTCACATTGCCATATAATGTGTATGGGGCATGCATGTATGATTCATATTGTCAAGGGCAATAACAAGAAAGTAGATTGACAGGGACGCACCATGTTTGCCAACAATTCATACACATTTTTTACTGACAGAGCCAGTGGCGGTCCGTAATGCCCCTCTGCATCCGCATGAGGAGAAGGGTGGAGGTGAGAGATGGAGGGGGGAAACTGCAGCCACGACCTAGATGAAGGAAAGAGACGGAGGGAGGAGGCAGCAGCTGGGAGGAGAAGCAGCGACCGCCGGGACACAGAGGAGACGGATGGAGGAGAGAGACGGAGGGGGAAAGCCGCAAACGTGACCTGGATGGAGGAGACTGAGGGGGGGAAGCCGCAGCCAGGATGGAGGACACAGAGGGGGGAAGCCAAAGCTGGGGCCTGGATGAAGCAGATGGGCTGAGGGAGGAAGTCGCAGCCGCGACCTGGATGGAGGAGACGGAGGGGAGAAGCCGCAGTTGCGACCTGGATAGAGGAGATGGATGGGGGAAGCCGCAGTTGTGATCTGGATAGAGGAAGCCGCAGTTGTGACCTGGATGAAGGAGAGAGATGGGAGGAGAAGCAGCGACCCCCGGGACATGGAGGAGATGGATGGAGGAGAGAGACGGAGACGGAGGGGGGAGCCGCAACAGCGACCTGGATGGAGGAGACGGTGGGGAGAAACCGCAGCTGCGACCTGGATGGAGGAGAGAGACGAAGGGGGAGCCGCAGCTGCGAAATGGATGTAGAAGAGAGATGGAGGGGGAAGCCGCATCCACAACCTGGATGTAGGAGAGAGGTAGAGGGGGGAAGCCGCAGCCTGGGTGGAGGAGATGGAAGGGAGAAGCAGCAGCTGCGACCTGAATAGAGATAGACAGACAGAGGAGTGAAGCCAAAAACATGACCTGGATGGAGGAGAGAGAAGAAGGGGGGAAGCCGCAGCCACCACTACTATGCCTCACTGTGTCCATGTGCATGCCTCACTGTGCCCATGCCTAGACTTACGTTTAACATGGGAGTATATAGAAGGGGTGCTCGGCTTTAAAAAAAACATCGGTGCTCCCCGGCTGTAGTTTCCTTAGACAGCAAACTTTGTACACTTGTAGAGGGGAACTGGGGCTACAAGTATGCCAAGTTTCGGATCCAGGGGACCTACGGCCGGCCAGTACCGGATCCCCAAAGTTACAGGAGAAATGACCGTTTAACATGGGAGTTTATGGAAGGGGTGCCCGAATTTGAAAAATCGGTGCTCCCCAGCCATAGGTCCCCTGGACAACAAACTTTGCACAATTGTAGAGGACCTACGACCTACGGCCGGCCGGTACCGGGTCCCCAAAGTCCAGGCGCAAAAAAAAATGACTCGAGTATAAGCCGAGGGGGCATTTTCAGCACAAGAAAATGTGCTGAAAAACTTGGCTTATATTCGAGTATATACGGTAATACACACAGTAAGTTTCAAAACACTTTATAGGCTGTAAAGAAATTACAATTTTAAATTTGCTGTGTTTGCATATTTACTGAAATCAAAAGCTATTTCAATCAAACTTTGAACAACATTTTAACTTTTTAAACATTTTACCAGGTTGAGTTACATTTTAACATAGGACCCCTTATTTGATAGCAGCTTCACATGTCTTGCATCCACTGAACTTGGTAGTTTTTGGACAGTTTCTGCTTGAATTTGTTTGCAAGATGTCAGAATAACCTCCCAGAGCTGCTGTTTGGATGTAAACCTCCTCCCACCCTCATAGATCTTTTGCTTGAGGATGCTCCAAAGGTTCTCAATAGGATTGAGGTCAGGAAAGGATGGAGGCCACACCATGACTTCCTCTCCTTTAATCCCCATAGCAGCCATTGATGCAGAGGTATTCTTTGCAGCACGAGATGGTGCATTGTCATGCATGAAGATTATTTTATTACAGAAAGCATAGTTCTTCCTTCTGTACCAGGGAAGGAAGTAGTCAGTCAGGAACTCCACATACTTTGCAGAGGTCATCTTTACACCTTTGGGGACCCTAAAGGGACCGACCTGCTCTCTTCCCATGATTCCAGCCCAAAACATGACTCCACCACCGCCTTGCTGACGTCGCAGCCTTGTTGGAACAGGGTGGCCGTCCACCAACCATCCACTACTCCATCCATCTGGACCATCCACGGTGGCACGGCACTCATCAGTGAACAGGACTGTTTGAAAATTAGTCTTCATGTATTTTTCTGCCCAATTTTCTACCCAATGCAGCCACTTCTGCTCGTGAGCATTGGTTAGTGGTGGCCGAATGGAAGGTTTATGCACAGTTGCAAGACTCTGGAGGACTCTACACCTTGATGTCCGTGGGACTCCAGAGGCACCAGCAGCTTTAAATATCTGTTTGCTGCTATGTAATGGTGTTTTAGCAGCTGCTCTCTTGATCTGATGCGTGGATCTGGCAGAAATCTTCCTCAATGTGCCTTTATCTACACAAAACCCGTCTGTGCTCTGAATCGGCCACAAATCTCTTAATGATGATCACGCTTAAGTTTTCGTGAAAAATCTAATGTTTTTAGATCTTGTCCAAGGCATTGAACTATTTCACTCTTTTTCGCCAGCAGAGAGATCCTTTTTCTTCCCCATATTGCTTGAAAATGATGCTCTGCTTAATAACCCTCCTTTAGGCCCCTTTCACACTTGCGGACCGTATGTCCGCTTTTTCATCCATCTGTTTGCGGATGAAAAAGGGACATACATTGGTCCCAATGAGATTGCGGGTGTCAGCGGATGAACATCCGCTGACACCCGATCTCGTCCACCTCCGCAAAGATCCGATTTTGCAGACGGAAGAAAACCCTATTTTTCCTTCCGTCTGTGGATCAGATCGGATGAACACAGACACACGGTCCGTGTTCATCCGATCCCCCCCATAGGGGAGAGCGGAGAAAAGACAGGGCGGTCCCTGCACAGTGTGCGCGGACCGCCCTGTCATCCGCCGGCTCAGCGGGGATCAACGGAGCGATCCCCGCTGAGCAAGTGGAGCATACGGAGGCGGATCATTACTGATCCGCCCCGTGTGAAAGGGGCCTTCGGGCTCTTTCACAGGTCCGTTCAGTTTTTCAGATCAGTTTTTTTTTCATCAGTTGATCCGTTTTTCCATCAGTTTTCCATCAGTTTTCCATCAGTTTTTCATCAGTTTTTGCATCAGTTTTTGCATCAGTTTTTTTTTTTTTTTGGGGGGGCTTTTTACATAGAAAAACGGATGTTAGCGGAACGGATGATAAACGGATCATCCGTTAACGTCCGTTTTTCGTCCGTTCCGTTTTTTAGACGGAAGAAAAATAGGGTTTTCTTCCGTCCAAAAAAACGGAACTGAACGCAGACGGATGCTAACGGACGCTAGCCCATAGGGAAGCATTGCGGTCCGTTAACGGACGTCCAAAAAACGGACGAACGGAACGGACGTGGGAAAGAGCCCTTAGTAGTTTTTCCTTTAATTGGGCTCACCTGGCAATCTAATTATCACAGGTGTCCGAGATTGTTTTCAGTGATCAAAAGAGCCCAGAGACACAATGCTATCCATGAGTAAGGCTGGGTTCACACTACTACACTACTTTCATCCTACTTTGCTCTGTGTTCAATGTTTCCCTATGAGAGCGTCTTGTAGCGTCCTACACAAGTCGGTCTGACTTTGAAAATGCTCCCTGTACTACTTTTGGTCCTACATTGATCCTACTTCAGGCCCATTGAATATCATTGAAGTCGGACCAAAGTAGTATCCTGTTCATGAAAGTAGGATGGATGTAGGACCAATGTAGGATAAATGTAGGACCAATGTAGCAGAGCAAAGTAGGATGAAAGTAGTGTAGTAGTGTGAACCCAGCCTAAAACTGAAAAACAAAATATTTAATATTTGTGACACTGAAATAGAATTTGCATAATAATTTGGAACAGGGTGTAAAGATACAAAATTCCAGAGATATATACTGAAATAAGATAGAAGTTGTGCACCATGTTTAGTATACAAAAAAAAAAGTAAGATACAGCTGCCTATGGGGCCCTGCCTAGCTAAATTGTATGCATCTAAACGCATCGGCGAGTGCTATAGACACATATTTCATGCTGGATCTCGACTAGTTCAGCCAGCAAGAGCCTGTGTTCCATGCAGAAAATACACATATGCCCATGCAAATGAGCCCTTTATTATGCCCCTCCTATTTAATTATCATATAGCATTTATTGGTTGTAGCCGACTTACACCCTCACTAGTATTTACCAAACTCACCGTAAAGCTCCATTCACACTAGTGCGACTTGTCATGTGAGTTTGGACATGACAAGTCGCACCGCATTCTTTTCAATGGCACCCTTGTGGATCGTTGGGACTAAAAGACTACTTTGGTTAGACTTAGGTCCAGAGAGTGTAAAGTCGGGTCAAAGTTGTACTCAAATAGCTAGATTCAGGTAGATGTGTGCATCTTTGAGGCGGCGTAGCGTATCGTATTTACGCTACGCCACCGTAAGTCAGAGAGGCAAGTGCTGTATTCACAAAGCACTTGCCTCCTAAGTTACGGCAGGGGTAGCGTGAATGGGCCCGCGTAAGCGCGCCTAATTCAAATGAGGATGAGGGGGCGTGTTTTATGTAAATTACTTGTGACCCGACGTGATTGACGCATGCGCCGTCCGTGTACATATCCCAGTGTGCATTGCTCCAAAGTACGCTGCAAGGATGTATTGGTTTAGACGTGAACGTAAATTACGTCCAGCCCCATTCACGGACGACTTACGCAAACAACGTAAAATTTTGACATTTCGACGCGGGAACGACGGCCATACTTAACATTGGCTAGGCCACCTAGGGGGCAGCTTTATCTTTACGCCGGCGTACCTCTTACGGAAACGGCGTATCTTTACTGATACGCCGGCGTAACTCTTTGTGAATCCAGCTAAAAGTCGCACTGGACAGCGTGTGACTTTGGAGTTGTGCTAGTGTAAATGGAGCCTAAGTTATAAGCACACACACATTAAACAATATAGGCCAAACCGGGCACGGCACAAAAAAAAAAAAAAAAACACAGTGCACACATCACAGCACACAAACCATGACAACACTCACAGTACACAACAGTCACAGCTGTGTGCCCCATACCTAACACACAAACTGCACAGCAGCATGGTCCATACCCAGAGCTGCAATACAATTACTGTGTATTGACATTCTTTTTATCCTCCTCAGCAGAGTCCTTTACTGTGCACTTTCATTTCCCTTTTTTAAACCTTTCATTAACACTTTCCAGAAACTTTACTGTGTCCATTCTATTCAATGGACATTAACCCTGTACTGTGCAAACCCCAGTGGCAGCTCATTAACCCTTTTTCATGTACTCCTCCGATTTGAGATATCTTGTAACGTCAATCATTGAACATTTCCAGTTTTCTGAACACTCTCTGGTTAATAAAAATTAAGCCTAATAATGACACTATTCAATCTACAGTGCCCCCTTACTGTGCAGTCCCCATTTACGGCACATTAACCCTTTACTGTGACACAAGTGCACTAAAGCAGTATTAAAGTGGTACTAGAGCTTTTTTTTTTTTTTTAAATAACAAACATGTTATACTTACCTGCTCTGTGCAGTGGATTTGCACATAGTAGCTCTGATCCTCTTCTTTTCGGGTCCCCCCACCAGCACTCCTGGCTCCTCCCCCTTGAGCAGTGCCCCTAAAGAAAGCCGCCTGCCCTGGGGGCATCTCTCGCTCCTGAGCCGATACTGTATGCGTCCATAAGACACATAGAGCCACAGCTTACCTCCCCCGCGCTCTCCTCATTGTGATTGACAGCCAATGAAGAAGAAGAGCCCAGAGACAGCCAAGACTATCGTGAACATTGCTGGATCGGAGGGAGCTTGGGTAAAGATTTGTGTGGGGGGAGGGGGGAGGGGCGCTGTTGCACACAGAAGTTTTTTTACCTTCATGCATAGAATGCACAAAGGTAAAAAAAAAAACACTTTAGGCCGGGTTCACACCTATGCGAATTGGTTGCGGCTTAAACCGCATCCAATTCGCATAACATTATAAAATACATAGATTTCAATGAGGCTGGTTCACATATGTGCGATGCATTCGCACTGCACATTGCCGTTTTCTAGGCTTTGCGGTGCGGCTCAGGTGCGAATTCAGGCCCATTATCTTCTATGGGCACGCATCTGATTCGCACATGTGTTCATTTCTCTTCAGGATTTCTCTCATTCAGCTCAATACACTTCTCCCTCTCCCTCTCCCTCCCCTCCTCTCCTCCCCCCTCCCAGGTCTCCAAATTTGCAGCTAAAACAGAGCTGATCTGCTGAACAGTTCTCTTATCTCTCTGCAGAGATAAGAGAGCTGAAATGCGCACCGCACTAGTGTGAATCCGGCCTAAAACTCAAAAGCAAACATTTATTATACTGATGTGATCTTAGATGTAATGGCTGCATTCGTTTTCTTTTTTAGGCTTTCTTTGTTTTATTTTCGCCTAGTGATCCAGCCAGTACATCTGTTATTTCTCAACAGAGCGAGATGTAGCAGTTAGAGGGTTGAGACAAGCCATTTTCCACTGACAGGGGTTATTACTATTATCAGCATTTACTTATGTAAAAGCTTTATTCCAAAAGGAACAAAGTATTACTGTAATTGCTTATAAAGTGTTATCTGGGCTTTGGCTTCAATTTGCCAGTGTATCTAAATCTGCTAGTACATCCAACACTCCCCTCCCCCCAGACTGAGAATGCTGCTGTCCAGGTGTGTATCTGATGCTCCTTTATCAAGAATGTAGGCCAGGGGTTGACAAATTTGCTTGGAATCTAGGAGCCAGCTAAAAAAAGTTAGGAGCCAGAAAACGCGCCCCGTCCCGACGAGCTTGCGCGCAGAAGCGAACACATACGCGAGCAGCGCCCGCATATGTAAACGGTGTTCAAACCACACATGTGAGGAATCGCCGAGATTGGTAGAGCGAGAACAATAATTCTAGCCCTAGACCTCCTCTGTAACTCAAAACATGCAACCTGTAGATTTTTTTAAATGTCACCTATGAAGATTTTAAAGGGTAAAAGTTTGTTGGCATTCCATGAGCGGACGCAATTTTGAAGCGTGACATGTTGGGTATGAATTTACTTGGAGTAACATTATCTTTCATAATATAAAAAAAAAAATGGGGATAACTTTACTGTTTTATTTTTTAATTAAAAAAAGTGTAATTTTTTCACAAAAAAAGTGTGCTTGTAAGACCGCTGCGCAAATACAGCGTGACAGAAAGTATTGCAACGATCGCCATTTTATTCTCTAGGGTGTTAGGATAAAAAATATATATAATGTTTGGGGGTTCTAATTAGAGGGAAGAAGATGGCAGTGAAAATAGTGAAAAATAACATTAGAATTGCTGTTTAACTTGTAATGCTTAACTTGTAATACCAACGGCCACCACCAGATGGCGCCAGCTTACACATCTGGTGGTAATAACTTGTAATACCAATGGCTCACCACCAGATGCCCCCCTTCCAAGCCAAGTCACCAGGACCCCATTTCTAGTCGCCATGGCGACCTGGCGACCGGGATTTGTCGAGCCCTGATGTAGGCAATCTAATACAGGAGGTGTGTTACTAGCCAGATAACCAGGTGACAACAGAAAGGAAAAAAAGCCCCCCAAAAAAAGCAAAAAAAAAAGAAGAAAAAAAGAATGCAGCCATCACCACATCTAAGCTGCAATATTACTTTTTTGGGCGTTTTAGCATCACATGCAGACAAATTCCAGTTTTTTGACAAAATGCATTGTGGTAGACTCCATAATGTGGTGCTCCATTCATATATACGTGTCCCATAAAATTCATGTTTTTAGCAGGCAAAGAGCAGCCCATTCATTTGCGCTTTGTGGGGGTTTTTCCTGCACTGTACTGTTTTTGGCACAAAATCTACTGCCCACGTTTGGGGTGCCATTAACAATTAATGGCAACGCAAGTCTGACTTCCACGAAAATTCGTTCTTCTGCGTGTTCCTGTAATGCACAGATTTGCATGGAGCCTCAAGACATACTTTTTTTGCTGACATAACTGATAATATAAAATTAGTTTTACACTCGATATACAATAAATATGCCACATTGGTACACTTTATACACCATTGTCAATTAAAGTAGAATTAAAACAATTTTCACCTAGTCAGTTTTTTTTTTTTTTTTAAATAGTGGCAGTTACAAACCATGTATTACTGACAGGTTGGTTACAATGGTCAGCATTTATGCAAAACCCCAAAAGTAAATAAAAAAAAAAAAACAGCCCTCCTGGTTAACGTCTTCACTGCCAGTGGCATTTTCACAGTAATCAGTGCATTTTTATAGCACTTTTCGCTGTGAAAATGACAATGGTCCCAAAAATGTGTCAAAAGTGTCCGATGTTTCCGCCATAATGTTGCAGTCATGAAAAAAATCACTGATTGCCACCATTACTAGTCAAAAAAAAAAAAATTATTAATAAAAATGCCATAAAACTATCCCCTATTTTGTAAACGCTATAACTTTTGCGCAAACCAATCAATAAATGCTTATTGCGATTTTTTTTTACCAAAAATATGCAGAAGAATATGTTTCGGCCTAAACTGAGGGGAAAAAAAGTGTTTTTATATATTTTTGGGGGATATTTATTACAGCAAAAAGTAAAAAAGATTGAATTTTTTTCAAAATTGTCGCTCTATTTTTGTTTTTAGCGCAAGAAATAAAAACCGCAGAGGTGATCAAATACCAACAAAAGAAAGCTCTATTTGTGGGGAAAAAAGGGCGCCAATTTTGTTTGGGAGCCACGTCGCACGACCGCGCAATTGTCAGTTAAATTGACGCAGTGCCGAATCGCAAAAAGGGGCCAGGTCCTTTACCTGCATAATGGTCCGGGGCTTAAGTGGTTAAGACTGCTTTCACACCAGGGCGTCCGCTTTACCAGGCGGCGCTTTACCAGCGTTTTTGCAGAGGTTTTCAGCTGCTAGCGGGGGGTTTAAAAGCTAGTGGCCAAAAACCTCTGCAAAAACGACGGTAAAGGGTTAAAACGGCCTGCAAAGTGCCTGTTTTGATTTCAATGGGCAGGGGCGCTTTAGGAGTGGTGTATACACCGCTACCTACAGCGCTGCAAAGATGTGGCTAGCAGGACTTTACCGTCCTGCCAACGCACCGCTCTGGTGTAAAAGCCCTCGGGCTTTCACATTGGAGAGGAGAGGCACTTTCAAGGCGCTTTGCAGGCGCTATTTTTAGTGTTATAGGGCCTGCAAAGCGTCTCAGTGTGAAGGCAGCCTTAAAGCGGAACTAAACTTACCTTTGCTCCAACACTTCTGTCCCCAAGCCAGCATCTTCTGCTTATACAGTGCCTTGAAAAAGTATTCATACCCCTTGAAATTTTCCACATTGTGTCATGTTACAACCAAAAACGTAAATGTATTTTATGTCAAAGTCCAACACAAAGTAGCACATAATTGTGAAGTGGAAGGAAAATGAGAAATGGTTTGCAATTTTTTTTTACAAATACATTTCTGAAAAGTGTGGTGTGCATTTGTATTCAGTCCCCTTTAGGCTCCATTCACACCTATGCGATTTTACCGCGATTTGCGTTTTTTTTCTTTAGCCAGTAATTTTTATTTTTTTACATTTCCTTTAACAACCAGCTATAAACAGGTAAAAACGCAAAACGCAAATCGTGGCAAAATCGCAGCACTTGCGTTTTGGATGCAGGTCCATTGAATTCTATTGCATGCAAAACGTTGCTTTTTGCAGGAAAAAAAGTCCCTGACCCTTTCCAAAAACGCAGAGGCACAAAAAAGCATTGATGTGAACATGTTCCATAGGAAACCATGTTAAAAAATTTCCCTGCATTTCTGCAAAATGCAAAATGCATAAAAAAAAAGCATTAGTGTGAATGGAGCCTTACTCGGATACCCCTAACTAAAATCTAGTGGAACCAATTGCCTAATAATAATAATAATACTAATAATAATAATAATAATAATAATGTCACTGGTCTCCAAAAAAGTGTCTGTTTAAAGCAGGGTTAGGTTATAAAAAAAATATCCCAAGCTTTGAACATCTCATGGAGCACTGTTCCATCCATCTTACGAAAATAAAAAGAGTATGGCACGACTGCAAACCTACCAAGACATGGGCGTATACCTAAACTGACAGGCCGGGCAGGGAGAGCATTAATCAGAGAAGAAGCCAAGAGGCCCATGGTAACTCTGGAGGAGCTGCAGAGAGCCACAGCTCAGATGGGAGAATCTGTCCACAGGACAACTATTAGTCGTGCACCCCACAAATCTGGTCTTTATGGAAGAGTGGCAAGAAGAAAGCCATTGTTGAAAGAAAGCCATAAGAAGTCTCATCTGCAGTTTGCAAGAAGCCATGTGGGGGACACAGGAAACATGTGGAAGAAGGTGCTCTGATCAGATGAGACCAAAATTTTACTTTTTGATCTAAAAGCAAAACGCTACGTGTGGAGAAAAACTAACACTACACATCACCCAGAACACACCCATCACCCACTGTGAAACATGGTGGTGGCAGCATCATGTTGTGGGGATTCTTTTCTTCAGCAGGGACAGGGAAGCTGGTCAGAGTTGATGGGAAGATGGATGGAGCCAAATACAGGGCAATCTTAGAAGAAAACCTGTTAGGCTTAGTACACACGATAGAATAGCCAGAGGACAACGGTCTGAAGGACTGTTTTCATCGGTCAAAACCGATTGTGTGTGGGCCCCATAGGTTATTTAACCTTAGGTTAAAAAAATAGGAACTTGCTTTAAAATTTAACCAATGGTCAAAACCAATCGTTAGTATGCAAAAGCATCGGTTAGAAACCCGCGCATGCTCAGAATCAAGTTGACGCATGCTTGGAAGCATTGAATTTCGATTTTTTTTTCAGCACGTCGTTGTGTTTTACGTCACCACGTTCTGACACGATCGTTTTTTTTAACTGATGGTGTGTACGTAGAGGTCGACCGATATATCGGTCGGCCGATATATCGGCCGATATTTCGCATTTTTAAAGATATCGGCATCGGCCGATTATTGGGTAAATTTAGGCCGATTGTCTAGGATCTGTGCTGGGTGGAATTCTTCCGCCTGCCTGCCCGCCCGCTCGTCGCCCGCTCGCTGCTATCTGCTGACTTTATATTTTTTTCCGTTTAGGAAGTCTGCAGCCAACCAGCGGGCCGGTAACAGCCAATCGGCGGCCGCCGCTGCAGACTTCCTCCACTGTAAAAAAAAATGTCCCCTGACGTGCTGCGCGCCCTGCCTCTGCCTACAAATTCCAGAATGCAGCACGGGCCGGTAACAACCAATCGGCGGCCGCCGCTGCCGTCATTCTCCACTCTGGAAAAAAACGTCCCCTGACGTGCTGCGCGCCCTGCCTCTGCCTACAAATTCCAGAATGCAGCACGGGCCGGTAACTGTCAGCCCGCGCTGCATTCTGGGGCTTGTAGGCAGAGCGTGCAGCACGTCAGGGGACATTTTTTCCAGAGTGGAGAATGACGGCAGCGGCGGCCACCGATTGGTTGTTACCGGCCCGCTCTGCATTCTGGTGATTGTAGGCAGCACAACAGGGACAAATGGAGCTTTGTGGATAGAGTGCTAATATCGCCCTTCCTTCTGTTTTAGCACTGCTCAGCGCTCAGGAGTAGGCAATACAGAAATTTGGCCACAAGAAATGAGACAATGATCAGCAGCTGCAAAAAAAAAAATGTAAACATCAAAACAAAGTAGCAACTATTGAAAGTCCCAAAGTCCAATATAATACTGCAGCAGCGCCATTTCCAAACAAACGTTTGAAAAACAAAACAAACTTCTATATAATCAATATAGAAGTTTGTTTTGTTTTTCAAACGTTTGTTTGGAAATGGCGCTGCTGCAGTATTATATTGGACTTTGGGACTTTCAATAGTTGCTACTTTGTTTTACTGTCTGTTTTGACGAAAGGAGCTTTCTTGTGCTAGGCTAGAAGATGCAACGGAGCCTGGAGCGCTCCGCTGGTGGGCATTGATGAGGTGGCAGTGAATGACATTGGGCTGTACTGGTGGGCACTGATGTGGTGATGCACTGGTGGGCACTGATGTGAGGCACTGATGTGGTGATGCACTGGTGGGCACTGATGTGGTGATGCACTGGTGGGCACTGATGTGGTAATGCACTGGTGGTCACTGATGTGGTGGGCACTGGTGATATGCGCTGGTGGGCAATGATGGGATGCACTGGTGCATTGGTGGGCATTGATGAGGTGGCACTGATGGGCTGTACTGGTGGGCACTATCGTGGAACTTCTGGACACTGATAGGCTCCACTGGTGGGTACTGATGAGGTTGCACTGGTGGGCACTAATGGATACTGATAGGCTGCACTGATGGACTGCACCAGTGGTCACTGACAGGCTGCACCCCACCTCTCCACCCTAAACAATTATCTCCTCCCCACCTCTCCACCCTAGGTTTTTTGAGATGAAGGGAAAAAAAAGAAAAAAGAGAGAAAATCGGCCTAAAATATCGGCCTAAAATATCGGCCACACATATCGGCCATCGGCCACCCCGATTTCCATATATCGGCATCGGCATCGGCCAGAGAAAAACACATATCGGTCGACCTCTATGTGTACGCACGACGGACCATCAGTCAGCTTCATAGGTTAACCTATGACAACGGTCCTTCAGACCGTTGTCCTCTGGTTAACCTATCGTGTGTACGAGGCCTAAGGCCTTGTACACACGACCGGATCTATCCGCTGGGATTGATCCGCAGATCAGTTCCAGCGGACAAATCCGGTCGTCTGTACGGCCTAGCGGATATTTATCCGCGGAGATTTCTCGGGCCGATCGATTTCAAGCGGATATCAATTTCTTAGCATGCTAAGAAATCTATCCGCTTGAATCGGGTCCAGCGGATTGATCCGGTGGTCTGTACAGACTCACCGGATCAATCCGTCCGCTCCCCTCCCTCGCATGCGTCGTAATGATTCGACGCATGCGTGGAATTACTTACCTTCCAGCGTCGCCGCGTCATCGTCGCGGCGACGGCGCGACACGTCACCGCGGATGAATTCCGCGCGGATTTTGATCCGATGGTGAGTACAAGCCATCGGATCCAAATCCGGAGGAGGGCCGTTTCCAGCGGAGATCCCCTCGTGTGTACGGGGCCTTAGAGTCTGCAAAAGACTTGAGACTGGGGCGGAGGTTCACTTTCCAGCAGGACAACAACCCCAAAAATACAGCCAAAAATACAGCCAGAGCTACAAAGAAATTATTTAGATCAAAGCATATTCATGCGTTAGAATGGCCCAGTCAAAGTCCAGACCTAAATCCAATTGAGAATCTGTGGCAAGACTTGAAAATTGCTGTTCACAAACACTCTCCATCCAATCTAACAGAGCTTGAGTTATATTGCAAAGAAGAATGGGCAATAATTTCACTCTCTAGATGTGCAAAGTTGGTAGAGACATCCCCAAAAAGACTTGCAGTTGTAATTGCAGCAAAAGGTGGTTCTACAAAGTATTGACTCGGGGAGCTGAATATAATTGCACGCCACACCGATATTTATTAGTAAAAAAAAATTGAAAACCATTTATCATTTTCCTTCCACCTCACAAATATGTGCCACTCTGTGTTGGTCTATCACATAAAAGCCCAATAAAATACATTTACGTTTTTGGTTGTAACATGACAAAATGTGGGAAATTTCAAGGGGTATAAATACTTTTTCAAAGCACTGTATAGTGTGCGTTACATTATATACCCCATATTGCTTAGCATTACTAAGTGTGCTGTATATTATATACTCCATCCTGCTCAGCTGTATGTACAGTGCTGCACACCACATACCCCAAACTGCTTGGCTGTATACACTGTACTGTACTTTGCATTGTATACTCTGCACAGACCTCTTTCCTCTCAGATTGGGTCTGTCTGCCTTCACCTCTTCAGACTTTTTATACTTCTGGGTCAGGCAGAATTTGGAAAATATTTCTGTGGGTAATTCCCACATCACACAATCCTGCTTCCTCAATATGTTACCATACTGTTACCAGGAAGTTGGTGACACACAAAAACATACAATATGCTCACACCCAATCACCCACAAAAAATAAATAAATCAAAACCTGCAAAAATAAAAATACAAATTCATCAAAGCTAGATATTTAGGGCGCTTTCACACTGGATCACTTCAAAACTGCCAGTAATCTGTCTATGCGTTAATAGAGAATTTTTGCTGCACTTTTGCAGAGCTTGCGGTGCGTTTTTTAATCCCTTTCAGCAGGGCTCGACAAAATCCGGGCGCCCGGTCGCAATTGCGACAAGAAGTTGTGACCTGGCGCCCGGGGAAGCTTAGGCCTGTAGAAGGCCGCAAAGCCGCGGGCCCGCAATTTTTTTTTATATTGTGAAAGATAATTTTTACGCTGAGTAATAGCGCGAGGAAAGAGCGAGAGAGCCAATAACCGGCTTTTGATAACCACTTAAGGACCGGACCAATATGCTGCTAAATGACCCAAGGGGTTTTTACAATTCGGCACTGTGTCGCTTTAACAGACAATTGCGCGGTCGTGCGACGTGGCTCCCAAACAAAATTGGCGTCCTTTTTTTCCCCACAAATAGAGCTTTCTTTTGGTGGTATTTGATCACCTCTGCGGTTTTTATTTTTTTGCGCTATAAACAAAAATAGAGCGACAATTTTGAAAAAAAATCAATATTTTTTACTTTTTGCTATAATAAATATCCCCCAAAAACATATATAACATTTTTTTTTCCTCAGTTTAGGCCGATACGTATTCTTCTACCTATTTTTGGTAAAAAAAAAAATCGCAATAAGCGTTTATCGATTGGTTTGCGCAAAATTTATAGCGTTTACAAAATAGGGGATAGTTTTATTATTATTTTTTTTTTTTACTACTAATGGCGGCGTGACTGCGACATTATGGCGGACACTTCGGACAATTTTGACACATTTTTGGGACCATTGTCATTTTCACAGCAAAAAATGCATTTAAATTGCATTGTTTATTGTGAAAATGACAGTTGAGGTTTGGGAGTAAACCACAGGGGGCGCTGTAGGAGTTAGGGTTCACCTAGTGTGTGTTTACAACTGTAGGGGGGTGTGGCTGTAGGTCTGACGTCATCGATCGAGTCTCCCTATAAAAGGGATCACTCGATCGATGCAGCCGCCACAGTGAAGCACAGGGAAGCCGTTACATACGGCTCTCCCCGTTCTTCAGCTCCGGGGAGCGATCGCGAGAGGGCGGCTAGAAACCAATAGCCGCGCCCTCGTCCCGGATCGCTCCTGAAGCCACGGGAATCCGACCGCCGCATGTACCGGGGGGGGGGGGGGGTCTCGATCGGACCCCCGACCCACGTCTAGGCAGGGACGTACAGGTACGCCAATGTGCCTGTCCGTGCCATTCTGCCGACGTATATGTACACGCGGCGGTCCGGAAGTGGTTAAACGGACACCCGATTATTAGTTTCCTGATTGTCAGTCCAGTCCCATCAGTGCCCACCAGTGCTGCCAAGCAGTGCCTCCTTATCAGTGCCGTCTATCAGTCCAGCTGAAAAATTACCTGTTTGCAAAATTTTATAACAAGCTATATAAAAGAATAACAAAAAAAATGTATTTTTGATGGCCTTATTTTCATTTGTTTAGCAAAAAACCCAGTAGTGATTAAATACCACCAAAGGGAAAGCTCCATTTGTGTGGGGGGAAAAAAGATAAAAAAAAAAAAAAAAAATGTTATAGTGTTGCATTGCTGCACAATTGTCATTCAGGCTGGGTTCTCCCACATCCAATTCGCAATAGCAGCACATTTTGACCAGCTCTCTATGGAGGCGGTTCACATATGTCCGGTGCGATTTGCTGCGCATCTTTTGGTCCGTTTCTTGTCCGAATTCAGCCCAAAATTGGACCTGAAACAGTGAACCAGGACGCACCGGACACCTGCTGTGAGCTGCATGCGGCTCATATGTGAGCCCGGTCTTAAAGTGCAATAGCGCTGAAAATTAACCTGGGCAGGAAGGGGGGAAAGTGCCCAGTAGGCAAGTGGTCAAAGGACACGCGACTCAAAAACTGCACCAAACACGCTTAGCAGGTACATTTTTGAAGTTATTTCCTATTCATTTCAATGGGCAGGAGTGTTTTTGGGTGGATTTTTTGTATTTATTTTTTAACGCCCCAAACATGCTCCAAAAATGCTGCAAACCGGATTACACTGCAATGAAAGCGCACCGCCTCAGTGTGAACACATTAAGGTTGGGTTCACACCTATGCGAATTGGATGCAGGTTTTTTTTCACCGCATCCAATTCGCATAGCAGGAGAATGTGACCGGCTCTCTATGGAGCCAGTTTAAATATCTCCGGAGCGGCTGCGGTGCGCACTGCACAGAACACTGTGGGGGTTATTTACTAAAGGAAAATCCACTTCGCACTACAAGTGCACTTCGAAGGGCGGTCACTGTAGATCTGAGGGGGACATGTAAGGAAAATAAAAACAGCATTTTAGCTTGCACATGATTGGATGATAAAATCAGCAGAGCTTCCCCTCATTTCAGATCTACCCCTCAGATTTACAGCGACTGCACTTCCAAGTGCACTTGTAGTGCAAAGTGGATTTGCCTTTCGTAAATAACCTCTTGCGTCTTTAGCTCCGTTTCAGGGCCAAATTCAGGCAAAGATTCGGCCCTGAACAGGATAAGTGTATTCCTGTGACCCACAAGAGAAGTATGGTCAAAAAATATTTGGGCATACTTCTCTTTTAAAAGGCCACCGAGAGGTGGTGCAGCTTCTCTATCATGTGACCACTTTAATTGGCTCTCACAGCAGTAACATGATCAGTAGCCATGGCAGCTCAGTCAGTCAGTAGCCATGGCAGCTCAGTCAGTCAGTAGCCATGGCAGCTCAGTCAGTCAGTAGCCATGGCAGCTCAGTCAGTCAGTAGCCATGGCAGCTCAGTCAGTCAGTAGCCATGGCAGCTCAGTCAGTCAGTAGCCATTACAGCTCAGTCAGTCAGTAGCCATGGCAGCTCAGTCAGTCAGTAGCCATGGCAGCTCAGTCAGTCAGTAGCCATGGCAGCTCAGTCAGTCAGTAGCCATGGCAGCTCAGTCAGTCAGTAGCCATGGCAGCTCAGTCAGTCAGTAGCCATGGCAGCTCAGTCAGTCAGTAGCCATGGCAGCTCAGTCAGTCAGTAGCCATGGCAGCTCAGTCAGTCAGTAGCCATTACAGCTCAGTCAGTCAGTAGCCATGGCAGCTCAGTCAGTCAGTAGCCATGGCAGCTCAGTCAGTCAGTAGCCATGGCAGCTCAGTCAGTCAGTAGCCATTGCAGCTCAGTCAGTCAGTAGCCATGGCAGCTCAGTCAGTCAGTAGCCATGGCAGCTCAGTCAGTCAGTAGCCATGGCAGCTCAGTCAGTCAGTAGCCATGGCAGCTCAGTCAGTCAGTAGCCATGGCAGCTCAGTCAGTCAGTAGCCATGGCAGCTCAGTCAGTCAGTAGCCATGGCAGCTCAGTCAGTCAGTAGCCATGGCAGCTCAGTCAGTCAGTAGCCATGGCAGCTCAGTCAGTCAGTAGCCATGGCAGCTCAGTCAGTCAGTAGCCATTGCAGCTCAGTCAGTCAGTAGCCATGGCAGCTCAGTCAGTCAGTAGCCATGGCAGCTCAGTCAGTCAGTAGCCATGGCAGCTCAGTCAGTCAGTAGCCATTGCAGCTCAGTCAGTCAGTAGCCATGGCAGCTCAGTCAGTCAGTAGCCATGGCAGCTCAGTCAGTCAGTAGCCATGGCAGCTCAGTCAGTCAGTAGCCATGGCAGCTCAGTCAGTCAGTAGCCATGGCAGCTCAGTCAGCTGTATCAGCAAACGGATACAATATTTAGGCCCAGTTCCCATGACCACAGCAAAGGGTTGCATTGAAGAGACTCTTGTCCCCATCAACATAGGGACAAGGTGCTTTGAGGTGGGAGGGGCACATCCCCCCTCCCCGCTGCTGAACACCTATCCCCCTTCCCATGTTAAGGGCATGTGGCTTGGTACGGTCAAGGAAGGGGCAAGCACCCCCCCCCCACCCTTCCTGACCTGCCAGGCTACATGCCCAGATAAGTGTCTGGTGTGTATTTTGGAGGGGACTCCACGCTGTTTATTTTTTTCAATTTTGGCGTGGGGTTTCCCCTCTAAATCCAAACCAGACCCCAAGGGCCTGGTATGGATTGGGGGGGGGGGGGGTAACACACTCGTTTTTTTCCCCAATACACTTTGCCTTGCTAACATTGCCTCTAATCCAACTTAGATGCAACTTCAATTAAATTCAATGGGCTGAAATCTGACTCAAGTCAGACCAAAGTAGTGCAGGAACATTTTTTAAAAGTCGGACCGACACAAGTCTGACTAGTAAAAACAGCTCTTATAGGGAAACATTGATTTCTAAATGTCATGCGACTTGTCACACCAGCGTGAACCAAGCCTTAGACAGTGATATGGAGCCGAAAGTTGGGGTCAGAGTCCAGGATCACATCTAGCACCCTGATAGAAGCACAGGGACTGATAGTTGTGCTATTAAACTTGATAGAAAAGTCGGGGGACATGGGGTGGAGTAAAGCCTCATACACACGATTGGATTTTCTGACGGGAATTGTGTGATGACAGGCTGCTGGAGGAAAATCTGACCGTTTGTATGCTCTATCAGTTGTTGTCGGATTTTACGCGGACAAATGTTGGATAAGCATGCTTTCAAGTTTTCCGACAACAACTGTCTGTTGTCGGATTTTCCAAGCGTGTGTACACAAGACCGTCGGACAAAAGTCCAAAGTACAAACATGCATGAATTGGAAGAAAAGTTTGGACAGCCGCACTCCAAAAAAAAAAACTTTTGTTTGCCTTTATTTGTAAAATAAGGAAAAAAGCACTACAAATCACAGCAAAAATGAGGACACAGCCAACGCGTTTCACACTAATACTTAGTGCTTAGTCATGGCTAAGTAGCTTAGTAATTAATCATCTAGCCATGACTAAGCACTAAGTATTAGTGTGAAACGCGTCGGCTGTGTGTCCTCATTTTTGCTGTGATTTGTAGTGCTTTTATCCTTATTTTACAAATAAAGGCAAACAAACGTTTTTTTTGGAGTGCGGCTGTCCAAACTTTTTTCTTCCAAATCTTGCTTCATGCATTGCCAGCACCCGTGGTTCCTGAGAGGAGATTGATTGCCAAGAACATTAATCTGGAGCGGTTACTTCCTTCCCTACAAACACGCATGCTTGGAAGCAATGCTCACCAAACACAACATTAGCAGAAGGTGCCCAAAGGGTGGCGCTAAAGTGCTGAAAAAAAACATGTCGTTTTGTCTCTGGTGGCCGACAATTGTGTGCCGTTTGTATGCAAAACAAATTCCCGGCCAACGTCATTCGGACAAAAGTCCTACGCTTTGTCTGCGGAAAATCCGATTGTGTGTATGAAGCTTAACCACTTAAGACCAAAATGCAGCTAAAGGACCAGGCCAGGTTTTGCGATTCGGGACAGTGCGTCGCTTTAACAGACAATTGCGCGGTCGTGCGACGTGGCTCCCAAACAAAATTGGCGTCCTTTTTTTCCCACAAATAGAGCTTTCTTTTGGTGGCATTTGATCACCTCTGCGGTTTTTATTTTTTGCGCTATAAACAAAAATAGAGCGACAATTTTAAAAAAAAATCAATATTTTTTACTTTTTGCTATAATAAATATCCCCCAAAAATATATCAAAATAAAAATTTTCCTCAGTTTAGGCCGATACGTATTATTCTACCTATTTTTGGTAAAAAAAAAAAAATCGCAATAAGCGTTTATCGGTTGGTTTGCGCAAAATTTATAGCGTTTACAAAATAGGGGATAGTTTTATTGCATTTTTATTAGTTTTTTTTTTTTTTTACTACTAATGGCGGCGATCAGCGATTTTTTTTCGTGACTGCGACATTATGGCGGACACTTCGGACAATTTTTACACATTTTTGGGACCATTGTCATTTTCACAGCAAAAAATTAAAAATGCATTGTTTACTGTGAAAATGACAGTTGCAGTTTGGGAGTTAACCACAGGGGGCGCTGAAGGGGTTATGTGTCACCTAATGGTCCCAAGACGTCATGGATTGTGGATCCCTATAAAAGAGATCACACGATAGATGACACCGCCACAGTTAAGAACGGGGAAGTCGTGTTTACATACAGCTCTCCCCGTTCTTCAGCTCCGGGGACTGATCGCGGGACTCCAGCGGCGATCGGGTCCGTGGGTCCCGCGGTCCCGGAGCTTCGGACCGGGTCGCGGGAGCGCGCCCGCGACCCACGGCTGGGCTTAAAGATCAACGTACATATACGTTGATGTGCCCAGCCGTGCCATTCTGCCGACGTATATGTGCAGGAGGCGGTCCTTAAGTGGTTAAAGGGGTTGTAAAGGTAAAAAAAAAAATCCTAAATAGCTTCCTTTACCTTAGTGCAGTCCTCCTTCACTTACCTCACCCTTCAATTGTGCTTTTAAATGTCCTTATTTCTTCTGAGAAATGCTCACTTCCTGTTCTTCTGTCTGTAACTACACACAGTAATGCAAGGCTTTCTCCCTGGTGTGGAGTGTTGTGCTCACCCCCTCCCTTGTACTACAGGAGAGTCAGGACACTCTCTACGTTGCAGATAGAGAAAGGAGCTGTGTGTTAGTGGGTGTCCTGACTCTCCTGTAGTCCAAGGGAGGGGGCGAGCACGACACTCCACACCAGGGAGAAAGCCTCACATTACTGTGTGGAGTTACAGACAGAAGAACAGGAAGTGAGAATTTCTCAGAAGTAATAAGGACATTTAAAAGCAGGGGTAAAAGGATGGGGTAAGTGAAGGAGGACTGCACTAAGGTAAAGGAAGCTATTTAGGAATTTTTTTGTTTACCTTTACAACCCCCTTTAAAGTAAAAGCTCAGTTTAAGAAAGAGTTTGAAAAAGTCAGGACATCCATACTGATAGCAAGTTTTGAATATGTAAATAAATCTCTATACACTGAAGCATGTATATTGTTCCTGTACTAACATAAGGCATTTGTCTACTGAATGGTACTGATTATCACAGACTGAACTGAGCGGCTCTGAAAGACAGGCCATACATGTGAGTCACAGGCCCTATTTAGCTCAGCGGATACAGAAGCATGGAGCTGTGTTTGTGTTTTGGTGTGTAGTGTGAGGGGGGGGAGGGGAGGGGGTATGGAGCTTAGGAGTGAAATTCAAGTGATGTGTTTGACAGCTGAAAACAGGAGGGCAGTGCGCGGTGAGAGTGATCTTCACTGGACGGCTGCTTAAAAGGGCTACTGGATTTCAGCCTAGAACCCATCTGTTATTTTACAGGTGTACTTGTACTAACTACATGTCTCATGGTTAAGAGAAGTTTCATTTATGCAGAAAGTCATCCATAAATTCAAGAATTACAATGAACAACCTTTGCTGCAACAGAAAAAAAATGTAATAAAAATCGAACCTTTATTAAATAAAATGTCGGTGCCCCTTTGGCTTTTCTCTCCGCTGTACCAGACAAGGCCCCGCACACATCTCTTTCCGTGACCCAGCACATAGCTATACATCAAACAATGACCCATTATTAACACGCTCACCAGTGTCACGGCACATTTCCGTGAGTAACAAGCTTGTCCAACCTAACTGTACGACTGGAAAAGAAAGGACAGAGATAATAAAACTATAATTATACAAGACAGATTCACTCCCATCTTGGAGCAGCCACCAGACCGTTGTAGCTTTTGAAAGGAGAAGTCCACCCCAACACTAAAATGTCTACATCTACAGCAATGGCGGCTGGTGCTCAACATTTTTGGGGGGGGGGCGCAAAAAAAATAACAATTGCAGCCTCACTGTGCCCATCAAACACAGATACTGTGCCCATCAATTGCAACCACTGTGCCCATCAAAGGCAGCCACTGTGCCCATCAAATGCAGCCACTGTGCCATCAATTGTCATCACTGTGCCATCAATTGTCACCACTCGCCACTGTGCCATCAATTGTCACCACTGTGCCATCAATTGTCGCCACTGTGCCATGCCATTAAAATGCAGCCACTGTGCCATGCCATCAAACGCAGCCACTGTGCCATCAATTGTCACCACTGTGCCCAGCAATTGTCACCACTGTGCCCAGCAATTGTCACCACCATCGTTTGTAGACTAAATAATATGCACTGATTTAAGTTATTTTTATTATTAAAGTGGAGGTTCACCCTAAAAAAAAATTCTAACAATACATTGAGAAGACTGATTACACTGCGGGTATGCTGTTTTATTTTTTTTCCCCCTTACATACCTCGTTATCGCCGTTTCATCCCTCGGCTTCCGTGTATGATTCTTGCGGGTCTGGGCGTTCCTAGTTGATTGACGTTCCTCCGACCGGCGCATACTGCGCGTCACGACTTTCCGAAAGAAGCCGAACGGCGCTGCGCAGGCGCCGTATAGAGCCGACTCTATATGGCGCCTGCGCAATGACGTTGGGCTTCTGTCGGAAAGTCGTGACGCGCAGTATGCGCCGGTCGGAGGAACGTCAATCAACTAGGAACGCCCAGTCCAGCAAGAATCATACCCGGAAGCCGAGGGATGAAACGGCGATAACGAGGTATGTAAGGGGGAAAAAAAATAAAACAGCATACCCGCAGTGTAATCAGTCTTCTCAATGTATTGTTAGAATTTTTTTTTTAGGGTGAACCTCCACTTTAAGGAGATGTAGCAGGATACATTTTCACCTAAATGTATATAGAAAAATTATTTGTTTGCAAAATTGTGTAACAGAAAGTAAGAAAAACTTGTTCTCACACACATATACTGTACATATATCCACACACTGAAATTTATTTATATACTGTATATACAGACACTGTAATATATATATATATATATATATATATATATATATATATATATATATATATATATATATATATATATATATATATATTTACATATATATATATATATATATATATATATTTACATATAAACACACACATACATATATACATACATACATACATACATACATACACACACATACAATGGTAATGTTTTTAGAAGCATCTATTTAACCCCCCTGGCGGTAATCCCGAGCGTGACTCGGGGTTACATTTTTTTACTGCGATCGGTAACCCCGAGTCAGACTCAGGCTCGCCTCGCTGAATCCACAGGCTTGGTTTACTTACCTTGTCCCTGGATCCAGCGATGCCACCGCGCTGTGTGAGCGAGCGGGACCTCGCTCGATTCACACAGTGCCTCTGTGTGCCACCGATCTCCGTTCCCTGCGACGTTACGACGCACGGGGGCGGAGAACGGCGCCAAATTCAAAAAGGTAAACAAACACCTTACATACAGTATACTGTAATCTTACAGATTACAATACTGTATGTAAAAAATACACACCCCCCTTGTCCCTAGTGGTCTGCCCAGTGCCCTACATGTTCTTTTATATAATAAAAACTGTTCTTTCTGCCTGCAAACTGGAGATTGTCCATAGCAACCAAAAGTGTCCCTTTATGTCAAAAATGGTTTTAGAGCAGCTAGAAAACAGCAATAATAACGTATAATCACTTTCAGAATTGTGCGATAGCGATTTGTGGGGAAATTCGTCATAAAAAAATAAAAGTAATGACAGCGACAATTCTGCAACTGAGCAAATTTTAGTGATTTTGAGTTGATTACATTATTGAATAATTTTACTTATAATTATATTATTATTTGTTATATTTATTTATAATTATTTATTATATTATAATTTATAATTTTGTTTTTAAAAAAATGTCATACCCGGGATGCCTACTAGACTCTTGTTTGGTCAGATGTAAGTGAGTTATTTCTAAGAATTACAGGCCTACAGTATAAAACGCCAAATTTCCTTGCAAATAATGGTACTGCTTTCAGCACCTAAAATCTGACATAATTATACCGCCAGGGAGGTTAATACTAAACCAGATTACTAGCTTTTTTGAGACACCTTGCATAGCACACACATTAACGAAGGGCTAGGAGGGGAGGGGGCTCACAATACTGTAATGCCGGCTATGTTGCAATCATTAGCTCGCTGATGTTACAACACTCCAGTTCTGCAAATATTCCTCACATCTCACAAACAAACTGTTCCATATTTAACAAAAATTTGTGAAAATTAACAGGATAGAATTTCGACATAAAAAGCTCAAAAAGAAAGCGAACGGGCGCAAGCCGGCAGACAATTCAATATTTCTCATTATGAGAAAGGGGAATCTAAAGGTAACCACCAAAGTTACAGTCTCATTATACATGTCCCTAGATTCCAGCTGAATTATACAAAAACTGTTATGTGTGTGGGAGGTGCGCATGACACGGTGAGGTTGATTTATTCAAGAAGTAGATGTTCACTTTGTTAGCCGTGAACTTGTTCTGCATACACACAGCACAACATTTTCAGCCAACATTCACCAAATCACGTGGTTTTTCAGCTCTTTACCGCCACCCTTTGGGCAACTTCTGCTATTGTTGGCTGATGTTTAACACTGGTTCTGAGCATGCGTGTTTGTACATCAGATTTTAGCTGGACCAACTTGCATACACACGATTGGATAAGGCCTGGTTCACACTAGTCTGACAAACGCTTCGACATTGGGAGCTCATGTTGCATGACGTGTGAAAAATCAATGTTTCCTTATGAGAGCTGTCTTAAAGCGGAGTTCCGGCCACAATTTCACTTTTTAAATATAAATACCCCTGTAATACACAAGCTTAATGTATTCTAGTAAAGTTAGCCTGTAAACTAAGGTCCGTTTTGTTAGGTTGTTACAGCATTTAGACACTTTATAAAATAGAAATTGACTGGGGCCATCTTAAGTGTGGGCATCATGAAGCCAGACTGTATGACTTCCTGGATTTCAGCCTTGCAGATCTCGCACATGCTCAGTGCTGCACAAGCAATGTAATAGTTTTCAGATCAGGTTTCAGCACCTGTACTGTCCAAGTCACATGATTCTTCGAGACTGGGGAGTGCACAGACTCCTGGAAAGTTACACCCACTACATTCCCAGGAGTTTGTGGGGTGTAGCTTAAGCACCGAGGTGCAGGAAGAGGGAAGATTAACTATTCTGCCTAGCAACAACACTTTGAAGGCATCTAAAAAAAAAAAAATTCTTAAAGGACTAATGACATTTTTTTAAAAACTACTGATGTAATGTTATATTTATGGGTGGAACTCCACTTTAACTGGTCCGACACATGTCGGTCCGACTTTGAAAATGCTCCCTGTACTACTGTGGTCCGACTTCGATCCTACTTCAGCCCATTGAATATCACTGAAGTCAGATCAAAGTAGGGTCCTTGTTCTTACCATACGACTTTTGACATCCGACATGGTGATAACTAGGGATGTCCCGATACCGATACTAGTATCGGTATCGGGACCGATACCAAGTATTTCCCCGAGTACTTGTACTCGGGGAAATGCTCCCGATGCCTCAGCCGATACTTAAGCGGGCAGGCAGGGGAGTTGCAAATCTTCTCTCCCCCATGGTCAGTGTTGTCTTCCCCTGTCCGTGCTGCTCTCTCACCTCCCCCCGTCCGTCCGTGCCATTCTCTCTCCTCCCCTTCCCCTGTCCATCCGGTTCTCTCTCCCCCCCGTCCATGCAGTGCTCTTTCCTCCCCTTCCCCCGTCCGTCCGTCCCGTTCTCTCTTCCCCCCCCCGTCCATGCAGTGCTCTTTCCTCCCCTTCCCCCGTCCGTCCGTCCCGTTCTCTCTTCCCCCCCCGTCCATGCAGTGTTCTTTCCTCCCCTTTCCCCGTCCGTCCCGTTCTCTCTCCCCCCCCCCCCCCCGTCCATGCAGTGTTCTTTCCTCCCCTTCCCCCGTCCGTCCCGTTCTCTCTTCCCCCCCCGTCCATGCAGTGTTCTTTCCTCCCCGTCCGTCCATCCCGTTCTCTCTTCCCCCCCCCCGTCCGTCCCTGCAGTCTCTCTCCATCCATCCCGTCCCCGTCCGTGCCGCTCTCCCCCCTCAATCTGTCAGGGGGGAGAGCGGAGGTAGGAGCCGCTAAGCCTGGCTCCTACCTTTTCTGAATGAACAGAGTCGGTGATTACCGACTCTGTCCATTCATATAACTGAGCATCGTAACCTCCTGTGTTTACGATGCTTCAGTTTATGAATGGAGGAGCTTCCCTTCATTCATTTCAGCTGAAGCTGCTGAGAAAGGGACTGGGGAATCTGTTTCCCTAGTCCCTTTCTCTGTCTTAAAGGGGAGATGCCAGAGGTCTGTTAAGACCCCTGAAATCTCACCAAAGCCCCCCAACAGGGCTGATTAAAATTAAAATAAAAAATTGCAATAAATATTAAAAAATAAATAAAATGTAAAAAAATAAATAAAATAAAAACACACTGACAATTCACCCCCCCCCCCCCCCCCCCCCTAAAAAAAATAATAAATTAAAATCACTGTAAAAAAAAAAAAACATAGTAAAAAAAAATAGTAAAAAAAAAAAAAAAATACTGCCACTGTCACATGACATTAAAAAAAGTATCGGTATTCGGTATCGGCGAGTACTTGAAAAAAAGTATCGGTACTTGTACTCGGTCTCAAAAAAGTGGTTTCGGGACAACCCTAGTGATAACAGCAGTAAAAGGAATTTATCTCACACTGGGATTGTTTTGATTGGTCAAAGAACAAGTCAGACTATCACAAAGTCGGATAAAAGTAGTATCCTGTTCATGAAAGTCGCATGGATGTCGGACCAATGTAGGATCGATGTAGGACGGATGTCGCAGAGTAAAGTAGGATGAAAGTTGGATGACTGTTGTGCCATATCAGTGTGAACCCAGCCTAAACCGACATAACAGATTTATTGCCCAACAATTGGCGAGCATGAAGAGCCAACTTTTGTTGTCGTTAATTCAGCCAATAATCGTCTGATGGAGCATACACACGGTCGGATTATCCGACCCAACGCGTTCGTCAGACAATTATGCCCATAAAGTTGGATCGTGTGTATGAGGCTTAAGTCTATTGACAATAAGATCATATAGTTCCGTGTGGCTACCAATAAGCGTTAATAACGTTAGGCAACAGTAGGACCTCTGGAGATGATTTAAAGGGTCACTAAAGGAAAAAAATGTTTTGCTGAAATGACTGTTTACAGGGTATAGAGACATAAAAGTTAACTGATTCCTTTTAAAAAATGATTACAAATAGATAAAAAATCAATCAAATAATGTGCCTACAGGTTAGTTTCACTTTTAAACTGGTTTCATGTTCCTGTGAACTAGAGAGACACACAGAACAAAAACAAACAAATCCAGGGCAGTGTTTTGTTTTTAAAATGAATCTGATTGGTTCTGTTAAGTTTTAGACACACAGTAATGACAGCTTAGACCTACAGTGAAAATCTCCCAGTATGATGGTTGTAAGGAAAAAGACAACCAGGAAGTGTGGAGATCACAGCAGAATTACAGCAACTTCAAAGCAAAAACGAACAATAAGGACATGAAACCAGTACTGCAGTAAGGTAAAGGAAGCTATTTAGCTAAAAAAAAAAATTCCTTTAGTGATCCTTTAATGTCCATGGGACGCCATAAATCACTATTGGGCAAGGGTGTTTGGGTGTAGGACAGGTGACCAGAGATGTTGGAAACCTTGTCCAATATATTTGATATAAACCTGATAAGCTGGCACCAGAGGTTTCTGTAGCACACCTCTTTCTCCCCTTCTTTATAGACTAGATATAAATATGTTTAGGGACCTGGTGGCTAAAAGCAGTCAAAATGTGCCTGAACAGCTGACTTCCCTCCAACATCTTTATCATCATTAGGCAAGCCATAGATTGATGCAAGAAAGAAAAATCCCTCTATTCCCCCATCAACACAGTCAGATGATGATTGTCTTCTGCTAGCAGAACATAATAATTGCTGGTGGCTGCTATAGTTGTTGGCAGTAATCGCATGCAGAAAATCAGACAGGCTGATTGTACTAAAGTCGATCGATGGAGGTATCTCTGTTGATCCGGGCAAGATTGAATCCATCTATGACCCACTTTAATGTAACTGCTCTTTAAGGGCTCTTTCACATTGAGCGCCCGTACAGGTCCGTCTGTCAGTTTTTTTTGCGGACCTGTACGGATGCTCCGTGCTCCTCCTATGGAGCCGCAGATGTCAGCGGTGACATGCCCGCTGACATCCGACCCGCCAAAGTGTGACGGAGGAAACACCTACTTTTCCTTCCGTCTGGCGGATCGGATCGGGTGAACACGGACATACGGTCTGTGTTCATCCGTTCCCCCCATAGGGGGGAGCGGATAAAAGACAGGGCGGTCCCTGCACAGTGTGCGGGGACCGCCCTGTCATCTGCCGGCTCAGCAGGGATCAACGGAGCAATCCCCGCTGAGCAAGCTGAGCTGCACGGGGCGGATCATTACCCATCCGCCCAGTGTGAAAGAGGCCTTAGTGCAAATACAATAATTGGGCTTTGATATGCATCCATACCCCCTCATCCAAGTCATATGCTTACCTTTCCCTACTCTCCCGACACCCTCACTGTATGACCTACTCGAGGACACACAGCCTCTTCTTCAAATTCTTCACTGTCAAGTCCAACTCCACCTGCTCATGCGTACCCCAAACTCCATTCAGCACTTATGTAGAGTTCATACTCCGACTGTCCTGACAGAGTTTGTAGAAGATGATGTGTGGGGTGTGGTGGGAAGATCTAAGCAGAGTGGAGAGTGGGGAATGAAGCCCAATGAGTAGAATTACACTTTATTCAATAAGAAGCTCTAATTCATAAGTGTTCAGTTGTTTTTGCAGCCAAGATGATGCAACATCTGTGGGGCACACCAGTGGGACCTACCATATATATGAGTGTTCATTTTTAAGCACGGTAACTCACAGAAGAAAATAATTCCCACCATGAAGCCACCAAGCAAAACTCATTAAAGGGGTGTTCCACTCATGTTGAATGTTTATTAAAAGTCAGCAGCTACAAAAAGTGTAGCTGCTGACTTTTAATAAACATGCACTCACCTGCTCCACGTTCCAGCGGCGCGCCGGCCGGGGCTCCGCTCCTCTCCCCCCCTCTCCGGCGTCTTAATTCCAACTGTGGGCACCCCGGCCGTGACAGCTTTCGGCTTTACGGCCGGGGACACACTGCGCATGCGCGAGCGGCGCTGTGCCATCCGATTGGACAGGCGATCGCCTGGGACCTGTCACGTGTCCCAGGCGATCGCCTACAGGGAGGGGCTGCCAAAAGGTGATTATTCGCCTTTGCAGCCCCTCGGCGGAAGGAGAAAGTGGGACAGGAAGTCCCACTCCTCCTGAAGCCCCCACCCCCCCCCCCCAAAAAAAATTACATGCCAAATGTGGCATGTAAGGGGGCGAGGAGTGGATTAAGCGGAAGTTCCATTTTTGGGTGGAACTCCGCTTTAAGTTTAACTTGTCAAACCAGTGCAGGATTGATTCTAGTTTGTTGCTGTAGTGCCTCGTACACACGACCAGTTTTCCCATCGGGTATGTTCTCTTTTTTCCTGCCGCGATGCCCGACGGTCTTTTTCCCAGCAGATTTCCTATGGGAAACACTGTGGTGGAGCATCCCGGCCAAACCTCTCTAGGCAGTTTTCCTGCCAGGAAAACCGGCCGTGTGTAGGGGAACAAGCTGCCGAGCCGGTTCTCGGCTTTCCCAGCGGTAAAAAGTCTGCCGGGAAACCCGTACGTGTGTACGAGGCATTACACTTTACTCACTAATGAAAACATGTCCATCCTCCTAAGACACTAGCAAAAAAACTGAGGCATGCTGGGAGTAGAAGTGGCTATACAGTGCTGATCACTCTTTTTAGGTTTGACGGTGTCCAAAATCTCCTGTAGGTGGCAGTATACCCAATAGTCTCTGAATCCTATGTCCCAGACTGGGAGAAGCTAGAAGTGAACCAATCAGGTTCTGACGCCATACACAGTGCTGTGAATCCCCTAAGGGCAGAAGTAATAGTGATACTCCATGGTCCAATCCACAGACTGGGGTGGGTTAGTGACCAAGCTACAGTAATTAATCAACCACAGAGGATACAATTGAAGTCACTGACCTGGTTGTACTGCCTAGCAGGAATGCATGGATCACAAGTATATATACCCCTGTCTGCCTTGAGTTCACTGCCTTCAGTGTAAGTTCTGTTCTCAAAGGGCCAATAGATGCGTCATGTAAAGTAGAACTATAGGCAAAACGTTTTTTTCATTTTGGATAGAGAAAGGGAGGGTTATAACCCCTGTTATAGGTTTATTTTTGGCATCATTGGGGGAGTGTACCTTCACTTCCTGTCCTGTGACCAAAACAGGAAATGAGGTCACCAGAACTAGTGTTCCCATTGGAAAATTTCCCTCCTACTACCTTTCTGGGGGGGGGGGATTTTCTTTCACTTTCACTTTTGATGATAAAGGCAAACAGGACAAATGGAGAGGGTGAATCTCCTTAATAGGAGCGCAGACAGCAAAAGAAACCTGACAAGGGCTCTAGTTTTGCCTTCAGTAATACTTTAAATTATCATAGTTGTCACCAGATCAGTAATAGAGGGGAAACATCCTACTGGGGACAACGGTCAGGTCAGGTGATTTACACTCACATAGGAGAGACTTCCTTTCACTGCTTATAACAGACAGCAATAAAACCCGACAGGGGTTCTTACCCTTCCCTATCTACTCCAATAATAAATAAATAAAGTTTCACTTTAATTCTCAATCCAGATGAACGTGATATTGTGGGGTTGGTTTACTCAGCCAATCAGCTTCTAACTTCAGCTTTTTCAATTAAGCCTTGATGGGGAAAAAAAAAAAACTGGAAGCTGATTGCAGAGCTGTACCAGATTTTCCAGTTTTAGTAAATCCATCCCAATGCTACACGATTTTGTGACCAAAGCTAAGCATATTATCTGGAACGCTCGTTTTTTTTGGCATTCTAGGTCAACACAGCGGCTTAGTGGTTAGCACTCTTGCCTTGGGGCACTGGGGTCCCGCGTCAAATCACGGCCTAGGACACAAGCCTGAGGGCTTTCACACTGAAACGTTGCACCGGTGGGACGTTAAAAAAAGTCCTGCCAGCCGCATATTTGAGGCACAGTAGGAGAGGTAAAAATACCCTGACCATTGAAATCAATGGGGTAGCGCCTCCAAACCGCCCACAAAGCGGCGTTTTTGCGGACGGTTGGCAAACGTGACGGTAAAACGCAGCTAAAAATATTGGCGCTTTACCGCCAGCGCACCAAGCGCCTCAGTGTGAAAGTACCCTTAATCTAAAAGTGATTAGCCAGAGGTGTACAATCTGATTGTACAAGACCCTTTTCACACTGCCGGGGCTGGAAAGTTGCACGATTTTGATGGGATTTCACGGAATGCCGGTGTAAACTTGAGGTCTATATGGACCTCAACTCGCATCAAACCAAAGTAGTACAGGGACTACTTTAAAGTCGATTAATTAGGAATCGTGGGGTACGACTTATCATGCAAAGCTGATGTCCAAAGTCGCAGGAAAAGTCACACAAGTGTGAAAGGGGCATAAAGCATGATCAACTTTAGAAAGACTATACAATCTGATTGTGCAATCTCATTTCCTAAAACCAAATAATATGGAGACAAACCTAAACAACACTTGTAATTGGTATCTAATCAGGCAGGCCCTCATGCTACATGCAGTAGATTGTACAATCAGAATGTATAGTGTGTGTTCACCTTTGGATTTACCGTAAATGATATAGTACAAGGGCCTGTCTGATTGGATACTGTGACGAGATCCTTCCTCGCCCAGGTCCTGCTCTCCCGACACTCCTCTGATACCAGTGAGTCCGCTTGCAGATTGCAACGTCTGATGGTCCAGTCATCCAAGGTTCCGGGATCCGAATTACAGCTATGTGCCATTCGGACCCATTAAGAACAAACACCAGGCAGGCTGTATGTAAGTTCCAACAGGACTCTTTATTTTCAAGTACACAGCACACTTTTATACAGAATTTTGGAACATCCCACTCCCAACAACCGCTTTCCTATTGGTCAATTGTAAAGTATATCCAGTCTTCACTCAAGTCCTCCTTGACCATGCAAATGAGGACTTGAAATTGTCAACAGGGATTGGTCCAATAGCTTGGATAGAAAGACTTGTGTATTGAGACAGAAGCCCCAGGGGGTAATCAATGTACGCAATAACCCGGTCTACTTAATTACTACCTCTGAGAGGTTACATTGCTTTAGACAATAGAATGCTAATTCAATACAGCTGACAGGAGGCTTCTGACCTTTAGAACAATAAACACATACATCTTCACACATACATTCTAGATTCAATTAACCTTCAATCCATAGTTTTTTTAGCCAGACGGAGTGTCTCCGACACCCGCTCTTAGCCTGCAGAGCACAATAAAAGGTATTTCTCTAGCTGGTTCCACTTAGCATTTCAATAGCCGGTGTCCTTGCATTGAATGTCCCTCTCCTGTGTAACAGATGTCAAGTAGAAACACTTTAATATCTTAAGATCCATGACATTACTTCCCCTGGGAAACAGTCCAACAGCCGCAGTGGGACCCAAACGGGTCAACTCGAGGATGTTGGAAAAGTAGTCTTAAGGTTCCAGGACTGTCCGCTGGGATGACCCATCTGCCTTCCTGTTTTGAGGTCCTGGCCCATAATCGGACGGCAAGAGGCTCACATTCAGTCCTCTCCAAAAGCCCCTGTCCCGGCTAGGTCTGTCACACATCTCCCCCTTTGGCAGGAGACTAACCCTGGGAGAGATCCCAATTCCGGTACCCACCCAGTACCCCAGATACCTTGTCCCAAACAGAGCATTACTCACCCAGCCCATCTCTGCCTCTCTCAGAGAACACGCCTGCCGCTGGGGAGAGGCCTGGACTGGCCCTTCTCCCTGGAGTCCTTTCAGCCGCTGGAGAGAAGACAGGGTGGCTGGGCTCAGTTCATCATGCCATTGGGAATCTGGGCCAACTGGCCACCATTCCTGGGGTATACCAGTGGAGACTGCAGTCCCATCCACTGATGCTAGGTAAAAATCCCCCGGTGCTTGCAAAGCAAAGCCGACATCCTCCTGTCTCAGTGCCGCACCATTTTCTGGGGTTGTGTCTGTGGAGATCGGAGTCCCATCCACTACCACAGGAACCCCCTCTTCTGTTAGTTGAGAGCAGAGGCCCGGGGCACTCTGCTCTGTTGCCAGCTCTTCCGCTGGGTTGCTGTGAGTGGGGACCACAGTCCCATCCACCGATATCCGCTCAAGCTGTAGTTGTGTGCAGCAGCCAGTAGCATCCTGCCCTGCTGCCAGTGATTCAGCTGGGAGTAACAGCTTTACTACCTCAGCTTGTTGCTGGGGAGGGGGGCCAACCGCCCCGGCTCCCTGGAACTCCACAGTTGGTCCCAGTGCTGGGCAGAGATGGCTAGCATTCTGCCCTGTTGCCAGCACTTCTGCTGGGGGTGCATAATCCATAACATCCTCTGAACAGTCCATACATTCTGTAATCTGTGGCTGGGGAGTGATTGCCATCTTCTCACCCTGAGCCTCCGGAACTGCCACGGGGGTGGGGCAGAGGTCTTGATCCCTCTGTCCTGTGACCAGCGCTTCAGCTGGGGAAGTTCCTTGTAACTCCACAAATACTGCCCTTGGTGCTGGGCAGAGCACAGTGAAGTTTGGCCCTGATACCAGCTCTTCTGCTGGAGGCTCCCCAGGTTGTTCTTCCTCAGCAGAAAAGTCTATCAAATCCCCTGTCTCTACAACTGGTGTCTGGGGATAGAGGTTCACCATCTCCTGTCCATGGAACCCAGAAGATGCTATGGGTACTGAGCAGAGGTTAGCAGAGCTCGGCCCTGCGGTCAGCACTTCAGCTTTGGGAATGGCAAGCTCCCGATTTTCCACTGCTGATTCATCAGCCAGGATTTCATCACTGTCAGCTGATATTTCCTCATAGTCCCAGGTAAAGGGAACCTCACCCTGCTGCTGAGCGGAGTCTAGCAGCTGTTTGTAGGCGATTTCCAGTTCCCATTCCTGAGCGGCCAGGAATTCCAAATCTTCCTGTAACCAGTGCACTTCCGGGACATTCAGTCTTCGCTCTCTGTGCTCCATTATTTCCTCCCAACGCCACTCCCGATCGCTCCCAAAGTTGGGATCCCTGGACATCCTCCAATACAACAATCCCAGGCCATCATAGTCAAAGCCTTCCGTGGGGCTGTCATCCGCTGACCACGGGCACTCTTGGACTACATACCACCGGAGGGCTCTGTAGCTCTCGTCCAACCGCATCTCTTCCCGGATCAGCCTGCTTAACTCTGCTGTCCACTCCTGCTTTGGTTGTTCCCCCAATAACAGCATCCGTACTTCATACTGTGACCAGTACCTTACATGGATGGAGGGGAGAGCTTTTCCCTGGTGTCGCTGCTCGCGGGCTAGCGCTTCTTTCCAGAGTTCGCAGCGGATCGAATCAGACCATCCAAGCAGGACCTCCTCTGATACTGGTCCTCTGCGCTGTATCTGCTTCTCTCGCAACCTCCTTCTGAATTCCTCTTCCATGGTTACTGATATCTGTACCTCTCCTCTTCTTTCATTTGGTGCTGCTTCTTTAGGCGTTGTCACCGATCGCCGTATTTCTGCAATTCTCAGCTCCTGTTGCCGCTCTCGTTCTCTCTGTTGTCGCTCTCGTTCTCTCTCATCCTGCCGCTGGAGGTCTCTAATGGTATTCTGTATGGCGGTCTCTGATGGGTTCGCACCATATAATGCCAACCGCTGTTGAACTCGCTGCTGGAACAAGTCTTCAACTGACCGGGGTCCTGCATCACCATCCCTCTGATCCATCTCGGCTAGCGCAATGATCAGGGTGGCCTTGTTCTTCCCACCGGTTCCTCCACGGCTCTCAAGCAAGTCTTTTAGCATGGTTCTCCTCCAGGCTGCATAGCTGGTCATTCATGGTGGTGGTTTGGAGTTGTCCCAGTAACTGGAGAGCAAATCCCACCGCTGCCAACCAATGTGACGAGATCCTTCCTCGCCCAGGTCCTGCTCTCCCGACACTCCTCTGATACCAGTGAGTCCGCTTGCAGATTGCAACGTCTGATGGTCCAGTCATCCAAGGTTCCGGGATCCGAATTACAGCTATGTGCCATTCGGACCCATTAAGAACAAACACCAGGCAGGCTGTATGTAAGTTCCAACAGGACTCTTTATTTTCAAGTACACAGCACACTTTTATACAGAATTTTGGAACATCCCACTCCCAACAACCGCTTTCCTATTGGTCAATTGTAAAGTATATCCAGTCTTCACTCAAGTCCTCCTTGACCATGCAAATGAGGACTTGAAATTGTCAACAGGGATTGGTCCAATAGCTTGGATAGAAAGACTTGTGTATTGAGACAGAAGCCCCAGGGGGTAATCAATGTACGCAATAACCCGGTCTACTTAATTACTACCTCTGAGAGGTTACATTGCTTTAGACAATAGAATGCTAATTCAATACAGCTGACAGGAGGCTTCTGACCTTTAGAACAATAAACACATACATCTTCACACATACATTCTAGATTCAATTAACCTTCAATCCATAGTTTTTTTAGCCAGACGGAGTGTCTCCGACACCCGCTCTTAGCCTGCAGAGCACAATAAAAGGTATTTCTCTAGCTGGTTCCACTTAGCATTTCAATAGCCGGTGTCCTTGCATTGAATGTCCCTCTCCTGTGTAACAGATGTCAAGTAGAAACACTTTAATATCTTAAGATCCATGACAGATACTAATTGGATGGATAAAGTATAACTAAAGGAAAAACTTTAGTGGAGAGGGATTAGAATACCTGTTAGGTTAAAGTGGATGTAAACCCACTCTCATCCTTTCTAAATGACTGCCATAGTGCCGAGATGCCTCCTGCATGTATCCTTACCTGTCAGATGTCTCCCCTCTGTCTGTTATAAGAACTGAAAAACTGCAGATTCTGGGGGTGGATCTGTTGTCTGGAGCTCGGTGGGTGGAGTCGTGATGTCAGTAGACTCCCTGCCTACCTCTACACTCCCCTTGTCAACATGCATTTTGTCCAGTGTATTGCTTAAACTGAATTCTGCTATGATCACTAACATCCAGTCAAAATCCAGAAAAGTAACCACATGACTTCGGAAAAGGAGTCGGGTGGGAATTAAAAAATAATGTCCGTCTCCAGGCTAGTGCATGAGAGATGTAAATAACCTGTCACTCACAGCAAGGGGGGAAGAACGGACAAAAGTTTTCTCTTGTTTGTCTGTTTATCTCACTGAAAAAATAATATTGCTCAGAGCTGGTGTCATGCCTTCATTAAATAAGGCTCATAGTCTTCATTGACTTTAGTTTGTTTGAATTAAATCAATGCTGCCATCTAATAGACATTCTGTTTAACTGCACTAGTTCCATCTTAATACAGTCAGCTAGAATAGTTTATTAGTTTGACCCATGCAAGCCTCCGTATTTCAATCCTATGAGGCTTTGCTCCATCTTCAGGCCTTTCTTTTCCATTTTCTCCTTGGAAGCAAGCACATGTCTGCTGAGTTCTATCCCACGTCAGCCATACCGATCCATCTCCGGTACGTTTACCTTTGTGTCTCTAGCTAGTTAGTTAGGGATGCCCTAATTGTGTGATTATTTACTAATTGTACTTGTTTGTATCCGTTTCAGTTTTACTCTGTCTTGTACTAATAAAAGTTCAAAAGGATTCTGCGCTTACTGGAATGCATTGGTATGAGAGGAGTTAACAGTGTGTCCGAATACACCTCAGTCACGTGTAGTGAGGGGCATAACAGCTGGATTAACGCTTTGTGGCAAGACTGGGCACAGATGATAGGAAATCTTATACTCTACATTGTGACATCATTAAAAAAATTTAGGGGTTTACATCCACTTTAACCTCTGTCTGTACCCCCATTAGGGAGATTCTCCTGGTCACCAATATCACTGAGAGTGAAAGTGAAAGAAGACTTTTTTGGGGATATAGTAAAAGAGGATTATAACCCATCAGTCCCCCCCCCCCCAATCTGTGTCCCACAGAGGAGAGTTCCCTCCACTTCCTGTCCCATAGCCAAAACAGCTCTAAAAGGCTGGAGACTGCGCTGACTCACTCACTTGGTTGGGGGTTTATGAGTGGGTGAAGAATTGCTGGGGGCGTGTTGAAGAGTTTGCTCCCGATGAATCCAGCCCAACTCGACAAAAGGGTGGCAGTGAGCCCTTTTGAGGGGCTTGGGCTGCTACCTCTAGGTACGGTCTCAAGGTTGTTTCCGCAAATACTTGTGAGGGTAGGTAAAAAGAGCGCTGATATCCAATTCGAAGCAAAAAAAAAAGGTGAATACGTATTTGTTTTATTAAAAGTCGCAATACATGATAAAGCCAACGCGTTTTGGGGAACAAAGTCTCCCCCCTTCAGGTAATGTTGCTGTTTATTCCGGTGGTGGCAGCATAGGGGCGCTATGCTGTCACCCACCGCCGGAATATACAGCAGTGTTCGGGGTCACAGCCACTGCCAGTTTGGGATATCTCCTCAGCTACTACTAGCAATATAGCAGCAACCCTGAAGAAGGGGGGAGTCTTTGTTTCCCCCGAAACGCATTGGGCTTTATCATGTTTTGCTATTCAATAAAATGACTATAGGCCAGATCCACGTAGCGCGGCGTAATTTTAGGCAGGCGTAGCGTATCGTAGTTACGCTATGCCGCCGCTACCTTGAGAGGCAAGTGCTGTATTCACAAAGCACTTGCCTCTAAAGTTACGGTGGCGTAGCGTAAATCTGCTGGCGTAAGCACGCATAATTCAAAAGAGGCTGGTTGGGGGCGTGTTCTATGCAAACTAATCGTGACCCCACGTATTTGACGTTTTTTACGAACGGCGCATGCGCCGTCCGTGAAAGAATCCCAGTGCGCATGCTCCAAATTACGCCGCAAATCGTCAATGCTTTAGACGTGAACGTAACTTACGCACAGCCCTATTCGCGAACGACTTACGCAAACTACGTAAAAAATTTGACGGTGGCCGACGTCCATACTTAACATTGCGTACGCCTCATATAGCAGGGGTAACTTTACGCCGGAAAAAGCCTTATGTAAACGACGTAAAAAAATGCACCGGGCGGACGTACGTTTGTGAATCGGCATATCTACCTAATTTGCATATTCCTCGCGTAAATCTACGGACGCTCCACCTAGCCGCCAGCGTAAATATGCAGCTAAGATACGACGGCGTAAGAGGCTTGCGCCAGTCGGATCTTAGCCAAATTCCGGCGTATCTTGTTTTCTGAATACAGAGAAAAGATACGCCGGAGAATCCTAGAAGTTACGCCGCGTATTAATAGATACGCCAGCGTAACTTCTTCGTGGATCCGGGCCTACATATTTACCTTCATTTTGCTCCTAATTGGGCGCTCCTTTTACCTACCCTCACACAGCCAAAACAGGAAGTGAGAAGAAATCCCTCCAAAGTGAGGAAATCTCAGCGTGTCACCAGAACTAATGTCCCCACTGGAAGATTCCCTCTCTATTCCTGTTCTGGAGATTTTTCACTTACAACGGTCACCAAGACAAAAAGAGAGGAAAAATCTCCAGAACGAGGACATAAAAACTTGGCAGGGGCTCTAATCCCTCTCAACCCTGTTCAAAACAAAAACAAAAAGTTTAACCACTTCCAGAGACTGCCCGCCATCGTTAAACGTCGGTACTTTGAAGCAGATAGCTTCCATAACCCCGTTATTTTTACAAGCGGTCCACCTTTGGATAAAAGTGGTCTCTGGGGCAGATTTGCCACAAGCTCACTTTTATTGGCGGCGGCGGGAGAGGTGCCCACCCACCACGTCCTGGTCATCTCCACCGCTTACCGGATCGTCAGAGACGAGGGAAAGATGTCAAGTGAGGGAAAGAAGGCCCGGCCACTCGACTCCATACCAGTAGAGGAAAGAAGCGACGTCAAATGTCACTTCCGCCCAATGGTCTTAAAAGTAACAATTAAAAAATGTATTGAAAAAAAAATATTTTTTTTTTCTTTTGCATTTAAGTGTAAATATGAGATCTGAGGTCTTTTTTACAAATTTCACATTAAAGAGGACCTGTCATGCTTTTTTTTCTATTACAAGGGATGTTTACATTCCTTGTAATAGGAATAAAAGTGTTCCCAATTATTTTTTAAAGGGATAGTGTAAAAAAAAAAAGTAAAATGAATAATAATAAAAAATAAAATAAAAATGAAAGCGCTCTGTCCCGCCATGCTCGAGGCACAGAAGCGAGCACATACGTAAGTCGCGCCCATGTTAAAACCACCCATGTGAGGTATCGCCACGATCATTAGAGCGAGAGCAATAATTCTAGCCCTGGACCTCCTCTGTAACTCAAAACTGGTAACCTGTAGAAATTTTTAAACGTCGCCTATGGAGATTTTTAAGTGTCAAAGTGTGTCGCCATTCCACGAGCGGGCGCAATTTTGAAGCGTGACATGTTGGGTATCAATTTACTCGGCATAACATTATCTTTCACAATGAAAAAAAAAAAAGGGGGCTAACTTTACTATTTTCTTAATTTTTAATTAAAAGTGTATTTTTTTCAAAAAAATTGCGTTTGGAAAACCGTTGCGCAATTATGGTGTGTCAGAAAGTATTGCCACAACCGCCATTTTATTCTCTAAAGTCGCTGAAAAAATAATAATGTGTGTGTATATATAATATATATATATATATATATATATATACACACACACACACAGTCATTTTCTAGAAAAAAAATGTAACTTGTAAACACCAAGTGTAAAAAACAGGCGAGTCGGCGCTATACGGCGCCTGCGCACCGCCGTTCGGCTTCTTTCGGCAACTCGTGACGCTCCTTATGCGATGGGGGGGGGGTAGGTTTTGTCATCACGTCAATCACCTGCTGGATAGGATTGCCCACTCCCGTGGGATTCACTACCCAGAAGCCAGGGAAGAAAATAGCTGTACGAGGTATGTACAGCAAAAAAAAAAAACTGCATACTGTCATTGTCGAAAATCATGTAAATGTAATGTTAGAAAATAGTTTTTAGGGTGAACCCCGCTTTAAGTGGTTAAGGTTTGTCCTCCTATTACCTGGTTTTGGTAACTCTAAAGGCGATTGTATCGTGTATGGCTAATCTGGCCATACAATCTTTGTATGATCAACGTTGGACTTTATGTCATTTGAGCACCTACCGAATGAATCTGTATCCAATCAGGCAAGTTGTTGGTAGATCCCAAGGAGATTGTTCTAATGTTTTGAGGGCAGGGGCTGGTGTAGATGACTAGTGTGTAACTAGGTGGCACTATATCCATAAACACATTGTATTGTCATGCTGGCAGCGACACCTGCCCTCAGTAGTGGAGATGCCACCCCTCCAGGATGTATAGAATAGAAGTATTAGAAGTTAGGGCACCACACACAGGGTGGGCACCAGAGATGGCACTGCCCTCCTCCTGTCACCAGCACTCAGGTACAGAGGCGGCTATGACCTCAATAACCTCCCGCTGGCCGGATGTGTCCGACCACTGACAGGTGTCACCGGAGCTCCGCCCACTTAGGCACTCCCCGGTACTCTGCGGGTGTCGTCGTTGCCCCCCTCTTCTCTCCCCCCGGGGTGCCCGGCTCCCGTGTCCTCCTGAAGGTCACCCAGTGTGTCTCACCTCGGCTGGCACGTGTCCCCTCTATTGATGTCGGTGGAGATTGGCAGGCGCACCCAGTAAATGTTGCCTCTGTAAACTCCAAAGCCCGCTACGCAGTCCGCACGTCAACTGCTGTCATCGGCTTCTGTCACAGCGGACTGCAATTCGGTCACCAGGGGGAGCCCTCGAGCCTTAGAGGAGACCGGGAGATGGAGTTCCCCGCCGGAGATGCTCATGGGAGAACACATACACAAACACGAGTGCGCCATGTTTGTTAAGGGCAACGTTAGTTTGATGGGGCCTAGTCTTCTGATGTTTGTGTATAAGAGTGGAGAGAAAAACTGTGCATATAATTACTTAGGACTGATACAAAGGAAAGCTCGCCGTTGCTCTATGCAAGGAGACGCGTCTGCGCGAATTCTGTATATCAATCAGTGTGAACCCCCCTCCCTCTAGTGGAGAATACGTGTCATTACGTTGGACAGCGCTGAGAGCTGGTCTCTTCTCGTGAGGATGACTGGACTCGTTTGTTTCCGAGGCTCTTCCTCGTCCTCTTAGCTTTAAAGGCACAGCGACCACAAATCAAACGCAAAACAAAATAAAGTACACCTAGCTTGAGCACGTCAGGGATTTTGTGGGCGAAAGTAGCTGAAACAGTAGTAGAGTATTGGACGGTTTTAGAAATCGACTGATGCAAAAAGTTTGGATCCTTTGTCAGATATTTGATGCCTTCTTTGTAAAAGAAAGATGGGTTGTTGCCGCCTCATCCCTCAATAAAACCAAACACATAATAATTACACAGGTTCTGTGGCTGATTAAGGCTAATTGAGGCTTCGTTCCCATGCCTGCCCGCTAGGGTTGCCACCTCATCAGGGCTGGTACAAGGATTTTTTAACCCCACCCCCGACTCCACCCCCTTTTCCCTGCCCATGTACACCCTACCTTTTTAATGAAGCTGCCATCAAATGCAGCCTCACCAGCACCCATCAAATGCAGCCTCACCAGTGCCCATCAACGCAGCCTCTCCAGCGCCCATCAATGCAGCCTACCAGTGCCTATTAATGAATGTTTGCTTGCTTCCATTCATTCGGTAGTCGAGACACAGTCCTCCGTCACTGCTGCGCCTCTGACACTATGTGCGAACGGAGCGGTGGCTGCCTGCTGATGCCGAGACTTAGTTGCTTGCTGTAGAGAGTAGGAACATCAGCGGCAAGGGCGCGCTAGGCGGCTGCCTAGTTTGCCTAGTGGTAGCACGGGCCCTGCATCCAGAGGCGTTGCTAGGGGGGGTGCGGTCTGCACCGGGTGACACCCGCTAGAGCAGGGATCCTCAAACTATGGCCCTCCAGCTGTTGTAGAACTACACATCCCATGAGGCATTGTAACACACTGACATTCACAGACATGACTAGGCATGATGGGAAGTGTAGTTCCTAAACAACTGGAGGACCGTAGTTTGAAGACCCATGCGCTAGAGGGGTGACACCATCCCGTTTTTTTTTTTTTAGCTGACATGCCCAGCCTGCCCTGTGTAATCCCAGCCTGCCCTGTACTACCCCAGCCTGCCCTGTACCACCCCAAACAGCCCTTTACCACCCCAGCCTGCCCGGTACCCCCCCCCCCCCCCAAACAGCCCTGTACCACCCCAGCCTGCCCATAACTTTCCCTATACCACCCCAACCTGCCCAATGCCACCCTAACTTGCCCTGTACCACCCCAACCTTTCCCATGCCATCCCAACTTGCCCTATGCCACCCTAACTTGCACTATACCACCCCAACCTGCCCTGTACCACCCTAACTTGCCCTATACCACCCCAACCTGCCCTATGCAACCCTAACTTGCCCTTTACCACCCCAAACTACCCTATATCACCCCAACATGCCCTATACCACCTTAACCTGTCCTATACCACCCCACTACACCAACCTGCCACTATACCACTCTATACTACCCTAACCTGCCACTATACTGCCCTATGCTATAATTTACAGGGGCTGGTTTGGGGTGCGCCCCGTGCGCTGCCTGCTTGGTGCTGGGCAGCCTAGACAGAGGGGGGGTGACACCATGTTTTACCGCACCGGGTGACACCAACCCTAGTGACGCCACTGCCTGCATCTCATCCCTTTAATCCCGAACATATATAAATTACACATTTTCTGAGGCTTATTTAATGCAGAGAAGGCACCAAGTGAGTTTAACCGCTTGCCGACCATCGCACGACGATATACGTCGGAAGAATGGCACGGGCAGGCAGATGGACATATATACGTCCCCTTTAAGAAGCGGCAATGTGGACGTACGCACGCCCGCCGTGAGCTCCGTGAGTCTGACCACGGGTCCCGCGGACTCGATGTCTGCATGCCTCGCGGACTTGATGTCCACGGGAATACCCACGATTGTCTCACGGAGAGGAAGAACGGGGAAATGCTGATGTAAACAAGCATTTCCCCAGTCTTCCTAGTGACAGGACACTGATCACCGCTTCCTGTAATCGGAAGCAGTGATCACTGTCGTCTCACACACAGCCCATCCCCCTACAGTTAGAAGCACTCCCTAGGACACACTTAACCCCTTCAGCACCACCTAGTGGTTAACCCCTTCACTGTCAGTGTAATTTTCACAGTAAGCAGTGCATTTTTATAGCACTGTTCGCTGTAAAAAAGATCATGGTCCCAAAAGTGTCCGATGTGTCCGTCATAAAGTGGCAGTCACAATATACATCGCAGATTGCCGCCATTACTAGTGAAAAATAAAAAATTATAATAAAAATACCATAAGGCTTATTGCGTTTTTTTTGGGTTTTTTTGGCCAAAAATATGTTTTTATATATTTTTTTAAAGATTTTTGGGGGATATTTATTATAGCAAAAAGTAAAAAAATATAGAATTATATAGAATTTTTGTTTTTGTTTAATAGCGCAAAAAATAAAAACCGCAGAGGTGATCAAATACCACCAAAAGAAAGCTCTATTTGTGGGGAAAAAGGACGTCAATTTTGTTTGGGAGCCACGTTGCACGACCACGTAATTGTCAGTTAAAGCGGCGCAGTGGTGAATCGCAAAAAGTGCTCTGGTCTTTGGCCAGCGAAATGGTCCGGGGCTTAAGTGGTTAATTACTACCTTAAGCGGTTACAGACCAGCCGCCGCAGTTTTACTATGGCAGATTGGCTCTCCTGGGCAAAATTACATTACCTTACTTCATTTTGCCTTTAGATGAGATGGGGGCGTGTTTTATGTTAATACATTGTGACCCGACGTAAATGACGTTTTTTCTGAACGGCGCATGCGCCGACCGTGGGGGCATCCCAGTGCGCATGCTCAAAATTAACCCGCAACAAGCCAATGCTTACGACGTGAACGTCATTCTACGCAAAGCCCTATTCGCGAACGACTTACGCAAACGACGTAAAATTTTCAAAATTCGACGTGGGAACGATGTCCATACTTAACATATAGCAGGGGTAACTATACGCCGAAAAAAGCCTTACGGAAACGACGTAAAAAATGCGCCGGCCGGACGTACGTTCGTGGATCGCCGTATCTAGCTAATTTGCATACTCAACGCGGAAATTGACGGAAACGCCACCTAGCGGCCAGCGTAAAAATGCACCTTAGATCCAACGGTGTACTAAGACGTACGCCAGTCGGATCTAGCACAGCTTCAGGCGTATCTTGTTTTGTGGATACAAAACAAAGATACGCCGGAGCAAAATAGAAGTTACGCGGCGTATCAATAGATACGCCAGCGTAACTTCTTTGTGGATCTGGCCCATTGTGTTTTTTTTTTAAATTGTCGCTTCTTTTGTTTATAGCTCAAAAAATAAAAACCACAGAGATGATCAAATACCACCAAAAGAAAGCTCTATTTGTGGGAAAAAAATTATTTTGTTTGGGTACATCGTCACACGACCGCGCAATTGTCAGTTAAAGCGACGCAGAACCAAATCGCAAAAAAATGGCCTGGTCATTGAGCAGCCAAATCTTCCGGGGCTGAGGTGGTTAATCAGCCACAGAACCTGTGTAATTGGTATGTGTTTGGATTTAAAGGGGTGAGGTGGCAATCCTGGTGCCCACGATACCAAATCATGGCAAATCGTGGGACGCGCTTGCGATCCTCGTCACTTCCAATGACACACCGTTCGCTACGCAAACAGAATCGTGGTACCCCTGTCACCCAGACTAACTCACTTGATGAATTATCTGCAGGGTGGATAAAAATCAATGAGTTTAAAAAATAAATAAATAAATCAGATTTTTTTAATGTAAATCTGTTTTTTTTTTTTTTATCTGATTTTTTTTCATTAAATTTATTTTGATAAAATGTTTTGGAGGAAAAATCTAAAGATAGTTTTCTATTTAATTATTTATATTGTATTTATTTATTCATATTTGTGTTTTTAATGCTGATATGTAGCCAATACGTCACCGCGGGGCTCCCTCCTCCCCCTTTTCGCCAGGCCATTCAGAGAGAGGAGCGGGGCCTTGCGCAGTAGGGTTCCCGGCGTAAAGCCGTAAGGCTACACTGCCGAGTTCCCTTACTCGCAATGATGCAGCAGCACCCGACAGCTGATGGAAACATCAGCTGCGGTGCCGACATCGCTGGACTCCAGGACAGGTAAGTGTCCTATTATTAAAAGCCAGCAGATGCAGTATGTGTAGCTGCTAGTTTTAGATTTCGATGTTTTTTCTGGGCGGACCTGCAGAGTTCCACACAGATTTTTTTTTTCTTTTTTCAAAGTAATCTATACTTTGAAACAATTTTAAGCACTGTTAATCCATGTTATTAATGAAATCGGCAATCAATTCCCATTTTTTTATAGTAATTTTATTTCTGTTCTGCAGAGCGCTTCAATCTCTAGTGTGGGCATGTGAAGCCCACTAGCATTCTCTTCCTGGATATGGTGATGCTGGATACCCAGCGTGCACCTCCCGTTCTTGCGCATGCTCTGTTTACACAGGGCGCAGGGATTATTATGTTGTTGCCATAACAGCGGTCAGGAAGTGCCCACCCCGTTGTTGCCTTTGTTCGCATCATTTCAGGTTTCTAAACAACGCAATTATAGTCTTTTGGCGCTGCCCACTGACTCCTGGGAAAGATTACACACATCTCCCAGGAGCACAAGCGTCAATTGTTGCGGGCCAGAAGTGGCAGAATAGAAGGGACCCCATAGCAACAGTGGTTACTGAGTGAGTAAAAAAAAAAAAAAAAATTTTCTTTTTCAAAAGTTGTTGCTCAAGGAGAATACTATGGAGCTCTACTTTAAAGGAACACTAAAGGTTTGTTTTTTATTAGATCAATTGATTGCTGTAAGCTAGAGCATTTAAATATCACTTACCTGGTTTTTCCTTTTGACCTCCAAAATACAGTAATCCAGGTTTGAAAATGCCATTTCCTGTCACTCCTCTTCTTGCTTTCCACCAGCATCTGAGCCGTTTTGCATGGTGGAAAGCAGAATGTGCTCACCCCCTCCCTATGACTACAGCCCTGCGTGAAGATGCTCTTATCCCTCACAGGCATGGAGGCTAAGCCTAATAAGAACTGTAGTTCCCATTAGGCCGTGATGTAGCAAGAATGAATGCGCACCGCAAACCAGGAAGTCAGTGAGAATAATGATTCAGGAGTGCTGGAGGTGAATAAAACAGCTAGATTTCAACAGGTATCAAACTACCGTATTTATCGGCGTATATCGCGCACTATTTTCCCCTTAAAATAAGGGGAAAATCGTGGGTGCGCGATATACGCCGATAGCCGCTTCCCGCGCTCAGTTTGAAATCCTGCGCCGTCATATACCGAGTGCAGTACACTCGGGTACATTCGGCTAGTCTCGGCTTCGCTCGTGCTCACGCATAAACGTCACAGAGCGTGAGCGTGAGCGAAGCCGAGCCTTGCCGAATGTACCCGAGTGTACTGCACTCAGTATATGTCGGCGGAGGCGTTTGAACTGAGCGCGGGGACTCGACTTGAGGCGCGCGCTGGAGTAGCCGGGAGGACACCATTGAGGCCGCAGACGGAAGCCAGACCGGACGATGGACGCTGGGAAGACACCAAAACTGTAAGTAATACAATCATATAACTTTTTTTTTTACAGGAATTTCGGGGGCAACTTTAGGGGTGCGCGGTATACGCGGGAGCGCGTTATACCGCGATAAATACGGTAGTTATAATGCAAAACATTACTTTTTACTTTATCAGCTACTGTCAGACTTTAATTTAAGAGGAAAATATTTTTGTCTTTACAACCCCTTTAAGGTACATTATTCAGCATGAAATTGAGATTATGAGGCTGTATATTCTGCAATATTTAAATTTTTGGAAAACTCATTCAATGAATCCAAGCTCTGCAAGCTGAGATAACATGCACTGCATTGATGCATTCACACAATTTCACAGTAACTATAAGATAAACCAAAGTTCAGGAATATTCCTTTATCCCATTGTTTTTCAAATCTATGTACACTACAAACTGTATGATTGAATCGGTTCTGATATCGCTGTATTACTAACAGGACAGCTTATTATTCTAAATGGGAAACCTTCATTTTGTTTGCAATTATTAAAGTTTCTAACCACCAGCAAGAATAAGTCCTTACATTTAAAGAGCACCTGTAATTTCAGATCCATCATGGTAGCGCCTGTTACTGGGCATCCACTCACCTGCTGCTGCCACGTCCCTCACCTTGTTGTGTCACTGCCGTATCACCAGCCATCCCATTAAAGTGAATGGGACCGTCAGTGAGTCAAAGGAGGAGCCACTGCAGGATAGAAATGACCGTTGCTTAAAAATGATGATTTAAATCAAGCCTTTTTACTAGTGATTTAATCATGATTTAAATTGAATTGATTTAAATCAAATCCACCCTGCTTATCTGCATTAAATTTGCCCCAGAACCTGTGTAATTCATATGTGTTGCGGTTTAAAGGGATGAGTTAGCAACTCTAGTTTGAAAGCATATAAACAATTCAAATCCCTGAGTGTTTTGTTTCAGTAGTCACTTTTCCTAAGGAAACAGCTGTATGATAATCATACACAATGAGGTGTAGGCTACATTCAGTTGATATTATATATGTGTGTTGTATCTAGATAGAGAAGTAAGATTTTATGTTGAGCCACCTTTGAGCCCCCGTTCACACTGGTGCGATCTGTAATGCGATTTGACAGTTTCAAATCGCATGACAAGTGACAAGCCACACCCCATTGTCGGTAATGGAACAGATCAAATTGCCACAACCCATGTTACAGCAACAGCACCCTACATGCGCCTTATCTCAGAAGCTAAGCAGGGTCGGGGCTTGGTTAGTACTTGAATGGGAGACTGCCTAAAGAAAAAAAAAGGTTCATGCACCACTTTTTGTCAAACTAAGCCGCAAGCAGGGGCAGGCTAACAATTCGGGCAATCAGGCAGTGTCAGAGGGCTCAGGGTCAGTAGGGGGCCCCATGAGAGGCTCAGTCCGCCCCTCCTGCCCATACCTGCCAGCAGTTGATGCAACGCTGGGAGAGGTCTCATGGAGCTATGGGGATGAGGGAGGGATGGGGCCACAGTCCGTAAGCGAAAGCTGTTGCTGGAAGGCGGGAGTGTGCACTGCAGAACGGACTAGTCTCGGAGCTGGCAATCTGTGTGCAGCACAGCAGCAAGTCAGTATGTGATCGCCAGGCCAGCAGTTGTATGTCACGCTTCTTTAATCTCTACCAGCCAGGCTGAGTGTTTCAGTTCAGTGCCCATCCACCAGGTGCTATTCCCTACCCTATCTAATAACCCTGATTTCTATATACACTGAGGCCCAGATTCTCAAAGGGCTTACGACGGCGCAGCGCCATGTACGCCGTCGTAAGTCCTAATCTGGGCCGTCGTATCTATGCGACTGATTCTTGGAATCAGTTACGCATAGATAGCCATTAGATCCGACAGGTGTAAGTCTCTTACGCCGTTGGATCTTAAATGCAATTTTTTTTTTGCCCGCTAGGTGGCGCTTCCGTCGATTTCCCCGTCGAATATGCAAATTAGCTAGATACGCAAATTCACGAACGTACGCGCGGCCGACGTAATAAAGTTACGACGTTTACGTTAGGCTTTTCCCGGCGTAAAGTTGCCTCTGGGTCTATGCGGCGCAGTCAATGTTAAGTATGGCCGTCGTTCCCACGTCGAAAATTTATAAAATTACGTTGTTTGCGTAAGTCGTCCGTGAATGGTGCTGGACGTAATTTACGTCCACGTCAAAACCAATGACGTCCTTGCGACGTCATTTAGAGCAATGCACGCCGGGACATTTTAGGGACGGCGAATGCGCAGTTCGTTTGGCGCGGGGACGCGCTTCATTTAAATAAACACGCCCCCTACCCGCCGAATTTAAATTCCGCCGGGTGATTTACGCCACGCCGCCGCAACTTTACAGGCAAGTGCTTTGTGAATAAAGCACTTGCCTGAAAAACTTGCGGCGGCGTAACGTAAATGAGATACGTTACGCCCGCACAGAGATACGCCGATCTCTGTGAATCTGCCCCTGAGTGTCACTTAGTATACTGGGCTGGATCCGATCACACTGTCAGCTCAGTCTGGGCTCTGCTTCCCCCACCTGTCTTTTTCTTTCTCTACTTGATTCTGGACTATATGGCAGGGGAAATCCTCTGCCATTTCTGAGCTGGGGGACAACCCCGGGGCCCAGCCTAACCCCTAGGGCCACACAGCACTATCAACAATGGCTCGCTAACTGAGCGCTGCACTCCACAGTAAGTGCCCCACCACTGTGAGAACCCACGATCCACCCCTCTGTCTCTCAACCCTCCTCTCTCTCATCCCCTCTCCCTTTCTCTTTCACCCCCTCTCTCTTTCACACTCCATCTCTCTCTCTCTCTCTCTCCCCCTTACTCTCACCCATTGTCTCGCTTTCTCTTTCACCCCTCTATCTTTCACCCCCCCCTCTCTCTTTCTCTCTCTCTCTCACTTTCACCCCCTTTTCTCTCATCCCCTCTCTTTCACCCCCCGATTTCACTCCCCCTTCTCTCTTTCACTCCCCTCTCTCTCTTTCAGCCCATCTCTCTCATCCCCCTCACTCTTGTACCTCCCTATTGCTCTTTCCTTCCTCTCTCTCACATCCCCCTCTCTCATCCCTCCCTCTCTCTCACCCCTCTCTCGCTCAACCCCCTCCTTCACCATTACCCTCTCTCACCCTACCTCTTTCTCACCCCCCTCCTATTTCTATCTCTCTTCCCTCTCCTCTTCTGTCTCTATCCTTCCACCCCTTCTTCCCCTCTTAGATTTTAATACGAGTTTTTGTCATATTTCAGGATCTCAATAAAAAATGGGTAATTTACAGTAGATTTTCCATGTTTTCTCAGTGTAAAAAAAAAATTGTGGGGGCTTGGCAACCCTATCAGAAAGGAGCTGTGTGGTTGCCGAACAGCTGCACATGGCAATTAACCCCTCAATCATTGGGCATCTTAATTGTACTATGTAACCAGCAGACCCTATCTACAGCCTCTAAAAACTAGACCTCATTTTTACTGTTACTTTTTACGCTGCACTTCCTTCTCTGAAGTTGGGGACTAATATATGATATTGCACACAGGCCCACTGCTTTCTGCTTTTATAAAATGCCCCTGGTTGCATCATAAAGATGGCTGCCACACAGCAGCTGTCTTTAAACCTGAAAGTGACCAGCAGCTTATACAAAAAGAAGCTTGGAACTATCCTGCAGGCTATGCTGCAGTGGATATTTAAATGCCCCCTCTATGTAGCTGAGCTGTAATATGTAGGTGGGGTTTTGTGTGGGTGTGGCTTGAGTGTGGGCAGGGACACAGTGGGCCACATGATCTCCTATAGCCCGGGGTCCCCATGAGTTGTCAGTCCACCCCTAGCCGCAAGCCACTATGAAATGAGAGGTGCAAATCGCACTGACCTGCGGCTTTGAATAACTTTTATTGCAGGTATATCGGTAAAACATACAGTAATACCAAAAGCACCTTGTCCGCCCATGCCGGGGCTATGACTGGCGACATAAGGAACAAAAAACAAACATACAGCATAAACGAAGGAGGGAAGGCCTCCTTTCCAAAATGATCACAGTAAACTTTAATGGGTAAACCCACTAGTTTGCAAAAGTAGCCAGGACAAGTATGCCATTAACCCCATTTTTAAGTAGTCCTGGGTATCAACAGACAACTAAAGAGGGCCTTTGAGCCCATCAAGAGAGAGAAGAACAAAAAAAAGACAAAGAAAGTTAGGGGTAGGATAAGGGGGAGAAAGGAAGAGTAAGGTCCCGGGATCGCTTGAGACATCAGATAGAGCTGACCCATGCTTGTCAAAGGGAGATCAGGGAAGGCATACGTCAACCATGGTTCCCAAATTTTAATGAACTTAACGTGTGTGTCTTCGAGAATACTGGACATGTGTTCATTAAAGGGTCACTAAAGGAAAAAAATTTTTTAGCTGAAATGACTGTTTACAGGGCATAGAGACATAATAGTTAACTGATTCCTTTTAAAAATGATTAAAAATTGATAAAAAAACAATCATATAATGTGCCTGCAGTGTAGTTTCGTTTTTGCTGTTGTTTGCTGGTTCTCTGATGTACAGAGAGCCAATAGAGGGCAGTCAGCCAATAGAGAGCAGTGATACTTTGTCTAAAACTCCTCAGCACCAATCCAGTTTCGTTTTACACACAGTAATCACACCTCCTTGATTAGTGACCACCGTGAGAAATCTCCCAGTACTGTGGTTATCAGGAAACAGGCAACCAGGAAGTGTCCAAAACAGAGAGGATTTACAGCAACATCAAAGCAAAAACGAACAATGAGGACATGAAACCAGGACTGCAGCAAGGTAAAGGAAGCTATTTAGCTAAAAAAAAAAATTCCTTTAGTGACCCTTTAAGCATCATGGCTATCTAACAGTCTCTCACTCCCTGGAAGGGGACTGTAGGTTTCTTCCAGGCCTGGGCAATCATTAAGTAGCGCGATTTCAAAGCGGCACCAGTGTGAACCAGGGCTAAATCTCATCTTCTAGGCAGGGAAAAGAAAAATGCTCGCTTGCGTTGGGGCACCCCCCGCACTGCAAGGGTTAGATGATGGTTTACATATAGGAGGGTGAAAAAATCAGTTTACTTACCCGATCCCCCACTACCGAGGAAGATGTGCTCTCCACTTCTCTACACACTGACAGTGGACTGTCATTTGGTGTCATCACTTCCAGTGCAGGGCTATGGGCTCTACATTGGACTTAATGATATCAGAAGACCATCCGAGCATAGGGAAGAAGAGGCTGCCAGGACTGGTCTTACAGCCTGGAGGAAGTTTGTGTGAGTAGAGGAGCGGGTATGCCCCAGTTGAAGTACTTGTGTACGAAACGTGTCGGGCTTGGTACACCACTCCACTTATTGCCCTTTTTTAAACATATTTTGTACTGTGATCACTTTTAAGTCTTGTTGGTTTTTCAATAAACCCATATTTACATGCACTATCGGAGCACCTTCTTTTTTTCCCCCCTTTCTTCCATGTTGTGGTTGATTGAGTTGCTGTTTGGAGACTTTTTCCATCATGCCATCCTTCAGTCCTGAAAAGGATTCCTAGATTGGAGGTCACTTCATCATCATCTGAGGACCACGTTGATATTCAGTGAACCCAGAGTCCCTTCGAGGACAAGATTTCCTTTAAACGCGTTGCCATCTGCTATTTGTGTGGTTTATCCAGAGTCTTCATACCAGTTGATGCGATTTGCCATCATGATTTCACACGCTCTAACGATCTGCCTAATAAGTAGATCCACCGGTTCCGGTAAGAGTATTCTCCCTTACTCCTTTGCAAGAAGGCTTATGAGATGACCCTTATTGTTACACGTCTGATTTGATTATCACATTCCATGGTCTTTTGAATGGATTTAATGTGGACTTATTTATGTCTCACTTTTTGCACATTGAGGCACATCTTACTTTGTGCGATTTGGTCTCTCTTATTTTCAGCGCTGCATTTTAATTATAGGGGTATGTAAATCAGCTTTTTGTAGTCCCCTAGATCATACATGCCAACAGTCCAGATTTTCCTGGGACAATCCTGATTTTTGGACCCTCGTCCACAGGATTTTGCTTTTGTCCCGGTGAATCGAGACTGTTTTTAGCACCTCAGCCTCTGACTTAAAAATATGGCAGCAGTCGCAAGATCTCTTTACATCTAGCAGGTTCTTTCCACTTGTTCCACTGCTGGGGTTTTTTGCCTTCCTCTGGATAAACTGTGGGTATGGAGTTGGGTGTATAGGATTGTACTGTTTTATTTTTTTTTTTTTTTTTTTTTGTGGTTGAACTGGATGGACTTGTGTCTTTTTTCGACCTGACTAACTATGTAACTATGTAACTATGTTCAGTGGCGAGGGAAGGGAACTCCAATCGGCTTCTTTCTTCAGTTTACAAGTAGACACCTGATATAATGAGGCACTCCACTGGGGACACCCGATCTAAGGAGGCACTCCGCTGGGGACACCTGATATAAGGAGGGACTCCACTGGGGACACCTAATCTAAGGAGGCACTCCACTGGGGACACCTGATGTAAGGAGGCACTCCACTGGGGACACCTGATCTAAGGAGGAACTCCGCTGGGGACACCTGATCTAAGGAGGCACTCCCCTGGGGACACCTGATCTAAAGAGGCACTCCACTGTGGACACCTGATCTAAGGAGACACTCTGCTGGGAACACCTGATATAAGGAGGGACTCCACTGGGGACACGTGAAGTAAGGAGGCACTCTTCTGGGGACACCTGACATAAGGAGGGACTTTGCTAGGGACATCTGACATAAGGAGGGACTCCGCTGGGGACACCTGACGTTAGAAGGGGCTCCACTGGGGACACCTGACGTAAGGAGGCACTCCGCTGGGGACTCCTGATGTAATGAGGCACTTCCTTGGGGACACCTGATGTAAGGAGGGACTCCACTGGGGACACCTGATGTAAAGAGGGACTCCTCTGGGGACACCTGGTGTAAGGAGGGACTCTGCTGGGGACACCTGATGGCATCTGGTGGCAAGCGACGTGACAAGTGAAACGCTCAGGGCTGCCACTGATTTAGCATTATGATGAGTTGAAGTATTTAATTTTATATTACAATGTAATAATAGAAATAATGAGCTTATAAACCAACCATGGTGCTGGGATGATTGAAGCGCTAACACCATATGTTTGGAGTATCTTTATCTGCTGATTGTTACATTTTCTGGAATACACATATTTCTATTGTGGTATAGGATCTGCTGTCCCTATTTCTTTCTTTCCTTCTTTCTCTCTCCTTTTCTCCTATTTCTTTCTCTCTCCCTCCATTCCTTGTCCATCTCGGACCACATCCTCTTTGAGCCACGCCCCTTTAAGCAACGCCTATTATTTAGTTTAAACCATGCCCATTTTCCTTTCCGCTCTACACCACGCCTAAAAGCGAATGCCCCACCCCTAATTATAATATGACCCTGCCCACAGCAAAAAAAGTGTCCCTGTCAATTTTTTTTTTAATTTTGACAACTATGCAAGATGTAAATGAGCCTTTATTTATTTAAACAGTGTAAGCACACTCTCTAAATATGCAGTGGTGTGTTTACTCTGTATATTTAAAAATGATTGTACTAGAAGATTGATATACTGTGAAGGGGTTGAAGCACTTTAAGGCCTTGTACACACGAGCAGACATGTCCGATGAAAACGGTCCGCGGACCGTTTTCATCGGACATGTCTGCTGGGAGCTTTTGGTCTGATGTGTGTACACACCATCAGACCAAAATCCCCGTGGACAGAGAATGCGGTGACGTAGAAGACACCGACGTTCTCTAACGCGGAAGTTCAATGCTTCCACGCATGCGTCGAATCAATTCGACGCATGCGCGGGATTTCGGTCTGCTGGTTAGATGTACTAACCAGCGGACATGTCCGACGGACAGGTTTCCAGCAGACAAGTTTCTTAGCATGCTAAGAAACTTGTGTCTGCTGGAAACCTGTCCGCTAGGCCGGAGAACAGTCCGGTAGGCCCTACACACGGTCGGACATGTCCGCGGAAACTGGTCCGCGGACCAGTTTCAGCGGACATGTTCGGTCGTGTGTACGAGGCCTAAGAGCTCTTTCACACTAGCACTGGGGGGGGGGGGGCACTACCACCCACTGAATGTGGCCCATTCAGGAGAATGAGCTGTTCTGGAACCATGTGCAATGCACATGGTTGCGGTGCACTAGTGTGGGGTTCAATGGGGTTAAGGCAGGCAGTGAGAAGGCCATAGAATGTCTCTTCACTGCCTGTCAGAGAGCAGTGCTAGTGTGAACCAGGCCTAAAAAAAAAGCTGATTCCAAAATAGTGCAAATAATAGTGACGTGCCAAATTGTATTGTTATTTACATGTAATCTAGCATTAAACCATTGCAGTGTAGGGGCAGCGCCTCTGCAATGGAGCCTTTTTTTCCTTTTACTGGAGTTCATTTTTAATTTTTGTAAATGTAGAAGTGCATTCTAATTAAGTGTAGTTTAAAAAAGGGATAACAAACTATATAACCACAGTATCTACAAATCCTTACAGGCAAGTTTACATTTAGTTTCATGGAGAAGATGCTACACCCACACAGCAAATAAATGTCATGTGCATATGCAGAGGCATGGGGGCATAATAACCAGTTTTTCAATGTTTTTTTTTTTTTGCGAGGAAAAATGTCCTGTAATTTCTATAGGGTTGGGCTATATTGCTATTTTACACAAAGAAAAGGCTTAGATTTTTTTAACAGTACTCAAAAAAATCCCTTTTATTTGGTTTGTAAAGGCTGGGAGCTACCTGGTGTGTATAAATGTTATCACGTAATACACACGTTGATACTAATCATTTGTGACTTTGCTTAAACTTAAAGCCAGTATTTGTTATGAATGGTTATTGGTCTGAATTTGCCAATCAACCATCAGGTTGGACTTGTGTCTTTTTTGAACCTCACCTACTATGTAGCTATGTAACCTGTTTCTTCTTCAAACTGTAAGCTAAGAGAAATAATGGGAATCCATGGCACAATGCTGAAGAGGACCTCTTCAGCTGGTTGGTTCGAATCTCAGCTGGTTCAGCAGGAACCGGCGGGGATTTGAACCACATATCATAGTTGCCAACATTTTCAAAAAAATTCCAGGGACACTTTGCAGCACAGCTATTAATTAATTACCACACTGAGTTCTCCGAAGCTCCACCCACTCCGCATAATCTTCGCCAGGCGAAGATTATGCGTAGTGGGTGGAGCTTCGGGGAAGTGAGTGTGGTAATTAATTAATAGCTGTACTGCAAAGTGTCCCTGGACAAATGTTGGCAACTATGCACATATGGGCAGGCTGAATGCACTCAAGTTGATCGATCAATCAACTTGGGCACAACTTGGCTTACCCTAAACCCCCCCCCCCCCCACTGGGAGAACACTATGGCTTTGTGGGAGGGATTCCCCCATCAACACTGACAAGGCAGGCAATCAGCATCCTCACTTACAATGCAGAAATGCTGGTCCTGCATTCAGTGCCGGCCTAAGACATTGTGCTGCCTGGTACCAAGAATGAAATGCTGCCACCCCGAAAAAAAATTACGCCATCCAAAATGCCCCCACATCCATTATTTTATATCATGATAACTAAAGTGGACCTATCATGGCTCTATACATGTATATAGGAGTATAAAAAGGACCTGTTATGGCTCTATTCATGCAATTAACCCCACAGTGGAGCGGAGAGCGGAACGGGAGGAGCGGTCGGGCGGCAATAAGCCCCACAGTGGAGTGGAGAGTGGAGCTGGTGTAATGGGATGGCGTGCAGGCAGGAAATTTGCTGTACCATTGGGTCCCATGGTAGGGCCGGCCCTGCCTGCATTGAACATAATGATGACAGAGTGCTGCTTCCAGGGGCCAGTCACATGGAACAGAGGAGCCTGCTAGTGTGAGTTATAAGGTAAGTAAAAGTGCTTTTTAAGGGTCTCCTAGCTAAAAATTAGCAGTTCAGCTTTAACGGTGTAGGGATTTGGTGGGGGGGGGTTCACAATGTCGTAGCTGAACTGATTCTTCAATAAACTAGCTGGTATGACATCACCAGGGCCGGACTTACCATTGGGCTTGACTGGGCTCAAGCCCATGGGCCCCGCCCAATAGGGGGCCCCCCTTAGGGGCCCCGGACGGCAACCCACCGTTTTTTTATTTATTTTTTATAAAAAAAAAAGTTTTTTATTTATTTATTTGTTATATAAAAAACGTTTTTTATTTATTTATTTATATTTATATATATATATATATATATATAATATTATTATTATTATTATTATTATTATTAAAGGGCCCAGAGGTCTCCAGGGCCCCATGTGGCAACCCCCCCCCCTTTTTTTTTTATAAATGTTTATTTTTATTTTTTTGTGGCAACCTCCCTTTTTTATGTATTTTTTATAAATGTTTTTATTTTATTTTTTATTAAAGGGCCCAGAGGTTTATTTTTTATTTTTATTAAAGGGCCCAGTGGTCCCCAGGGCCCCGGATGGCTACCCCCCTTTATATATATTTCTTTATTTCTTCTTTTTTTTGTAAAGGCCCCCCCGCTTCTCAATTTGCCGCAGCCCCCCCGCTTCTCAATTTCAGGTGGCAGCACCCCCCCCCCCGGTTCTCTGTTCCAGGGGGCCCATGCCTTAAGCTGTGTAAGGGGCCCCAAAATTCCTGATGGTGGCCCTGCGCATACCTCCCAACACGCACGGATTCTGCAGGACTTTCCTGCACAGACAGCTTTTTTCCGCAATCCCGCGAAAGGGTTAATTTTCCCGCACTGCAAGAGGAGGCAGCACGGAAGCAGGAGGAACCGGAGCGGTGTGTGGAGGACTGTGGCTGCTGAAAGGAAGAAAGCCGACAGCCGGGCTAATGACAGTCTGTGGCTCCGGCTGTCGGCACAGGTGAGAGGCACTCCCCCCCCCCCGCTCAACAACTGCAAACCCCCCCCCAGGAGGAACCGGAGCGGTGTGTGGATGTCTGCTGAAGGAAAGAGAGCCGACACATTCCGTGCACATGTGAAAGGCCCCCCCCCCCCGCTCAACAACTTTAATGCGCACCCCCTCCCCCCCCCAACTTTAATGCGCGCCCCCCACTCAACAACTTTAATGCGCCCCCCGCTTAACAACTTCAATTCGCACCCCCCCCCCCCCGCTCAACATAATGTGCACCCCCCCTCTCAACAACTACGATCCCCCCCCGCTCAACATCTTCGATCCCCCCCAATTCTCGGCTCCATGGGGCCCCTTCAACACTTAAGCCCAGGGGCCCCCACCACCCTAAGTCCTGCCCTGGACATCACCTTTTATATACAAGGCCTAGCCACAGCAAATTGAGAAAAAAAAACTTTATAGGACTTAAATAAATTATTAAATGCATTGCTTTATTTTTGTGTTTGATGTTTCTGAAGTAATTATCTTAAGCATGGGAAAGAATAATTCATCAGACAATAGTAATGGCTATCTTATGCTGCTTGGGCAAAACCAATTCTGTTGTTGCTCATGTCATAGACAGAATAGTACTGCCTCAAAAATACATCTCCCAGGATCCAGAGAGGCTGGCCATTCTGTGATGGAAGGTAGGTTTCCTCAACGTTAACAACACAATAACCGTTATTCTAGAAGAAAAAATACATACATTATTATTATTAATATTATACAGGATTTATATATCGCCAACAATTTGCACAGTGCTTTACAACATGAGGGCAGACAGTACATTACAATACAATTCAATACGAGAGGAATCAGAGGGTCCATACATTTACACTGTATTAATTCAAACCTGCTGACAGCAGTATTTCAAATGAAATCATAGAGTCTTCAGTTAAAAGCTCTACTAATGTGCATCATACGATAGATAGATAGATAGATAGATAGATAGATAGATAGATAGATAGATAGATAGATAGATAGATAGATAGATAGATAGGTCTATGGGCATAAAGGCTTGATAATAAAAGTTGTTCTCCACAGCCGGACATTCGGCCCATGTGTACTAGACCTGAATGAAAAACAAAAACACAAAAACTGACCTGATTTCACTATCCACATATTAGAGACTCCCAACTGTGCTTTGTATTCTGACAGCAGGGAGACTTCCCAGCCATCAGAATACATTGATCAGTGCTGCAATGTATTTAAAGGAGAAGACCAGCCTGAGCTTTTTAGGTTGGGCTTCTCCTAAGGTTCACAGAAGTGCAATTCGTTTTGCACTCCTGTGACACATTTTCAGTGGAGAACGGTCTGAAGTCCGCTCTCCGGTGATGTCGCTGCCATCAGTCAGGGCAGCGCGTCATTATAACTTCCAAGTCAGGATGCGCCAGCTGACCTGATTGATGGCAGTCTCAGCGTCCCTCCCCCTGCCCCTGAGACAGCCTCTCCCCGCCCCTCCACGGCTCAGCACTCCAATGAGCGTGGAGAAGCAGAAAGGAAAGACGCTGACTGAAAGTCAGCAGCTTTCCTCTAGGGCAGGGGTGTCCAAACTTTTTTCAAAGAGGGCCAGATTTGATTAAGTGAACATGCGTGAGGGCCGACTATTTTGCCTGACTTTCTTTGAACCATTAAAATTCTGTCTAAGGCCCCGTACACACGATAGAATCCATCCGCTGAAAAATCCCAGCAAATGGGTTTCAGCGGATAGATCCTATGGTGTGTACACTCCAGCGGATCTGTTTCCGCGGATATTTCTCCCCTGGGATGGATTCCAGCAGATCGAATATTTGCTGACATGCCAAACAAATCCATCTGCTGGAATCCATCCCAACGAATGGATCCGCTGGTCTGTATAGACTCACCGGATCCATCCGTCCGAAGGGATCCCCCGCATGCGTCGTAATGATTCGACGCATGCGTGGAATTCCTTATATGACAGTGTCGCGCACGTCGCCGCGTCATAATCGCGGCGACGGCGCGACACGTCATCGCCAGAGGATTTCGGCGCGGATTTCAATGCGATGGTGTGTACACGCCATCGAATAGAAATCCGCGGAAATCCTTGAGAGGATTTATCCGTGGAAACGATCCGCTGGACCGTATCCGCGGATAAATCCTCCCGTGTGTATGGGGCCTAAGTGTGTTCGTCTGAGCACTAATACATGGCCCAACAAGAATTCTCTTGCCTTTGTGGCTGTGTGTGGTGAAGAGATGAGCTTGGGCGTGTTATTTGGATATACTGTATATATTTTATTTGTGGCCCCATCGAATCCCAGAACACTGCTTAGGACTAAGGATGAGCTTGGGCAGCTTGGGCGTGTTATTTTTATATACCGTATTTATCGGCGTATAACACGCACAGGCTTACCATTGCCATGAATGCAGCCTCATTATTGCCATGAATGCAGCCTTACAATTGCCATGAATGCAGCCTTACCATTGCAACCAATGCAGCCTTACCATTGCAACCTCACCATTGCAACCAATGCAGCCTCACATGTGCCATAAATTCAGCCTCACATGTGCCATAAATGCAGCCTTACCATTGCCATCAGTGCAGCCTGAACGATGCCCATCTGCAGTCTCGGAGGGCAGAGGAAGGGGGCGGGACGAGTGCCGACAGATTACAAACAGGTGAATGTCTTGTTTACCCTGTGGCCTCTTTAATACAAAGTCCTGCCTCCTATGATGGATAGAACAGTCATCCAATGGCATCCCAGGAGATGGGACTTCCAATAGAGACACTGCTGAGTAAACAGGAGATTCTCTTCATGTAATCTGACGGCGCTCGTTCTGCCCCCTCCCTGTCCCCTCCAAGGCAGCGCCAATAAATACAGTATATATCTTTTGTGGCCCTGGGGGCCACAAACAATAATATATCCAAATCCCCAGGGGGGCATATTAAATCAACAGGGGGGCCGCATTTGGCCCCCGGGCCTGACTTTGGACATGCCTGCTCTAGGGGATCTTTAAGAACCGAGCCATTGTGATGTTCAGTGGCTCGGTTCTCAGCACAGAGACAGTGGGGGACAGATGGAGCATCGGCCTGATGCTGCATCCACCGAGGTAAGTATGAATCGAAATAAAAAGTAAACACATACTTCTCTTTTAACTGCATGGACACTGTACAACAATCGGAGCGTATTGACAAAGCCTTGCTTGGAGTGGAAAAATGTCTCAGTGGACTCAGAGTTAATAGGGAAGTGTGTGCCCGGGTGTGAGCTCCTGTGTTGGACGCAGTGTATACACGGCCAGGCTTAAGAGGGATTTAAGTTGGACCTCCTGGCATAGCAAACTGTGCGAAGGGGTAGCTGGAGTAGTAAGCCACACAGCCACTGCCTCCCTAGATGTGGTGAAGAGTCTTACATAAATGGGCACTTTCCACTACAAGCAAGGCTTCCTTAATACATTGCAACTGTTATATAAGGGGCTCCAAGCATTCTGGAAGCCCCAGTTGTTCTGGACTCTGTGACATCAGTGACGTTTAGCCCACTGTGAACTGAAAACTGGTCACAGAAGTGCAAAACGAACTGCACTCCTGTAACCTACAGGAGAAGTATAGCCAGAAATAGCTTTGGCTGTACTTTTCCTTTCATTTTAATCACTTTGGAGTTTATGCTGTGAATTTGAGAATTTCTTTGGCCCAGGTTCTTCTGGGAAAGTGCCTCAGAGTTAAGTGTTATGCCACGTACACACGATCGGAATTCCGCTCAAACTTGGCTTGCATACACACGATCACCATCTCTGAACTTTCCACCGTCAAAAACGCGGTGACGTACAACACTACGTTGAGCCGCAAAAATTAGGTTCAATACTTTGGAGCATGCGTCGAATTGATTCTGAGCATTTGTCTGAATTTTGCACGTCGGAATTGCTACAGACGATTGGATTTTCCGATAGGAATTTTTTCCGTCGGGAAATTTGAGAACCAGCTCTCAATCTTTTGTTGGCGGAAATTCCGACAGCAAAAGTCCGATGGAGCATACACACGGTCGTAATTTCCGTTCAGAAGCTCACATCGGACTTTTGCTGTCGGAATTTCTGATCGTCTGTATGGTGCAATAAATTTAGACTAAACTCTGATTAAAAAAAATCTATTTAGGTATGCAACTCTTTTTTTTTGTTGCTGCTGTGATCTGACTTCCTGTTAGAGGGTGGATATGCAGGAACTTAGCCACCCTCTCTTGCTCCCTCTATGGACAATGGATTGATGATAATGGGATTTGTAGTGTGCGTAAAGCAGTGCACACGACCATGACAACTAACATGCACTGCTCATTCTAGGCAAATGGAAGTGAGGGTTGAAAGTAGGGATGTCCCGATACCGATACTAGTATCGGTATCGGTACCGATACCGAGCATTAGACATGTGCACAGAAATTGTTTTCGTTTTTTTTTGTTCCGTTTCGTATCGTTCCGTAGGTTCGTTTCCGTTCGTTTTTCGTAAGACGCCCGTTTTTCCTGTTCGTTCCCGTTCGTTTTTCGTACGACGCGATTTTTTCGTATTCCGATTGTTTCGTATTTTGGTTACCGTTTTATTTTCGTACATGCGGGATGGTTCGTTATTCTGTTTAATTCATGTTCGTTACTTGTTAGACAATAATTTTTCGTGAATTTTCGTCATTTTGTACTTTCGTAAATATATTGCGGGATTCGCAGCACTTTCAACACGCGGCTCATCCATATTAACTATTGTTAAGCCCCATACACTTGGTCAGACTTTTTTAACAACAAACATAAAAACGATCGTTTTACCGAACGTTCGTTCGTTTTTAAACTCCATCAGAAAACCATTTTTGGGTTCAAAAGTCTGGCCAACTGATCTCCCTTCAGACGAAAATCCACAGAAAAGTTTATTTGGCTTTACTGTACTACTCAGCACAAAAGAGAAGTTGCTTCACTAACTACACTCACTGTCCATTCAAAAAAACGAAAATGACATCTATAACAAAAGATTTGCATTCTGTATTTTGAAACCAAATTACGAACAGAAAAAAGGAATTCAGAATACAGAATACAAATCTTTTGTTATAAGATGTCATATGAACATACAAACAGAAAAAGGATTCAAACAAAATACAGAATGAAAATCTTTTGTTAGATGTCATATGAACATACGACTGAAAATCAAAATACGAACAGAACAAGGATTCAAACAAAATACAGAATGCAAGTCTTTTGTTATAGATGTCATATTCGTTCTTTTGCCGTTTTCGTTTTGACGTATTTTCGTCGGATCGTTCGTTCGTATTTGCGGTTGTTCGTTATACGACTCATTCGTAATCCCGTTGTTTTCGTATTTTGGTGCTTAAATTTTTTCGTATGTACACATTATTCTGCAGGTACGAAAATGAACATTTTCGTACGAAAATAACATTCGTACGAACGGGAATGCACATATCTACCGAGCATTTCCCCAAGTCCTCCACTCCCGTGCTCCGTGCAGTCTTTCCTCCACTCCCGTGCTCCGTGCAGTCTTTCCTCCACTCCCGTGCTCTGTGCAGTCTTTCCTCCCCCGTGCTCCGTGCAGTCTCCCCCCCCCCCCTTTGCTCCGTGCCGCTCTTCTCTCCCCCTGTCAGTGCCACTATTCTCCCCCCCCCCCGTCCGTGCCGCTCTTCTCTCCCCCCCGTCCGTGCCGCTCTTCTCTCCCCCTGCCCCCCGTGCCGTTCTTCTCCCCCCCCGTCCGTGCCGCTCTCCCTCCTCAATTTGTGAGGATGGAGAGCGGAGGTAGGAGCCGCTAAACCCGGCTCCTACCTTTTCCGAATGATTCTGTCCATTCACATAACTGAGCATCGTAACCTGTGTTTACGATGCTTCAGTTTATGAATGGAGAGGAGCTTCCCTCCTTCATTTCAGCTGAGGCTGCAGAGAAAGGGACTGGGGAATCTGTGTCCTTAGTCCCTTTTTCTGTCTTAAAGGGGAGATTTCAGAGGTCTTTTAAGACCCCTGATATCTCACCAAAGACCCCCAACAGGGCTGATAAAAAAAAAAAATTGCAATAAATATTTTAAAAATAAAATGTAAATAAAAAAAAAACAAAAAAAACAAACACACTGACAATTCACCCCCCCCCCCCCCCCAAAACAAAAAAAAATCACTGTAAAAAAAAATTGTAAAAAAAATACCGCCACTGTCACATGACATTAAAAAAAAGTATCGGCGAGTACTTGAAAAAAAAGTATCAGTACTTGTACTCAGTGTCAAAAAAGTGGTATCGGGACAACCCTAAACAACGAGACATTCATGGAGGATGTTACAAGGAGGCAGCAAAGCACAGAAAGTAACAATTTCATGAAATATAAAAAGTGTAAAGTATAAAGTTTTTAAGTGATTTTGAAGTCAGGTGACATTTTTGCAAGAAAAGGCAAAGTAGAATTTTAACCAATTTTATCTGCAGTATAATAAAACAAATTGTTAGAAATTTACAAAGTTTCTTTTAGCTATCAATAATATGAAAAGCAATTTTTCATTACCTGGATTATGTATCCTGAGGGTGGGATGGGGAACTGGACTCCATTGATGGTGAAACTGATTGTTGGCAAGTTCTGTACATTGTTACAGTTTACTAGGAACTGAGACACAAAATAATTGATATAGACTTATATTATTAATCATCATAAAAAGTTGAATTTTAGCCAATGATCTTTTTTGTGATGTCATATGTATTTATATTGTATTTTTTTTTTTTTAACTGAATGTTCCTTTGCTCTGCTGAATAAATGATTTATTAGACCCCTTTCACACTGGGGAGTTTTTCATGGGCTTTGGTGTTAAAATGGGAAGGAGCGGTGTATTCAACGCTCCTAGAGCGCTGCAAAGAAGCCGCTTGCAGGACTTTTTTTGACGCCCTGCCAGCGCAGTGCCTCAGCGTGTAAGCACTCGGGCATTGCAGATGAGGCTTCTTTCAGGCGCATTTTTTAACGCTAAGACCCCTTTCACACTGGGGCATTTTTCAGGTGCTTTAGTGTGAAAGCACTCAGGCTTTCACATTGGGATTGCAGATGCAGCTTCTTTCAGGCGATTTACAGGCGCTTTTTTTAACGCTAAAGCGCCTGAAAAACGCCCCAGTGTGAAAGGGGTCTAACTCCTGCTTGAGACTTCCCCTGGGGGCTCGTCTACATACAAACTCCCACTTCCTCTTCTCGTGATATTGAAGCTCATAGTCAAAGTCTCTAGTGACAGCTGCAGGAATGAGCACTAAGGCCACTTTCACACTGGGGCAGTTTGCAGGCGCTCTTGCGCTAAAAATAGGGCTTTCACACTGGAGCGATGCGCTAGCAGGACCACTCCAAAAGTCCTGCTAGCAGCATCTTTGGAGCGGTGAGAGGAGCTGTGTGGTTACCGCTTCTCCACCGCTCATTCCCACATTAATTTCTCCATTGAAATGGATTGAAAGCGCTGTAAAAACGCCTTACCCTTTCACACCGAGGCACTGCAAAAACGCCCCCTAAAACGTTAGAGTCTTAGCGGTGCTTTACCAGCACATTGGGATTGCAGATGAGGCTTCACTCGTATAACGCTCGAATAACGCTCGAAAAACGATCTAATAATGCTCGAAAAACGCTTGAATAACGCTCGAAAAACTCCCCAGTGTGAAAGGGGCCTTAGTGCGAAGAAGCCTTTCTGTAGGTGGAGACATAAAAAGTGCTCCCGTGTCCTCTGTAATGACCTGAAAATGAACAACTCCAGACTAAGTTCACGCTATATGGACAATTTATGTATTTATAAAAAAAATAATTATCCCCTTAATCTCCTTTTCTGGAGAGGAAATAAATTCAGTTCAGCTAATCTTTTCTCATAGCTGAGCAATGCCATGCTTCTTATCAGTTTGGTGGCCCTTCGCTGTACTTTCTCCAGTTCTCAGATATCCTTTTTGTGACCTGGTGCCCAAAATGGAACTGCATATTCTACATGAGGTCTTATGCCGCGTACACACGACCGTTTTTCGGGTTCTAAAAAAACTACATTTTTAAGGGTCTAGAAAAAACTAAGTTTTTTTCAACCCGATCATTAAAACGGCCTTGCCTACACACGATCGTGAAAAAAAAATGCTCTAGCAAAGCGTGGTGATGTACAACACGTACGACGGCACTATAAAGGGGAAGTTCCATGCGGATGACGCCACCCTTTGGGCTGCTTTAGCTGATTTTGTGTTAGTAAAAGACGATTCACGCTTTTCTGTCTGTTACATCGTGATGAATGTGCTTACTCCATTATGAACGGTAGTTTTACCAGCGCTCCCGTCTCATAACTTGCTTCTGAGCATGCGTGGATTTTTCACGTCGTTAAAGCCCACACGCGACCATTTTTTACAACCTTAAAAACGACAACGTTAAAAACGTCGTAAAAAAATAGAGCATGTTCGAAAAAAAATTTGGTCGTTCTTTAGAACCCGAAAAATGCTCTGAAGCCCACACACGATCGTTTTTAATGACATTAAAAAAACTTCGTTTTTTAGAACCCGAAAAACGGCCGTGTGTACGCGGCATCACTAATGATTGAGGGACAAAATTATGTCTCCCTCTGGAGTCTGTATCTCTTTTTAGAGAAAGTATTTAGTTTGCTTTAGAAACTGCAGTTTGGCAGTGCATGCTATTATTACATCTTTGATCTACCAGAACATCCAGATTCTTCTCCACTTTTGATCCCCCCATTTGTATTATTCCTACTATGCTATGATGCATGCATTTTTTTTAGCCCTCATGTGTATTAACTGACATTTATCAACAATCCGTGTGTCTGTGTAAATCCAGGAAGTGAACAGACAGCAGCTACTGCTGCCCACAGTTAAAATGGCTGCAGCCAGGCTTAGTGGAGGGAGAATTCTGCAGCATGTTTGGCAAGTACAGAATCACAGTATATTTAAAATAATATGCAAAGTGGTTGGAGGGAAGCTTCTGAATGGCAAAAATGTTTTTATTACAAATTATGTGAGCAGACTACAGTTCCTCTTTAACCACTTACCGTCCACAAAAAAGAAATAATTACTACTAAAGAGGCAGTAATATGGCGGACTTTTAGAGGCAAGACGGGAACATCAAGATTACAAAAATATAATTTATTACAAAAAGTTGCACAAATAATACAAAGATAAAAAAAAACATAGGGGATATATAGCAGTGTGGAAAATATCCTCTGTGTATCTGTGTATCGTCGACGATTATTTCTTTTTTGTTCTCAAATTTATGAATGTTGGCTAATGTGAGTGCCGTTCTCCCCCTTCCCTCCTTTTTGATACCACTTACCGTCCGCCCACAGTCAAATGACGGAGGCACTTCTTCTGGGATGACATTATATGACAATGTCCCAGAACTTCCGCTCTTGCGCACCCACGGAGGCACGCAGCACAGCGATCGTGGCTGTGTTGCTAGGACACGGCAGGACCCCAATCTCTGTAAAGAGCAGTGTCCGCCCTAACAGAGTGTGTGGCGAGGAGAGCTGATCAGCGGCATCTCCTTGCAGGGGACAACAAAACATGTAATTAATTAGGGAACTGATCATCAGTGCCCTGATTACATTATAGCACCAACAGTGTCACCAATCAGTGCCAACAATCAGTGCCCACCAGTGCCAGCAATCAGTGCCCACAAGTGCCACCAATCAGTGACCATTAGTGATGCCAGTCAATGCTGGCTATCAGTGCCGCCTATCAGTGCTGCCCATCAATGTCCATCACTGCTGTCCATGAATTCCCATCAGTGACGCCTATTGGTGCCACCTATCAGTACTGACTATCAGTGCTCATCAGTGCCACCTATCAGTGCCCATAAGTGTGGCATATTAGTGCCTCCTCATCAGTGCCACCTGATCATTGCCCATAAGTGCCACCTCATCAGTGCACATCAGTGAAGAAGAAAAATTACGTATTTACAAAATTTACTGACAGAAACTAAGTAAAACATTTAAAAAAAATAAAATTTTGGTATTTTTATCTTGTAAAAAATAAAAAACCCAGCAGTGACTAACCACTTCCCATTCCGCCCATGTACATATGACGTCCACAGGAGGGATCTCCCATCCTGGGTGGACGTCATATGACGTCCTGGGCTTCCCAGCCGTCTAGGGGGCGCTTGCTCTGCCGGTGCATGTGCACAGCGGCCGCGATGTCCGCTGGGCACCCGCGATTGCCCGTGATCACAGCAGGACCGCGGATCTGTGTGTGTAAACACACAGATCCACATCCTGTCAGAGGAGAGGAGACCGATGTGTGTTCCCAGTACAGAGGAACACAGATCGGTCTCCTCCCCTTGTGAGTCCCCGCCCCCTACAGTTAGAATTGCTCCCTAGGGAACATATTTAACCCCTTGATTGCCCCCTAGTGTTAACCCCTTCCATGCCAGTCACATTTACACAGTAATAAGTGCAGTTTTATAGCACTGATCGCTGTATAAATTTGAATGTCCCAAAAATGTGACAAAAGTGTTTGATATGTCCGTTGCAATGTCACGGTCACAATAAAAATCGTAGATTGCCTCCATTACTAGTAAAAAAAAAAAAAAAAAAACTTTTGCTATAACTTTTGCTCAAACCAATCAATATATGCTTATTTTTACCAAAAATATGTACTGTAGAAGAGGAAATGGTGATATTTATTAAATTGTCGCTCATCTTTTGTTTATAGCGCAAAAAACGCAGAGGTGATCAAATAACACCGAACAAAAGCTCTATTTGTGGGGGAAAAAACATAAATATTTAATTTGGGTACAGTGTTGCATGACCGCGCAATTGTCATTCAAAGTGCAACAGTGCTGAGAACTAATAATTGGTCTGGGCAGGAAGGGGGTGAAAATGCCCTGTATTGAAGTAGTTAAAAAAAAACTCTATTTGTGTGAAGAAAATTATAAGAATTTCATTTGGGTACAGTGTAGCATGACCGCACAATTGTCATTCAAAGTGCGATAGCGCTGAAAGCTGAAAAATGGCCTGGGCAGGAAGTGCCCTGTAGGCAAGTGGTTAATCACTACTCTAAATTGGTCTTTTAGCCAGGTTTCTATCCATTTACAAACTGAATTTTCCAAGGTTGTAAACTTTAATTTATACATACTTTTGCAAAATCCAAGTATTCCATATTCACAGTTTTTGCTTATCTCCTCAGACAATTTCTGTCTTGTGTGACTGTTACTTGTAATATTGTTTTCTATTATAGATTCCACATTGGTCTTGCACCATCAAGTGGTACAGAGTCAATCATTAACCACTTGCTTACTGGGCACATATACCCCCCTCCTGCCCAGGTGAAATTTCAGCTTTCGGCACTGCATCGCTTTAACTAACAATTGCGCGGTCGTGCGACGTGGCTCCCAAACAAAATTGACGTCCTTTTTTCCCCACAAGTAGAGCTTTCTTTTGGTGGTATTTGATCGCCTGTGCGGTTTTTATTTTTGCGCTATAAACAAAAAAGTGAGACAATTTTGAAAAAAATACAATATTTTTTACTTCTTGCTATAATAAATATCCCAATTTAAAAAAAAAAAAAACATTTTTTTTCTCAGTTTAGGCCGATACGTATTCTTCTACATTATTTTGGTAAAAAAAAAAAAATCGCAATAAGCGACTGGTTTGCGCAAAAGTTATAGCGCTTACAAAATAGGGGACAGAATTATTTTTTTTTACTAGAAATGGCGGCGATCTGCGATTTTTAATGGGACTGCGACGTTATGGCGGACACATCGGACACATTTTTGGTGCCATTCACATTTATACTGCGATCAGTGCTATAAATATGCACTAATTACAGTATAAATGTGACTGGCATTGAAGGGGTTAACACTAGGGGGTGAGGAAGGGGTTAAATGTATCCCTGCTTAGTGTTCTAACTGTAGGTGGAGGGGGGGGGGTGACTGGGGGGGGTGACCGATCTATGTCCCTATGTACAAGGGACACAGATCGGTCTCCTCTCCAGAGACAGCACCGCTGTCTCTGTGTAAAACGGCAATGAGAGATGATCTCATATGTTTACATATGAGATCCTCTCTCATTGGCCGCACAGATCGCCTCGCGAACGGCCACTCTGATTGGCCGTTCGCGGCGATCTGTAATTGGCTGTGTCCGAGGGACACGGCCAACACAGATTTTCCCCGCAGCGCGCTCTGGAGCGCGCGCGGGGACCGCCCTAAGGGGCGGACGTCAATTGACGGCAGTTTGGCGATTGGGATCCGCACTGTAGCCGTCAATTGACGGCAGGCGGATCCCAAGTGGTTAAAGAGTCTGTAAAAATTATAAATAATGGCTTTGAAATAACAGAGTCCAATTCTTTGAGGACACATGGGTAGATGCCATCTGGTCCAGGTGCTTTATTCACCTTTATTTTGTCTAAATGTTTCTGGATCGTATCAATTTTAAGCCATTGTGATTTTTTTGAGGCTCTGTCAAAACTATCACCATTTTGAATTGGGGCTTCACATTTTTCTTTGTATTCACAAAGCTGAATAGGCTGTTTAATAAATTCATTAAAAACACATCAGAGATAGCATGACACCTGTACAGTAATGTTACATTTTTAATTTCATATAAATTCACCTGTCCATTTTGGCCTTGCTGGGCTCCCATGTACTGCAACAGAGTACCCATATACTGTTGAGGGATTGTCAGTTGGGACGTTCCGGTATCTACAATTGCCTGGCAACCTTGGCTGCACCATCCTGTTGCTTGTCCATTGACTGAAAAGCTGTGTGATACATTGATAACATATAAGGTTAAATAGTATGGATTAACAACTGAATTAACCAAAATTAAAAACAAGACTAATATGGTTAACCTAGTGTTTACATTGTTAAAAAGCTGTTTGTTAAAAAAAAATAGTAAGACTGGCCATGTAAAGAAGACATTTTAGAGGTGATCTAATTAAAATATATACATGTATCCAAAACATGTATTAAAGCAGAACTGAGCAACTATTCCAGTGGCAGTCTACAAAGGGCCAGATTCACAGCGGAAATACGCTGGCGTATCTACTGAGTGTACTACGCCAGTGTATTTTCAAATTTGCCGCGTCGTATCTTGATTTGGAATCCTCAAACCAAGATACGACGGCTTTTGGCTAAGATCCGACAGGCGTACGGCTTGGAAAGCCTTCGGATCGTAGGTGTCATTTTCCGGCGGCCGCTGGGTGGAGTTTGCGTCGTTTTCCAGCGTCGGGTATGCAAATTAGCTGATCCACGAAGATACGCGCGTTTGTCGCAATCTCTTACGTCGACGCTAGTCGGTTTTTCCCGTCGCAAACTTAAGCTTGCTTTTTCATGGCTTACATTTAGACAGCCATGTTAAAGTATGGCCGTCGTTCCCGCGTCGAATTTCAATTTTTTTTTTTTTTGCGTAAGACGTCCGGGAATACGAAAGTATGTTACGCACGTCGCCGTTCAAAAAACACATCGGGGCACCGTAATTTCGTGCAAAGCACGTCGGGAAATTTTCAGGCGGAGCATGCGCAGAACGTCCGGCGCGGGAGCGTGCCTAATTTAAATGACACACGCCCCTTTTGAATTAGGCGGGCTTGCGCCGGACAGATTTACGTTACGCAGCCGCAAGTTTACAGGCAAGTGCTTTTTGAATCAAGCACTTACGCCGAAAACTTGCGGCGGCATAACGTAAACGGGATACGTTACGCTGCAGCGCAGGTATATGAATCTGGCCCAAAGAGTTCAATATGTGTGATCACTCTTTTCTCTGAATCCATGTAAGCTTTATCAGGTGTTGAACCCCAAAGAAGGATTAGTAGTTTGGCCCCTGAACTATTTTGGCTGTTTTTATATGGCCTTTTTTGCAACAATTAAAATTATTTTGACTTTTTCATCTGTTTATTAGACTAGTGCTTTCTTTTTTTCTATGGTTTGAGCTACTATGGAGTACTCAATAAGGGGAGTCTTGTTATGTGAGTAATTGTTTGAAGTTTTCCTTCACATACAAGTTTGAGAATTCCCAGCACCTCTTTAAATGTGCCTCTGCAACCCAGCCTGGGTGAAATGACAGGAGTAAGCTAATTGGTTGCTATCAATGTCAAACATGCATCCAATTAATTATTAGTCACTGAATTCATGTTGTAAAGGTTGGGCTCTGAAGATACAATATTGGCAATATCAGGGCTTTTTTCTTCTTCAGAGAATAGGTGCAGAAACGTACCCTCCCTAGCCATTTCTCCGTCCCTAACACATTCCGCGAGGAGAGTAAAGTAAAGCGCACCAAGTATTCATATTGCTCAAGGCCTAAGAGGCACAGAGTACAGCACTTAGGAGTGCATAACACACTGGGCTCAGGAAAGCGTACTCTGCAGTGATAAGGTGTATGTATCTCACACAGAACACAGAAAAAGAAAATCAGCTCAAGGGACAGTACCTGCACATCTCCCCCAATGTAACCATCTATTGCTCACCTAAGCCACTCATCCACAGTTCACCTCTTCTTCCCCTTGTCCACAGATCATCACTTCTTCCCCTCATGCGCAGCTTGCCACTTCTTCCCCCCGTCTGAAGCTCACCACTTCTTCCCCCATCCGCAGCTCATCACTTCATTCCCCTGTCTGCATTATACCTCTTCTTCCCCCCAATCTGCAGCTTACCACTTCTCCCCCCAATCTGCAGCTTACCACTTCTCCCCCCAATCTGCAGCTTAACACTTCTTCCCCTGTCCACAGCTCATTACTTCTCCCCCCCCCAGCCGCAGCTCACCACTTCTTCCTCCTGTCCGCAGCACACCTTTTCTACCCCCCTGTCCGCAGCACACCTCTGTACCTCAATTCTGCACCCCTGTCCACAGTTCACCTTAGCACCCCCCCACCTCACGCCCTGTCAACAACTCAACTTGCAGATCCCCCCACCTGCCTCCCCAATCCACAGATTACACCCCCAGTCCACAACTACAGCTTGTTTCTACGCCCTTCCATATTTCACTTCTGCACCCCCTATAAACAACCTGCCAACCCCTCTTCATAGCACTTTCCACTATACCACCTGTCCCTCCTCCCCACTGCTCATCTCTCACATTGCACAACCTCTTCCCCTTTCCAGCTCTCTCCTCTTACCACAACTTCATCCCCTCTTCACAAATTCACCCCCAGTTCACAGCTGTAATCCCCCCCACAGATGTCTCTTTGCACAACTACTCGCCCCCCTCTCCTTTCTCCCTTTCCCTCTACAACTTTTGATCACTTCCTCTCAAAAGCTTAATAGCAGTGCAGCTGCCAATGGTCTATTAAGAGTGCCCGGCTTTCTTCTTTTTCAACACAGTGCCGTCCCCGCCTGTCAGACCTGTGTAGCACAGAGCCAAGGAGGAGTCTTAGAACACTTTACTCGGCTCTAAACTACACAGGACGGATAGGCGAGGATGGGACAGGAGCCACCTCTCAAAGCACCAGAGGAATAAAAAAAATGCAGTGTTTTTTTGCGTGGACACCCACTGACATATGCACTGCTCTTCACATGCCCTGAGTGCCCAGCAATAGGACACAGATGCGGGTGGATGAAGTGAGTAGTGCAAAATCTTTCTCTACCACCTGCTGTGTTCAGTGACAGGATGGAGAGGACAGGGCTGCCAGAGGTGGCGGAATACCATTTCAGAAGAAAAAAAACCCTGCACAATAAATAAAATGCTAATGAAAGACAAAAATGATCAATTACTTACGCATCAACACCAATCTGCCAGTAAACTTCTTGTGTGACTGGAGCCCATTGGATCTGCCCAGAATACAAGCTGTTATCAACCCCACCGAAAATCACCTCACCAGACTGACTAAACAGAGGAGAAGAACAAAAAAAACATTTCCATGAATATTGCATAATGGATTGTAAAAGATGTAGCCTGCTCTCTTTTGAATATAAATGATTAAATTGCACTCTCCTAGCTGAGTCTTATTCAATGCCATAATCATATCTTTATGTTCTCATTTCCATCACGTGCCATTTTCTATTCTGTCTGCATTATAAGTCTGGCCCATCTTCCTCTAGATATTCCACATACCTAAACAATGGTGACTTGAGTAGAGTAGCCCAGCTACTGATAATTGGTGCAGGATTAGTAGGGACGTAAAGTACATTAAATGATAGTAGCACCAACCACACAGCAACCACCCCAGTCAAAATGTTTTAATGTACTGTAAATCTTTTATGATCAGTGACTTACCGTATTTATCAGCGTATAACACGCGCCGGCGTATAACACGCACCCCAATTTAAGAGAGAAGTTTCAAGATTTAAAAATAAATAAATAAACCACTTAGAAGCACAATAATGGTCAGTGCCCCTCTGCAGCCTGTGTGTCCCTCTGCAGCCTGATGCCCATTTGCAGACTCACCATCTCCTCATGCAGCCGCCCGTCATCTCGTACAGCCGTCATCTCCTGTTCACTCGGCGTCTGCAGTCACATACACAGTCCCGCCTCCGCCATCAGCATTGGACCAGCTCCTGTGATTGACAGAACACTGGTCCAATGCCGGTAGTGGAGGCAGGACTGTGTGTGTGACGTCAAAGCCGAGTAAAGGGAAGATGACGGCTCGGTGAATTCCGGCGGCACTCGTTCCCCTCCGAGTCCGAGGTGCGCTATCGGCGTATAACACACACCTCTGCTTTGTCCCCGATTTTCAGGGGAAAAAAGTGCGTGTTATACGCCGATAAATACGGTATTTCATTTATATTGGGAAATCATGCAGGTTCATGTGTGCTGCTGGTATATTACTCACCTGTTCATATAGACGCTGAAGATAGGATTATTAAGTAGGTTCTGTTGCAACATTCCTTGCATTGCAGTGGTGGCACCTCCTGCAGACATGGCAGGATATGCCATTCCAAATATACCATCAAACTTAGAATAGTAAAAACTGCTGCCACTCTCTGAGTAAGTCAGTCCAAATTCCTGGTTTGTAAGAGTTAGTCCTTGAACCTGTGTTGCCAAATAAGATGCATTAAAAAGCTTTAGTGTATAATTACTGTACATTTAGTAATGTACATAGAGCAAGTACAGCTGCTGAACCTTTAAAAACTATAAGGCCCCATACACACCATAGAATCCATCCGCAGATAAATCCCAGCAAATGGGTTTCAGCGGATAGATCCTATGGTGTGTACACGCCAGCGGATCTTTATCCGCGGATAAATCTCCCCTGGGATGGATTTCCAGCAGATGAATATTTGTTGACATGCTCAACAAATCCATCTGCTGAAGTCCATCCCAACGGATGGATCCGCTCGTCTGTACAGACTCACCGGATCCATCCGTCCAAAGGGATTCCCCGCACGCGTCGTAATGATTTGACGCATGCGTGGAATTCCTTATATGACAGCGTCGCGCCCGTCGCCGCGTCATAATCGCGGCGACGGCGCGACACGTCATCGCCAGAGGATTTCCGCGCGGGTTTCAATGCGATGGTGAGTACACTCCATCGCATAGAAATCTGCGGAAATCTTTGAGAGGATTTATCTGTGGAAACGGTCCGCTGGACCGTATCCGCGGATAAATTCTCTCGTGTGTATGGGGCCTAAGAGTTTATGCAGAAGATATAAAAGGATAGCTGAACTAAGGGGAACAAATGTGTGCAACTACACCCTCTGTTATTACCATTAATTGTGAGACGGTCATTTTTTTTTGCAGGCTAGCTGGTAAGTGTGCTGGGAAATGTTTATTTGTTTGTTATGAGCATTTCCCTTCTATGTGCACCCTACTGCAAAGGCTAGTTCTAAATAAGGATAGTTGCCATCTTCTTGTATAGCTTGCATGCTAGATTTGGAGTGGGGATACATTGGATGCCTTCAGCTGTGATTGCGTTGCTCACCCCCCCGTCGACATTGCGCATATATGGCAACCTCTTGGCCGGGTGGGCTTAAACCCTGGATTGACCCTTGGCTTGTTCCTTGACTACTCTACTGCCTAGATCCCAACCTGCAACTACTCGTTACCGACCTTTTGGCTTAATTACTGACCACGCTGCTGTTTAAAAACCCTTATCTGTTCATGCCGCTACTGGACCCCGGATTGCTCACACCCTGGTGGGGCAAACTTGAGGACTGCGACCTGGTACTTAGCACGCAGCTAAATCCATCTCCACCATCAGAGCTCTGTAAATACCAGCTAGTACTAGACTCTGCACCTCAGGTGAGCCTGTGTCATCTGCCAGAAGTGACTGCCTGTATACCTGTCCTGCAATTGCTATAGCTACTGTCTTCAAGCCTGACGCCTGATCGTGACACTAGCGATCAGGAGCTTTCCAATCAGTGACAGCCAATCACAGCAGTCACGTGGCCCGAATGCCCCCCTAGTATTTAGAAGCTCTTAAAGGGCCAGGAGGCGGCAGCAGAAGGGGTTAAGGAGGAGTGGGCTTCCTCCAAGAAAACCTGGCCTTAATTTATCCACTGCTAAATATATATATGCCCCAACTCAGAGACTCTCAAAAATATAGAGTTAGGACCACAGTTTACAGAGGAGCCTTGTCATAGGCACCGTGGCTTCCACTTATATTTGCAAATGTGTAAAACGAAACCCTCTGATTGTTTTTAATGTGAATGTGAAACAACATTTTTGTTTGTTTGTGATGTGCATTGCCCTTCCATGTGCACCATACTGCATAAGTTAGTTATAAATTGGGGCGGTTGTCATCTTTTTTTAGCTTGTGCACTGAAGGCTACCATTGCTGACCCCTTACTCTAAAATTATAAATTGCCTGGTTTACTCGAGGACCCAACTGACCCAACAGCTTCAATACTCTTTTATGTTGCTGAAGAATTAGAAAACAAGAGTTCTAACCCTAATTTTTTTAATTTGCGTGTTTGTTCCAGATCGGCGGTTTAAAGTAATAAAGTTAGGGAGCTCGAAGTAACTAGCATTTTCAGAAGAAGATCAACAATGGTCGCCTATAACTTTTTGTCAGTACAGAATTTTAATATTAACCTTTTAATATCGGTTTACTTACAGACACAGTGTCATAACCAAAGATACCACTGACGCTGCCACTGCCATAAGACATAGTGAATTGCTGGTTATTGGATGAATATGTGGAGGACTGGCTGGGATTAAACATATTGTGGTTGCCTGCATAAAAGTGAATAAAGTAAAATTAAGTTTTGATGTTATTTATTAGAAACAACTCCCTAAAAATGTTTTAAGATGGTTACTTTATGAATTATAGAGCAACTCCAGGCAAATATCTAAACACAGAGAAGAAACATAAGCCTACTGATTGCACAGTAAAGAAGCAACATTTTGATAAGGGTCATCCCTTGTTCACTCTGATCTCTCCTCTTGTCAATTTGTTCTTTGTCAGCGTATTTGCTGACAGCTTATCTAATTGGCTCTCAGTTGTGCCCCTCCCTGGCCCAGTCTGAGTATTTATGCATAGGGTAAAATGTACAGAGGAGATTATTAATAATTTTACAGTATGATTTATCATAACAACAATACATTTTCTGTAGGCTAAATGTCTGTTATAGAACAAGCACAGTTTTGCTAATATTAAAAAATAAATAAAAAGAAGTTCAGGATTAGTAACATACAGTATATAACATACAGCAGGGCTCAAAATTTTAAGTCTTGAGCCACTAACCAGGCCTCAAGGGTTACTCGCCATCAGTTGCCCAACCTAATTCCTACCCTGCTCCGCCCCTAATTCTGACACTAATCACGCCCTCATAAATTATCTCATGAATGTTTTATGCAGAATTAAGTTACGGAAATAAATATTAACAACAACAACTTTATCAGTTCCCCTCAGCACAGTCTCACCTGTGCTCATCAATGCAGCCTCACTGTGCCCCCCATTGCAGCCTCACTGTGCCCCCATTGCAAACTCATTGTGCCCCCATTGCAGAGTAATTGTGCCCCCCATTGCAGAGTCCTTGTGCCCCCCATTGTGGAGTCATTGTGCCCCCCATTGCAAACTCATTGTGCCCCCATTGCAGAGTCCTTGTGCCCCCCCATTGCAGAGTCCTTGTGCCCCCCATTGCAGAGTCCTTGTGCCCCCCATTGCAGAGTCCTTGTGCCCCCCATTGCAGGGTCATTGTGCCCCCCATTGCGGAGTCATTGTGCCCCTCATTGCAGAGTCACTGTGCCCCCCATTGCAGAGTCCTTGTGCCCCCCATTGCAGAGTCCTTGGTGCCCCCCATTGCAGAGTCCTTGTGCCCCCCATTGCAGGGTCATTTTGCCCCCCATTGTGGAGTCATTGTGCCCCTCATTGCAGAGTCATTGTGCCCCCCATTGCAGAGTCACTGTGCCCCCCATTGATCATGACAGGATGAAGAGGAGAGCCGCGGATCGCAGAGCGGTAGTGTCCGCTGTTAGAACTTACATTGAAATTTCCTCCGCTCTGCTCGCTCACACAGCCCCGCCTCCTCCTGACCCTGCGCCTGTGATAGACAACACATCCCAGCATTGGACCCGCATTCTGTCTATCACAGGTGTGGGGTCAGGAGGAGGCGGGCTGTGTGAGCGAGCAAAGCGGAGGAAATTTCAATGTAAATTCTAACAGCGGGCACTACCGCTCTGCGATTCGCAGCTCTCCTCTTTTCCTCCGTGATCTCTGCCATCGGGATGATCGCTGGGAGAACAGCTCCCGATCAACCCAGCCTGCTGCGGTGCTTGCCCCCCCACTCCCAGGTAGCTCAGCTCCTCGCCAAACCTCATTTACCACTCGCAAAATGCGAGTAGGCGAGTGGAAAATTTGAGGTCTGACATACAGTATTGGTTTGTTACATAAAACTGTATCTGTATATACAGTACTGTGTCTGTATGTCCATTATTTTTTTAGGTATTTTAGATCGTATCTAAAAAGGGCAATAAGCCCAACCTAGGGTATAGATATATGCTACATTAAAGGGAAATTAAAATGTGGGTTTTTGGATGGTCTCAGGCATTCGTACAGTTGTCATGAATAATCCTCACAATTTGTGTAATATGTATACTTCCTATGATCATCAGCTCCATCTAGTGACCATATTGTATTGCAGTTATTTCCTGAAACACCCCAATCAGGAAAATACTGAGCTATTGTCAATAGATGGTGCTAATGGTCATTCAAACATGTTAAATTGATCAAACATATTAGAAAATTATGGGGCTTCTTAAGTTGCCCAGCTGTTAAATAAACTAGTAGGCCAAGAGATGTCTAAATACTTTAAAATTAGCTCTACTTTTTTTTTCTTTACAAAACTAAACTCTCTCAATCAACATTAACCGTTAACAGATATAGTAAAGTATCAAGCTTGCTAGGGCTTAATTTTATACATACATCATAAGTCATAATTTGTAAATTATCATGAAATTATAGTATATACAGTTCAGTGACCTCAATGCAAAAGGAGATAAAGGAAAACAATTACAATTATTTTGTTAGTTGTTCTAACAAAATGCTTGTTTCAAAACTTAAACTGCCTTTAAGAAGACATTGTAGAGCAAAAGAGCTCAAGAATTCTTTTGTTGTGGGGCCCAAGTACATTTAGTTACTATCCTAGAAGGTAACAGAGGTTGTTTACAAAACTGATCATTTCTTTTATTTGCCTTAACATGTTGCATATATACTACATTGTAAAAAGGACACCTGTCTTTACACACACATGAACTTTAATGGCATCCCAGTCTTAGTCCGTAGGGTTCAATATTGAGTTGGCCTACCCTTTGCAGCTGCTTTGGGAAGGCTGTCCACAAGATTTAGGAGTGTGTCTATGGGAATGTTTAACCATTCTTCCAGAAGCGCATTTGTGAGTTCAGGCACTGATGTTGGACGAGAAGGCCTGGCTCGCAGTCTCTGCTCTAGTTTATCCCAAAGGTGTTCTATCTGGTTGAGGCCAGTCAAGTTCCTCCACCCCAAACTCGCTCATCCATGTCTTTATGGACACTGGTCCAAATCATTTGGTGGAGGGAGGATTATGGTGTAGGGTTGTTTTTCAGGGGTTAGGCTTGGCCCCTTAGTTCCAGTGAAGGGAACTCTTAAGGCGTCAACATAACAAGACATTTTGGACAATTTTATGCTCCCAACTTTGTAGGAACAGTTTGGGGGTGCCCCCTACTTGTTCCAACATGACTGTGCACCAGTGCACAAGGCAAGGTCTATAAAGAAATGGATGAGCGAGTTTGGGGTGGAGGAACTTGACTGAGTCCTGACCTCAACCCGATAGAACCACTCTGGGATGAATTAGAGTGGGAACTATGAGCCAGGCCTTCTTGTACAACATCAGTGCCTGACCTCACAAATGCACTTCTGGAAGAATGATCAAACATTCCCATAGACACACTTCTAAACCTTGTGGACAGCCTTCCCAGAAAAAATGAAGCTGTTATAGCTGCAAAACTCAATATTGAACTCTACGGACTAAGACTGGGAAGTCATTAAAGTTCATGTGCGTGTAAAGGCAGGCGTCCCAATACTTTGACAATATAGTGTATGCATTTCATATATGGTTTTGCAGAGAACAGTCAAAGTCATGTGAAAGCAACCTTGAAGCTATGGGGAAAAACACCAAATCCACCTTTCTAGTAAATTGCCAGCCTGACATCCCGAGCATCAAGAGGGTTGAGCCACAACTGCATATAATAATAGAAATACTGTTTGATTTCAAAGCCCCTCAGATGACTAAAATCGTACTGGCTATTTTCATTTTACAATAGGAAATGCAAGTTGAATTACACTTTTATTAAATATAAGAAGGAGAATATTCAATAGTCTTTCTTTTTTTGGGTTCAATAGTAATTCTTGCTCTCTTTTTTTAACTGCACTATTATGCACTTTACTCACTGCAAGCAGAACTTTGACAGTTGACAGATGGAACCCAGAGGTTGGATGATCCAGTATCAAACAGAACCAAGAAGTTTTGGGGTGGTGTTCCTATGCTGATCTCTCCATAGTAATATGTCTAAAGATAAAAATCATTTGTAACAAAATCATTTTTTATAGATTCAGTTAGAGTGATCTGCTAATAAGCATTTTACTGTACACAAAGAGAACTTACATCCATATACATTGGCTCGTAAGCTACAGCAAAATCAAATTTTTGATTGAAGTTGTACTTAAGTGCAGGGTCTCTTTTGTGTGTCTTCATATATTCATCTAGGACTCCTTTTTCCTTCATGACTTCTCGAGCTGACTTGTATCTTTTTAGAGGGACCCTAAAAGAAACAGTTGTAATTTGCATGGTGTTGTATTTTCATATTTCTCTGGCTTATTTATATAATGCTGTTTGGAAGCGTGTGATAACGTTATGTGCGCTTCAGCACAGATTTATTTTTTAAATATATTTAAAATATTAGTATTTTGTTAAAATTTTCAGTCACATAAAACATATACATATATTTCAATTTAAATATGAAAAAGGTATATAACACAGCAGATAGACAAATAGCAAAAAGATGATGTCCTTGGGATGAAACGCGTCGGGTGGACCCCACTGTTGCTACTACTTTGCACAAAGCGCTTGTACATCCATCTAAATGTAAGTGTTCTTGCTACATTACATTTTCAACATTCAACACAGCGCTATGCTATGTGGATGTTTTTTTCTTCCTAATCTATGGTACACACCCTTCCATACACATCTGGTATTTTTTTTGGACCATCATGTCCTGTGAGACCATCGGGTATCCAGCTATCTTCATCTGTGGTATACTCCATTCCTCTGCCGTTTGGTCACTCTTGCTACAGCTATTGGAGACACATACAGGATTGCCCAGGTTCCATCGTGGTTTTACCACACAAAGCTTTGACCCATCTGAACGTAGGTTCTCCTGGGTTCAAACTCTCTGGTAAGCCCCTTACCTATTGGTAGTGGTTTCTGTTCACGTCAATTCATTTCAACGCTCCTTCAACTCTAGCACCTCTTTGAAGTTATCGCCAGGCTTTGGAATTCACCAATATTATTGCTAGACTATTCTATAGTCAGATTTGCATTTTTACACTATTCGTGTTTTTCACATATGGACATTTATTTATATATTTATGTATTTATATGGACATTTTCACTTCACTTTTATTGTCATATTTGTAATTTAAAGTTTTATGCCAACCTAACTTAATTAGCGCTACACTTTTTTGTTTTCACGTTTAATCCTGAGACAGTGCCTAGAGCAGTTGGGTAAGAGAATCTCAAAATTTGCAGTGAGCATTACTTATTTTGTTTCCCTCTTCTGTTCATTTGTGGACCTTTTTACTATGATGAAAAGTATCTATGGGAAGGGATGGAGTGTATACAGAGAATGCAATAAGGCATCAGTAGACTCCCTATACAGTTGTTCAAGTAGGATTATACAATATATAATTTTCTTTTTCTCTATCCAGTTAAAGATGAAAATGTAAAGCTGACCTCATACAATCACCAATAGCAGTAAAATATATATGATAGAAAAGGGGAAACTTGTACAAAAGTGCGTATTTATTTAGATGTGCCTAAGGCAGAATGTCACTTAACCCCTTAACAAGTGTACACTTATGCAGCCTCATGGAAGTGGTTCTTCTTCCATGGGGCTGCATATGTGTGCCACTGTGTTTGTAATGAGGGTGCATTCCCAGCACAAAGATCAAACTCTCATTGAAAGCCCCCAGTGTCGCACTAACGACCGAGAAAGCTGTGATAGTCTCTGACTGGTTATCACAGTGAGCAGTCACTGTAAAGCCTGCCCCAGTGGCTTTTCTTTTCTTCTCTTAAATGGAGAAAAAGATACATTGTATCTTTTTTACCTTGCTAGAGGAGAAAAGTAAATAAAGTGTCAAGGCCGCGGCAGACACTTTTCTTTCCCCCATGTGACAATAAGACCAGGTTCACACTGGGCTGCGGTAATGAAGCCGTGCGAGTTCAGCTGAACTCGCACGATTTCACTCCCGCCTGTCAGTCCCGATTTCAGCCGCGATTACGGAGACATTCGTGCAGGTTTCTGCACAGTTGTCAATGTAAATAGTGTCCCAAAATTGCAAAAAGTAGTACAGAACTACTTTTCTAAATCGGTGCAGCGCCGATTAGGACGGTGCAATTGCCGCCAATTTGACATGTCAAAGCGTATGTCAAATCGCACCAGTGTGAACCAGGGCTAAAGCATGTTTTATTGTCACATGGGGGAAAGGAGTATCTGACTTGGCCTTGATCCCTACAGTTTTTCTGGGGCCTAAGAGTAGTACTAAAGTGTCTAGAACCAGTGTGTGTTCCCATTGAGTCTGGGCAGTGATTATAGCCCTGTGCCTGCCTTCAGCAGTGTTTTGCAGATTGGACTTGTTGACCTGACACCCTCTTTTTGCTAACCACATGCTCAATCTTTTCTATACCAGCTCACAATAAGAGGTTTCCTAATGAAGCTTTCAAATCAAAATGTGTAAAGATTATGTTTTCCTTCTAGCCTTTACTTTTTGAGTGTTCCATCATTATAAACTCTGTGTAATGTCCAAATGATATTTTTATTTATATGTTTTACCATAATTCAGTCTGGGCTGAAGGCTTTATGTGTCTGGTATCATTCTTTTTAAAATTGTTATCGTACTGAAATGTTTATTTTATTTTTTGTATGGAATAAAAATATGGTATTTTAAGAAAGAATTTTTTTTTTCTGTGTGTGTATACTCCTGAGGTTTAAAGCAACGATAAAGTCCATTCTTCTACTAACATTTTCTGTATTTTGCTATTTATGGATATGGTGCTCAGGTTGCCCACCCATACAATTTTTACTTTGATTGATCTCACTGTCACCTTGCCATTGTATGTCTTTTTAAGGCATGATAGCTAGGGGAAAAACAGTGCTATCCTTCTTTTAAATTTGGTGCCCAAAACACATGCTCATTAGACAGTCAAATGTTAGTTTTTAACTACAAGCCCATTTAACCACTTGACCTCTGGAAGATTTACCCCCCTTCATGACCACGCCATTTTTTTTGCGATACGGCACTGCATTAATTTAACTGACAATTGCGTGATCGTGCAATGCTGTACCCAAATGAAATTCATGTAATTTTTTCCCCACAAATAGAGCTGTCTTTTGGTGGTATTTTATCACCTCATTTGCTGATGTTGGTCCACTGTGCTTCATTAAGTCCAGGGTCAACGCAGCCGTCTACCAGGAGATTTTGGAGCACTTCATGCTTCCTTCCACAGACGAGCTCTATGGGGATGCTGACTTCATTTTCCAGCAGGACTTGGCACCTGCCCACACTGCCAAAAGCACCAAAACCTGGTTCAATGACTGGATGATCGTGGGATTACTATGCTTGATTGGGCAGCAAACTCATCTGACCTGATCCTCATAGAGAATTTTTAGTAGTCTCTTTCTGGTAAAAAATTAAATAAAAATGACTTTGGTCTTTTCTGTGAGCCCGCTCCCATGTTCAGTGTGGGAATCTGAAGCCCACTCGTTGTTTCTTCTGAGATACGGTGCTCACGCATGCGCATATCGTAGAAAGCATGGCACACGAATATTGCAATGCCCATCAGAGTACCCGAGTACCTGTCTCCAGCCCAGAGTACCCAAGTACCCTTCTCCAGCCCAGAATACCCAAGTACATATCTGTAGCCCATCAGAGTACCTGGGTACCTGTCTCCAGCCTAGAGCCTAAAGTACCCAAGTACCTTTTCAATATATTTATAAATGATATTGGGTCTGAGATCAAAAGTAACATTTCTGTCTTTGCAGATGACACCAAGCTATGCAGTGGAATAATGTCCTTGCAGGATGTCTCCAATTTACAAGCCGACCTCAATGCTCTGTGTAATTGGGCGACTAAGTGGCAGATGAGGTTTAATGTTGATAAATGTAAAGTTATGCACTTAGGGACTAAGAATATGCATGCATCATACATGCTAGGGGGAGTATAACTGGGAGGATCTGTAGTGGAGAAGGATCTGGGGGTTTTAGTTGATCATAAGCTCAATAATGGCATGCAATGCCAAGCTGTGGTTTCCAAAGCGAGCAAAGTCCTTTCTTGTATTAAGAGAGGTATGGACTCCAGAGAAAGAGATATAATTTTGCCCCTGTACAAATCATTAGTAAGACCTCATCTAGAATATGCAGTTCAGTTTTGGGCTCCAGTTCTTAAAAAGGATATCGGAGAACTGGAGAAAGTGCATAGAAGGGCAACCAAACTGATAAGAGGCATGGAGGAGCTCAGCTATGAGGAAAGACTAGAAGAACTGAATTTATTCACTCTTGAGAAGAGAAGAATAAGGGGGGATATGATCAACATGTACAAATATATAAGAGGTCCATACACTGAACTTGGTGTTGAGTTATTCACTTTACGGTCAACACTGAGGACAAGGGGGCACTCTTTACGTCTAGAGGAAAAGAGATTTCACCTCCAAATACGAAAAGTTTTTTTCACAGTAAGAGCTGTGAAAATGTGGAACAGACTCCCTCCAGAGGTGGTTCTGTCCAGCTCAGTAGATTGCTTTAAGAAAGGCCTGGATTCTTTCCTAAATGTACAGAATATAACTGAGTACTAAGATTTGTAGGTAAAGTTGATCCAGGGTAAATCCGATTGCCTCTCGGGGGATCAGGAAGGAATTTTTTCCCCTGCTGTAGCAAATTGGATCATGCTCTGCTGGGGTTTTTTGCCTTCCTCTGGATCAACTGTGGGTATGGAGTTGGGTGTATGAAATTGTACTGTGTTTTTTTTTTTTTTTTTTTTTTTTTTTTGTGGTTGAACTGGATGGACTTGTGTCTTTTTTCAACCTGACTAACTATGTAACTATGTAACCTATCCACAGCCCACCAGAGTAGCTGAGTACCCATCTGCAGCCCATCAAAATACCTGAGTACCTATCTGCAGCCTATCAGAATACCTGAGTACCTATCTGCAGCCCATGCCTCATAGACTATACATTGGGGAGTTCGCTTTTCAAAATGGGGTCATTTTGTTTGCGTTTCCATCGTCCTGGTGCTACAGGAGCTTCAAAAATGTCATGAGTAGTCAGGAAATTATGTGTAATTTATGCTCCTAGAATACCAGACGGTGCTCCCTGCATGTTGGGCCTCTGTATGTGGCCAGGCTGTGTAAAAGTCTCACACATGTGGTATCGCCATGTTTTTTTTTTTTTTATTGCTCTATAAACAAAAAAGATCGACAATTTTGAAAATATATTTTTTTTAATCTTCTGCTATCCAATAAAAAAATGTAAAAACGAAAATGTCTTCATGAATTTGGGCCAATATGTATTCTGCTACATATTTTTGATAAAAAAATCCCAATAAGCAAATATTGATTGGTTTGCGCAAAAGTTATAGCATCTACAAACTATATATATATATATATATATATATATATATGACAACTGACAATTTTGACACTTTGTCCAGTTACACTAATACAGTGATCGGTGCTAAAAATATGCACTGTCACTGTACTAATGAAACTGGCTGGGAAGGAGGTTAACATCAGTGGCGATCCGGCCCGGACTGGGACAAAAAATAGGCCTGGGCATTTTAAGCTGAGCAGTCCATTTAAAAAAAAAAAATTACAAATAATGGCAAACGGTTTCTCAATGTATTTTAGTTATATTTAGCCTGCTTCAGTCACTGTAACTTGTCAACCATTTGGAATTATGTAAATATATGATAATAAATGCTTTTAAGTTTTAACCCCTTGATAACCCCTCCTTTGGGGTTAAAAGCTCCCTGCTACCGCCCGCAAAGTACTGCTTTCAAATCTCCTTAAAAGCGCTTTGAAAGCAGTGATAAATGGGTGCTTCTGGGGGGTTAAAAGCGCCTGCTAGTGGCACCAAAGTGCTGCTATAACAGCGGTAAAGCGCTGCTAAAACTAGCGGCGCTATACCATTAACGCTCGCACCGCCCCAGTGTGAAAGGGGTCTCTAAGAGAGACTAAATACAGCATGCTTTTATTATGAATAGATTAAAACATTGGCAGGCAGGATAAAAAAAACATTGGCAGCCAAAATACAAAAATAAAAAATAAAAAAACACCATTGGCAGGCAAGATCCAAAAAAAAAACACATTGGCAGGCTGGCATAGTGTCTCTTACCTTTCTAGCAGTCCAGAGTCCCTTCACGACATCATGCAGAGGCCAGAGCACTTTCCCTTCATGGTCACATGACCTGTCCCCCTGACCTCTAAATTTCCTCCTAAGCTGAACAGAAGGCTGGCTGGACAGTGAGCGGCGGTGGTGAGCCAGAAAGAAATGCGGCCATCTCCGTGGAGTCGGCCGCGGAGCTGGCAATTTAGCCAGCCGCGGAGCTTGCAACAGAGCCGGCCTCGGAGATGGCAGCAGAGCTGGCCACGGAGATGGCAGCAGAGAGATGCAGCGGCAGATGAGAGAGGGGAGAAGTGACATGAAGGCTGGCCCTATGGACAATCCGCCCCTGGTGGCAATCAAAGGGTAAGCTGTGTGCCTAGCCAGTGCTTGTGTCCTGTGTTGGAGGTGCTTTAACTAGTCGAAGGCATTGATCCATGTACTTGAACACAGGATCAATGTCTTCCCTACTGACAGAACGGTGAGCTGCCTTGTTTACATAGGCAGATCGCCATTCTGGCTCTCTGTCTAATGATACGCGGGTCCTGGAGGACATCGAGTCCGCTGTACCCGCAGATCAGCTCCCGCTGTGATTATACACGCATGTGTAGGATCATGTACTAGGTAAGTACATGATCCTGCGCAGCAGAGCCACCTTGCCGCTGTATATAAGTTATACAGTCGGCAAGAGGTTAAAGACTGGGAATGCATGTGGTTTCAGTTTCCTTAGGTTTTAGTTTAATAATTTGCACTATAATAAACATTGTATACTGTAACATACCTTTTCAGTGATATTTGTTTCTATAGAGTAGGGTACTTCCATAATATTGTTTAACTAGTGCAATAGTGGTAAACTGGGGGTTTTCCAAGTTAAAAGTCCAGCATAACTTGTGTGGCAACAGTCTGGTCAAACAACATTCCTTGTCTGTACCTCCTCCTTTTCCTTCTCTTATATACCCTTCTATGTAACCATTTTTTTTAAAGGTTACATATTTCTAGGCTAGTCATATATGTTAAGATTTTAGCATTGGCAGAGCCATGCTGAATCTTCATTGTTGGCTATTGTATTCTACCACCAGCTGCTCCAGAATACCCAAACAATTTTCGGGCTGGCTGCTTCAATTTCCAGTTCACAAAATCCTCTTTAATCTCTTTATTAGAAGGAAAAAAATAAAGGACTTATGACATGGAGAAGCACTTTCATTTATTTTCTCAGTGCAGAAAACAATGGAAGTGGAAGAGCAGGAATTATTTTCATCAATAACAGTGACAGAGCAAAGTACAGGAAACTTACAACCACTGCATAGGAGCACTTGTTGCACCCAATACAATAAGTCATACACCTGCTTGGCCATTCACAAATAAATACAAAAAAATATGAAACACTTTTTGTCATCATGCATTATTACCCTTTACCAATAAATTCAAACAATAAAATTAAATTTATATTATATTAGGTGTGAAAATGTGCCCTCTTTGGCTAGCATAAGGCATGCTAAGGGAAAGTTCTATACAATATGGGTGGCACTTACCTTACCAGCCCCTCTGACAGCTGAAGGCATATAAACGTGAACACCACCCACTTCATGGTTTGTCTCTTGTCACTTTGGAAAGATATGACATGAACTATCTGAAATTATTCTTTTTATATTGTAAGACTGCCTCACAAGTTTTTTTGGTCACCTTTAGACCAATCAAAAGCTTTATCTCAAAGATGCAATATTTCCGTATAAATTTCCAAATGATAAGAGAGTTTTGTTTGACTGATTGACACTACATGTATGCCAATAATTACTTTTCTGTTGGCTTTCACTTTGAAGTGTCCTTTTTAAGATTTCTTTCTTTGAGGTACTGAGATGTGATAATACAGATCAAGATTTGAATATTTGTTTTACAATATAAATAGCTAATGTGCGATTATAATTTTATGTCCATGCAAAATGTTTGCTTTTTGATGGCAGCGATTCAAATTTAGATGTTTGGAATATTCAATGATTTGAAAAGCTTGTTGCATGTAAACGTGTTTATGAATCAAAATTCGAGATTTTCCTAGCTTGTGACGGAAAATATTAATTATATGAAGACAGGAGGCGAGTATCTTATGCATTATCTTTCTTTAATAATGCCCATAGCAGAAATACAGTAAACATTTATTGTAACTTAAAAAATTCAAAGAACTACCCTTCCCAGCAGTCCCTGGGCCAGCGTAGCCCCTCCCAGACCGTAGCCTATATAAGGGACTGTCTGAGGTAACCTATTCCTCTTTCTTCATGCGAATTAGTGTAAACAGGAACCAAAAGTCCAATTAGACATCTCCGCGGCTGCCGGGAAACTTCCGACCGGAACACAACATCCGAATCTGGAGGAAACGAAAGGACAAGGCCAACACGGACCAACTTCATCCGGACCAACTTCATCCCAACGGGGACTATAGGAAACCCAAACCATTCGGAGCCGACCGGTCAGTTGTCCTCAGGAACATGGACCAACGGATTCAGTCAACGGCATCCCGACTCCGGATCTGGAACGCAGTAGGAACCTCCATCTGCGGTGAACTAAACCCATGGATCGAAACGGACAGCAATCCCAACGGGGATAGTGAAAACGAACTCCCGGGGCGTACCAGCCTCCGACTTGCAGGGTGCGTGGTTCATCAGTCTAGAACGAGAGAGAGACAACCTCGTGACAGGGTTGGGTTGGGAGGGAAGATACTCGCCTCCTGTCTTCATATAATTAATATTTTCCGTCACAAGCTAGGAAAATCTCGAATTATACATCAGACAGGAGGCTCATATCTTATGCAAGTTCAAAGCTATAACAATGCATATGACCAATAACAATCAAAATAATCCACAACACTGACATAGATATGTGTACCTCCTGTTCAAAGCGGGATTGGCGGAAAAACGGTCGCTGACAACAGTCCGCCGCTATAGTAAGTCACAGAGGAAACCGGGAAGAGAGGATTAACGTAGGAAACGAGGAGTTGAAAGACTTGCGAAGATCGCAGCGAGGCTGTCAAGGACATATAAGTCTGTAGACAGCGGACCACATACAGTTGTGGATGTGCGGGGAAGAACGGGTAGAAAACCGATCGAAGTACCGTCTGGTCCAACGCACGACGGAAAAAGACTTGAGTCTCTGAGGCGAGGAATGACGCCTGGATATGTCCAAAGCCTTGACGTCTGACCCACGATGATGGAAATCAGACACAAGAAGACAGTAAGCTCGAAAGACAGTAACCTCAAAACAGAGTGTCAACGTCCCCCAGCCCGAGAACATGATCATGACCTTGGAAAAATCCCAAGTGTGCTGGTACATTGGGCGATTTAAACTTAACGCCTTCAAAATTGACACACCAACGGATCCAAAGAGTCCGCCAGATAATTGGCTATTACAGACCCTGGCGCTTGAACGGGGTCGACCCGTCGTTGATCACACCAAGTAACCCAGAGTCCCCAGGTAGATCGAGATGCCAATCTAGTCCTGGGGCCCAGTCCAAGGCAGGGAATCCCTAGCTGTTCCCGAAAGGTCGTAGTCTGCGACCGGAACCCCGATACTAACCATGTGAGGAGAGGTAGGATGTGCTTCGTGAGTAGAGGGTGCAGATCCCCGTTCGGACCAGCGAGGAGGTGGGGGGAATGAGGAAACAACCTGGGGAGTTCCACCGTCATCCTCAGAAGGAGGGGAAACCATGGCTGCGTCGGCCACCACGGAGTGAACCGCACGACTGATGCCCTCCGGCTCGCTAAGTGAAGGAGGACCCTGAGGGTCACCGGGAACAGGGGAACGCGTAATGTGTCCCCTGTGACCACGTTTGGTGGAGGGCGTCCACATGCTGCGCCTCCGGATCCGGCCTCCGGTTGTAAGAGCGCGGAAACTGGTGGTTGATACGGGAAACGAACAGGTCCATAGAGAAGGATCCGCGAAGTGAGCGAGGATCAGGGACCCTGACCGGTGCGGTCGCCAATCGTTGGAATTGGTCAGGTAACGAGAATCCAATCTGCCACCCTATAGGGATAGTCTGTGGCATATCCCGCAATCGGGACGATGTTGCATTCCAGGCAGAAGTGCCCGAAGTCTTACTAGATCCGCTAGGATTCAGGATCAGGGGCCCACCAAGCGATCGACGTACCGGACTGCGGGTACGTTGTCCGAACGCAATAGCACACAGCAGATGGACGTGCGTGGCAACAGACTTCCGATGGCAAAAAAGGCCGTCAGGGGTGTACGTGTTGATGTGCAGCCGAGGGTTCTCTGCGGACCACGTCCTACCGGAGGACGAGGGACTGCACCGAGCACCCCAGCCGAGGCGGCTGGTATCCGACCCTATGACAAAATCCGGTGAGGAGTTGAAAATGTCTCGCCGTTCCGTTTGACGGCATGACGTAACCACTACCGTAGGTCCACCATGGCTTCACTTAGTTTGTATAGCGAAGCCCCTAGCGAAGATGTAGAGTCTCGAGTCTCTGGAGGGTTCGACAGTGAAGAGGGGCTGGAGAGTGGCCTGGATTGACACCGGGAACAGGCCGACTAAGCGAGTCAGTCCGCGTAAGGACACCCGCTGCTGCCCAGCATGATACTGATGTCTTTGCGGATGGCGGCTAATTGGGTATGGGTAGCCGAAGGATCGCTCGGTTGGTGTCCACCAAGAACCCCAAAAACTCTATCTCCTGAAATGGGGAGATAAAAGGTGTTCGTGATCTATGCGAAGCGATCCGACCATCCAGGAGGCGTGTTCGCTCGCTAGGCGAGGGGAACCAGCCATTAGAAGTAGGTCGTTCAAGTAGATGTTCAACCTCACCCTTGTTCCACAGGGCAGTAAGTTGGTGAGATTTCTCAAGCTCCCACCGGACGAAAAACCGCCTTTCTTCTTCCTGATCGGGAAGATGTTGTTGAGGAAGTTCAAAGAGAGCGGGTCCATCTCTACTATCGGCTGTTTGGTCCAAGGTCTAGCAACCTGTTGTCCATTAGGACGGTGTTTAGGTTTTAAAAACCGAATGGGATGGTGAACCAGGTATACGCCTGGTAATATAACTCCATTTGTCCTACTGTCTTAAAGATATCATCAATTAGCGTGATCCCATTGTGCTAGGTCAACCGGCTTACAGAGGCGGTAGCCTGCTCACTAAGGCGTAGGGTTAGGTGATAGGTCCAGAGATCTAAGACCCAGTACTGTGAGGTCCCAAAGGCCCTCTCTATTCCCTTCCTGGAATACTGAATGATTATGGGATCCACCTCTGGAGTGAGCACCACCGTATTTGGTAATGGAAGGGTGAGTATTCCACCCTCAACTTGTCCGGTTAGCGTACCGATCGATCTCCGGGTCCAGCATTCGATCTATTGGATCACCTCAGGTAGAGGTGCCCAGTCACCGGAGTGTGGGTGGCCAATCACCTCCTGATCGAAAAATGGTACTCCACAAGAGTCCAATAAGGTTTTACCCTGGGACCTAGGGTTGGCGTCGTCATGGAGCGCCATGTGCCCACTGCTCACATAATCATCATCATTATCATCATCATTTTCATCCTCAGACTCAAAGGTGTTAGCCGCCTCGTACTCCGCGGACGACTCTGGAAGATTCCACGAGGAGTCTGGCTCAGTCCGTCTAGCGGATCGCTGCCTCTGCATGTGCATCTCCCCGAGGCTCGGGGGTCGATTGGAGTCTGGGAAGGCAGTGGGTCGGCAGGCCCGGGAGGGTACTGCCTGGGGCATGTTATTTACTTCCCCTGCCGGGGAGTCCGTGGGTCGGCAGTCCTGGGAAGGTACTGCCTGGGGCATGTTATGTACTTCCCCTGCCGGGGAGTCAGAGGGTCGGCAGTCCTGGGAGGGTACTGCCTGGGGCATGTTATTTACTTCCCCTGTCGGGGAGTCAATGGGTCGGCAGTCCTGGGAGGGTACTGCCTGGGGCATGTTAATTACTTCCCCTGCCGGGGAGACGGAGGCCACATTAATGTGACGGCGCATACGGGACTCCATGCCCTACTCAGGGGCGTTATATCCTTGCCGGGAGATCCGGACATAGGGGTGCATGTGGGTTGGAGCAACCGATGCCCTGGTAGTCTGGACGGACCTACCGACCAGCTCAGGAACCAGTGCAGCACTGAGGTAGGTAGGGCCTTCCAGGGCTGCGTCCACCACTTCAGTGGCACCAGTAGGGAGTAAAGGATCTGTCGCCAGCCACAGGAGAGGAGTCAGCTGTCTGCGGACAGCACGGCCATGCAGCACAGGAAGATACGGAAGTTATGTACTATAACTTGTATAGTAATTTCTATAATTCATTCAATTATTGTTATAATTTGTTTATTTATTTATATATATATGTATTTATTTATTCAATTATATATAAAGTATAGTTTAATAGTTTATATTTTAAAATTTGTTCAATCATATAGATTGTATAAATTATTTATTTATAGACATTTATGTTCATTGATTTATTTATATTTATTTAATAAGTCAATAATTTATTCATTCGTATAATTATTTAAATTTATTATTTATTTACATGTATTAATATATTCATTATATGTAGAATAGACTACAGGGGAATAAATTCCCAGAACAAGAACTGATGTTAATGTAACTGAAGGTGAAGGAGTGACAGAAGCAGGGGAGGGGAGGAATTCCCCACCAGCTAGGTGTGAGTGACAGAAGTTAGATGAGGGGAGATATTCCCCACCACAAGAGGAGCTAGACGTGAGGCTCGGGGCCGTAGTCTCGCGAGACTACGGCCTAACGTGATTCGCATAGATCAGTGAGATCTACACAGAGTTCCAACCATACAGCCGCCCGCACCCTGGCGTGGCGGCGATGGGGAGAGACGGCCTAGCACACGGAGGATGGGGTCCCCAGGACAGGTCCGCAGCAATGGCGCCTTCGATTCGCGACAATAGCGCGATTGGTGCAGGGAGATCCTCACCGCCACGCCCCCCTCAGAGATGAGACGCTCTGAGGAGAAGAAGGGAGGTAGGAAAAAAGGCGCCGAGATGTTAAAATGGCGCCGTCCTACCTCCAGTCAGAAAACGAGCAGTGTGCAGAGCGCACCGGGGGGAAACAAAAGAAGCAAAGCAGCGGTATATTGTAAAATAAACAAATAAAGAAGCCCAATGACTGTAAGATGTACACATCAGAGGAAACCGCGTTCTCTACAAAACCGGTGGCACAGATAGCAAAGTGGGAAAAGCATACAGCAAAAACTAAACGTTTATCATTTTTAGAAATATCAGTTGTGCTTCATAAGACAGAAGGTTGATAGAACAACACACAGATGAAGGTCTGAGGGGATCAGAGGGTATATACAGATACAGGTGGAAGTTGAAGGGAATAGCGGAGGAGGGAAAAACCTCCGTAGCTGTAATAAAAGCCGGGGTGGGAGGGGGGGGGGGGATCCCCAGCACCCTGTGGAAAGACGATGTGACATTAGGATCTACACAAATTAGAAAAGGGCTGCTGATAACCAAATAACAAGCAAGCCTACATAAAAATTATAAACATAGAGTAATGTACTTATCTGAGTTCTGGCTATGAGCAGAAAGAAAGAGGAATAGGTTACCTCAGACAGTCCCTTATATAGGCTACGGTCTGGGAGGGGCTACGCTGGCCCAGGGACTGCTGGGAAGGGTAGTTCTTTGAATTTTTTAAGTTACAATAAATGTTTACTGTATTTCTGCTATGGGCATTATTAAAGAAAGATAATGCATAAGATATGAGCCTCCTGTCTGATGTATAACTTTGTATTTATCATTTGTCATTATTATTTTTTTTAATTATCATAAAAATTTTTTTTAGGCTTTTTCATTATTTTTTTTAAGTGTATAGTATGGTAAAATTGGGGGCAGAGGTGTGAAAAAATACAGATGGCTGTGGGGAGAAATGCAAACATGGCAATGTAGCTGTTGAGGTGGGCCAATAACTAGCTGTAAATAGCTGTAAGTGAAAATTGTGAAGACTTAGGCCCAGATTCTCAAAAGAGATACGACGGCGTATCTCGAGATACGACGGCGTATCTCGAGATACGCCGTCGTATCTCTGAGTCTGGGCGGTCGTATCTATGCGCATGATTCATAGAATCGGTTACGCATAGATTTCTATTAGATCCGACCGGCGTAAGTCTGTTACGCCGTCGGATCTTAACTGCATATTTACGCTGGCCGCTAGGGACGTGTACGCTGATTTACGCCTAAAAATATGTAAATCAGCTAGATACGCAAATTCACGAACGTACGCCCGGCCGACGCAGTACAGATACGCCGTTTACGTTAGGCTTTTCCCAGCGTAAAGTTACCCCTGCTATATGAGGCGTACATGCGGCGTGCCAATGTTAAGTATGGACGTCGTTCCTGCGTCGAATTTTTAAAATTTTACGTCGTTTGCGTAAGTTGCCCGTGAATGGGGCTGGACGTCATTTACGTTTACGTCGAATCCAATACGTCCTTGCGGCGTACTTTGGAGCAATGCACACTGGCATATTCCACGGACGGCGAATGCGCCGTTCCTGAAAAACGTCAATCACGTCAGGTCACAAGTTATTTACATAAAACACGCCCCCCTGTTCCACATTTGAATTAGGCGGGCTTACGCCGGCCTATTTACGCTACGCTGCCGCAACTTACGGAGCAAGTGCTTTGAGAATACAGCACTTGCCCGTCTAAGTTGCGGAGGCGTAGCGTAAATAGGATACGCTACGCCGGAACAAAGATACGCCGATCTACGAGAATCTGGCCCTTAGTAAGAATTGCAGCAAAATGTTAGGTAGATAGCTGGGGTCAACACAGGCAACAGGATGGTTGTGAGAAGGCACACAGGCAGGGTGGGGAGAAGCTGGCAGTGTTGGTAAAAGTATAAAAATATATGTAAAGTATAAAGTATAAAAATATATGAACATACAGTACATTTTTTCTTTTGAAGTTTAATGTAATATTCAGTTTTTTCAGTGGAAAATAAGACTTGCACAGCCATAATAACCTATATGTTTGTCGGTACAAGTTTTTGCAACCAATTACTGCTTATCCAGTGTATTATTTTCCTTTTAAGAACTTTTAAGACTGAATTTTAGTCATATAATTAAAACTAATATTTCCTTTAATTTGCACATCTATGGGTGTTGTGTCAGCTTTTCTATCAGAACTCTGTAAAATAAGTTTTATGTGTCATTTAAAGGAGCAGTGAAAAGAAGTTGAGGTGGGCCAAAGGTTATTGATAACACTCCAATTAGCACATGCATTATTTCCTTTTCGTTATTGACTAAACAGCTGCGGCAGGTCACCTTTGGATAGGTAAATAAATATAGAAGAATTATTCAACTTTTATTTACTTTTATGGAGACTTACAGCACCTTTCCTGGCACACATTCCACTTTATAACCAGTAATCATTTACTTTTATTGCTTTTTCCTGTTTATAATAGAGCACATTCTGTTATATAGTTAGAAATATAATTCTGAGTTAATTACATAGTACTTTATATTTTATCAAAATGTTTTCTTATTGTTGTTGTTACCTGTTAAATCATCATTTTAATATTTTATGTTCATATTTTATTTGCTAAGGGCAAATGTCAGCCATATGTAGTGTGACCTATAAATCTGTTTCCTTTTCTCCATTGCCCCTTTCTGTAGGGGCACCTCAAGGTTCTGTCCTTGGACCCCTTCTCTTCTCCATTTACACCTCCTCCCTTGGTCTGTTTATAAACTCCCATGGCTTCCAGTACCATCTCTGTGCTGATGACAAACAAATCTATCTCTCTCTACTCCTCATCTCACTCCTTCAGTCTCCACTCGCATTACTAACTTACCAACTGACATATCAGCATTGATGTCAAACTCAATCTTTCTAAAACTGAGCTCAACCTATCTGATTTACGTTACGCCGCCACAATTTTTTGAGGCAAGTGCTTTATTCAGAAAGCACTTGCCTCTAAAGTTGCGGCGGCGTATCGTAAATCCCCTGGCGGAATTCAAATTCTGCGGCTAGGGGGCGTGTACAATTTAAATCAGACGCGTCCCCACGCCGATCGAACAGCGAATGCGCCGTCCGCAAATTTTCCCAGCAAGGACGTCATTGGTTTTGACGTTAACGTAAATTACTTCCGGCCGTATTCGCAAACGACTTACGCAAACAACGTAAAAAATTAAAAACTCGGCGCGGGAACGACGGCCATACTTAACATAGGATACGCCGCACATACCCCTCATATAGCAGGGGTAACTTTCCGCCGGAAAAAGCCGACCGCAAACGACATTAAAAAAAAGCGGCGGTCGTTCGTTTCTGAATCGGCGTAAATGCTCATTTGCATATTCGACGCGTAAAAGATATGGAAGCGCCACCTAGCGGCCGGCCTGAAATTGCAGCCTAAGATCCGACGGTGTAAGTCACTTACACCTGTCGGATCTTAGGCATATCTATGCGTAACCTGATTCTATGAATCAGGCGCATAGATACGACGGCCGGACTCAGAGATACGACGGCGTATCAGGAGATACGCCGTCGTATCTTCTTTCTGAATCCGGCCCCTAGACTCTAACCTGACCTTTCAGCCACAAATCCAATCACTGTACAAATCGTCCAGACTTCACCTTCCGAAATATCTCCAAACACGCTCCTTTCTAACTACCAAGACCACTAAGCAACTTATTCACTCCCCTTATCTCTTGCCTCGACTACTGTAACTCCCTCCTCATTGGCCTAACTCTCCGCAAGCCATCCCCTCTTCAGTTTATCATAAATTCCACTGCCAGACTCATTCACCTTACCAACCGTTCAGTGTTCGCCACTCCTCTCAGCCAATCCCTTCACTGGCTTCCCATTGCCCAAGGAATAAAATTCAAAACACTAACAATAGCTTACAAAGCCATTCACAATTCTGCCCCGAGCTACATCACAATCTTGTCTTCAAAAACCTCCCAAACCATTCTCTCCGCTCCTCCCAAGACCTTCTGCTCTCTAGTCTCTTTCTTGTCTCCTTCCTGTCTCCTCCTCCCATGCTCGTCTCCAGGACTTTCCCAGAGTCTCTCACATCCTCTGGAATGCACTACCCCAATCTGGCTATCTCCTACTCTGTCTACTTTTAGGCAATTCCTGAAAACTTATCTCTTCAGGGTGGCCTATCCTGCCTCCAGCTAACAACTAAATCTTCTACTCCCCTCATCAGTTCATCCCTCACAGTCCCTATCTTTTGTTTCACCAGCCCCTCCCTTTTAGATTATAAACTCGCAGGAGCTTATAATCTCATGTTTTGAATTATACTGTTGCTGTAGTGTCTCCCTGCATTGTAAAGTGCTGCGCAAACTGTTGGCGCTATACAAAACCTGTAGTGTAATAATAATAATCTGTACTATCCAAGCTGCTCTGTTTGCTTCATCTTCATGTAGTTATTTTGTTTTTGGAGAAACGTTGAGCTGGCATAAATGAGCAGTTTGCCTAGACACCAGCAAAGCATGTTACACATAGGTGTGTGCCGGGTGTGCCTGGGCACATCCTAATCAACCTGTGCAGTGCAGATTTCCCCAAAGTTCTCTCCACTACTGACACCATCCACTGCCCTACTGACACAGTCCATGTTTTAAAGTGTTTGTATACTCTTATTTATAAGAGTGTTTGTGTGTGTATACACTAAGCAAAATGATAAACACTTTTGTATTTGCCCCTATTTATCATGAGTTATACGCAAATATCTATGACTTTTTCTATGTACACAAGGCCTATTTCTCTCAAATATTGTTCACAAATCTATCGAAATCTGTGTTAGTGAGCACTTCTCCTTTGCCTAGATCAGTGTTTCTCAACTCCAGTCCTCAAGGCGCACCAACAGGTCATGTTTTCAGGATTTCCCTCAATTGAAACAGCTGTGGTAATTACTAAGGCAGTGAAACTGATTGAATCACCTGTGCAAAATAATGGAAAGCCTGAAAACATGACCTGTTGGGGCGCCTTGAGGACTGGAGTTGAGAAACACTGGCCTAGATAATCAATCCACCTCTTCTCACCTCTCCACCTCGCCAGGTGTGGCATATCAAGATGCTGATTAGACAGCATGATTATTGCATGGGTATGCCTTAGGCTGGCCACAATAAAAGGCCACTCTAAAATGTGCCGTTTTATTACACAGCACAATGCCACAGATGTCACAAATTTGGAGGGAGCGCACAATTGGCATGCTGACTGCAGGAATGTCCAGCAGAGAATTTGCCCTTGAATTGAATGTTAATTTCTCTACCATAAGCCGTCTTCAAAGGCGTTTCAGAGAATTTGGCAGTACATCCAACCGGTTTAACAACCGCAAACCACGTGTAACCACACCAGCCCAGGACCTCCACATCCAGCATCTTCACCTCCGAGATCATCTTAGACCAGCCACCTGGACAGCTGCTGCAACAATCTGTTTGCGTAACCAAAGAATTTCTGCACAAACTGTCAGAAACTGTTTCAGGGTAGCTTATCTGCATGCTCGTCGTCTTCATTGAGGTCTCAGCCTGACCGCAGTTCTTCGTCGTAACTGACCTGAGTGGGCAAATGCTCACATTTACTCAATTGCTCACATGGCACTTTGGAGAGGCGTTCTCTTCATGGATAAATCCCGGTTTCACTGTACAGGGCAGATGGCAGACAGCGTGTATGGTGTTGTGTGGGTGAGCGGTTTGCTCACACTGTTCTGACACTTGCAGAAACTACCAGCTCACCTGGCTACCATGACTACCAGCTCATCTATGTTAGGTACCTCCGCAGTTGAGTTAGACTTGTAGGAGGAGACCTCTCATACAGCTTTGGTTCAAGAGCCACTGGAGTGGGGACAGTGGTCTCGGGAACACAGTGGGGTAGGAGTACCTGTGGAGTCTGTGGTATGGTTGGATGATCCTTCAGGTATCACTGGAACTGCAGATGACAGCAGAGACAGGTGCAGGTCGGCGACCTGGCGGCAGCAGAATCAAGAGCAGGCTGGAGGAGGGAGAGACAAGCCGGGTCAGCAAAGAAACACACAAAGCAAGCAGCAGGCAGGTGCAGGGTCAAACAAGCCAGGTCAGATCAGGTGGTCAGGCAGAGCAATGCAGTAAACTGGAGCAAGGTTAGATAAGCAGGCAGAGGTTTGGCAACAGGGTATCAAGCAAATATAGTAGGGTCAAGGCAAGCCGAGGTCAGGATTGGAAATAATGGGTAGGTCAACAGAGCCGGGTTGGTACAGGCAATCAGATAGCAGATACAGGTTATAAGGCACAGGAGCTGCAGATCAAACAGCACTGCAAAAGTTCAGCTGCTGTCCTTTTAAAGGCTCATTGGAGCCAAACAGCGCTTAGCGTGCACGCACACGCACGCTGTGCATGCGCACATACACCCGCTGCCTATTCTGTCCAGTGACCTGCGTGCCCATGCATGCACACACATTCCTATGTCCCGTCATGGCAAGTCCCTAACAATCTGGCTGCTCCCAAAAAATTGCCCCAGGACAAGGGATTGGGATTTAGCTCAACGCTGTCCCTGGAAAGTATGCTACATCTGACAGTCTCTCCCCTTGTATGCCCCTGGGTGTGCTGAGGTACTTACACTGCCCTTTGCTTCCAGATGCACTGGGTAAGACTTATTTTCAGGCCACCTGCTGTTTAGATCTTCCCATGCCCATACCAAAGGTAATGGAGATTACGGGTCACCAAGAATCAACATAAAACTCGCCCCCTCATCCACATTTGAATTATGCACGCTTACGCCGGCCCCATTTACACTACGCCGCCGTAACTTAGAAGGCAAGTGCTTTGTGAATACAGCACTTGCCTCTCTAACTTACGGCGGCGTATCGTAAATACGATATGCTGCACCGCCGTAACTATGAGCGCCCCTACCTGAATCTTGCCCTTTGAGTATACGATTTGAAGAAGGATCCTAGTTCCTTTGAGTTACATAGTTACATAGTTAGTCAGGTTGAAAAAAGACACAAGTCCACCCAGTTCAACCACAAAAAACAAAAAAACAAAATTAAAAACACAGTAAAATCCAATACCCCCAACTCCATACCCACAGTTGATCCAGAGGAAGGCAAAAAACCCCAGCAGAGCATGATCCAATTTGCTACAGCAGGGGAAAAAATTCCTTCCTGATCCCCCGAGAGGCAATTGGATTTACCTTGGATCAACTTTACCTACAAATCTTAGTACTCAGTTATATTCTGTACATTTAGGAAAGAATCCAGGCCTTTCTTAAAGCAATCTACTGAGCTGGCCAGAACCACCTCTGGAGGGAGTCTGTTCCACATTTTCACAGCTCTTACTGTGAAAAAACCTTTCCGTATTTGGAGGTGAAATCTCTTTTCCTCTAGACGTAAAGAGTGCCCCCTTGTCCTCAGTGTTGACCGTAAAGTGAATAACTCAACACCAAGTTCACTGTATGGACCTCTTATATATTTGTACATGTTGATCATATCCCCCCTAATTCTCCTCTTCTCAAGAGTGAACAAATTTAGTTCTTCTAATCTTTCCTCATAGCTGAGCTCCTCCATGCCTCTTATCAGTTTGGTTGCCCTTCTCTGCACTTTCTCCAGTTCTCCGATGTCCTTTTTGAGAACTGGTGCCCAAAACTGAACTGCATATTCCAGATGAGGTCTTACTAATGATTTGTACAGGGGCAAAATTATATCTCTGTCTCTGGAGTCCATACCTCTCTTAATACAAGAAAGGACTTTGCTCGCTTTGGAAACCGCAGCTTGGCATTGCATGCCATTATTGAGCTTATGATCAACTAAAACCCCCAGATCCTTCTCCACTACAGATCCCCCCAGTTGTACTCCCCCTAGTATGTATGATGCATGCATATTCTTAGCCCCCAAGTGCATAACTTTACATTTATCAACATTAAACCTCATCTGCCACTTAGTCGCCCAATTAGACAGAGCATTGAGGTCGGCTTGTAAATTGGCGACATCCTGCAAGGACGTTATTCCACTGCATAGCTTGGTGTCATCTGCAAAGACAGAAATGTTACTTTTGATCTCAGACCCAATATCATTTATAAATATATTGAAAAGTAAGGGTCCCAGCACTGAACCTTGGGGTACACCACTGATAACCTTGGACCATTCAGAGTAAGAATCATTAACCACGACTCTCTGAATTCTGTCTTTCAGACAGTTTTCTATCCATTTACAAACTGATATATCCAATCCTGTAGACCTTACCTTACACATGAGCCGTGTGTGCGGAACTGTATCGAACGCTTTTGCAAAATCCAAATATATCACGTCCACAGCCACGCCTCTGTCCAGGGTTTTACTTACCTCTTCATAAAAGGAAATCAGGTTTGTCTGACAACTTCTGTCTTTCATGAATCCATGTTGTCTGCTGCTTAAATAGTTTTTTTCCAGCAAGAACTCATCCATGTGGTCTTTTATTAAACGTTCCAGTATCTTCCCAACTATAGAAGTTAAACTAACAGGTCTATAGTTACTTGGTAAAGACTTTGTTCCCTTTTTAAATATGGGCACCACATTGGCCCTGCGCCAATCCAGTGGTACTATTCCTGTCATTAATGAGTCCCTAAATATTAGATACAGTGGCTTTGAAATGACAGAGCTCAACTCACCTAGGATCCGTGGGTGGATGCCATCTGGTCCAGGTGCTTTATCCACCTTTATTCTGTCTAAATATTTCTGGACCATATCACTTTTGAGCCATTGTGGATTTGAGGCTGTGTCACTCCCACCCCCATTTTGGACATGAGCTCCCCCATGCTCCATTGTATACACAGAGCTGAAGAAAACATTTAATAAATTTGCCTTCTCTTTGTCCCCAGTCACCCACTCTAGATTATTTTGTAAGGGGCCTACATGCTCAGACTTCACCTTTTTACTATTAATATATTTAAAGAATTTTTTGGGGTTTGTCCTACTATCTTTTGCAATCTGTCGTTCGTTTTGAATTTTTGCATCCTTGATTTCCTTTTTGCATATCCTGTTATATTCTTTGTAACATTTAAACAACACTAGTGTTCCTTCATTTTTATATTTTTTAAAAGCTACATTCTCGTGGAAGGTCTTGATCACCTGCTCTGCTGTGCTCCACGTTGGAATGTCTCATTTTATGTGAGCTGTCACCTGATTTCCCCATTTTTGAGGGGGGGAAATATGTTATTGTTTTCAAAAACACAAATAGCATTTGAGGAAAAAGGCTCTGGCTGGGTATTACCCACAAGCGTCAAAGGGCTTAAGCGCGGTAAGCGTGCAATTTATGTGATGGAGCTTACACTCTTTGGGGTAGATTCACGTAGATCGGCGTTTCTTTGTGCGGGCGTAACGTATTCTATTTACGTTACGCCTCCGCAACTTTTACAGACAAGTGCCGTATTCTTAAAAGAAAGTTGCGGCGGCGTAGCGTAAATAGGCCGGCGTAAGCCCGCCTAATTCAAATAGTGAAGAGGTGGGCATGTGTTATGTAAATTAGGCTTGACCCGATGTGATTGACGTTTTTCCCGAACGGCACATGCGCCGTCCGTGGAATTTCCCTGTGTGCATTGCTCCAAAGTACGCCGCAAGGACGTCATTGGTTTCGACGTGAACGTAAATGACGTCCAGCCCCATTCACGGACGAATTACGCAAACAACGTAAAAAAAAAAAATTTGACACGGGAATGACAGCCATACTTAACATTGGTATGCACTTACGCCACCATATAGCAGGGGTAACTATACGCTGGGAAAAGCCTAATGTAAACGGCGTTAATGTACTGCGTCGGCCGGGCGTACATTCGTGAATTTGCGTATCTTGCTGATTTACATATTTCGACGCATAAATCAGCATACACGCCCCTAGCGGTCAGCGGAAAAATGCAGTTACGGTCCGATCTAATAGAAATCTATGCGGAACTGATTCTATGAATCAGGCGCATAGATACGACCGGCCGGACTCAGAGATACAACGGTGTATCTTGTCTGTGAATCTTCCCCTTAGTTGTCGTGTGAGATATCATCATAACAAGAACTTTTTTTAAAGTGATACACACCTGTTCATTTCCCTTCATACACAAGTGGTGTGACATCTATTTATGTTATCTACGAAGGATATTTATGTTTATTTGGGGATTTAATTATTGTTGGGTTTTTTGTTTCACTTATTGCTTTTCATAATTTAGGTTGGTGTTTAATGCAGCTTTATTTGTGGTTCATGACTGTGGGGGTTATTTACGAAAGGGGAAATCCACTTTGCGCTACAAATTCAAACTACAAGTGCAAAGTGCACTTGAAATTGCACTGAAAGTGCACTTGGAAGTGCAGTTGCTATAGATCCGAGGGGGACATGCAAGAAGAATAAAAAACAGCATTTTAGCTTGCACATGATTGGATAATAAAATCAGCAAAGCCTCCCCTAATTTCAGATCTACCCCTCAGATTTACAGCGACTGCACTTCCAAGTGCACTTTCAGTGAAAAGTGGATTTGCCTTTCGTAAATAACTCCATGTGTGTATCTCACAGAAGAGTTGCTGCTTTTAGTTAATGTGAATCATCTAGTCAGTTTGTCTTTTATTTATCTATTACTAATGTCATGCAATGGCAAGCTGTGCTTTCCAAAGCAAGAAATACCCTTTTTTGTATTCAGTGAGGCGTGGACTGCAGAGAGAGAGAGAGAGAGAGAGAAAGAGAGAGAGAGAGAGAGAGAGAGAGAGAGAGAGAGAGAGAGATCATTTTACATCTGTTCAAATCATCAATAAGGACCCATCTCAAATATGCAGTTCAATAAAAATTATATTGGGGAACTTGTGAAAGTGCAGATAAGATCAGTAAAACTGATACAAGGCATGGAGGAGCTCAGCTATGAAGGAGGATTAGCTGAACTGAATTGATTCTCTCTTGAGAAGATACAAGGAGGGGGATATGATCAACATGTATAAACACATATGTAGTCCATATAGTGAACTAGGTGTTGAGTTACTCACTTTAGCACTGAGCAGCACTGTGCGTCAGTGGTAAAGCTGCTTAATAGACATGTGCAATTCGTTTTGTTTCTAATTTGTTTTTTTTCGGAAATTCGTTATTTACGAATGTTTCAAATTTCGAATTTTTCTATTTCCGAATATCGAATTTTCGTATTTACGAATTTTCGTATTTTCGTATTTACGAATTTTTGTATTTACTAATTTCGAAAATTCGAAATGGAAAAATTGAAAAATTCGAAATTTGAAACATTCGTAAATAACGAATTTCCGAAAAAAAACAAATTAGAAACAAAACGAATTGCACATGTCTATTAAGCAGCTTTACCACTGACGCACAGTGCTGCTCAGTGCTAAAGTGAGTAACTCAACACCTAGTTCACTATATGGACTACATATGTGTTTTTCGAATTTTCGAAATTCGGAAAATTCGAAATTTGAAAAATTCGAAATGTGAAAATTGAAAAAATCAAAGTTCGAAATTCGAAAATCGAAATTTCGAAAATTGAAAAATTCGAAAATGGAAAAATTCGAATTTTAGAATTTTTCACATTTCGAATTTTTCAATTTTCGAATTCTAGAATTTTTCACTTTTGCAATTTCGTATTTTTCAGAAATTTTGGAATTTAGAATTTTTCAATTTTCAAATTTTTCAATTTTCGAATTTTCGTATTCCCGAATTTCGAAAATTGAAAAATTCTTCAAATTTTCAAATTTGAAATTTTTTAAATTTATTTTCGAATTTTCGTATTTCCGAATATTTTCGTATTTACGAATTTTCGTATTTAGAAATTTTGAAAATTGAAAAATTAGAAAATCGAAATTTCGAAAATTGAAAAAATCGAAAATTCGAAAACTGAAAAATGCGAAAATTCGAAAACTGAAAAATTCGAAACACGAAACTTCGAAAATACGAAATTTCGAAAATTAGAAAATCGAAAAATTAGAAAATTGAAAAATTCGAAAAATTCGAAAATTGAAATTTCGAAAAATTCGTAATTTGAAATGTCAAAAATTGAAAAATTCGAAATGTCAAAAATTCGAAAATCGAAATTTTGGAAAATTGAAAAATTCGAAATGTCAAAAATCGAAATTTCGAAAATTGAAAAATTCGAAAATCGAAATGTGAAAATGGAAAAATTCGAAATTCAAAAACTGAAAAATTCGAAAATTCAAAAATTCGAAAACTGAAAAATTCGAAAATTGAAAAATTTGAAATGTCGAAAAATTCGTAAATTTCAAAATTTCCGATATTTTTTTTTTTTCGTTTCATTCGTTTATTTTCGATTCATTCGTTTTTTCCGTTTTTTGCTTTTTCGGAAATACGAAAATTTCCAGAATTTACGAAAAAAGCAAAAAAACAAAAAAAAAAGTTTTTTCGAAATTTACGAATTTACGAAAGAATGAAACAAAAACAGAAAAAAAGAATTTTTCGAATTTCCCGAATTTACGAATTTACGAAAAAAATAAATAAATAGAATAACATGAACGAAAAAAAGATTTTTTGGCAGTGCATATGTCTACTTTTATCTTTTTACAAAACCTCTGTTCGGAAAGCACGCTGGATGCAAGGCAGCCCAGCAGCTCAATTGCATACTGGGCAAGTTCTGGCTGTGGTCTATTCTCATGACTCAGTAACCCAGTGGATCGTCAACTGGAAAGCTCTCAATGCTGAATTTCCGGGACGCTGTCCTGCGACTTACCAGGCTAAAGGGTAATATTCCTTTCAAGAACGGCGAGATCAAGGTCTTCCCGGACTTCTCGGCAGACATCCAGAAAAAGAGAGCCCTATTCACAGAAGCCAAACGCCAACTGCGGGTCCGACTTTATTACTATGCCATGCCAGATTACATGGTCTGGAACTCCTTTAATTAGCAATTTACGTACCCCCACCCTTTCAATTTACGGTTTTGACAGAGGGGTTATCCTTTATGGCCCAGTTCACTACGGTGCCTGCTCTCTGGCTAGGAGACTTTAATAATGTATCAAATAGTTACATAGTTACATAGTTAGTCAGGTTGAAAAAAGACACAAGTCCATCCAGTTCAACCACAAAAAAATAAACAAACAAAATAAAAAACACAATACAATCCCATACAACCAACTCCATACCCACAGTTGATCCAGAGGAAGGCAAAAAACCCCAGCAGAGCATGATCCAATTTGCTACAGCAGGGGAAAAAATTCCCTCCTGATCCCCCGAGAGGCAATCGGATTTAGCCTGGATCAACTTTACCTACAAATCTTAGTACTCAGTTATTTTATGTACATTTAGGAAAGAATCCAGGCCCTTCTTAAAGCAATCTACTGAGCTGGCCAGAACCACCTCTGGAGGGAGTCTGTTCCACATTTTCACAGCTCTTACTGTGAAAAAACCTTTCCGTATTTGGAGGTGAAATCTCTTTTCCTCTAGACGTAAAGAGTGCCCCCTTGTCCTCAGTGTTGACCGTAAAGTGAATAACTCAACACCAAGTACACTGTATGGACCTCTTATATATTTGTACATGTTGATCATATCCCCCCTAATTCTCCTCTTCTCAAGAGTGAATAGATTTAGTTCTTCTAATCTTTCCTCATAGCTGAGCTCCTCCATGCCTCTTATCAGTTTGGTTGCCCTTCTCTGCACTTTCTCCAGTTCTCCGATATACTTTTTGAGAACTGGTGCCCAAAACTGAACTGCATATTCCAGATGAGGTCTTACTAATGATTTGTACAGGGGCAAAATTATATCTCTGTCTCTGGAGTCCATATCTCTCTTAATACAAGAAAGGACTTTGCTCGCTTTGGAAACCGCAGCTTGGCATTGCATGCCATTATTGATCTTATGATCAACTAAAACTCCCAGATCCTTCTCCACTACAGATCCCCCCAGTTGTACTCCCCCTAGTATGTATGATGCATGCATATTCTTAGTCCCTAAGTGCATAACTTTACATTTATCAACATTAAACCTCATCTGCCACTCAGTCGCCCAATTAGACAGAGCATTGAGGTCGGCTTGTACATTGGAGACATCCTGCAAGGACGTTATTCCACTGCATAGCTTGGTGTCATCTGCAAAGACAGAAATGTTACTTTTGATCTCAGACCCAATATCATTTATAAATATATTGAAAAGTAAGGGTCCCAGCACTGAACCTTGGGGTACACCACTGATAACATTGGACCATTCAGAGTAAGAATCATTAACCACGACACTCTGAATTCTGTCTTTCAGCCAGTTTTCTATCCATTTACAAACTGATATATCCAATCCTGTAGACCTTACCTTACACATGAGCCGTGTGTGCGGAACTGTATCGAACGCTTTTGCAAAATCCAAATATATCACGTCCACAGCCACCCCTCTGTCCAGGGTTTTACTTACCTCTTCATAAAAGGAAATCAGGTTTGTCTGACAACTTCTGTCTTTCATGAATACATGTTGTCTGCTGCTTAAAAAGTTTTTTTCCAGCAAGAATTCATCCATGTGGTCTTTTATTAAACGTTCCAGTATCTTCCCAACTATAGAAGTTAGACTAACAGGTCTATAGGGACCTGGACAGGCTCTCATCGTCTCCTGTAGATGGTCAGGCCCACCCTGTCACCAGATTTGGCAAGCTACTTGCAGACCTGAATCTGGTGGACACTTGGAGACATCGCCACCCTCAGAATAGGGCATTTTCTTGTTTCTCGGCCACCCATAATGCCAGGTCACGTATAGACCTTATCCTGGTGTACCAATCTCTGCTGCCGTTATTAGGGGACGTAGGATTCAATTCTTGTGTCCTTTCTGACCATGCCCCCTATTGGGCTGAGCTTCGGCCCGACTCTCTCCCCACAACTTATACTTGGAAACTTAATCCCTTCTGGCTTTCAGTCGTCCCTGATCTGGAGGAGGCTGGCGACGAATGGGATTTATTTTTCCAAACTAATAAGGATACAGCGCCCCTCAATGTGGTCTGGAACTCCTATAAGTCTCACGCCCGTATGTTTTTATCTCAGCGCATATCTAGATACAGGAAAACCTCTTCTCAGGTGGTCCGACAGGCGGAGCAGTCTTTGGTGGCTATGGAACAGGATTTTACTAACAACCCCTCCCCGTCCACAGCCGACCCGCTAAAATTTTAGGCCCGGGTGGTAAATAATCTCCATTTTGAACAGGCATAGAGGAAAATATTTTATAGTAAGCAGGGAGCGTATGGGTGTGGAGAACGGGCAGGACATCTCCTGGCCTACCTTGCTCATTTAGATCACAAGCCTCCTACGGTGGTTTCCCTTCAAACCGCTGATAATGAGCTGGTCACTGACCCCGATATGGTGGCTGGGGAGTTCCGCTCCTTCTTTGCATCCTTATACTCTTCTGCGGCCGTTCACCCAAGGGAAGATTTAGCGACACTTTTTGCCAGCATAGACCTGCCTACGCTTACTCAGTCCCAGATCGAAATGCTGGAGGCCCCTATCTCTAAAGACGATATAGTGAAGCAATGTCCCATTAACCCGTCTAGGGCACCTGGCTCTGACGGTCTTCCCCTTGAATTCTATACAGCATATGCAGATGTCCTGATCCCCAAGCTTCATGAATTGTTCTCTTATATATTTGAATCTGGTTCTCTACCCCCCTCCATGTCTGAAGCCTATATTGTGCTCATACCCAAACCTGGTAAGAATTTGGAGTTCCCCGAGTCGTACTGTCCTATATGCCTTCTCCAACTGAATGTGAAGATTTTGGCCAAGATCCGGGTGCTGCGCTTAAACACAGTAATCCTTTCTCTGATCCACCGGATCAGACTGGATTTATGCCTGCTAAAAATACAGTGTATAATCTACGTAGACTTCACATGAATCTACAGGCCGCACACGACCAGGTGGGCTCCAGGGTTGTGGTGTCTCTTGACGCTGCAAAGGCGTTCGACTCTGTCGAGTGGGAGTGAGTACCTTTGGGTGTGTCTGGCTGGGTTCGGACTTGGACCTAAATTTATTAAATGGATTCAACTTCTTTATAGTGGGCCCAGTGCCAGGGTCTTGGTCAACAGGAGGGTGTCTGCCCCTTTTCCTTTATCTAGGGGCATGCGTCAGGGCTGCCCTCTATCCCTGTTATTGTATGCACTGGCTGTGGAGCCTCTTGCCTCTACCCTGAGAGCGCATCCGGGTATTCAGGGCCTGCGGTGTGGGGGTGTGGTGGAATTGATTAGTCTATATGCAGACGACATGCTGCTGTACTTGGCAGATGCGGGGCCGTCCCTACAGGTGGCCCTGGAGGTTATACAAACTTTTGGTGGTTATTCCGGGTTGAAGATCAATTGGGACAAGTCCCAAATTCTTCCCATTGACATAAGTGTCCCCACAGAAATTCAATCCTCCTCTCCCCTTCTCAGGGTGAGCTCCATGAAATATTTAGGTATTGTTCTTAGTCGCTACCCGGGAGATTTTATTAAACTTAATATAGAGCCTCTAATTGCAACCCTGAAATCCAAAACACAGACATGGGCTAAGCTACCTCTTGGGGTCATGGGTCGAGTGAACTTAATTAAGATGGTCCTTCTTCCCCAGTTCTTATATGTTTTATGGCATGCACCGGTTTATTTGCCCCTTAGAATTTTTAAGGCTATTGAAGCTATTCTCAACTCCTTTGTATGGGGTTGCTCCCGACATAAATTGTTGTGGCAGGTACTGAAGAACCCCACTGAGTTGGGGGGTGCGGCTCTGCACGACTTTAACTTATACTATTTGGCTGCGCAGCTATCCCATTTCTATCATATAGATAAACATGACAGAGATCGTTATTTAACACTGGTATGCTCCCCTCAGACGCGTGGATACACGCACCCCTTTCAGATAATTTTTAGGGACCCTGCTGAGCCCTGGGTGTTGGGAGACCGTGGGAAATTATTGCACACTCATTGTAAGGTCTGGGCGGTAGTGAGACGGCGACTGAAATTGCCCCCTACTCATTCTCATACACCCTTATGGGATAATTCCTGCTTACCTGAATTGCTAACTATACCAGACCATGTTTTATGGCTCAGCCATGGGGTGATGTTTTTGTCAGATGTCTACGACTGATCTCACCTGAAGTTGTTCTAGCAACTTAGGGAGGAGTTCGGTCTTCCGCACTCTATGCATTTTGCTTCCTCCAGCTCCGTCACGCTCTCCAGTCCCAATTTCGTGAATTTCCTCCTAATTTAGACCAAATGGATATTCTTGATAGGATAATGGGACAAGACCCATTTAAACTTATTTCGGTATTTTATAGTTCCTGGCTTCGTCCCACTGCAGCGGCCCTTGCCTGTGCTTTGAAGGATCGTTGGGCTGGCGACGTGGGGGAGATGGCGGATGACAAATGGAAGGATGCGTTGGATGCTTGTAAAAAGGTTTCTGCCAGGCTCTCTAAACGCCTTGTACAGATCTATATTATACATAGATCATTCTTGACTCCTGGCTAAGTACAGGCCTGACCACAACCCTTTATGTCCCAGGTGTGATAGCCCATCTAGCTCCTTTTTTCACCTTATATGGTCATGTCCTGTGATACAGGACTATTGGTCCCACATAGTGAGGTTTATACATGACGAGATGGGGTCTCCACTGACACTTTGCCCAAAACAGTGTCTTCTGGGTGTGTTCCCAGACCCGGACAAATTCCACAAAATATTTTTGCAAGAGTCACTGTTTATTGCCAGGTTATTAATAGCGAGGAAATGGTTACGGGTCACACCACCGACACCCCAAGAATGGATCTCGGCGATAAATGCTGTTTTGCCTTACGAAAAGGAGATCTATGTGCATAGCGGCTGCCCGACTAAATTCAACAAGAAAGAAATTCACCGCTCCAGGTGGGTCTACTATACGGTCACACACTGATACAGGATTCCAAGGGTGCTGGCGGTGCACTAGGCAAGCATAAAAGATAGATGAAGGATGGATGGCCGCACTCCAAAAACCGTACAGCTGACGTTTCGCACAAAATCAGTGCTAATTCATGGCCATGAATAAGCACTGATTTTGTGCGAAATGTCGGCTGTTCCCCTGTTCTTGTTGCTGTGATCTGGTGATGTATCTGCTGTTCATTTAATAAAATACAACCTGTACGGTTTTTGGAGTGCGGCCATCCATCCTTCATCTATCTTTTATAAATTCAACAAGATTTGAGATTCTTGGCTGGGCACTGCGACCACGTGTGGCGAAGGGCCGGCTGATGTGTAGAGTGCCCGCCATTGCTTTTTATGATCTAGAGCATGAGGTTTGTGAAAACTCGTACACCAGTCTCTGGATTTTCCTGTTTTTATTCTTTTCATTGTACTTACATTGTCATTGTCATTCTTCTGCATGCTTTTATTCTTCAGAATAAACACCACGTTATTTGTAAAAAAAATAAATAAAAAAAAGTGCACTAACGCAATTCAGTATACTGCAGTAAACATGCACTAACACACTTCAATATACTGCAGTAAAAGTGCCCTGATGCACTACTATACTGCAGTAAAACTGCCCTGACACTCTACAGTGACACACTTGAATATACTGCAGGTAACCTGCTCTGAAACAATAAACTGACACTACAGTAAAAAGGAACGGTCAGATTACACTCACGCTGCGCTATCATATATTCACACTAAACTGACACTAAAGTAAAAATTTATGGTTGCACTATCACTATATACACACACTACACTGATAATTTACACTCACAATAGAATCAAAATAGCACACTAACTCGCTAGTAACAATTAACAGAGCCCTGTTCAATCTCCAATATCACACTGCAAACGGTTGCTCTGGGAAGGAGCCTTTTATAGTGTGGGGTGGGTCTATAAGCAATGAGAAATGATTGGGCACAGCCATCATTACTTTCTCCAATCTGACTCTGACAGTGTTCTGTGTCCTGATTGGCCCAATGTGGAGTGCTTGAGGTGTTCGCTGCAAGGGCCGTTCACCCATCACTAGTCATAGAGAGACCAGTCACAGATATCACTTATGTAAACAGTGTAGTGTATACATTTGTAAGCATTCTCCTTTCACTTACAACAGAGGAAGCAGAGGATAATAGAACTAATGAATGATTGAGTCACTTAGAAGTTCCAGTGCCAAACACAGATCACAGCAGCCCTTTATATATATATATATATATATATATATATATATATATATACACACCATTTTCAGCCCTTATCCTGCACAGTAACACTTTCATCTCCATACTCTTAGGCCTCGTACACACAACCGAGGAACTCGTCGTAAATGAAACATCGTTTTCCTAGACGAGTTCCTTGTTAGGCTTGTCGAGAATCTTGACAAGCTTTCTTTGCGTATACACTGTCAAGACAAAATCTCGTCGTTCTCAAACGCGGTGACGTACAACACGTACGACGGCATTATAAAGGGGAAGTTTGATTCCACTGACGCCACCCTTAGGGCTGCTTTTGCTAATCTCATGTTACTGCGTGTTAAGTACAAGTTTGGTGAGAGACGATTCGCGCTTTTCAGTCTGTTACAGCGTGACCAATGTGCTACAGTATATCCATTACAAACCCTACTTTTACCGAAGGCACGGTCCCATCTCATACTTTTTTCTGAGCATGCGCGGGTTTCTAAGCATACACACGAACGTGTTTTTTCCGTCAAAAACCAGCCCGACGAGAAACACGATGAGGAAATTGAGACTCCCGACGAGGAAAAAGAGAACTCGTTCACTTTTTTTCTCGTCGAGTTCCACAACAGTTTTGTCGACGAAAAACATACACACGACCGTTTTCCTCGGAAAAAAAGCTCTGCCACCAAGTTTCATGATAGATTCTGTGTACGAAGCCTGAGTGTATGTGTACCTCATACCTATACAGTAACCCGTTTATCCTCCTGTGTATGACCTGTATGTGCTGTTTCTAGCAAACCATACCAAGCTCCAAGTTTTACCCAACTCAGTACAAATATGTTTTCTTGAAGATCATCTTAGGGAGTCTACTTTTAAAGAAGGAGTCATTTTGGGGTGGTTGCACTGTTCTGGCATTTTTATTTTAGTAGAAAGAAAGGTGAAACGATTTTTTGTCTGTTTTCGATTAGACAGTACAACATAAAAAACAAAGTGGTTATTAAAAAAACACCAAAATAAAGCTCTATCGCTCTCAAAAAAGTGGTATAAAGTCAATTTGGAATAATATTATAGCAGATACACATCCAACTTGTTGTATCCTCTATACCTTTATTACCATGAAAACCTCTTCGTGTGGCTTTCGATTTATCTGGTTCAGCAGAGATCAGACAAATTTCAATCTATTTATGACCACTATGGGTCGAATAGGGAGTCAATCTACCAATCAACTGCCATACAATCACCCTGACAGATTTTATCTGCCTGATCAGCACTGTAGCTACAGAGTGCGGTACTGATCAGATTATCTGACGGCGGGTATTCTCTTCGTTGTTAGAATACAAAAACAAAGTGGGGGGTTCCTCCAATCACCTCCAAAAGTGTGGATGGAGGAATTGGGTCAGTTTTTTTTTATGTCAACCTGCTGGTTGAACGTAAAAAACTGTCTATTATATGGGCTCCTTTAGTCCTTTTTTAACCCCTTGACGCCAGCCACTTGGCCAGTGAGCCTTAAAGTTGAGCGGCCGCATATATGCAACCCTGTTAAAACAACTTACTGTGTTGGGAATGCACTCCCGGCATGGTAGACGTGGGTACCGGAAAGTTCCGATGCATACTGGCAATCAGGAGCTTTTCGATCAAGTGACCGCTATGACAGCCCAATCACAGCGGTCACATGAATCCAAATGTCCATCTCTGCCTCCCAATGTTTTAGAACTTCTTAAAGGGCCGGGAGGTGGTCAGCATGAAGGACACTATGGGCCAGATTCACAGTCGAAATACGCCGGGCGGGTATCTACTATTTTCAAATTTGCCGCGTCTTATCTTTAGTTTGAATCTCAAACCAAGATTCGGCGACTTTAGGCTTCGATCCGGACAGGCGTATGCTTCGTACGCCTTCGGAGCGTAGGTGTAATACTTTGGCGCCCGCGGGGTGGAGTTCGTGCCGTTTTCCGGCGTCGGGTATGCTAATTAGCTGTTTACGGCGATCCACAAAGGTACGCGCATTCGTCGCATTCTCTTACGTTGTCGCTAGTCGGCTTTTCCCCGCGTACACTTACGGCGGCTATTTCATGGCTTATATTTAGACTGCCCATGTTAAAGTATGCCGTCGTTCCCGCGTCAAATTTTAAGTTATTTTTTTTGCGTAAGTCGTCCGGGAATAGGAAAGGACGTAACGCACGTCGGCCGTTCAAAAGATTACGTCGGATACGACGTCATTTCGCGCAACGCACGTCGGGGAAATTACAAAACGGAGCATGCGCAGTACATTCGGCGCGGGGAACGCGTCTAATTTAAATGATACACGCCCCATTTGAATTAGGCGGGCTTGAGCGTCCGGACGCATTTACACTACGCCGCACGTTTACAGGCCAAGTGCTTTGTGAATCAAGCACCTTGCGCTGAAAACTTGCTGCGGTGTAACGTAAATGGGATACGTTAGACCGCCGCAAAGGTACCTGAATCTGGCCCTAAATTGTAGGCTCAGTGACTGGTTATTCTGGTTGGCTCACTTAAGGACCTAGTTTTGGCTGTAAATAAAAAATTTATAGAAAGTCAGACTTTTAGGACTCTATGGTTGCATGCTAAAGCTGGGGAATAGATGATACTTTTTTTTTTCATTCAACCAGCTCGAATGTGTGGATGGGGAATTCCTCCCCTGCTGTCTATTTGTATTCTGAGTGCGGGAAGCGTTCTGCACCATCATAATAGCCCATGGCACCGATGTGTTGGAAATTTTCTACATGGTGCTTGAAGAGAAGTTGATCGTAGATCGGCTTCTTTTCAACCATTAGTGTCCATACATCAATTGGAATTCGGCCAGTCCATGCTGACCCCACTGAATTTCAAACCATGTGTAGCCAGCTTTGTTTACAAATCAGGATACGGCCTGATAAACTGCATCCTTTAAACCAAGTCCGCAATGGCAGCTCCCATAATGCTATCCTCAAAGGTTAACTTTATAGAGAGGCTTGAACCATTCTGAAAGATCTACATTTTAGTAAAAATCTGAATATGATTTAGAATGATGTTAAAATCCTAAATCCAACTTATATTTTCCCCCACTTTCTTTTGCAACGAGGGGATGATTATTATGCAAATTTGGGGCCCAACTACATTACAAACTGTTTTCTATGCCCCACCTTCTACAGAATCATGCTATATGACAGCACAGAGATAATCAAAGTGGGGGACATTCCCATAGCAGGAATAAATCAGTAGACCTACTTAACTAAGATATGATGTGTGTTAGGTGATCTAAATGGTAGCCAAACATAAGCTAAAATCATGTGCATTGAACCTAACAAGTAGAGGAGTGTTGACATTGTAAAAAGAACTTTTTCACAGAAAAGGGTTATAGTTTTTATTTTTTCTGAAACTGCATTATTAGGTTATTTGGGCCTTTTAATGTTAACATAATTTAGTAGATTTCATTAATATGCAATAATAATGCTATATGATTGTTTTATTGGTCCATATGCATTTATTATTGTTTGTCAGTACCATTTCAGCTTAAACAATAAACAAGTATTATTCATTAGTTTGTTGTGGTGTGTTCCAGATATTTTTTTTTTTTGTGTTCAGTTTTTTACTGCTGTTCAGGCCATGGCTGCAAAGCCAACCTTGGTTGTTGCCAAGATCATAAACAGAATAGTACTGCCTAAGAAATACATCCCCAGAAACCAAAGTGGCTGGACCATTCCGTGAAGGTAGGTATGTTGACTCAAATCCAACTACACAGTTTCCATGATCTGAAAAGAACAGTAATAGATGCTTGTATTCAAAATTGCTGGACTAAAAACACATTAAAAACATGGTGAAAAAATGTTTATAAATACCTGTAGAATGTATCCTGAAGGAGGAATGAAAACTGGTTTCCACTGATGGTAAAGCTGATAGGTGGCAGATTTTGTACATTGTTGCAATTTTACTAATACAAAAAGAAGCAAACTATAATCAGAACCTTGGTTGGGTTTATATGTAAGATAACAAGTTAAAGTGGATGTAAACCCGATTCATGAAATTGAGCTAGGCACATATATCTGCAGTATTTTGTTATCTCTTTTTAATAGCTAAGTCTTATAGCTGTTTTTGAACAGTTCCTCTGTTATCAGCCTGAGAACTCCTGACATATATTTTGAACTTTTTAGCAGCCAGAATCTTTGTCAAAGGAGGTTGCTAAAATAGAGTAGCAGAGAGCAGCTCCTATTACAAAACAGCTCCGAGAGTCTCTGCCTAGGATAGATATGTGGTGCTGTGCCTCCACACAGGAATGTTAGCTATCTTGGCTGTACATCACACTCTGTGTTAACCAGGAAGAGAAAATCTCCTAACACGATCTCAACTTTGTAAACTGTATATAAATGTGAACACAGCAGATATACATATAAAACCTATGTAGGGAGATTTGGTTAATCTCTGTGTATCATCTGAGGCTCGTGGCGCTATTTATCATTCCTTGACTTTAAATGACTTGGTCATAAAGTGCAATGGTGAACATGAATAAATATAAATACTAATTAATGCCAACAAAGCATGCAACACTATGATAGCGCCTGTGCAAAGTGCAATGGTGCCTGTGAAAATAATATGTGCAGTCCTGGAAAAGGATTATGTGCAAATTAGCAGAAAATTATATAAATATAATAAATGAAGAATTAAGAGCACCTTGTGTGCAAAAAAGTCATGTAAGTGTTCAATAAGGTGCAATGACAAATGTGCAGTTTTATTAAATAAAAAGTTTTAAACAATATCATACTATTTGGGATTCCTTTCTCCTGCATATGGGCTAATACTGGAAGCATTACCAGGAGTACAATGGAACGAGATAATGCCAGAGTGTCGCACAGTGGCATACACTGTGATTGCTTCTCACCCCAAGAGGGGGTGAACATCTGGTGAGTGCAGACTTTACAAGAGCACGGATTGCTGTGGTCACCATTTTGGAACACACCAACAGTTGTGTCACTGGGCACTGAGCATGCATCTCAATATTCAGCACTTGTGTTAACAAGATTATATCGATTCATACATACATATGGACTTTAAATGTTTTAATTTGCAATTTTTTTGCACGTTTGTCATTGCACCTTTTTGAACACAGTGACTTTTTTGCACACAGTGCTCTTAATCTTCATTTATTTATATTTATTATTTTTTTTTGTTAATTTGCACATAATCCTTTTCCAGGACTGCACATATTATTTTCACAGGCACCATTGCACTTTGCACAGGCGCTATCATAGTGTTGCATGCTTTGTTGGCATTAATTAGTATTTATATTTATTCATGTTCACCATTGCACTTTATGACCAAGTCATTTAAGGTCCAGGAATTATAAATAGCGCCACTCCTACACTTTAAATCAATGCACATTTAACTTAGGTGGATTAATTATGTAGAGGCAGCTGTTTATTTATCCACTGTAGGGCGCAAATCTCCATCTTTGTTTTTTCTACTGGCTTTTTTTTTCTACAGTTTTTTTCTACTGCCATTTTAGTTTCATTGCGCAGATTCATATATACACTTCATATCATCTGAGGCTGTTCACTTCACTTGGTGTATGGAGGGTTTAGATCCACTTTAATGCTTATTTCCAGAAAGTTAGAACATTTATAAATATCATTACCTCGCCATTTTGCCCTTGCTGGGCACCTAGAGACTGTAGAAGGGTATCAAGGTACTGCTGTGGAATGGTAAGAAGAGGAGTTCCTGTATCCACAATGCCCTGGCACCCCTGACTGCACCAGCCGGTTGGCTGTCCATTAACTGAGAATCTGAAGGGTTAAAAAAAAATCTTTGAAAAAGCTATATAGACACACCATTTCAGCATCATCACAAGACCTAAAGTATCTGTGAATTTCTGTATACATTTTTTATTATCATTTTTTTTAATGACTATTAATATTATTATTTCATTAAAAACTGTAAAGATTATTAACTTTGCTCAAAGTTCAGTAAATGTAAGTTGTCGGGTAGTTGCACTGTTCACTTTTTTTGCCTTAATGAACATGCCTGAAAATGTACAAATATTGTGAAAATGGAATTGCTTCAAATACATTTAGTTGCTCAACAGTCTTCACCAGGCTGTTTAAAAAAATCTGGTTAACTGATACTCACCCATCAATGGCAATCTGCCAGTAGATCTGCTCAGTAACTGGAGTCCAATAGATCTGGCCTGAATATAAACTGCTGTCCACTCCACCAAATATGACTTCTCCAGATTGACTAGGAAGATGAAAGACACTCATTTATTGAAAGTCTGACATAAAGAACAAGTTCAATATTTTGTGTTGTGATTTAGAGTAAAGCATATTGTGTTTTCATCTATTTAATAGTTTAAAGTTGTTGCAGACATTTGGGCCTGAGTACTTAAACTTTGAAGTAAACAGATGTGCAGTAAACTAAAAAGTACCCATATTCATTTTAAATATACAATCAAGTGACAGAGAAGCTCAATTGTTTACAATTATCCTGAACATGATTGGATGTTTGACATCAACATTTATTGTGAGTGCTCTTTAACTAAAGCCTCGTACACACGATAGGTTAACCAGAGGACAACGGTCTGAAGGACCGTTGTCATAGGTTAACTGATGAAGCTGACTGATGGTCCGTCGTGCCTACACACCATAGGTTAAATAACCGATCGTGTCAGAACGCGGTGACGTAAAACACAACGACGTTCTGAAAAAAACGAAGTTCAATGCTTCCAAGCATGCGTCGACTTGATTCTGAGCATGCATGGATTTTTAACCGATGGTTGTGCCTACTAACGATCGGTTAGGAATCCATAGGTTAATTTTAAAGCAAGTTGGCTTTTTTTTTGTTAAATAACCTATGGGGACCACCACACGATCGGTTTTTGGCCGATGAAAACGGTCCTTCAGACCGTTGTCCTCTGGTTAACCTACGAGGCCTAACATATTACTCTGATCAATATGTACAACTCTAGAATCAGACAAAACAGATCTTTCCTTGCTTTAAAATGGACCTTAAATAAAAATACTTCCAGTTTCAGTAGAAAATCTGCTTATGTACCACAACCATAGAAAGTACTAAAATGCTAAATAGTTTTTTGTTGCACCTTATGCCGCGTACACACGATAATTTTTCGGCATGTAGAAAAAATTATGTTTTTTCCAACTTCATCATTAAAACGACGTTGCCCACACACGATCGTTTTTAAAAAATGCTCTGACGGTGACGTACAACACGTATGACGGCACTATAAAGGGGAAGTTCCATGCGGTTGACGCCACCCTTGGGGCTGCTTTAGCTGATTTCCTGTTAGTACAAGTCTATTCGCGCTTTTCTGTCTGTTACAGCGTGATGAATGTGCTTACTCCATTACGAATGGTAGTTTTACCAGAACGAGCGCTCCCGTCTCATAACTTGCTTCTGAGCATGCCCAGGTTTTAGCGTAGTTTTATCCCACACAAGATAATTTTTTACAACCCGAAAAATGACATTGTTGTTAAAAAATGCAGCATGTTCGGGAAAAAAAATTGTCGTTTTTCAGACCCCGAAAAATTATATGAAGCCCACACACGATCATTTTAAATTACATTTTTTTTAAATGTCGTTTTTTTCATGCCGAAGATGATCGTGTGTACGCGGCAATCAGAACATTCCTTGCAAATTTTGATCTTCCTAAAACAGTTTGCGGGAAAAAAAAAATGTTGATTTAACGTGTTTGTGTTATTCTATATCTGTAATCTTATTAAACATATTTATACTAACTATAACAAATATTTAGGTTTTGCCTAGGGTGGCATTAATAAATTATGTATTTATTTTACTAGAAAGCTCTACTACATTCTCTATAAAACATTTTCTACAAATGTTCATATGCAATAAGAAATGGGAAAGCGTGATGAAACTAAACTCAGTTTCCTGTCCAGCTAAACATTGCTTCCAAGGCTATGCTGTCATTTAACAAACCCATTTGATTCTCAGTCTCTTTAAGCCTGTAAGATTTTAGTAAATTTGATTACACAGCTGGATGTAAAAATACTAAGACTATAATATGAAATGATTAAGCAAGGAAGCATTACAATTGATAAAAACTTGATAATGGCTCATATAAACCTGGTAATCATTGATACTTTGATAAACACTGCCTACTGGAATTAACCTACAGGCTTATCAAGTAATAATATTCTAGATTGGAATTATATTCTGAACTAGAATTATCTTAAATAATTTATTATACTGGCTTATAAGTGTCTGGGAAAATGAAAGTATCTGATTGGCTAAAACTGAAGCACTCAGAATCTGGTGCAGATGCGGTAGCCAATCAGCATCCAACATCAGCTTGTTTGATTAAAGGGGTTGTAAAGGTTTGTTTTTTATTTTCTAAATAGGTTCCTTTAACCACTTCATTACTGGGCACTTAAACCCCCTTCCTGCCCAGACCAATTTTCAGCTTTCAGCGCTGGCGCATTTTTAATGACAATTGCGTGGTCATACAACACTGTACTCAAATTATATTTTTATCATTTTTTTCCCACAAATAGAGCTTTCTTTTGGTGGTATTTGATCATCTCTGGGATTTTTATTTTTTGCGCTATAAACAAAAAAAAAAAAGACAGAAAATTTTGAAAAAAAAAAAAAACACAATATTTTTTACTTTTTGTTATAATAATATCCCAATTTTTTTTTTTTTTAATGTCCTCGGTTTAGGCCGATACATATTCTTCTACATATTTTTGTAAAAAAAAAAAAAAAACGCAATAAGCGTATATTGATTGGTTTGCGCAAAAGTTATAGCGCCTACAAAATAGGGGATAGATTTATGATTTATTTTTTATTTTTTACTAGTAATGGCGGCGATCTGCGATTTTTTTTTTTTGTCAGGCGGCGGACATATCGGACACTTTTGACAGAATTTGGGAACATTTACATTTATACAGCGAACAGTGCTATAACAATGCACTAATTATTGTATAAATGTGACTGGCAGGGAAGGGGTTAACACTAGGGGGTGAGGAAGGGGTTAAATGTATTCCCTGGGTGTGTTCTAACTGTGTGTGGAGGGGGACCGACTGTGGGAGGTGACCGATGCTGTGTCCCTATGTACAAGGTCTCCGCTCTCCCTGACAGGACGTGGAGCTCTGTGTTTACACACAGAGCTCCACGTCCATGCTGTCACCGCCGATCGTGGGTACCTGGCAGACATTGCGGCCACCAGGCACGCGCATCGGCATCTCAGCGATGCAACGGGCACAGTGTTTCCCCGCTGCGCGCCCCCAGCGGCGCACGGGGAATGCACATAAAAGGACGTCCACCCGACAGTTGAGAGCCGCGCTGTGGGCGTCTTTCGTCTATAGCGCGGCTCTCAAGTGGTTAAGCTAGTGCATTGTTTGGTTCACTTACCTTTTCCTTCAATTCCCTCCTAATTGTTTTTTTCTTTGTTTTCTTTGTCTGAATTTTTCACTTCCTGTTCCTCCTCAGTAAGCTGTTCTGGCTGACTAACCCCCATGTATGATGGGGGCAAGCTTACTGAGGAGAAACAGGAAGTGAGAAATTCAGACAAAGAAAAAAAACATTTAGAAGGAAAATCAAAGGAAAAGGTAAGTGACCCAACAATGCACTAGCTTAAAGGAACCAATTTAGAAAATAAAAACAAACCTTTACAACCCCTTTAAACTTTTTTTTAACAAAATCTGGAAGCTGATTGGTTTCTATGCAGAGATGCACCAGATTTTGCACTCTCCAGGTTTAGTAAATCTTCCCCAGTGTCCCTTGATGTTTTAGGTAGACATGGCTTTAATATATCTCGGCAACCTGGCCTGGGAAGATTTACTAAAAATAAAGCACTCCGATGCAGCTGTGGTAGCCAATCAGCTTCTAACTTCAGCTTGTTTAATTAAACTTCTACAATGTAACCTGGAAGCTGATTGGTTTCTTTGCAGAGTTGCACCAGATTTTGCAAGCTCCAGTTTAAGTAAATCTCCCCCAGTGTCTATTAAAGTTTTAGGTAGACATGGCTTTGATCTATCTCGGCAACCTGGTCTATGTTTAATCTTAGTTGATTCTCACCCAGTGAGATAGAAGCTGAACACAGGCTGTGGAATAAGATTTTGCTGTATCAAACCCTGTATGGCGGTTGTGGCACTTTCTGCTGACAATGACTGATAGGCCATTCCAAAAATACCATCAAATTTGGCATAATAGAAAAAGCTGCTTGGTTCAGTGACACTCAGACCCAGCTCCTGGTTTTGAATGGACAGCCCTTGTACCTATAATATATAAATACATGGGAAGACCTATAAAAGATATATGGTAACTGGTATAAATCTATTGTTATATCACAAAATTTTTATATTGTATGAAAATGCAAACGAATTACAGACAGTACGTTTAAATAGTTTAAGTTCGTAGTCTTTATTTTTATCTACAGATAAGGGTGTTGATTGTGGCATCGAGCACACTCATACTGTTCCATTTTATGCTCCTTAAAGTAGATCCTACAAGCATTTCCCTTGATTCTAGGCACATGACATTTTTGTCCCCCATTTCTATGTTTGTTCTCCAACTTTTTTCCATGAATTTGTTTATATACTCCTATTATTTTATTTTGCATCCATCTTATTGTCACACTGAAGTTGTTGTCTTCATTGTACTGCTTCCTATCCGGGTAACATGGCGTGGGGCATGTAAAATTGTAAATGCACCCAAGTTAACCACTTGCCGACTGCCCAACGTAGATATACGTCGGCAGAATGGCACGGGCAGGCAAATCAAAATACAAGTACGTTGCTTTGAATCTGCCGCCTAGCGGGCATGCCCCTGCCGCAAGCTCCGTAAATGTGGGATGTGTGGACTCGATGTCTGCCGTGTCCCGCGATCGTGTCATGGAGTGGCAGAACGGGGAAATGCCTATGTAAACAAGGCATTTCCCTGTTCTGCCTAGTGACAGGACAGTGATCGACTGCTCCCTGTCATCGGGAGCAGTGATCACTATCGTGTCACTTGTAGCCCAGCCCCCACACAGTTAGAATCACTCCCTAGGACACACTTAATCCCTTCCTCGCCCCCTAGTGGTTAATCCATTCCCTGGCAGTGTCATTTACACAGTAATCAGTGAATTTTTATAGCACTGATTGCTGTATAAATGACTATGATCCCAAAATAGTGTCAAAAGTGTCTGATGTCTCCGCCGCAATATCGCAGTCACGCTAAAAATCGCTGCTCGCCGCCATTACTAGTGAAATTTGTTTTTAAATAAAAATGCCGTAAAACTATCCCCTATATTGTAGACGCTATAACTTTTGCACAAACCAATTAATAGACACCTATTGCTATTTTCTTTACCAAAAATATGTAGAAGAATACATATTGGCCTAAACTGAGGATTTTTTTTTATATATATATATATATTTATTATATAATATTTATTATTATTGTGGGGAAAAAAAAGGACATCAATTTTGTTTGGGTGCAACATCGCACGACCGCGTAAGCATTAGTTAAAGCGACAGTGCTGAATTGCAAAAAACGGCATTGTCATTGGGCAGCCAATTCTTCCTGGGGTGAAGTGTTAAGTAAAAAAATTGCATTTCTTATTTTTGTGTATTGAAGCATTCAAAGCATTGTGAGAATTGCGAGTGCAAGTCATCTGCAAAGTATTTTAGCCCTGGTCCAGATCTTTGATTATGAAGCTGGTGGAAGTTTCAATAGCCTTTAAGGGAGGTGATGTCACTTGTACTTCCCTGGAAACTTTAATGCCCTGTACACACGATCGGTCAATCCGATGAGAACGGTCTGATGGATTTTTCCATCAGTTAACCGATGAAGCTGACTGATGGTCAGTCGTGCCTACACACCATCAGTTAAAAAAAACGATCGTGTCAGAACGCGGTGACGTAAAACACAACGACGTGCTGAAAAAAATGAAGTTCAATGCTTCCAAACATGCGTCAACTTGATTCTGAGCATACGTGGATTTTTAACCGATGGACGTGCCTACAAACGATCGTTTTTTTTTCTATCGGTTGGGTATCCATCGGTTAATTTTAAAACAAGTTTCACATTTAACCGATGGATAAATAACCGATGGGGCCCACACACGATCGGTTTAGTCTGATGAAAATGGTCCATCAGACCGTTCTTATCGGATTGACCGACCGTGTGTACGCGGCATAAGTCCCTCTGCCGTGGTGGCAGATGGAACTTGTAAGCTCTCAGAGTTCTGACAGGAGTCTGGGGAGAAGAACGACCTGGAACTTGTAAAAGAAGAATGGGGAGGAGGGGGTGTTTTCAGGGTGGGGGGGGCTGTGGGTTGACCATATTTTATGTTACACCCTAAAAATTAGGATAGCTTTTAAAACTGGTTGATCTCTCAATCAGTAAAACCTGCAAGTTTAAGTTTCTATGGGGAAGAGATTTTGAAATAATCATCACATGTTTCATACAGAGGACGTAAAAATAAAGGTACTTACTGTCACTGTGTCATAACCCAGTACTCCAGTCATGCTACCACTACCATACCACATTGAGAATTGTTGATTATTGGAAGTATATGTAGAAGATTGGGTAGGATTGAACAGTGGATGGTTGGCTAAAAGTTAATTGATAACGTGTATGTTATAAAAAGATACAGAACAGAATGACATATTTCTAATATTTACAAAATTAAACATCAAAGTTTTCCCATTCCCATTTTCACAGTTTTCCCAACTAGAGTTGTGGAAATAGATAGCATTGTTGGCACTGACAGATGGTCCTGCTCTTTCTTCCCAACAAAATGTATTGGCATTCAATCCTGCTTTATTTCAACAACCTGCAACTCTTGGGTTATTTTTATATATTTTTTTAATCCATTTGTAAATTGTAATTAAATAATTCACTATAAGTAGCTTGTATTGAATATTTTAAATTATACACTATTGTGACAAACAGTGCCCATTTTGGCTACTATTTAGTATGTCATATATAATATTTAAAGCGGGAGTTCACCCATTTGTAAAAAAAAAAAAATTTCTCCCCTTAGCTTCCTGCTCGTTCGGTCTAGGGGAATCGGCTATTTGTATTAAAATATGAGCAGTACTTACCCGTTTTCGAGCTGCATCTTCTTCCGTCGCTTCCGGGTATGGGCCTTCGGGAGCGGGCGTTCCTTCTTGATTGACAGCCTTCCGAGAGGCTTCCGACGGTCGCATCCATCGCGTCACTCGTAGCCGAAAGAAGCCGAACGTCGGTGCGGCTCTATACTGCGCCTGCGCACCGACGTTCGGCTTCTTTCGGAAAATCGTGACGCGATGGATGCGACCGTCGGAAGCCTCTCGGAAGCCTGTCAATCAAGAAGGAACGCCCATTCCCGAAGCCCATACCCGGAAGCGACGGAGAGGATGCATCTCGTAAACGGGTAAGTACTGCACATATTTTAAAATAAATAGCCGATTCCCCTAGTAAAAACGAGCAGGAATCTAAGGGGGAAAAGTGCCCTCTAAGGGTGAACCCCCGCTTTAATAACAATCGTACAACTACTTTTCCAGAAGCTTTACAAAATACTACCTACTACAGGCTGAACTTTGACAGTATGTAGAAGCGACCCAAAGATTGGAAGAGCCCGTGTCAAAGGCAACAAGAAAGTTCTGGGGTGGGGTTCCAATGCTGATCTCACCAAAATAATAGTTCTGGAAGAGAAAGTAATTATGTCGGATTCATATTTTTTATGCAATATTTACATTATTAAAATATGTAAGCAATGAAGACTTACATCCAAATACATAGGTTCATAAGCAACCCCAAAGTTGCTCTGACGGTTTAGGTTGTATTTAATAGCTCGTTCTTTAATGTGGGTTTTCATAAAGTCTTCCAAAACTCCTTCCTCTTTCATGGTTTCTCGGATAGATTTCATTCTTTTCAGGGGAACCCTTTAAGAAGGAACAATATACTTATTTGCATATTTCTGAAATATATTTTCTATTGAACATAAAGTATTGAATATAATCAAGCACCATATTTTACCAATTTCTGGCTATTATGAATAGTATGCTGAAAAAAATAATACAAAAGGTGTGCTAGGCCTAAAACATGAAAATCAAAAACTGCTGCAATCAAAACATCTTTGAATAGCGAGGAAGATAAAAAAAAATAAGTGCGCTGTTAATAACTTATAATAGCGTCACCAAGTAGGCATGGCAATACAATATGTGAACAAATTATAATATCCAGATTTCTGAAACAATGAGTTAAAAAACAAACTTATAAATTAGTCATGTGAATTGGTAAAAAACCTGCAAAAAATAAAAATAATAATAATAATAATAATAAAAGCCAGGTGTGCAAAAAGTATATAAATAAATATCTTTGCTTCACAGTTCATATATTTGCATAAAAGAAAAATGAATCCAACTTCCCACATGCAGTTCCAACAAAAGTATTTTATTATTATAATAATATTTTTTTATATATATATATATATTATATTTAGTGAACATTTTATTTTGAAAGTAAACTTTGTTTTCTGAAATTCTTATGGACATGCCCCAGATCAGCCTTTGTCAATTTCAAAATCAGTTCTTTTTGAGAGACAACTTACAGCTTCTTCCACAAATATTGGAATGTATGTTTTAGCATTACCAGTTCCAATGTAGAGCATTGTTTCTGACATCCAATAGGTCCTTCTTAAGTCAAAGCATGTGTTATAGTGTAATTGGTCAGCTTGAGAGATGCTTTTGTTTGTATTTCTTTTCAGTCATGTTATGTCTAAGGTGTTATCATAGTAATCTTATGACCATTAAAGCGTTTGTTACCCCCCAACACATCATATTCCTGATATGTTGTGCCCGCTGTACTTGTATAAGAAAGTATCCTGTTCTCCTTGTATTGCTTCCTTTATCTGAAATCCCTGGTTTTCCTGCCAGTCCCTCTTCTTAGTGACCACACTAAGCAGGAGAGCACACCATGGTCAACTATCCAGACCCCCTCCACTAAGTACATAACCCCTCCACAAAGTAAAAACCCCCCTTCCCTCAGTACAGACCCCCCTTCCCTCAGTACAGACACCCCTTCCCTCAGTACAGACACCCCTTCCCTCAGTACAGACACCCCTTCCCTCAGTACAGACCCCGCTCCCTCAGTGCAGACCCCCTCCCGTAGTACAGACCCCCTCCCTCAGTACAGACCCCATTCCCTCAGTACAGACCCCCCTTCCCTCAGTACAGACCCCCCTTCCCTCAGTACAGACCACACTCCCCCACTATAGACCCCCAGCTTGTAGAGACTGAGTACAGACCCCCACTCCCTCAGTCCCAACCCCCTCCCTCTGTACAGACCTCCCTCAGTCCAGACCCCCTTCACTAAGTACATAACCCCTCCACAAAGTTAAACCCCCCCTTCCCTCAGTACAGACATCCCTTCCCTCAGTACAGACACCCCTTCCCTCAGTACAGACACCCCTTCCCTCAGTACAGACCACACTCCCTCACTATAGACCCTCAGCTTGTAGAGACTGAGTACAGACCCCCACTCCCTCAGTCCAAACCCCCTCCCTCTGTACAGACCTCCCTCAGTCCAGACCCCCTCCACTAAGTACATAACCCCTCCACAAAGTAAAAAACCCTCTTCCCTCAGTACAGACATCCCTTCCCTCAGTACAGACACCCCTTCCCTCAGTACAGACGCCCCTTCCCTCAGTACAGACACCCCTTCCCTCAGTACAGACCACACTCCCTCACTATAGACCCCCAGCTTGTAGAGACTGAGTACAGACCCCCACTCCCTCAGTCCAAACCCCCCTCCACTAAGTTCAGACCCCCTCCCTCTGTACAGACCTCCCTCAGTCCAGACCCCCTCCACTAAGTACATAACCCTTCCACAAAGTAAAAACCCCCCTTCCCTCAGTACAGACACCCTTCCCTCAGTACAGACACCCCTTCCCTCAGTACAGACACCCCTTCCCTCAGTACAGACACCCCTTCCCTCAGTACAGACACCCCTTCCCTCAGTACAGACACCCTCCCATAGTACAGACCCTGTTCCCTCAGTACAGACCCCCTCCCCTAATACAGACCCCATTTCCATAGTACTGACCTCCCTTCCATCAGTACAGACCACACTCCCTCACTATAGACCCCCCTGTCCACTAAGTACAGTCACCCCCTTCAGTATAGACCCCCCCTCCCCCAGTCCATACCCCCCTTACACTAAGTACAGTCTCCCCGGCCAGCACAGAACCCCTACACTAAGTACAAACCCCACTTACTCTAAGTACAGTACAGACATCCCTCCTTCACTCAGTCCACACTTTGTGCCCCTCCTCCATCTATGAAAGAGTACATTAAAGACCATAGCTCGGCATACACAGCAGTGTTCCACCTCTGGTCTGTGTACATGTAAACAGCCAAGGAGGGGAGACAACCCCCCCACCTATTACACCACACCTCGGCTCAGGCTCAGGCTCAGGCTGGCGATGGACACCCCCTCGCAATCTGTCACCCTTCCCTCCCCCTACCTACCTGTTACAGCACTCACATCCGTTCCGGGCCCCAGGCGGCAGCTGGGGGGGAGACGAGGGCAGTGTGCAGCTGCCCCGCCCGCGCGGGGACAGTGACATCATCATGTCTGTGAGCTGTGACTGGCTCAGCAGGGAGCCAATCACCGGCCATTTAATGCGGGCGTCAGTTGCTCCCTCCCCCTGGCCAAGTACGCCCCATATGTAGCGCAAGTGCCACGCTATAGTAGGCCGCCGCGCCGGGGGCTAAATTTATAAGGGAGCCGGAAGGCGGCCACGGGAGCAGATATAAATAAAAGGACGGATCGAACCGGCCCGAAACCCGACCAGCCCACCGGGAATTATCCCGGTTCTCCCGATTAGCCAATCCGGGCCTGTCTCTAGCTATGCTGGGAACTCCATGTACTCTCCTCCAATGATCAGATTTGTCCTGACACCTCCCCCCCCCTGCTGCACAGCCATTCACAAGACCATTGTGCTGCTGCTTCTCCTCCCCCCAGCCCTTTACAACTGCGAACAGAGGGAATGTGATAATTTATTAAAAGGGAAACATTGTATTTATAATGTTTATTTTTTTTCTATATCTATACAGAAATATTTTGCCTTTCATTTATATTGTAAACTGAATGGGTTGTTTTATAAGGCTGATTTTTTTCAATCACTTTAGGGCATATGATTAAGCTTGAATTATTTGTTTTTTATATTCTACCAATGGTGTTATTTTTGTAGCTTTTCTAACAATTCCAAATCTCTTCCATAAAATATGTCCTGTCCTAAATTCCAGACATTCCCAGAGAAAAATACTTTGCAACTTACTTAGAATTAAAGTATAACTAAAGGCAAAACATTTATTTTAGCTTTGGATAGAGTGAAGAGGAATTAGAAAACTTGTCAGATTTTATTGCTTGCTGTATGTTCCTCGATTAAGGAGATTCATCCTCTCCATTTGTCCAATTTACCATTATCTTTGAAAGTGAAAGTAAAAGAAAATCACAAATTTTGGGTTGTCCCCAGAAAAGTAATAGAGAGGAATACTTCCTATGGGGGCACTAGTTCTGGTGACCTGGGGGTCCCAAGGGATTTCCTTAATTTGCAGGGATTTCCTCTTACTTCCTGTTTGGTTATGGGACAGGAAGTGAAGGTAAATCTCCTCAATGGGACACAAATGGTGGAAAAAAATCTGACAGGGGTTATAACACTCCATTTGCTAGTTGAGTGTTGTCAAGGTGTAAAAAAAATAATCAAACCAGCTGGCTCACAGAGCAAGGCACACAACAGATTACAAATGAATACTTATAGCAGTATTCATTATGTAAAATTATTTTAATTTCTAATTTTTGCATTATTTATTGAACTTACCTAACTTGCCCCTCAGACACTGAGAGACAAATGAATAAAAGAAGCAGCAACTTCATTGTGATAGCTCTCAGGTAAGCTCTGTATCAGAGAAGTAGCAGTTCATATGCCTTTTTATAAACCCAAACATTGCTCAAGGTAACTCCTTCTTACCCAGGAAGACCTTTCTCTTATCTTTTTTCTGTGCCAAGATTACAGAGATTAGAAGATTTAATCGTAAGAGCAAACAATCCTTAGAGTGTTAGAGAAGTTTATACAATTAAGAAATCTATTCTGCCAACATGCCAAATGCTTTATATAAAGATACTTCATGTGCTATAATTCTTGATACAAATCCAGTTGCTTGTACAAATACAACTAAAACTGGGACACAATAAGAGCCGGTTAACACAGGGGCGACTGGTCAGGCGACTCAGCCGCCTGACAAGTCGCGTCCCATTCTATTCAATAGAACCGTTCTAATAGGGGCGACTTACATTGACGTCTATACAGAAGTCATTTTGCAAGTCGCCTCTGAAGTTGTGCCGCCCCAGTGTGAACCTGCTCTAACTACACAGCTATTGGCAAGCCCCAAAATATTACAGATTTCAACCTCGCCTACTATGTAACCTTTAAAGCCTCATACACACGATCGGACTTCAAAAAAATTATTCTGTGGATTTTTGTTTGAAGGGCATTGGCCGTGAACTTGGTATGCATACACACGAAAGGATTTTTTCAGCAAACTTTCCCAAAATCACGTTGTTTTTCTTCTTTTTTTCTGCTTTCTACCGCCACCCTTTGGTCAACTTCTGCTATTGTTGGTTGATTTTAACATTGGTTCTGAGCATGCGTATTTGTACTTCAGACCAAAGTCCGATTTGATGTACACACGGCTGGACGTTGCACCACCGAAAAGTTTGTCCGTTTGCAGAGCAAACTTTTGTCTGATGAAAACTGAAAAAGTTTGTCCAATGGAGCGTACACACGGTCGGATTTTTTTAAAAAACTGCTCATTTTGAAGTTTGTTGTCAAAAAGTCTGATCGTGTGTATAGGCCTTTAGATTGGTCAGGCAGGACAGAAATATAAAAGTAAAATTTTATTTTTCATTTGAAGTCTATTTTGTATGGGCATCATAACCAAAAGGAAACATGTGCTGATAGAAACGTGGGGGCACAGTAGTTACCTCAGTTCTGAGGTACTAACAAGCATACAGCATGTAAAGTCAAAGTGAAGTGAGAACATCTGATCTGTGTACTGCAGGGGTGACCAACCTTTTGAAGAGCAAGGGCCACTTACGCGACTTGGTACCCGGTCGCAGGCCACAATGAGCCAAGTGGGTGGATGGCAGCTGACTCGGCTCTATAGAGTAAGGTGACCAGATTTTTAAAATTAAATCCGGGGACATATTTTTTCTCTCTCTATCTGCCCATCGCCCATCTCACAGCCTCTCAAGTCTCACTCTTAGGGCCACGGCTACTACAGGATGGGGAGCGGAGGAAGATCACTCCGCCAGGGAAGGCAAGGAGATAGGCAGGCGGCTGGCCGGGATTTGAGCCAAGGCAGAAGAACATGTGAGCGAATCTGAATGGGCATGCGCCCGAAACTGAAGAAATATTCCCTCCGCTCCGACCAGCACATGATCATCAGAAAGGGGCACAGATATGCTCCCCAGTATTGCACGCTCTCCTATTGTACATTTTTTTCATCCTTTGCTGTCAGTAGAGTAATGACACAGGAAATAGAGTAGTACACAACACACAAGCCACAAAGACTTCACACTCATAGAACACAAACAGTCATACACTACACATTCCTCTCCTGCACACGGGACCTCCAATAGGGGAGTGGCAGAGGTGTACATGTCAGAACTGTCAGGTGGAGTTATTACCTGGCGGATAGTCTTGGCTGACTAGGAGTGAGGCAGCAGCATGGGAGCATATGCTCAAGTAAGTAAATACACTGAACACCATGCTTTGGGGGGGGGGGATATTATTACACCCTAAGCCCGCTACTGACCAGTAATGTGGAGTTTTTTTTACAACTCAAACTTACCACTGATCATTAATACTTTGCGGTGGTACTATTACAGCCTGTCACTGCCCCAGGACTGCTGAAAGGGGGGGTACCAGATAAGCAGGGGCGATGGCCTTGCAGAGACTGCCTGTGGATGGTCCCAGTGCAGCACCCACAGCTTGGCTCAGACAGTGGCATTCTTGCGAGGGCAGTCTGCACTGGTCATCACATCCAGGAGGGTGACCCAGTGCAGCCACTATTACAGTTTGAGCCTACCACTAACCATCATAGCTGGGGAGGGTTATTTGTACTGACTACCAATGCTGAGGGGTTTAATATTACTAACACTGACCACCAGTCAAGGGGGGATTACTGCGACCACTTACACCTATGCTCTTTTTTACTATTATTGCCACTGATACCAAGGATGGAGCTTATTTTACTCCCAAACCACAGGCCATATACAATGCCATAAAGAAACACTCACTTTAATCACCTCCAGGTATTCAATGGGCAGTGTGCCATGTGTAATGTGCCATGTGCAACACATTTTCTTCTTCATCCTTTCAAGGTGTTAGTCTATTTTAAAGGGTCACTAAAGGAAAAAAAAATTTTAGCTGAAATGACTGTTTACAGGGCATAGAGACATAATAGTTAACTGATTCCTTTTAAAAATGATTAAAAATAGATAAAAAAACAATCATATAATGTGCCTGCAGTGTAGTTTCGTTTTTGCTGTTGTTTGCTGGTTCTCTGATGTACAGAGAGCCACTAGAGGGCAGTCAGCCAATAGAGAGCAGTGATACTTTATCTAAAACTCCTCAGCACCAATCCAGTTTTGTTTTACTCACACCTCCTTGATTAGTGACCACCGTGAGAAATCTCCCAGTACTGTGGTCATCAGGAAACAGGCAACCAGGAAGTGTCCAAAACAGAGAGGGATTTACAGCAACATCAAAGCAAAAACGAACAATGAGGACATGAAGCCAGGACTGCAGCAAGGTAAAGGAAGCTATTTAGCTGAAAAAAAAAATTCCTTTAGTGACCCTTTAATTTATTTGTAAATAGGGTCTGGAAATAGGGTCTTTGATGCTGCCTGTTGAGTGATATTCTAAGTTCAGTATCTCTGAATAAAGTCACAATGGTACTTGGAGCTGCCGTTGTCCACCCTATAAACTCTCACTCTTTTTATTAATTTTCATTTGCTTGATTGAGAACCTGACAGTCTATTGAAGCTTAAAGCGTTATTAACCACTTCCTGCCCAATCAATAGTAAATTGACGTCCGGGAAGTGGTTTCATTATCCTGACTGGACGTCTACAGCCGCCATCGCGGCGATTGGTGGTGCGATGTGTCAGTCTGACACACAGCTACACCGATCTCGGTAAATAGCCTCTAGGGGGCTCTTTACCACATGATTAGCCGTGTCTAATCATGGCTGATCACAATGTAAACAGGAAGAGCCGCTGATCGGCTTTTCCTCACGTCTGACAGACGCGAGTAGAGGAGAGCCGATCGGCTGCTATCCTGACAGGGGGAGTATGTGCTGATAGTTTATCAGCGCAGCCCCCCCTTCGGATCACCGCACAGGACCACCAGCATGCCGCCCAGGACCACCAGGGATGGGCATACACACTGGACCACCAAGTAAGCCCCCTAGACCACCAGGAAATGCCAATCTGTGCCAAGGCAGCTGCCAATCAATGCCCAGGCAGTTGCCAACCAGTGCCCACTCAAAATCCCTGCCAGTGCCCACCCAAAATCCCTGCCAGTGCCACCAGGGATACCCATCAGTGCTGCCCATTAGTGCCCATCAGTGCCATGTATCAATGCCCATCAGTGCCCAGCAGTTCCGCCTATCAGTGCTATGTATCAATGCCCATCAGTGCCCAGCAGTACCGCCTATCAGTGCCCAGCAGTGCCACCTATCAATGCCACCCATAAGTACCCACCATTGAGTGCCCATCAGTGCCGCCTATCAATACCCATCAGTGCTGCATATCAATGCCACCCAACAGTGCGGCCTACCAATGCCCATCAGTGCTGCATATCAGTGCCCATCATCAGTGCCTGTCATTGGTGCCGCCTTATCAGTGCCCATCAGTGAAGAAGAAAACGTACTTATTTACAAAACCCCTAGACGACGAGGAACGAGGTAACGTGCAAGGCCCAAAATGAACCAGCAGCTCCTACGGGGGTAGTGCTACACGTGGGGGCTCGATCGGGATTTTGCCGTTACCTCTCGCAACTGGACTGACAGTTTTTGTGTTATTTAAGAAGAGTCTGCAATTAAGAGGGTGCTGAACTGTGCTTTTGAAAGAAAAGGGGTTAAGTGTGCAGATCACGTTGGTATCTGCGTAGGCCGTGGGCAGAGCCAGAAAAAAAAAACCCGAGCTGCGCGCCAAAAAGAGACCAAGGGGGAGGAGTCCTCGCCTGCGGCTTGAGACGCGTGAGTGTGTCTGGCGCCAAAGACCAGGAGCTGCTAGATCAAGCGAGAGGATCGAATAGCAACCATGTGGCTACACTCGTGGGCGCCACTGCTGTGGGGGCCACGCCATCCGGAGCCCCGCTGACAGACACGGGGATCCGACTGAAGCCACGCGGATGTTTTATTTTGTAGACGAGTAAAGGTGTAAAGGCGCTGGGCATGCTGTGCCCTAAGTGTGAGGGACTGCCTGTGCAGTTACGTCCATTTGCCTGGTGTTTATCCTGCGGGGAGTATTTGTTTGAGGTGGAACAACCCACTGTGCCGCCCCTCGCATATCGGGTGGACTGAAGCACAGGCATTGCCACATTACAAGATGTTGCCTTCGCCCCTGTGGTTCAGCCTGCCCTCACTACGTCTGAAACAGTGAATAATTCCGGGAGAGATGTCACTGCTAACAGCCATCAGCGGACATCGCTTCGGACACCATGTCTACAGCACTCGGCCCAATCCCACCCACTCAATGGAAGGTGGGATACGTGAAGGCTTCCCGCAGCTGCGGGCGAGGCCTACCTCAAAATCAACCGGAACCGAACCCTGTGAGAGGTGATGTCCCGGGAAGTCCATGTCAGGAACCAGTGAGACATTTGGGGAGAAAGTACCTGGGACTGTGCGTACCTATTTGCCGGCAGAAGAGTGGGAGGACTGATGCCGCGTACACACCATCACTTTATGTGATGAAAAAAAACGACGTTTTGAAAAACGTCAATTAAAATGACCGTGTGTGGGGGAAAACGTCGTTTTATGTCTTGTGAAAAACGACAAAAAAAAATTGAAGCATGCTTCAATTTTTTGTGTCAATTAAAATGATAGTGTGTGGGCAAAACGACGTTTAAAACGACGTTTTTAAACCCGCGCATGCTCAGAAGCAAGTTATGAAGCTAGCTTCAATGGAAAAGAGTGCTGAACGTAACCCCGCTTTGCTAGAGCATTTTGAAAAAACGATGGTGTGTAGGCAACGTCGTTTTTGAAAATTAAGTTTCAAAAACTTTGTTTTATTTCATGATTTAAAACATCGTTTTTTTTTCATCACATAAAGTGATGGTGTGTACGCGGCATCAGAGTTAGACTCTCTGTCGGACATTGGAGATAATGACCTGTCTGAGACCATGTCTCAGGAGTTATTGTGGAGCAACAAGGGAAGTGTTGCATCAACACATGGCTGTTCAGAGACAACACCCAGGGTGGAAACCCCTGGCATTAGTAAGGGAACTTTGCCTAATGAAGGGAGACTTGGTTTAAACCCGCCAAGTCCTTGGTGAAGAAGTCTCAATGGCTACATTGGAGTTACGGCCGGAACATTTATGCTGATCGGGTGGTCATTTGCAGACCAGGGAAAGATGACATTGTTTATTTTATTACCACCCTGGACAAGCAAGGAAACTCACTGACTTTGCCGGAGCCCAGGTTTTATCTGTGACCTTACAAGATGATCATTGCCTTCACTTTCTTTTTTTTCTCTCACCCAACTGAGAAGAAGGCTTCAAATTTAGAGGAGTTGTTTTTTTTTCTCCTTCTCCTTTGCTTGTACTAACTGGACTTTGGGGAAAATTACACAGTTAGGGTTAAGGTTGCTGAAGACGTCTAAAACAAGATTCTTCATCTGCTTCACTATTCTTTGCTTGCACTAAAGGACTTGTGCCGTGTGATGGTTATTGCCACCAGGTGGCAGTAGTCAGAAGATTAATAAGGGACTTCCTTTTGTTTTAGGTTTAGTCACATCTTTAAGATAAGAAGGAAAATTCCACCCTCTGAGGAGGTGCAGCTCTGCTTCTTTTGAAATGTCCTGATATTATAATGTCATTCATTTGTGTGTTTCTGTTTTCTTTTAGGTAAACCTGGTCTTCTGTCAAGGCTAAATCAGCTAAATCAGCCTCTGTTCTGGCTATGGCTGTGCAGGAGGGATTTCCCTTTGTTTGCCTGTAGGTGGCGATACCACCGCAGGCCAATGTTGGAACTAAGGTAAGCCATGGTGTATTGGGTGTCTTTCCTCAGGAACAGCCCAGTGGTAGTGGTCTCCCCGCTGGGCATGCTGGGGAAGGATACTTAACGGGGCAGACGCCATTTTCTGGGGCCCTTTCGCCTCGTGGCACTCCTGGCGTGAGGTATGTGTTGTGTGATTTTTAAAATCTGGACCATGCTGGCCCGAGGCTGCATTTCTGCCTGGTAGGCCCAATTGTCCTGACTGGGGCCTACGCTTTGGAGGTGATCCTGTGCTGTCCGTCCTGCGGGAGGAAGCCACTCAATTGGAGGAAACCAGGGGAGGACCTGCCCTGAAAGGACTGAGCGGAGGGCTGGTACTTTGGGAGGGCCTGGTAACTTATTGAAGGATGCACCGTAGCCTACAATACCTTACAGTGTCCCGGGTTGGCTTAAAGGCTCTAGAATTGTAAGGCTGGATCTCCGGGTACCAAAATCCTGTGGCAGAGGATTCCAGAATCCCTCATCTAAACTTGCAACCAGTCTGTGGCAGAGACTGAGATTATTCTTGTCCGTGCATCATCCCGGCTGCTAGGCCAGGTGAGAGGGGCCTATCTGGGTGAGCAATACCCACTCAAGAGAAAGTGGTGAGTGTGACTTTGAAGTTTAGCAGTTCCCAGATCACCAGATGAAAATAAAGGAAAGATTTTGCAGCTGCAGGCATTAACCCAGTATCACCATTTCCCGTCCAGGACATATACAGTGCCTTGAAAAAGTATTCATACCCCTTGTAATTTTGAACATTTTGTTATGTTACAACCAAAAGCGTAAATGTATTTTTATTGGGATTCGATATGATAGACCATCTGTCATGGAAATACACCTGTACGCTGAGCGCACACCATATCTCCTGTGCTAATAAGCACACATTCCGTCTCTTGGTATGATGCATCTTACCCATCACTCTATTTCCCGTATATCCCCAAGTAAACAGACGTCACCACAGCTTACATTCTCAGTTTCATCACATGACTGCCCCAGCGATCAGCGTGCTTGGCTTTTTATTCAGAGACCACAAAATAAATCACAAATAGGAAGTGATGACTCCAACAGCCAACCGCTTTCTCCATTGGAAGTGACATCACAGGAAATGACCTTCACACAGGAAATGACCTAACAGGAAATCCAACAGGATGAGTTAATACAAACAACCAATGAATAATGGTTAAAGGATATGGGTGTGTCTGAGCAGAGACAGGGTGTATGTCTTACCTGGAAGCATTGTTGTTCATCTAAACAAAGGAAGTCGCATGGCTAAACAAACATGAACTCTGTCTCTGACCATAACAACTCAAAGACTCCCGTATTTACCGTTGGTTATGAATCCTTATTCTGCATTGTTCCAGAGAACAACGCATACCCGGATTATACTACCATTCCTGGGGATGGGAGGTTATCTGTAAGTGCACGCTACAAATCCCGACGTGTGCTGATCAGACACACAGCAGAGACAGTAGCGTATATCCGCCTATAACTGATAACGTCCTTGTAGATTGAACATATCCCCTCAGATGATCATCTGTACCATGCACAGTGGCCCTTTTGCTGGCGGACATACCCCCACTCTGCAAACACCTTTCTCCAACCCCAGGAAGTTTTCCAATACCAGACGGGACTCAACCAGTGTCAGTCTGCCCCAGTCAGCTATTTAGAGTGGGCTACGGGAGTACTAACACTGGGCGACACTATGACAATACATATTAAATACATCTTCATAAAATTTCCACAACATCAACACAAAGTGGCACATAATGGTGAAGTGGAAGGAAAATGATAAATGAGTTTCAATTTTTTTTACAAATAAATATGTGAAAAGTGTGGCGTGCATTTGTATTCAGCCCCCTTTACTCTGATACACCTTACTAAAATCTAATGGAACCAATTGCCTTCAGAAGTCACCTAGTTTGTAAATAGAGTCCACCTGTGTGTAATTTAATCTCAGTATAAATACAGCTGTTCTGTGAAGCCCTCACAGATTTGTTAGAGAACCCTAGTGAACAAACAGCATCAAGAAGGCCACGGAAGACTTTAACTACAGCTTTAAGTGGTGAAAGAGTGTCTTCAATATCGCTAACCCTGGTTTTAAGAGTCGCAGTGCACTCCTGCAGTTTTTGCAAATAATGATGGATCAATGTGACATCCTCCTGCACTGCCTGCATTTGCCCAGTAAGTAAAGTTATTGACTTTTAACAATGCTGTATAAGTAAAGATCCCAAAAAGAAGACACAGGTAGTATATGCCAACCAGAGCGCCATAAACACGCCCACACCCTAACATGATTCACTGCTCCACCCCTGCACATTGCCTAGAACACTGCCAAAGTAGAAGATCTTCAGAATCCCCTACGTCAAAACAATGTACGCATAGTGAGCCTGCCTGAAAAGGGGAAGGCAATGATCCCTGCGCATTTGCTGAGCATTGGATTCCGGATATTTTGGCACTATTTGCTGTGGAGCGTGCCTATCGGATCCCTTTCTTATTCATCATTCATTTTGTGTTTTCCAGACTTCTCCTCAGTGGTGCAGAAGTTCTGGCATTCCTTTTAAGAAGCAAAATTTGTGGAATTCCCTTCCACAGGTGGTAGTATCAGCGGGGAGCATCGATCGTTTCAAAAAACTATTAGATAAGCACCTGAATGACCACAACATACAGAGGATATACAATGTAATACTGACATATAATCACACACATAGGTTGGGCTTGATGGACTTGTGTCTTTTTTAAACCTCACCTACTATGTAACTAAGTCAAGAAACAGATGCAGCAAATGAGCCTCCATTACTTTACGCTATATTTTGCTCATCTTTGGGTGGTTCACAATGGTCAAGTGCAATGTCATGGCGCTCAAGTTTGGCTTGATCGCAAGTTTAATATTTGATAATGGGACACAATTAATAGTCCAATACGTTTTTTTTTCCTCTTTCCTAAATCCTCCCTGTCATTTGCAAAGGCCTCTCCTTCACTTCCAATTTTGCTGACTGGGGACTTTAATAATGTAATTAATCCAGAAAGGATAGATTTACACTCCCTCGCTCTCTACACTTCGATGGTCTCTACTCTCTAGGGAGGCTTTGCAAAGAACTAGGGCTACAGGATATGTGATGTAGGTTCCATCCCGCTGAAAATTCATATACCTGCTAGAAATGGTGGATAGGGTCTGGTTGGCCTAGATTAGAACATATACATAGGAACGCACCTCATTCCAAAAAATATGGAGAAGAAAATATGGACAACGGTGGGACTATAACGGTGCAATATATAAAACAGTATAGCAAAAGTATGTTTAATAATTTATTAAAAAATGTATCACAGTACATAATACATTGTGAAACCAGATGGTTTGATAAGAACACATATGGTTAGACATGCATTTACAAGATTACAAAGTCCTGTTAATAGTATGAACAGCAGACTATATAGGAGAAAATCACAACTCAGATGATGAGATCCAATATATTTCACCTGTTTGTGGCTTCTTCAGGGGTATAGTTGAGATCAGAAATCTGCCAGTTCTATTAGTGATAGAAAAATACATATTATACATCATTGTACCAAGAATAACAAAATTAATAGATAAATATAGTATCATTTTGCCAGTGTGCTAACCTGCTGTCCCAGGACAGAGGGGAGGGGGGGACCAATGAAAAGAGAGACAAAAGAAAAATTCCCCGATCCTGCCAAAATTGGCTATAAAGCATGAAGCCGTGACCACACGATGGAGAGTGGTGCGGGGCCCTAGACCAATCCCTGCCGTGTGTAGAGGCCAAAAGCCCATCCACAGGAGGGGAGAGGGGAAGGAGAACCAGCTATAAGGAATATATAAAAGCCCTAGGAGTATAATATTACAAGATAAAATATTTTTGTAACAGGCATATAGATAAATAATGAATATAAAATTCACTTACAGGGCTCAGAAAAGCGCAGAAAGCACCTGTGAGGATGAGCAAGAAGAGCCCAAGTGCTGAATTCAGCACAGGTCCTAAACAAAGCCAGTTAAAAAAAATCAGATAAGAAATAAGAAAAAATAAGGCGCAGCAAATAATTAGGTATTATTTAAGTCTGGACCTGAAAGACACACCAGGTCCATATTGGCAACATTTAAATCAGTTTGGGTAGACTAGATCATCTGAGTTATACTAAATTCACCATGAGCCAAACACCTATTAGCCTAGAGCAGAAAACAAAAACAAAAGAAAACATTGTTTCGAAAATAGAACAATTATAAATGAACACTATAATACCTGGTTTAGTGGGCTCAGCATAGATCAGTATCCTCACACTAACATGCAGCACAGTTGACTACAGGAAGGCTGCCTCCTTAAATACCCCCCCTGGCCCTCCCACACGTCCGAGCGTGTGACGTCATCGGACGTGCGCGGACACAGAGTGTCAATGCGCATGCGCCAAACGGCGATAAGGTACTGGCGCCTACGATTCCCAGAATCCCCTGCAAAAGGAAGGGGATTCTGGGAATCGTAGGCGCCAGTACCTTATCGCCGTTTTGCGCATGCGCATTGACACTCTGTGTCCGAGGACGTCTCACGCTCGGACAATCTACTCCCACTTGAATTGTGGCTCTAAAAGATCAAAAGGGGCAGGTGTGTATTAACATTTATATTCTCTCTTTTTTTCATTCTTTTTATCAGGAACTATATACATCAGGGCTAATTATACTTTGGCTGAGCTGTCTACCTACCTTGATTAGGGATGAGCCGAACCCCCCCGTTCGGTTCGCACCAGAACCTTCGAACAGACCGACCATTCGCGCGAACATTTAGAACCCCATTGACGTCTATGGGACTCGAACGTTTGAATTCAAAAGTGCTCATTTTAAAGCCTACTATGCAAGTTATTGTCGTAAAACTTCTTTGAGAACCCGGGTCTTGCCCCAGGGAACATGTATCAATGGAAAAAAAGTTTTTAAAAAACGGTCGTTTTTTCTGGAGCAGTGATTTTAATGATGCTTAAATTAAAAAATAAAAATAAATGAAAAAATCCTTTAAATATTGTACCTGCTGGGTGTCTATAGTATGCCTGTGAAGTGGCACGTGTTTAGAACTGTGCCTGCACAAAATGAGATTACTATAAGAAAAAAGTAATTTAAAATGTCTGGTCCCTGCATGGATGAAAATCATTGAGAAAAATAGCACAGACACAGACAGTACACACACCACGTAGCTTTAGGTGCACACTGCAGAGGACACGGGCAGTACACACTACGTAGCTTTAGGTGCAATCTGTAGAGGACACGGGCAGTACACACCAAGTAGCTTTAGGTGCAAACTACAGAGGACAAAAGCAGTACACACACTACGTAGCTTTAGGTGCAAACTGCAGAGGACACGGGCAGTACACACCACGTAGCTTTAGGTGCAAACTACAGAGGACAAAGGCAGCACACACCAAGTAGCTTTAGGTGCAAACTACAGAGGACAAAGGCAGTACACACACCACATAGCTTTATGGTGCACCCTGCAGAGGACACAGGCAATACACCACGTGAGAATACTGCAGCTAGCACAATCACCTGCCTGCCAGTAAATTAGAAAGAGCTGATCTAGCTAAACTATACAGTGTATAAAAGTATATACAACACCTGGGATGCATATATATCCTCTACACACTGTAAAGCCTCGTACACACGACCAGTTTCCTCGGCAGAATTCAGCTTCCGACCGAGTTTCTGGCTGAATTCTGCCGAGGAAACTGGTCGTGTGTACACTTTCGGCCGAGGAAGCCGACGAGGAGCTCGGCGAGGAAATAGAGAACATGTTCTCTATTTCCTCGTTGTTCTATGGGAGCTCTCGTCCCGCCGAGCTCCTCGGCGGCTTCAGGGCTGAACTGGCCGAGGAACTCGATGTGTTTGGCACGTCGAGTTCCTCGGCCGTGTGTACGAGGCTTAACTTTAACTGACTAGCCTGCCTGCCTGCTCTACCTACTAAAAATTACACTCTCTCTCTCTGTCTTCTCTCTTTTAACCACCGCAACACACTACACAAGGCCGACCTGCAGGCGGCCTTTTATAGTGTGGGGCGTGTACTAAACCCTGAGCCATAATTGGCCAAAGCCACTTTGGCTTTGGCCAATTATGGCTCTCCGTTTATTGCAAGCTGTGATTGACCAAGCATGCGGATCATAGTGCATGATTGGCCAATCATCAGCCAGCAATGCACTGCGATGCCGCAGTGAATTATGGGCTGTGAAACAACTTAAATTTGGCATGAATGGCGTTCGTAACTCGACGAACGATCGAACATACGATGTTCGAAGCTCATCCCTAACCTTGATACTACTACTCTTCCTGTGCTATCGCAGACAGATCAACAATTACCTTACTCAGGTGGAACTGGAGCTGCATTGACTGGATCTCCAAATGGTAAAGTGCCAGGGCTGGATGGTATTATCACGATCAGGCGTCGGGCTTGAAAACCAGTAGCATTAGCAGTTGCAGGACAGGTATACAGGCAGTCACTTCTGGCAGATGACACAGGCTCACCTGAGGTGCAGAGTCTAAGTACTAGCCGGTGTTCACCAGAGCTCCTGATGATGGAGATGGATTTAGCTGCATGCTAGTACCAGGTCTAAGTCCTCAGGTTTACCCCACCAGGATGTGAGCAATCCAGGGTCCAGGAGTGGATGAGCAGATAAGGGTTAACGTGATCAGTAAACAAGACAAAAAGTCGGTAGCGAGTAGTTGCAGGTTGGGATCAGGCAGTAGAGTAGTCAAGGAACAAGCCAAGGGTCAATCACGAGTGGTAGCAAAATACAGATGGCAGCAGGGAAGTCAAGAGCAAGGCACTGTCTGAGAAGGCACATTAACCTGACAAAGAGGAAGCGCTGAGACAAGGCTTTTATAGGAAGTTCATGGGAGGAGCAAGGAGTTCAAGGTTCAACAGCAATCAAGACACAAGACAGAGTTGTCCAATGGATCAGATAGGATTGTCCAATAGATCAGGCAGGGAGCTGTCCAGCATCCCAGATAGCTCAGTGGGAAGAGTCAACGCTGGACACAGAAGAGGTCCCAGGTTCAAGCCCAGGTCCTGACAGGTATTCCAAAAATATGGCGAAGCACTACTGCCAGCCTTACTTAAAAATTTCAATGCAGCTCTATCGGAGGGACAGCTTCCAGATTCAATGAGGGAGGCTGCGATCATAGTTATCCTAAAAAAGGACAAGGACTCTATATTAGGGCCTCTATTAGGGTTAATGGCGTACAGTCTTCCTTCTTTAAGCTTTCCCGTGGCACTAGACAGGGGTGCCCACTGTCGCCCCTGCCTTTTGCCATAGCTATTGAACCACTGGCTTGTCTTCTACAGGCTGCCTCAGATGTAGCTGGTCTGGTCGGAGGTAATATGGAACAGAAAATAGTGCTGTATGCTAATAATATTTTTATTTTTATACAATCTTTGGACCTCTCTGTCAGCAGTCATGAACTATATGTATAAGTTTGCTAGATTGCTATATTCTCAGGGTTGGGTATTCATTGGGATAAGTCTATTACCAATGGATTCTTTAACTATTGATTTACCATCTACTGTAACATATAAAAGTTGTTTCCTCTATTAAATATTTGGGTATAACTATGACAGTGTCATATATAGCGGATAAGGTTGCCTTTTTGTTAACAAAATTTCAAATTCAAAGTACCGTATTTATCGGGGTATTGCGCGCTCCGGCGTATAGCGTGCTCCGGCGTATAGCACGCACCCCTAATGTTGACCTGAAATTCCTGTAAAAAAAACATTTTATTACTTACAGTTTTGGTGTCTTGCCCGGCGTCCATCGGCGGCCTTGTCCGGTCCTGGCGTCCGTCTGCGGCCTCGGTGGTGTCCTCCCCACTTCTCCCGCGCTGTCTCCGAGTCGAATCCCTTCTTCCCGCGCTGTGTTTGAACGCCGCCGCCGACATATACCGAGCGCAGTACACTCGGGCACGCTAGGCCACGCTCGGCTTCTCACGCATAAACGTCACAGAGCATGACCACGAGCGAAGCCGAGCCTGGCCGAATGTACCCGAGTGTACTGCGCTCGGTATATGTCGGCGGCGGCGTTCAAACTGAGCGCGGGAAGCTGGTATCGGCGTATATCGCGCACCCACAATTTTCCCCTTATTTTAAGGGGAAAAAAGTGCGCGGTATACGCCGATAAATACGGTATTTGGTGTCGACTTCCCCTTTCAGTAATAGGTCGTATAAATTACATTTAAATTATCTGAATGCCGCAGCTATTATACTTCTTAGACAACTCCCCAGTATGGATAACCCTCAAGAATTGTATTGTGTATTAAGGTTAATGGCATATTTAGGGGTTTGATTTGGAGGAAAAAGATCCCTCGTATTAAATTGGAAGTTCTACCATATCCCAGGGAGGCTGGGTGTTTAGCGGTGAGAATTTATTTTCTTGCAGCCCAACTGCAGCAAATTGCACGATGGGACTCTGAGGCTTCAGCTACTACCTCATATTGCTTAGTTTCTGTTGTATTTCAAGGATGCCCGCTGCTGCTTGCCCTGGAGGGGCTGTCGGGAGGCTCTTTCTTTTCCAGCATGCCCACCCTGGTGCTGTTGTTCAAGGTGTGGGATTCCGTTAAGAAGATCGTGGGGGTTATTGACCCTGTTGGACTTTCAGCGGTGGGAACTGGAGGAAGTTTTTATCCTTTCACAGTGAAATGACAGGCTACACTTAAATCCTTTGAGCAATTGGGGAGGGATTTCCTTCAAACCCTAATTTGTATTACCAATTTCTGCAGCTGCGCCACTCTCTACATGCTCAATTTTCCTCATCCCCTGTCTGTTTTTCATTGGTGTCAGTACTGAATAGAGTAGTTCAAGCAACCTCTTGCAAGGGTCTCATTTCCGATACTTATTCGGGTCTATTAGAGAGCATGTTTAATAAATAAAATTTGCCCGCCAGAGCTAAATGGGAACAGTATAATGGGCCCATCTCGAATGATGCTTGGGAAGAAATTCTTTGGTTAATTCCCTCTGTGTCTATTTCTCCTTCGCATAAGCTAACTCTGTTTTTTATTTTGCATAGGGCGTATAGGACCCCAGAATTTCTGTGTGCTATAGGCTTAAGAGCCGATTCGGCTTGTCCTAGATGTGGTAATCTGAGATCCCTAATACAATTACTATGACGTTGCCCAAAGCTCGAGAGGTACTGAGCGGAGGTTGTGTGAAGTACACTTAATGGGATTTTAGATGTGGATCTTCCAGTAGATCCTGTTGTATGCTTATTAGGCTATGTTGACGTTTCATTATACTGTATAAGCCACCAAAGCGGACTACTGTCATATGAGCGCTATTTGTGTCTCAAAGACAAATTGCCCTAAAGTGGAGCTCCCCACATTCTCCAACCATATCCAACTTAATCTTTGATCTCCAATGAGAGACATATCTTTTTTTCTCATCTTTCAAATCTATCTATGAAATTTGATTTAATTTGGTCACCGTGGGTAGCTCATATGAGTCAAACATTGAGTCAGGTCACAGGCTGTGTTAGCAATGATAGCAGTGTTTAGTTCATTAAAAGTAGGCCACCTAAGCAAATGTTGAATGTTTGCTGTGGGGTGTTTTTTTGTTTATTTTCATGTTTTTGCTTTGTTTTTGAAACCTGATGTTTTTTATGCAATGATGCAAGCCATGCTCTTTGAGACATGTCCTGCTTGTTTTATTTGTATATGTTTATGTATTCTTTGAAAACAAAAAAAATGAAAATAAAATCTGCTAAAAAAATTATTAGGCTACCAAAATTTGGATGTGCTGTAAATTGCCTCCAGGATTGCTCCTGTATCTTCTTACTGGAAGACACCATTTTGTTGAAACCTAGAAAAGGCACTTCCTTATTAAGAATTCTAATGCCGCGTACACACGGTCGTTTTTTTTAAAAAACGTCATTTAAAATGACCGTGTGTGGGCTTTACGTTGTTTTTTTGTCTTCTAAAAAACGACCAAAAAAAATTTCGAACAGGCTTCAATTTTTTATGTCGTTTTTCAAAATGTTGTTTTTTGTGTCATAAAAAATGATCGTGCGTGGGCTAAAACGACATTTAAAACAACGTTTTTAAACCCGTGCATGCTCAGAAGCAAGTTATGACGCGAGCTTGAATGGAACAGAGTGCCGTTGTACGTGTTGTACGTATCCGCGCTTTGCTAGAGCAGTTTGAAAAAACGGTGTGTAGGCAACGTCGTTTTTTAAAATGAAGTTTGAAAAACGTTGTTTTATTTCACAAGAAAAAAACAACGTTCTTTTACAAGACAAAAAATGACTGTGTATTACTCTCTCCCTGGTCCCAAAAACTGCTGTATGTCACTTTCTGTAAATAAAATATGTACATTTAAAGCCTTGACTGTATGTCTTGGCTCGGCTAGAGGGCAAAGCTGCCAGAAGCTTTACAGTGCTGAAGTTCATAAGCTGCTGTTGAGGGAGACAGGAGAGACTATCAGGGAGACAAGACAAGACACTATCCTTGTAAGTGTAACTCTTTTGTGTCTCCTTGGCACCAGAGTTTGTCCTGCCACCTCTCCTGCTTTTCTTTTCTCCCTTTTGAATCTGTGTTCCCATCAAACAGTCTGTGTCATTCCTGTTGTTTTCTTCCACCTTCAGCAACAATAAATCTTAAAGCTGTCAGCTGATCAGCCTCTAGTGGTTCTGATTTTTGGCACAATGCTGATAATAGAGAGCAGCTGGGTATGTGCAGAGCAGGAATTACTAGAAATTTCTAGATTTCAAACAGCATAGGCACTTATTTTAATGGGTATGGGAAGTTCCTGCGCTGTCTGTGCTTAGTAAAATATATAGGAGGATCATTAAAAAAATTGTCTACAATATCTACAATAAAATCAACAATATCTGCCTTAACAAATGGCAAAGCATAACAATAAGAGTTTATAAAGTGCTGTGATTCATCAATATCGCAGTGATTCCTTTACAGTGCCATCCCTGCAGAAAAAGTTTTTAAAAAGTGCAGTCCGTGCTGAAATATATGGCAAAGGTGATGAAAGTGCTGTGCTCCCCTTTCTCCTATGCCCTTACTCACCTGCTATCCATGTAAAGATCTCCTGTACTGGTGAAATATATCTTTCATAGATGTGTCTTTATCCTCTTCCACACGTCCCCAATAGTTAGATGTACTCATAGGATAAGAAATAGAGTATACATGGTGTGATATCATTTAAAAAGGTTTTATTATAAAAAAATATCCACTCACATGTTAGTCTTTCGTGACAAGCTGTTAAAATGCTGTGAAATCCGTGGTTTGCGTTCCAAAATCCAAGAAATGGTGTCACCGGAAGTCTCCATACCTAATGCATTTCACACCTCGGGAGCATCATCAGAGGCTGGAGTCTTCTGGTGGCTGGTGACTTATATATCAATAACCCCTCCCAATGCTCTCTCTGTACGATTACTACACCCATTGTGAGCTTCCGCTTATCTGAATGGTGGCCACTAGTATATGGATTGTGGGGCGATATTCACCTGCGGTTTGGTCTTTATAATTTGGACCAAGTGTAGCAGGTACTTCCCCAGACTGATCTAATCTATGATGGGAGAACTGTCTACTGCAGCAGTGTGGGCTTTTTTTCACCCCCCTTCTCTCTTCACACAGACACTCAGAATTGCCTGTTTGTAAACTCCCTATTGGAAGTTGTCTGTAAACTCCCTATTGGAAGAGCCTGAGCCCATTATCAGGCAGCAGCAAAGGACTGTGGGGGAGGAGATAAAAAGCCGGAGGAACTAGGACAGAGCCTCTTTTTGCCTGCGCCCCATCAGGAGAGCATCTCCTGCACTCTATGTGTGTGTGTGGTATTGTGGGATACCAAGGGGCACACAGCCTGCAACTCCAGCCCAGAGGAACAAATTGTTCATGCAGCTCCAGCCCAGAGAAACAGATTGTTCATGCAGCTCCAGCCCAGAGGAACAGACTGTCCATGCTAAAGAAGGACACCCTGCAACAGCTCAAGGACTGAATGCCACTGCGACACACCTGCATCTAAGATCGACCGATTGCTCAGGGGAGGACCGCTGACTGTTTCCAGGATTTGGTGAGGGGGCTTTGTTTAGGAACCTTTAATGCTTTTCATAGAATACCACATCCAAATATTGTCCACAGATAATAAAACGCAAAGCTTTGCTTCCAGGACATTGCCGCGGTTGCTCTTAAAGGGGACACACCACAGGTATTGAGATTATTTCACTGGGTGTGTTCTAGAGGTATTATAGGCCGGCCTGGGGTTCCCCTTTAGCCACAGAATCCCACAAACACCACAAGTTGTTGGGGAGTCTGTTTAATATGTGCATATTGTTACTTATTGCTTTCATTGGTTGCATAATGTTCCTGATTGTTTCTGTAAACTGTTTCAGCCAAGTCCTGGGTACCTATGCAGGTTTTGGCTGACAAATGTTAACCTGAACTTTTATTTTATTTAAAGGGTTTGTAAATGAATTTTTTTTATCTTAATAGCTTCCTTTACCTTAATGCAGTGCTGTTTTCATGTCTTCATTGTTTGTTTTTGCTCTCAAGTTGCTGTAATTCTTCTCTGATCTCCACACGTCCTGGTTGTTTGTTTCCTGATAACCACAGTACTGGGAGCTTTCTCTCTGTGTTTACTAACTTCAAGGAGGTGTGATTACTGTGTGTCTAAAACCCCTCAGCCCCAATCAGTTTCGTTTTCCAAACCATCACTGCCCTGTATTGGCTCTGTACAGCAGAGAGGCAGGAAACAACATGCAAAAACAAAACTAGAAACTACAGGTACATTTTATGATTGTTTTTTATCTATTTTTAATCGTTTTTAAAAGGAATCAGTTAACTATTATGTCTCTATACCCTGTAAACAGTCATTTCAGAATAATTTTTTATTTTATTTACAACTTCTTTAAGTAAACTACAAACGGAACGGTGTTGTGTATTCCTGTGGAGTTACTCCATGAATAACATTGCTAGGTGTACCAAAGGGGCTGGGACAGTTCATTGGGGTTGGAAGGCAGAGTAACGGACTGAACAAACAAAAGCAGCTCCTTTGGGGGTTTGCTACACTGAAAGTAGAGTTGAATGCATTAGATACAGAGACTTCCGGTGATGTAATTTCTTGGATTTTGGAACGCAAACCGCAGGAATGTTTTATATGCTTGTCATGAAAGACTAACATGTGGGTGAATATTATTTTATAATAAAACCTTTTTAAACTATATCACACTATGTATGCTCTATTTCTTAACTATTCGGGACGTGTGGAAGAGGAAAAGAAACATCTATGATAGATATATTTCACCAGTACAGGTGATCTTTACATGGATAGTTGGTGAGTGAGGGCACAGGAGGAAAGGGAGCACAGCACTTTCCACCTTTGCCATATATTTCTGCACGGACTGCACTTTTTGAATAATTTCAGACGATCGGAATTTCCTATTGTATTTTTATCCATAGGAAAAATTTAAAACATGTTCTATTTCCGATGGAAAAAAGACAGATGGGGCCCACACACGATTGGTTTGTCCGATGAAAACAGTCCATCAGTCTTTTTTCATCGGACAAACCGATTGTGTGTACACGGCTTTATTGTTATGCTTTGTGATTTGTTATTGTTATGCTTTGTGATTTGGTATAGAAGATATTTTTGATTCTATGGTAGATGTTGTAGCCTATGGGCCAGATCCACAAACGAATTACGCCGGCGTATCTATGGATACGCCGCGTAATTTTTAAAATGCCCCGTCGTATCTTTGTTTTGTATCCACAAAACAAGATAAGACTGAATCTGGGCTCGATCCGACTGGCGTACGTCTTAGTACGCCGTCGGATCGTAGGTGCATATTTACGCTGGCCGCTAGGTGGCGTTTCCGTCGAATTCCGTGTCGAGTGTGCAAATTAGCTAGATACACGAATCCACAAACGTACGTCCAACCGGCGCTTTTTTTACGTTGTTTCCGTAAGGCTTTTTTCCTCGTATAGTTACCCCTGCTATATGAGGCGTACTCAATGTTAAGTATGGCTGTCGTTCCCGCGTCGAATTTTGAATTTTTTACGTTGTTTGCGTAAGTCGTTCGCGAATAGGGCTTTGCGTAGAATGACGTTCACGTCGTAACGTCACGGCTTGTTGCGGGTTAATTTCGAGCATGCGCACTGGGATACCCCCACGGACAGCGCATGCGCCGCTAAAAAAACGTCGAATAACGTCGGATCAAGACGTATTTACATAAAACACGCCCCCATCACATCCATTTGAATTGCGTGCCCTTACACTGCCAAAGTTACACTACGCCGCCGTAACTTATGGTGCAAATTCTTTCAGGATACCAAAGATACGCTGTAAGTTACGGCGGCGTAGTGTATCAGAGATACGCTACGCCGGACGGAAGAATGCGCCGCGCTACGTGGATCTGTCCCAATGTTTTTAAGGATTCTATACATTTTACTGAGCACAGACAGCGCAGGAACTTCCCATACTAATTCCTAAAGGAGTATACACCTTTTTCTTGCAGCAGTCAAAACTTAATTTAATTAGTTTAATTTAATTTAATACAAGGGGAAGCCTGAAGTGATTTATCAATACTTAGTTTTCTCACTAAAGTTACATTTTATTGGATAAATATAAAAGGAAAATTAAAGTATGGAAACAGCTCCCACTATCAGTGGCGGGTTGGTGTAATCTAATAAAAATGGTGTGGATGCCGCAGCTTCTTTATGTTTTAAATGTTTCCCCAGTATGGATATACAAAAAGTGGTTCCAAAAAATAGATACTACCTTCAGGGAACTAATTTGGAAAAGAGGGGTGTCAAGAATTCGATTAAGCATTCTCCAAAGATCAAAGCAAGAGGGATTCGTGTCATTACCACACCCGTTTAGCTATTTTCTTGCAGCACACTGAGCACAGCTCCAACATATGAAGGCATGCAACACAGAAGGAGGTGAAATAGAGAGGAGGTTGCTCCTATACAACACCACACACAGTTCCCTAGTAGAAACTATGGAGGCAGGATCCTTCCCTCGGGAAATTACCCACATTAGACCGCATGATGAGAGTATGGAAGGTAGCAAAGGGAACACTGGGATATAATGGGCTAACAGAGTATACAACCCTTGTGGGAAAAATAACAACTTGGGGGAGATACAGAAAACGGGGACAATCAGGGAATGGGAGAGACAAGGAATAAAGAACGTCATCCAGCTGTGCCAAGATGGCATATTAAAAACTTTCCAGGCACTAAGGGAACAATATGCATTACCAAATAAATATTTTTTTAGATATCTGCAGATTAGGCATGCTCTTACAGAACAGTATAAAGAAGTCATAATGGAATGGAGTAAGATCCCACTGCTCCAGGAAATTATCAATACAAGAACATCAACGGGGCTAATATACAAAGTTTACCCTAGTACATACAAGGGAAGCCTGAGAGGAACACAAGGTACGATACACAAGAAGTGGGAAAGAGATGCTGGTGACATAACTGAGACACAGTGGGAAAGAACCCTGGAAATTGCCCCATTGTTCTCATTGTCCCCCACCTAGAAGATATCTCACCTGTTTTTATTAAACAGAGCTTACTAGACCCCGTACAAGCTTTTCCGTTTTGGTCACAGACCAGATGCCAGCTTCCCCAGATGCGGAAGAAATGAAGGGGATATGATTCACATGTTTTGGAGATGTCCTGAAATTATTTCAATACTGGAGAGAGTTAGTGGGAATCATTGAGCAGATCTTTGAAGTTAATATGGAATTGGAACCATTGCAATGTGTTCTGGGTTGGATAGAGGGAGAGGAAAAAATTTGTAATAACCAGCTTGCAATTTTGAGATGCCTATTTCAGGCAAGGAGGCTGATTGCACATAGATGGCAAACAGCTCTCCCACCATCCAGTGAAGAATGGAAACAAAGTATGAATACAACAATACTGAAGGAAAGAGTTACATATATCAGACAAGGTGCTCTTAAAAAATTTGATATCCCTCCTGGTCCTATATGCAACTAAGGCACTTTCTAAACGTCCCAGCGAAAATTGTCAAATACACAAGAAACTCCACAGTGTTTGAATCGTTATGCTCAAGCACCTCACCGCAGAGTTATGTAATTTCTGCCCTATATGCCTCCATGTTTGGGGAGCCGTATTCTTCTCTGCGCTCAGATCATGCATTCTGGGAAGCGGCCTTAGACAGGGAGATAGGAGATGCCAGCTGGGATCATATCCACTTGCTCATTCAAAAAGGGTCTCTCAATGTAAATGTTCAGGAGAATGGGTACAAAATCAAAACTAGATGGTATAAGACTCCACAGTTACTTCATAAGATTTTTCCGACGGTGCCAGAACACTGTTGGCGTTGAAAACAAGATGTGGGTACCTTCCTACATGTCTGGTGGTCTTGCCCCCTGATCCAGCCATATTGGCGTAAGGTACATGAGGTGACAACTGCCATATCCTCGCTCCCATTGGAATTCTCACCAGCACAGTATCTCTTGCATTTGTCTAAGATCCCCAAAAAAATATATTTCAAATCAATTGCCATGCATTTAATAAATGCTGCTAGGATGTGCTTACCGGTGCGTTGAAGATCCGCACGGTCGCCCTCAATGAAGGAGTGGGCGACACGTGTTGACTGATATTCACGGCACAGGATAAAATGTCATCCTTCTCAGAAATCTGGGAGGCGTGGAATACGTATAAAAAATCTCAATCGTATCAGAACTTGTTGCAGTAGACCGTGTAACCCCACGGTCTTAACACAAGGTGACTTCGGATGGTCTTCCCCAGAACTTTGGAAGACCCTGTAGATGGAGATAGGAGAAAGTGGATGGAGGGGGTAGCAGGTGAGACCCCACCCCCCTCTGTCTGTCCCTCTTTGTTTTGTCTTTACCCTTCCTCTTTTTCCTTCCCCCTTCTTCCTCTCTTTCTTTTTCTGCTCCTTCTTTTCTGGGTGTTCTGTGTCCTTGTGGGTGGGGGACATGGAGGTTGGGGCTGACTGGTTGGGTTGGTCCTGATCTCTATGTTGCCCTCTCATGGAGGGATATTTGGGAAATGTAGTGCTAGGACAAATAGGCCCTTATGGTGGTTCCGAGAAGCATCAGGAGTGTTAGCAGTCCAACTGGGCTTGTGACACGTGTCTAGTACTGTGTGTATGTGTCCTACGGAGTTGATTTTTATTTTATTTCTTCTGGAAAATCTCGATGCCTGCTATATGTAAGCCTCTGATTGGATTATGTTATGTGGAACCTGTATCCCAATTACTTTATGCTGTTTATTTAAAAATTCTAATAAAATCTTTTTGTAAAAAAAATTAAAAAAAAATTTGATAAAGTCTGGATACAGTGGTGGGAAAAAAGTAATATCCAAATATAATGAATAGTTGGGGCAGAGGCGAATAGATGATTTAAGGAAACAAAGGTTAAGTGGGGTCGATAGAAGAACGAAAGTAGATGGGTGTGAGTGTGGGAAAAATGTGTTTGACAGGGGAGGGAAGCATAGCTGGAGGGAAGACAAGGGAACGAATGCTGGAAGGAATAGTCCAATTATAAGGAATGGAGAACTACAATGGTTTTAAAGATATATCATAATTATTGTTTTTGTATGCTCCAGAGTAGGGTGGGAAGGGGTATGTGAATGTACAAATGTATAATGGAAAATGGATTAATAAAGATATGAAGTATAAAAAAAAAAGTTCCACTTTAAATGTGCCTTTGTCATAGTTATATACAGTACCCTGAGATATTATCTAGTAAGCCGTTCTGTACATGACAGTAAAAATTGTATTTATATATGAAATGCACACAGTTAACCTTGTACTATGACTTGGTGGGCCTGTGTAGAGATTTCATTTTATATAGCCACTACTGACACCTGCAGAACCAATATATGTACTAAGGCTAATCTGTTACCAAGCTGTTGCCATTGCATGCTTCTACCACAGTGCCCTAACACAATGCCATTTTAATTGCCTAGTTTCATCATTCTAATTGTCTACCATTTTCTTTGCACATTTCCTAAAACAGAACGGCTGCAGACTGTCAATAAATGAATGGAAACCTTAGCCAGCATGGCCTCACAAAAAAAAAAATCTTTAAAACTCCATAAGTTATTTTTCTTTTTAGGCAATTTTTGGAGCAAAGTTTTGCCACTGTTTTGCCACTGTTTTGAGCCAAAACACAGGCCAAAACTCGTAGAGCACATTTTGAAGCACTCACTCATCGGACAATACACATTTAATAGGAACAAATTTTAAAAATAATTTGTTTGTACTGCAAACAAAAAACAAACATACACAATAGTTTTATGCAGGTTTATTTCAACAATCCATTTTGGCACATAAAGCATTTCTTCTGTCTTTCTAGCTTTTCATGCACAACATTGCTATGGTATGACATGTATAATGTAAGATATGTATATTATATTTATGTTTCAGTAACATGCTGTTGAGTGATTTAATAGGACTTATGTATGCCAAATAATATTTTGTTTTTTTAAAAGACATAATTTAGAAAATCCTCTAAAACCACCTTGTCAGTTTGGTATGAATCTTGGTTAGTACCTAACATCACTGGATGTTTTTGCTCTTTTCGCCAGGATGGGGGAAGTATGTATTTGTATTTGCTACCATAACTTGACTGATAAAGAATATCCAATTGCCTCTTGGGGGATCAAATCAAGAAGGATATTTGCCCCCGCTGGAGCAAATTGCTTTCTAGTGTTTTTTTTTTTCTTCTCTGGATCAACTGTGCGTATCGTATTGTGTTCATGATGGTTTTCTAATTGTTTAATTTTTCGTATTGAACTACATGGACGTGTGCATTTTTTAAACCTGACAAACAATGTAACTTTATTGGTGTTCATTTATGCTTTGCATTACTGATGGAACTTGTTAGTCTATGCTGACTGAGCAAAACCCATCCTATTGTTGCCCATATCATAGACTGAATAGTATTGCCGCAGGAAGACATCACCCAGAATCCAGAAAGGTTGACCATTTTGGGATGGCAAGTAAGTCACTTCAACTCCAACTGTACAATATCCATTGTTCTGCAAATAAAAACGAGATGCATGAAAAGTTTGGAAGACTTACTAATGAATGACAAGCAAGAAAAGTTAACTTACAAACCAACATTAAGGGCCGTATTCTTAGATATCTCCGGCGGCGTAACGTATGTCCTTTACATTACTCCGCCGCAAGTTTAACTGGCAAGTGCCTGATTCCCAAACCACTTACCTGTAAACTTGCGGCGGCGTAGCGTAAAGTCCACCCGCGCAAGCACTCCTAATTCAAATGATCCTGGTAGGGGGCGTGGATCATTTAAATTAGGCGCGCTCCCGCGCCGATCGTAATGCGCATGCTCCGTCGGGTAAATTACCAGACGTGCATTGCGCTAAATGACGTCTCACGGACGTCATTTGTTTTGACGGTAACGTAAATGGCGTCCATCGCCATTCACGGACGACTTACGCAAGCGACGTTAAATTTTCAAATTTTGACGCGGGAACGACGGCCATACTTAACATTGAGTACGCCGCCTAGGGGGCATCTTTATCTTTACGCCGCGTATCGCTTACGGAAACGACGTAAAATCACTACGACGGGCAAGCGTTTGTTAGAGAATCGGCGTGACTAGTCATTTGCATATTCTACGCTGACCGCAAAGGAAACGCCACCTAGCGGTCAGCGTAGATATTGCAGCCTAAGATACAACGGCGCAGGCCGTCGTATCTTAGGCATGTTTAAGTGTATCTCAGTTTGAGAATACACTTAAACATAGGACGGCCTTAGAATCGGACTTACGTCGGCGTATCTGCTGATACGCCGGCGTAAATTCTTTAAGAATATGGCCCTATGTCATTAAGAAGCAAAGAAGACATACATATTCCAAACAGGGAAATAGATAAGCAGCAACACAAATAAAAATATATCGTACACTTATAATATGAAGATTTTAACTTTAAAAATAATATTAAAGCCAGACTCCAGGGTTTACAAAAAACTTTTCCTGCATTGTAATTCAATGGAGGGGGCCTGCCAGAGCAAATTCTTAGGAAAGTATTACACCTCATTCCTTATCCTCTAGAGCTGACGAGAATTTAACCCTTGGCAGTGCAGAGTGTCCCCACAGTAATGCCGCGTACACGCGATCGGTTCGTCTGATGAAAACGGTCTGATGGACCATTTTCATCCGACGAACCGATCGTGTGTAGGCCCCATCAGTTTTTTCCCCATCGGTGAAAAAACTTTGAACCTGTTTTAAAATGATCTGATGGTTAAAAAAACGATAGAAAAAAACGATCGTCTGTGGGGAAATCCATTAAAAATCAACGCATGCTCAGAATCAAGTCGATGCATGCTCAGAAGCATTGAACTTCATTTTTCTCAGCACGTTGTTGTGTTTTACGTCACTGTGTTCTGACACGGTTCTGATGGTGTGTAGGCAAGACTGATGAAAGTCAGCTTCATCGGATATCTGATGAAAAAATCCATCAGACCGTTTTCATTGGATGAATCGATCGTGTGTACAGGGCATTAGAGTAATTTTTTTTGTAATTCCTGAAAGTGGGATTTAATGTTTCTTTTAGGCTGAAACTTAGGCCTAGATTCACAAAAGAGATACGACGGAGTATCTCTCAGAGTATCTATGCGACTGATTCATAGAATCAGTTACGCATAGATAGCCCTTAGATCCGACAGGTGTAATTGTTTTACACTGTCGGATCTTAGGATGCAATACAGCGGACGCCGCTGGGGGGAGTTTGCGTCATAAACCAGCGTCGGGTATGCAAATTAGGAGTTACGGCGATCCACAATGGTTTTTCGCGTTCGCTACGTCGCTGCTAGTCTAGTTTCCCGATTTACTTGCAATAACACTGTTCTCGTGCTCTTGCGGGTCACGTGACTCGACAACGGGACGTATATCTGAACTGACGTCACCCGTTGTCATGGTAATTAAGAAGTGTTGACGGCAAAGCTCGCACTGCTTGCATCAACACAGTGCATGCGCGAGATTCTGCGGTGCATGATGGGAGCATCGCATCACCGCTTCCAGGAAGTTCTTGCCTGTGGGCTTCATAATGCCCACAACCAAGATGTAAAACGCCTGGATGAGATTTTATAACTTGTTCTTTATCACGGAAAACGAAGCACTGCTATTGGATGCGGCTAGCAAGTGAGTGTTACATTTACATGTATGTTACTATGCATTGCACCTGAAATGAAAAAATCGAGAATCCGCGGAACCTCCGCTTTAAGCATGTATTACCTGCAGAATATAAGCAGATGGAGGCAATGGGAACTGAACTCCATTGATGGTAAAGCTGATGGTAGGAAGGCTCTGTACACTGTTACAGCTCACTATATACTGCAAGACAAACAAGGACATATAAGTTTAATTTGACAGTTTAATGCATACAATATAGTACAGTAGTTTACAATTAAAGTGGTTCTAGAGCCAAAAGTTTTTTTTTTTACCTCAATGCATTACCTGCATTAAGGTAAAAAAAACTTCCACTCGCCATTTCCTCCACCCTCATCACTAAATACTTACCTTAGTCCTCTCTTGATACGGAGCTGTGCCCTTCTGCAGCAGCTGCTTTCTCTTCTTGCTCTCACGGGCAGCAGGGGGAGCCATTACCTCCTGCTGCTTCATTCAAATCCTGTGAGAAAGGGGTAGGGGGTGAGCCAGAGCTACGCTGTGTCTATGGATGTCTATGTATGCCCCCCATAGCAAGCAGCTTGCTAACGGGGCACATGGAAAGGAGGAACTGCAGAGAGAACTGGTGGGGGACCCCAGAAGAAGAGGTAAGGGGCCGCCCTGTGCAATGGATAAGTATAAACCACTTTTTTATTTTATAAAAAAATGTTAAGCCTCATCAATGTCTGTGATTAACAGCATCAGGATCTGATGGCTCCCACTGCTGTGTCTGAGCCAATGAAGAGGTAGAGAGCAGACAGAGCCTCTGCTCTTGTGCACATCGCCAGATCGAGATCAGGTTCAGATAAGTATAAAAGAGGGGCAGGGGGCTGGGGGGAGAACTGCAAGCAGAATGTTTTTTACATTAATGCATAAGGTAAAAACCTTCTACCTTTAGAACACAAAAAACGTAATATCACTTTCCCATTTGACTTCAGTGGATTTTTCCAAAATTGTGAAATTTCACTAAAATCTCTGGAAATTTTGAGGAAACGAAAACTAATTTTTTTCTCATCCAATCTGCCATTTATCCAGTGCAAAAAAATGCAGGTCACTGCACATAGGTTGGATGAGCCCTAACTTATGCACAACACTATTTTAGCATTTTGGGTATCATTAAAGGAGTTCTCTAAGCTAAAACTTTTAACCCCCGCTGTGCCCGGGCTGTAAAACTATACAAAATAAACTTTCACTTACCTGCCTACGATCCCCCGTTGTTCCGTTATCGCCGCCCGTGCTCCGGTTCCTGTCAGCTTCCTCTTCCTGCGGGTCGGTGACTCACCGTGCGCTCAGCCTATCAGCGGCCGCAGCAATGTCCCGCCGCGGCCGCTTAAACCCCCTTAATAACCAGACCAATTTTCAACTTTCGGTGCTCTCACAATTTGAATGACAATTACTCAGTCATACAACATTGTACCCAAATGAAATTTTCGTCCTTTTTTTCCACACAAATAGAGCTTCCTTTTGGTCGTATTTAATCACCGTTGGGTTATTTATTTTTTGCGCTATAAGAGAAAAAAGACTGAAAATTCTGTAAAAAAAATGAATTCTTCTTTGTTTCTGTTATAAAATTTAGCAAATTAGTATTTTTTCTTCATTATTTTGCATAATGTGAAAGATGAAGTTACGCCGAGTAAATAGATACCCAACATGTCACCCTTCAAAATTGCACACGATCGTGGAATGGCGCCAAACTTCGCTACTTAAAATCAGTAATCAGTAACAGCCCTACTTTTAAGAATTGCTAGATATTTTCTAAACCAGAATCATGCCCTGTAGGAAATAGATGCATTATTAAACTACCATTAAAAAACCATTGAAAATGTTGTCATCCAGGAAACGGCTATTTCTCTTCTCTCACCTCTCCATTTTGGCTTTCTTGGGCTCCAACATTTTGCAGGAAGGTTCCTAAAAATTGTTGGGGAATAGTGAGGAGGGAGGTTCCTGTATCCACCATGGCTTGACATCCCTGGCTACACCAACCGGTTGCCTGTCCATTGATGGAAAACCTAAAATATATCAATGTAGACGATTGCTCCTCATGACTCATTGGATTGAAAGTCAGTACAAAATTAATCTGATTATGTTCATTTTAGAACAGCTCATTTCTGGGCTAAAAACTACTCACGCATCAATCCCAATCTGCCAGTACAGCTCTTGAGTGACAGGTGCCCAGTATATCTGTCCAGAATACAGCTGGTTGTCTACACCACCAAAAATGACTGCTCCTGATTGACTGAACACAAAATGGTATGTTAAAAAAACAATTGTTTGGATAAACAAACTCCACTAGTAGCAAATACAAAACAGCTTACAGTGAAGACATACCTATCCATGTAGACACTGAAAATAGGGTTTGTGAGGAGATTTTGTTGCAACATTCCCTGCATTGCAGTGGTGGCACCCCCTGCAGAAAGGGCAGGATAAGCCATTCCAAAAATACCTTCAAAGGCAGAATAAACAAAGTTGGTTCCAGGTTCATTGACACTAAGGCCAAGCTCTTGGTTTGTGATGGTGAGACCTTGAACCTTTGAAACAGAGATTTTGTCACTGCATCAGCATTAGTACTAACATTTAAGCTAATAAAAGCATAATAAACATATAACAATTTATTAAAAAGACAAAATTCCCCTTGATCATTTTAGTTATCACTTAGCAGAGGTTTTAGAAACTTTTTTCTAGCTTTGGATAGAGTCAAGCCTCGTATACACGACCGGTTTTCCCGGCAGGAAAACTGCCAGGAGAGCTTTTGGCTGGGAATCCCGGCCGTTTGTAACTATGCTCCCTAGCAGTTTTCCCGTCAGGAAAACAGACGGGAATCCAGACGGTAAAATAGAGAACCCTGCTTGCTGGCAGAGTCTTTCCTGCCAAGAAAACCGCTCGTCTGTATGGGTGAAAAAAACGTGCATGCTCGATAACACTTGCACGGTCGTATACAAGGTTAGTGTGGGGTGTAGCAAGATGGCGGGAACGGCATTAAATGTGACGAGACACGTCTTGTCATAGTCGATGACGTCACTGCGTTCTTGACATTCAAAAGAACTGGCGGGACTTTGCCAGAAATCCCGTCGGAAATACCGATGTTTTTTTTCCCGACGGGATTCCCGGTCATGTGTACAGGCTTAAGAGAGAAATAGAAACTACTGTCTGGTTTTTACTGTTACCCAGGGCTCCATTAGAGAGATTTACCTTTACTTTTTTTTATCTTGCTTGCAACACTTTCAACTGACTGGCAAGTGTAATTTTGTCACAGTTTCAACCTAATTTCAATTGTAGAAACATTCAAATGGAGGTCAGACATCAACCAACAGTTCTGATCTTTCATAGTTTCAATGGAAATTCTTGTTGGTAGGTTACCTTAATCAGTTCCCTCATGTTTGTGGTCAAAATATGGTTAAAAGTAATGGAAACTGACACATAATTGCAATGTATGTATGACCTGTATAAGTGTACACAATTGGGCAGAGATTTTTACATTTTCAGAGTTAAAATGACCCTGTCACCACAGGGTTCCTTGTAGAAAACACTCCAAGCCTGTAATGTATTCCTCTCTTTACAGCGTGTAGAATACCTGTTTCTCCAATGTATGCAATGGTTTCTCCTGCCAGCTACAGGATGTACAAACCAGTGGGAGGAGCCACTCTGTGTTGCAGGGGTAACATGTATTTAACACATCTGAAGTGTCAAACACCTGATTCCCACATCGTGCTGGTTGAAACCGACACTTAGGGATTGCTTCCCTTTGCAGACTCCTGACGCAGTGTTTTGAATACATTGTTTTTATAAAAAAAAGCAGTTGTAGCGCAGAAACTTGCTAATGAAACATATCTGGCTTAGAAGTCCAAAGTTGTTTTCTGAGCCAGAGTTGTCAGGGTAAATAAAGCTGGACATTTTGCAGCACTGTAGCATTCTCTAATCTTCATTTTTTAAATCTGAACTAAAGAAAGGAAATCCTGCTTGTGTATATATATATATATAAAAACATCTTCCAAAATTCGAATTTAGTATAGAACAATTTTGATTCGAATAGAAAAGATTCAAATAGAATAGAAATATATTATATTTTATTCTATTCTGTTCTATTGTTTTTCTAGTCTATTCTTTTTATATTATATTTTATTCTAATCTTTTCTATTCAAATTCATTCTATACCAAAATCAAATTTCGTAAGGTGGTTATTTTATATATGTATCTATATCTATAGATATCTATATCTATATATATTATATGTTTTATAGGGTTAGGGTGAGGGTTGGGGTTGGGGTTAGGGTTTCCCCTTGAATAATGAGGCTAGCACTCAGGGATTGGAATAGAATGAAATTATATTTTATTCTATTCTGTTCTATTGTTTTTCTAGTCTGTTCTTTTCTATTCTATGAGATTAGATTAAAATTGAAAAGAATTGCATAGAAAAACAATAGTTTAGAACAGAAGAAATATTATATATATTGTTTTTTTCTGATCTATTGTTTTTCAATGCTATTATTTTCTATTATTTTCTATTAAATTCTAATCTTTCTCTACGAAATTCGAATTTCAGAAGATGTTTTTTTATATATATATATAACCATTTTTTCGAAATTTGAATTTCATAAAGAATGAAATAAAATTTGAATAGAAAAGATTAGAATAAAATACAAAATAATAGAAAAGAATTGCATAGAAAAACAATAGAACAGAAAAATATATTTTTAAATATATATATATATTTAAAAAATATATTTTTCTGTTCTATTGTTTTTCTATGCAATTCTTTTCTATTATTTTGTATTTTATTCTAATCTTTTCTATTCAAATTTGAATTCATTCTATACGAAATTCGAATGTGTGTATATATGTATGTATATATATATATATATATATATATATATATATATATATATATATAAAAATATATCATATTTTATTCTATTCTGTTCTATTGTTTTTCTAGTCTATTTTATATTTCTATTCTAATCTTTTCTATTCGAATTCATTATATATAGAAATTCGAATGCCAGAACATGTTTTTTTATATATATATTTTTTCTGATCTGTTCTATTGTTTTTCTATGATATTCTTTTCTATTATTTTCTATTCTATTCTAATATTTTCTATTCAAATTTGATTTAATTATATATATATATATATATATATATATATATATATATATATATATATATATATATATATATATATATATATATATATCCATCTTCTGAAATTCGAAATTTCTATAGAATGAATTCAAATTCAAATAGAAAAGATTAAAATAGAATAGAAAATAAATAATAATAATAATAATAATAAAATATATATATATATATATATATATATATATATATATATATATATATATATATATATATATATAAAACCATCTTCTGAAATTCGAATTTAGTATAAAAATTTGTATCAAATTCGAATAGAAAATATTAGAATAGAATAGAAAATAATAGAAAATAATAGACTAGAAAACAATAGACTAGAATAAAATATAAAATATATTATTTTAGTTTCCATTGTTTTGAGTTATTTTCCAATCTATTCTTAAATTCGAATTTATACTATTCGAAAATTCGAATTTATACTATTCGAAATTCGAATTTCAGAAGACGGTCATATTCTATTGTGTTTTATTACATTCTATTAAATTCTATTCTATTCTTTACTATTCTTTTATTTTTATTCTATTGTTTAACTTTTTATATTCTATTTTATTGTATTTTTTTTAGAAATCTATTTATTTATTTTTTCTAATTCGATTCGAATTTGTTTTCGATTTCGATTTAAATTGTTTTCGAATTCGGATATGGGGGTTGTGGTTGGATACGCCAGGTCTGAGCCCTGCGGAGCTAGTCATGACCAGACTTCTGAGGTGCCTATAGACATGTACATATGTGGGATTGCTGAGGCATGTTGACTGTATTATTGGTGCTGGGAGGGAGGACATGTACAGTGGATTTTGGGGGAGTACTGGTGCTGGTGGGTGGAGTAAGGGACAAGCCTGTATACATAAGACATTGCTGTTGTTTTTTTTTTTTTCTTTTTTCTTTTTTTTTCTCTTTTCATGTATGATATGTCGTTCAGGTCTTACCATATATCTGTGCAGTGGAGAGATGTTTTATCTGTGTAAAATTGTGAATGTTTCAATAAACACCTTTCTGATTTTAAAAAAAAAAATTGTTTTCGAATTCGATTCAAATAGATTTTGTTTTCAAATTTGATTTGAATTTCGTCCGTGGTTTTTCGATTCAAATTTTTCGGATTTATTTAAATTCGTTAGTATTGTAATTCGGTAATTCGGATGCATTGCGAATTTTCGAATAATGAAAAATTAGTCAGAATTTCGGACATGTCTATGCACATATAACATGTCTATGCACACATTTTGTTTGTGTGGTGCTTCCCTGACACTAAATGTACAGTATTTGCAAAGCACACTGGGTTTTTGACAGCCTCTGATGAAACTTACTGAAAAAAATAAGATTGGTCTCTCCTCTGACTTTGTGTTAGTTGTTACTTATTCTGAATAGGACAGTGATATGAATCAGGGCTAGTAATATTGTCTCAGGATATTGCTGTAATAAACAAAGCATTTTTATCTAAGTGTCATAGATCTGCTATTTAGCTGATACCTTAGATTTGTTTATGCCACCTTAAAGTTACACTTACTGTCACAGTGTCATAGCCAAAGACACCAGTGAGACTTCCACTGCCATACTGCATAGAAAACTGCTGATTGTTGGACGTGTATGTGGAGGACTGGCTTGGGTCAAACAATGGATGGTTCTCTAAGGGGTGAAGCAGACAAACAACATCAGCAGAAGTAAGACATTAGTTGCTTCTACCCTGTTTTAAAGTGGAGTTTAGTGTGGGGGAAAAAAAAGTCAGCAGCTACAAATACTGTAACTGCTGACTTTTAATATATGGACACTTACCTGTCCAGGGAGCCCACAATGTCAGCACCCGAAGCTGATCTTTAGATCGACTCGCATGTACTGCCACCGCCATTCCTGGTAAGGAAACCAGGAAGTGAAGACTTTCGGGTTCACTCCAGATTCCCCACTGCACGTGTGCGAGTCATGCTGCGTGTTCTGAATGGTCCCTACTGTCTTCTGAGAGCTGTGTGTCTCCCAGAAGACAGAGGGGGGAGAGGAGGGGCCGGACGTAGTTCACTGCAGAAAGTACAGCGATCTATGCCCGGAAGTGGGAACAAATTCCTGTATCTGCTCCCCCCCCCCCAAAGGTGCCAAATGTGGGGGGAAGAATACGATAAGCGGAAGTTACATTTCTGGGTGGAACTCCACTTTAAGTACTGTATGTTTTTCAATTCAAAAATCTCTCAAAGTCACTCTTTTTGTAATTAAATAATAGTTATCAAATGCATGCATGACATTTCAACAAAATTACCAGGCTTTGTGTATTTATATGATATATACATTGATCAGCCATTACATTATGACCACCCACCAAAACAACCCTGATCCATCAAGGCATGGACTCCACTAGACGTTTGAAGGTATGTTATGATGTCTGGCACCAAGCCATCAGACACAGATCCTTTAAGTCATGTAACTTGCGAAGTGGGACATCCATAGCTCAGACTTGTTTTTCCAGCACATCCCACAGATGCTAAATTGGATTGGTATCTGGAGAATTAGGAGGCCAAGTCGTCACCTTGTAGACGCATACTACCATAGCTCCCTGGTCCAGTTCTGATACTCATATGAACATTGTAGGCACTTTTGCCTGTGGACACAAGTCAGCATGGGCACCTTGACCAGTCTGTGTCTATGCTGCCCCATACACAACAAACTGTGATGCACCGTGTGTTCTGAAACCTTTTTTTAGCAGAACCAACACTTTTCAGCATTTTGACCTACAGTAACTCCTCTATTGACACAGACTACACGGGCCAGCCTGGGCTCTCCACCTGCATCAATGAGCCTTGGTTTCCTATGACCCTGTCTCCGGACCCCCAGTTTTCCTTCCTTGCACAACATTTGGTAGTTCCTTACTCCTGCAGACCAGGAACATCCTGCAAGAGCTGCACTTTTGAAGTTGTTCTGTCCAAGTTATCTAGCCATTGTAATCTGGAACTTGTAAAGTCTCTCAAATTCTTATGCCTAGTACACACAATCGGTTTTCCCGACGGTCAAAAAAACGCCGGGAAAACCGAGGGGAAAATCAGGAACCACCTCGGTCCCTTTTCTCCTGTACACACAGCCAGTTTTCCCGACAGGAAAACTGACATGAGAACTTTGGTCGGGAAAACCGCTGTGTGTATACTCCCTCGCAGTGTTTCCCATAGGAAAACTGTGGGGGAAAAAAACGCTGTGATTCGTGGCGAGAAAAAAGAGAACTTGTTCTCATTTTTTAAACCGCAGTTTTCCTGTTAGGAAAACTGCTAAGGAGCATACACACGTCCGGTTTTCCAGGCCAAAGGAAAACACGGCAATTTTTCCGACAGAAAAAAACGATCGTGTGTACTAGGCATTACACTTTTTCTGCTTTCAACACATCAGCTTCAGGGACAAAAAGTTCACTAACTGCCATTATCACAAGATAATTAATGTTATTCAGTTTACCTGTCAGTGGTCATAATGTTATGGTTGATCAGTATATATACAATAAATATATATATATATATCTCATGGGGATATGTTTTCTTCAGCAACACTGTACAAAGATGTGTCTGTTAATTTTACTACAAATTCAATTGTTGAAGCTGAATATATGTGTAAGCATGGTTTTGCCATTGTAGTGGGGCAGAGAAATTCGTTTTTATGGCCTTGAACATTTATTGCTGTCTGTCCCAGCTCTCTATATCTCTTAGTGATTATAGATAAGATACGTCAAGTTTTTTTATTAAAGCTGGCCATACACTGTTGTTTTTTTTTTTCCTCAGCCAGTGGGCTGAACAAAACATAAGAAACTAATAGACGTGTGCACACTGAAATATTTTGTTTCGGAACTTAGTTTTCGTCCGGAAAATAAATTAATTTAGTTACTCCTGAAATTCGTTTTTATTTATTTAGTTTCGTTAAAAAATGCATTTGTCCGAAAATCCGAATTAATTCATGTTGAATCTGTCATTGAAGGCTTATGGTGTCTGTCGGAACGTTCTAAGAAGATTCGACAGAGCAGCTAAACTGTACGACGCTGCAATTGTACATTTCCGGTCGAATGTTCCGCCTGCAAGCTATAGAAGAATTCTAATGTTGTATGACACTAGTAATAATTATATTTATAAACTAATATTACTAGTCAACCAACATTCACATTCTTCTATAGCCTATGGGCCAAGCATTTGACCAGAAATGTAAGATTGCGGCGTCGTACAGTTTAGCTGCTTGTCAAATCTTCTTAGATCTTTAGACAGACACCATAAGCCTTCAATGACAGATTCAACGTTTGTATGTTTTTCGCTACTTTGTCGAATCTTCATCGTTCATGTCGAATGGTCTACCCCAACACTGTCTCAATAATGTTGAATTTTTCCTCTCTATGTAGAAAAATCTTGGACTAATAGAGGTAAGGTTAGGCACATTCGACCGCAGATTTGATAGACACAGATTGCTATTGTCAGCATCATGTCGAATCTCCTATCAATATCGAACTGTTGTAGCAACAAAAACGAAAATAAAGCATTTTTTTTATGTTGGATCTTTCAGATTTCGGATTCTGCGCGTTCGTTTTCATTTGTTAAACTGATAACGAAAATACCCGAAATTCGGACGAAAACGAATGCACATGTCTAGAAACTAACAGATTTCTCCATCTCCACAAATGAGGCAGATGTAGCATTCCCTCCCACCGGAACATCATATAATGATATTGGCACTCGCAGCTGTTAAAACACACCGATCAGCAACTGCAGCTGATTAACTGTAGCATTTGAATGAGGAAAAACTATCAACACTTGCCAAGTGGGGACTTTCACGTAATGATCAAAATTCAACAGGATTAGTAAGGTCCAGTTTTAATCAGTCTATGGCCAGAATTAGATTGCATTCTTTTTGGGGGGGGTTTAACATTCTATTTTACAACCAATTGTCATACGTACGACAAGCTTGACTCTGGCAGTAAGTTGAAGCAACCCAAAGATTGGAGGATCCAGTGTCAAAAAGAACCATGAAGTTCTGGGGAGGTGTTCCAACACTAATTTGTCCATAATAGCAGGCCTGAAAAGTTCAAAAACATTACACAAGTTATTAAAAAAGAAAAACTAAATTGTATCTTCTTATCTCTCTCTGTAACTCGCACTGCTTATAATGAAGCAAAGCTAAGCCCAAATTCAAACATTTTATGAATTGCATTGTACCAATCCTAAGAGCCGGTTCACACTGGGGCGACCTGGGATCCGACTTGAGTCGCGTGGTTGAGAAAATCAATGGAAGTGAATGGAGCCGTCTTAATACACACTACTGAAGTCGCTCCGACTTCAGAAAAGGTTCCTGTACTACTTCAATCCGACATCTAGGCAACTTGTAGGCAACTTGTACCCATTGATTTCAATGGAAGTTGCCTCAGAAGTCTGATCACTGTCTTAACTGAAGCAACAATACAGGAAGATAACATACATTTCTCAGGCAAACCACTCCCTCCCCCCTCCCTCCCACAGAGCTGATTGTTGTTTGATTGGCCACTGGAAAGCCTCCTGTCCTGGAGGCAACTTGAAGTTGCCTTGTACTGTCCTGGAGGCAACTTGAAGTTGCCTTGTAAGTTGCCTGATGATTAATACTCAAGTCGTGTCCAAGTTGCCCCCAAAGTCGTGCTGGAAGTCGTGTTGCTCCTGTGTGAACCGGCTCTAAGATGTCTTGTTGTTGGTTTTGTTTACTTTTATTTTCACTAGATGATCTGGCCAGTTAAACAGATACTAATGCACAAGTATTTAGGTAACATCTCGACTGGGGCCATGTTCACACAACACGACAGTTGTACTACTTTGGATCCGACTTTCCCCTGCGACTTGAAGTCCGACATGCGCCTGACTTCAATGACCAGGGATCCAACTTTGATCCTCAACAATATTGGGCACTGCATCTATTATGAATCTTTAGGAAGAACTCGACACCAAATAAAATAAAAAACGGCATGGGTTCCCCGTCTAGGAGCATACCAGGCCCTCCCCAACCCCAAAGCACCTTGTCTCCATGTTGATGAGGACAAGGGCCTCTTCCCGACAACCCTGGCCATCAACATGGGGACAAGGTGCTTTAATTTGTCCATAATAGCAGGCCTGAAAAGTTCAAAAACATTACACAAGTTATTAAAAAAGAAAAACTAAATTGTATCTTCTTATCTCTCTCTGTAACTCGCACTGCTTATAATGAAGCAAAGCTAAGCCCAAATTCAAACATTTTATGAATTGCATTGTACCAATCCTAAGAGCCGGTTCACACTGGGGCGACCTGGGATCCGACTTGAGTCGCGTGGTTGAGAAAATCAATGGAAGTGAATGGAGCCGTCTTAATACACACTACTGAAGTCGCTCCGACTTCAGAAAAGGTTCCTGTACTACTTTAATCCGACATCTAGGCAACTTGTAGGCACAGCTCCAAAGCAAGAAGCAATTTAAATCACACCTTCACCCTCTCCAAACTAAGGAACACTTTTATTATTGAATAAAGCAAACATTGGCATATATAGGGTGGATTCTGAATCTACATGAAGTGATAAATAAGATCCATAGTACGGTAAAGTACTTTTCTCATTCTCAAATGTTGTTTAATTCTATTTTGACCCAGCAAAAAATTGTTGTAAAGCACTGTGATTAATAAAGTGAATGTGCAAAATTGAATTTTGACCATAAAATTAGCAAGTTGGACAAGTTGCCCATCAAATCTATTGTAAAAAGGACACTAGACTTGTGTTTTTTTTTTGGTACTTACATCCATGTTCATAGGCTCATAGACCACTGCAAAATCATTCTTGTGGTTGAAGCTGTATTTCATGGCAGGATCCCTCTTGTGTGTTTTCATAAACTCTTTCAGTACTCCTTTCTCCTTCATTGTTTCCCGTATGGATTTGAATTTCTTCAGAGGGACTCTGTAACAACAATGTCATCAATTCAACCAAATGAAATCATTTTTACTACTATGATGTTCACTTCTTATGCTTTAGTGATTTCATCTGAATTGGGTATTAACTGATAAAGAGTAACTAGAACTAACTAGAACTTTTAAGTAAATATTGAAGCAGATCCATATGTATATAGGTTGAGTCCCAAATCTCTAGTTACTGGAAAAGATAGTTTAGGGATCCACTGCCCTCTACTGTCATGTTATAATATCACACTGTACTGTAAAATTATGTATGCAACTTCCTGGACTCTAGGGTTGTTGGGAAAAGCATGCTGTATATTGTTCAGATAAATGTTTGTAATAGGAAATTATGAGATGGCAGTCTACATTTATTTAAAGTTATCTATGGACTGCTCACACAATCACAGAATTTCATGGAAATATAGACAGTTTCTATTGAACACAACTGATTGTACAAAGTAAAAAAAATATAAAAAAAATTGCTTGTCTAAATAATATTTACAATTTCAACAGTTAAATTTACTTAACTAAAAGTATCATATTTGTCAGAAAGGAAAGGCTTCTTGTTTTAAAGCCAGCCAAATATTGCACAGGCAATGCTAAAACAGATCCCACATAACTCCTATCTTAGGTTCAAAGTCCAGCTCTACAGGCTGATCAGTAGACCTGGTCAAAATTAGGTGCTAGCAGCATGAAACGCGTTGACTTTCCCCTAACCCTTCATTGTGATTTGGTCAATGTTTTAATGTTGCTTAGATACTACAATAAAGGGGTTCTTTTATCTGAGTGCAGCCATCTGGGCTTCCCCTTGTTTCTACTAGCCAAATATATTATTATAACATATTGCAATGTAGTACAAAAGCATTTGAACTTCTTTACTTCATTAAGTGTTTCAAGGCACTCTAGAGCTAGATTGATGAATAATTGTGTTATTAATCAAAAATATTAGCTTTTACAAACCTGACCAAACCCTCTGAGAGCTGAAGACAAACCAGCGCAAGAATCAACCACTTCATGGTTCTCAACTTAGGCAACACCAGTCTTCTGGGACTGTGCTGTAAGATAGTGGCTGTGGTATTTTATAGAGCTGTTGCATTGACGCAAGAATATAATCTGTAATCTAACCTTCCACCAATGTTTGGGATAAATGTATTTATTTTGGAAGTCCTAAGCATGTATTATCTCAACTAATGTTATAAAAAAGCAGATTAATATAATATTAAAGGTGATTTAATGGACTGATACATTTTTGCTAGTGGAAACACTATGCTTCAAGCTACAACATAGCTATCAAAAGGAAAATAAAGCTATCAAAAAGAAAATAGAATCTTTCGCTGCTGTTGTTCTACTGCAGAACATAACACGAAATTAACACAGAAAATAAGGTCACACTTTTTTTAGTACCATATCATGCCTAATATTAATATTTTACCATAAATGTGTCCCATGTGTTAGTACACTGTAAATAACATAGTTTGCTTTATACATAGTTTTATTTTAACCACTTGACTTCCAGAAAGGTTTTGCCCCCTTCAAGTCCTGGGCATTTATTGCTATTTCGTACTGTGCTACTTTAACCACTTCCTAACCGCGCCATAGCCTAAAAATAATAACTGCATGGCTCTTTCGTTCTGGGTGGGTGTTCATGGATGTCCTCCTAGAACCACGCCTCTCACACGCTCCTAGGGCTCCTAGCACGCTCCATGATCGCTGTGTCCTTCACAATGTGAGGAGAGGAGAACCGGTAACCAGCAATCCTGACAGGGAACATGTACACACACTGCCGATCCTGACCTGCCTGGGGCCCTAAGCAAAATGACATGGCACATCAAAAATGTCACATTAAAGAAAGTTGAGAAGCGGGGGGAGGGGGTGTTCTGCTGTCGGAAATTACATCTTACATTAAATTGAGAAGCAGGGGGTGCTGACTTCTTACCTCTTCTCCTATGCAGCTAGCGAGTTAAGAAGCGCGGTGAGGGGGGGGGGAAATGACTTCTCACCAGGCGGGGCCTCTAGTAATTTGGGGTGCCCTTCGCAGCTTTGCGGGCCCTAAGCGGCTTGCATAGTGAGCCTATAGGGCAGATCGGCCCTGTGTACACAGATAATCAGGGCACTGATCATGAGTGTCCTGATCATCAGTACAGTCCCATCAGTGCCAATTATGCCCTATCAGTGCCCATCAGTGCTGCATATAAGTGCCCATCAATGTCACCCATCAGTGCCGCCTATCAATGCCCATTAGTGTTGTCTATCAGTGTCTATCAGTGCTGCATATGAGTGCAGCCTCATCAGTGCTGCCTCATCAGTGCAGCCTATCAGTGCCCATCAGTGCAGCCTATCAGTGCAGTCTCATTAGCAAAATTATGTGCAACATTTTCTAACATAAACTAAAAATAAGTGGGGTTTTTTTTCCCGAATTTTTGGTCTTTTTTGTTTGTTTAGGAAAAACTAAAAGCCCACCAGTGATTTGAAAAAAATATATATTTTCTAAGTTTTTACTTACTGTAAAATCCACAAAAAAAAACGTCTTGATAAATTTAGGCCAAAATGTATTCCACTACATGTCTTTGGTAAAAAAAAGCTCAAAAAGCGTATGCTTGGTTTGTCTTATAGCACCTACAAACTATGGAACATATACTGGAATGACTTTCTTTCTGAGCTGCACACACTTGTTGTATCATCTGCCTGTGTACCTGCACTCAGGTTATGAGTGCATAATCATGTGAGTGTTTTTCTATTGCTTTTAATAAATACAAACTTGTTGCTACTGAGTGCATTAGATCTCCTTTATTTTTTATGTCCACACATGCTGAGTCTATGAGTGACATCCGGAGTTGTCCATGAGCTGCTGGTTGCCATTTATCTGGATTCCTGATTACTTATCATGCTGTGTGACTCCTTGAGGGTTGAATTACTGAGAATTGGAGCTGTTTTGCCATCGAGTGCCTGCTGTTAACCCTTTCCATCCTGGGTTCCTGAGGAGTTAAAGGCCGCAGCTGGGCTATAGCCAAATGCTCGATTTGCTTGCCCTCTGGTAAGCGGCCTCTTATTCCGGTGGAGGGTTCACTTATATTGCCATACATGTCACTTGGTGGTGTGGAATTTGGGACATTATCTGCAATGATCCAATCAATAGGAGTCCTATGCTAATCAATTCTAGTGTTATGCCATACTTTCCCACGGACTTGTATATATTTTAGAGTGATTCATGGTGCAAGATACATGTATATGGACTTTAATATACCTTATCCTCTGAGATTCTTATCAAAAATGTTGTAATATTTGTGGCGCGGCTTTTTGTTTTTTGTTTATGCCATTTGTGTATCGCACGCCAGCTGCTGCCTATAGTGTGTTTTTTAGTGTTACTATTAGCGCAGTTTTTGTTTTTTTCCACATATACTGGAATATACGCAGCTATAGACACTATACTGTAATGGCGGTGATCAGGGACTGTGATAGGCTGGCGGACAATCTGGTGCTAACAGACACTGGCTGGGAGGGTCACTAACTGATGTTACTAGTGATGTTAATACAGTGATCAGTGATAATACCGTACACTAACACTGTACTAATGATACTGGCTGAGAAGGGGTTAACATCTAGGGGCAATCAAGGGGTTAACGGTGTGCCTAACAAGGTGTATTGTGGATAATTTGTGCTATATTTACTTTCTGATCTGGTTGTTTTTTCTCCCTGCTTTTTAGAAGTAAATCATTGGCTGAAATCTGCTGCCATAATGTGTCCAATCACCGCACTGGTTGGCAGGGGGAGCCTGTACATGTACGTGACTGAGCCTGTACTTGCCGCCCACACGCAGTATATTTAGCGATCAGCAGGTTACATAGTTACATAGTTAATCTGGCTGAAAAAAGACACATCTAGTCCATCTAGTTCAACCAATAGAAGAAAAAAAAGATATACCACAAATACAATGGAGTAGATTCAGGTAGGACTTGCGCCGACGTATCTCGATATGCGCCGCGTAAGTACAAATTTGCGCCGACACAACTATGCGGATGACCCAGAAAAAGAGATACGACCTGTTCTCCGCCGGCGTATTAAATGCGCACTTTTCCGCTGTGCGCATCTTGCGCTCCCACTGTTTTCCTCAGCAAATATGCAAATGAGGTAGATACGCTGATTCACAAACCTGCGCGTGTCAGCCGCAGTCTGCGCGCAAAGCGCGCAAGTTGTACGGCCAGCGCAAACTTGCTCCTCATAAAAGCAGGGGCAACTTAGCAACAGACGGACACAGGTCAGCTGGAGAGCAGCTACAGCAGCACCAATACGGACGAGCTGAGCAAGCAGAGCACCCACACTTGCAGGACATCACATCTGTGTGCCAACATGCCAGGGGCAGCCATGGTTCTAGCAATACTACTGAGTGAACCGACTCGTAGGAGGGCACGGGAGAGGATATACCGAGTGTGCAGAAACGTCCTTGCCATGGGGGATTCGGAGGTTTTTCGCATGTTTAGATTCAGTCCTGAAGTCATCCTGGATTTAGTCACAATCCTGCATGATGACATCACCAGCAAGACACATCGTGCACATGCAGTGGAGCCACTGGTCAAGGTAGTGGCAAAACTGCATTTCCTGGCAAGTGGATCTTTTCAGCGTACAAGTGGAGTAGTGGCTGGGATGTCACAATCGTCCATGAGCAGATGTGTGCACCAGGTTGTCCCCGCAATCCTCAGACGCATGTCCCACCACTTTATCAAACCCACCCAGGAGGACCTGCGGCAGAAGGCAGTGACAGATTTTTATCAAATTGCCAGATTCCCACGCACCGTGGGGGCCATTGATTGCACACATGTGGCACTACGGACCCCCCGTGACATGGAGCACATATACTGCAATCGGAAGCATTGGCATTCAATCAATGTACAGGTGATAGTCGATGCCCAAGGCCTCATATTGTACGTCCGTGCCAAACACCCCGGGTCCAGCCACGACAGCTTCATATACCGTCAAAGCCCCATCTCCACAGAATTTGAACAGAACATGTATGGGGACAGCTGGCTGGTTGGCATGACTGTCCGACCCCATGATGCAGACATCACCAGGGGCACATGCATGACTGACATCCTCCTGTCTTTTCCCTTCCAGGTGACGCGGCATATGCACTGGGACCCCATCTCATGACTCCATTCCGGAATCCCCAAACCCCAGGAGAGGAAAGATACAATAAAGCACACGCACGTACCCGTGGAGTGGTGGAACGCATCTTTGGCCTCATGAAGTCCCGTTTCCGATGCCTGGATAAGTCTGGGGGTACCCTGATGTATTCCCCAAACTTTGTGTGCCAGATCATCGGGGCATGTTGCATTCTGCACAACTTCGCCATGAGAAAGGGCCTGGAGATTGACATACGTGATGACCTGACCCCTGAGCCACACAATCCCTCCCTGACCAACTCTACCCGGTCTACTGAGGGAAGAGCAGTCAGGAGTGGTCTCGTGGAATGCCTCTTTGCGCGTTAAACACACACATTAATCATGTCACAAGGAGAATGCACGCATGCACACCACTGTGGTCCCTAGCACACACACCCCACATCCACCAAAAATTGGATTAGACCCAAGGATACCGCACGGTACTAGGGAGCAGCAACGCCACGCCAAGGCTCCAATTATTTCGCTGTACATTCATACACCTTTCACACGGCAGAGGGTGACACCCCTTTGCCAGCAGGAGTGACACCCCCCCCCCATTCACACACCAGTCACACTGTAGTATACACTCCTCACCGTGTGTAGGCACTACAAAATAAACCACAAAGCTCAAACTTTGAGCATGAACTTAAAAAAAAAACCTGCTCATATTCAGAGCATAAATATACCAAAAACAAGCTCATATTCAGAGCATAAATAGAAAAAAAGAAAACATATTCTGAGCCAAAAAAAATATTCATCTTTTTCTTTTGCCCAGGCTGGTGCCACGGGTGCCCCGGCTCTGGCTCTTCAGTCGGCGTGATGGAGCCTGGGGTGGGGGGGGAGAGGAGCATCATCCCCTACTTGCTCACTCCTGGCAGGTGGTGTCTGCCTGCCCTCCATGGCGTTGGCCAGGCGGGTGAGCACAGAGTTTGTCTGCGCCAGCATCCGAAGCTGCCGGGTGGTGTTATGCTGCTGGTGCCACCGGGTTTGTCTCCCCTCCTCACGCACAGCAGCAGTGTTGGCCTCTACCGCCCCTGCCAACCTGCTCACCTCTGCTGTGAGCACTGCTGTGGCCGCCTGCTGCTCCACCATACAGGTGACCATCGCCACTGTATTGCAGCTCTCTTCCTGCAGGCTCTCTGCATTTTTGGGGCCCAGCTCCGCATGCAGGGTGAGGGCCTGCTGCACTGACGAGGAGGAGGAGGCCAGGCTGTCCGCCACCAACCGCAACTCTCCCACCATAGCCCCGATATGGCGGGTCTGCCAGCCCTGCTCCTCCTGCAGCCCTTCTTGGAGGCCTCCGGGTACACCCCTGGTCTTATAAAGAGCCTTCCTGGGAGGAGAGGCTGGGGCCCGTACTGATGGAGAAGACGGGGAGGGGGCTGGCCTGGAGGGGGCAGCACTGGAGGGGCTTGCCCTGGAGGGGGATGACGTGATGGTCGGGGAGGTGGTGGGGAGTTCAGGGATGGTGGTATCCTCCTCTAGATAGATGGAGTCCTCCTGGTGGAGGTCAATCGACTACTCCACAACTACCTCCATAGATGGCCTATGGGCGCTCTCCTCCACCAACATGCCCAGGTTTTCCATGGGGGCCGACTGGACCACATGATGTTGTGGGGATGGCGTGGGTCGCCCTGCAGCCGACGACAGCCCAGCTTCATCCTCAACATCTGTGGATGACACAAAAAAACACATGTTGGTGGAGCCACACACTTGTCACATGTTCCCTTATACCCCCTCCCATGATACACACCAAATAGGAGATAAAACACACTTACCTGTCCCCAACAGTGGAGTCGTATCCTGGGACTCCCTCCACCTGCTCCTTCGCCAAACACTGCACAATTATCTCCTCCTCCGGAGTTAAGCGCAATGGGCAGGCTGGTCCTCCTCCCGTGCCCCTGGCATGTTTGCGGATAATGACCAATTTGTCACGGACCCGACGCCGCATGTCATTACTTTTTTTTTTGGATATCATCACAAGTTCTCTCTTCATTGCCAATGGCATTGATATCCAGGGTGATGGTCTCATATATTGCCCTCCTCTGTGCCGTGCTGGTGTTCTTTCGCTGGGCACCATGCAGGGCGGCGTCATATTTGGTCAATGCCGCCAACATGACCTCCATCTCCGCTCCATTAAAATTGTGTTTCCTCTTTTTCACCCTCTGAGGAGGTGCCATGACAATTTTAGGACAAAATTACCTTGCTCGGGGGGGGGGGGGGGGGGGGTGAAAAAATCCGGATGTAATTTTGCGCTGGACGGGCGCATGTCTGCCCCTATTTATGTGCTCAGCGTAAGAAGGTGGGCTGGCGTATCCCAGGAAGTAGGACGGGCGTAGTTGCGCGCATGCGCACATGGAAGCGACCGATCTGCTCATGCTCCGTCGAGGATACGCCGGGCGTAAGCCACTGCTGAACGGTCAGCCTATCATTTGCATAGGGGCACACCCACTTTCACTTGCGCAGGCTTGCGCCCTCAATTTTACCTTACGCTGGCGCAAAGTTATGCGAAAAGGCATCCTGAATCATGTGGTAACCTCACACGATTACGCCGGCGTAGCGCATATGAAATACGCCACGCAGGCATAAGGATGCGCACAGCTACCTGATTCTACCCCAATGTGTATATATATATATATATATATATATATATATATATATATACTTACAGAGAATAGAAAAAAACACATATGTGAGAGCCAGCATAGCTGCGCACCCTGAAAGAATGCAAAATGGAAAAATTCCCCCAAGGAGGTTTTTAGCAGCAAAAATAATCAAATCCATAAAAGATAGTTATAATTATAAAATCTCTTATTTTATCAAAAAAAGTGAACTTCAAATTACACATGAGTATGAATGGGACATCTTTGATAGTATGGTCTCTGGTAGTTGCCAACACCCCTGGTAAACAGGAAAAAGTGGAGAATCCCCCAAGGTGGGGCTTTTGAGGCAACAGTAGTTAGAGTAGTCAGGATTAATACAAAAATATAATCGTTTAATAATGAACAAAGAATATATACATATATGACATGGTAGTTTAAAAACAACACATAAGGGGGTGTCAATTGAAAAGAGTAGAGAGTCCACAGTATGAATACAGGGCCCTACGCGTTTCGGGTTTCCTTCTTCAGGGGTCGAAGTATTTGTGAAGTCAAAAGTCTATTTAACAATTTTTCTAGAAAAAAAACAAACAAAATAACATATATGTTGAAAATGGTAACATGCAATGGAGAAATAGCAATATACATATTAAATGGCACAGATTAAAAAACATCATACCACCCAGGACGTTTATACAGCTCTGCACACCCCTTGATGGGACATCGCGGGCAGGACGCAGCAAAAACCTCAGATGGTGAAGAGAGGAGTGGAGACTGGCATCCTATATTAAATCGCAGTGTAGCAAGACCTTTGGCCAGAAGTGTCACAGCGTAAAAAGTTTTTGTTATTTTATTTTTTACCTGTCCCAAAAATAAAAGGACAAGATAGTATGATAGGTACAAAGCAAAAAATCGCTAAAAAAAGCTGAACCAAAAAACTATACATAAAGGGAAAACATACCTGTGATAGAAGGTGAGTATTGAATAATGGCCAGAGAGGTCAGTAGAGAGCTCAATAGCTAGAGGTATGAGAAAAAATGATAATGGGAATTACAGTAGGTGAACTCGATATTGTGTCAATCTCGCTCCCTTTCTCGGCGAGATTGAGCACCTACGAGCCCCATCGCGGGAGCCAGCGCCGAGCTGGCTTGCCGCGATGGAGACAGAGCCGTCATAGAAGCGACGGGAGATCCGACTTGGATTCCCGCCAATTCTACACGTGTGCGGCGTTTGTTATGAATCCTGAGGGGGAAGTCCCCGCCGGATTTTAAATAAAAATCCGGCATGGGTTCCCCCCTCAGGAGCATACCGGGCCCTTAGGTCTGTTATGGGTTGTAAGGAGAGCCCCCCTACGCCAGAAAAAACGGCGTAGGGGGTCCCCCTACAATCCATACCAGACCCGTATCCAAAGCACGCTACCCGGCCGGCCAGGAAGGGAGTGGGGACGAGCGAGCGCCCCCCCCTCCTGAGCCGTACCAGGCTGCATGCCCTCAACATGGGGGGGTTGGGTGCTCTGGGGCAGGGGGGCACACTGCGGCCCCCCCACCTCAGAGCACCCTGTCCCCATGTTGATGAGGACAGGGCCCCTTCCCGACAACCCTGGCCGTTGGATGTCGGGGAATGCGGGCGGGAGGCTTATCGGAATCTGGGAGCCCCCTTTAATAAGGGGGCCCCCCACCCTAAGTGAATGGATATGGGGTACATCGTACCCCTACCCATTCACCTGGAGGAAAAATGTCAAAGTTAATAAACACACCACACAAGGGTTTTTAAAATAATTTATTTTTCAGCTCCGGAGGCCCCCCCTGTCTTCTTTATTAGCTCTGTTTACCAGGGGGGGCTTCTTCTTTGACGTCTTCGGGTGGGTGGGGGCCGTCATCTGGTTCTCTTCCACCGCCAGCGGGGGGGCTTCTTCTTCCGCTATCCCGACGGGTCTTCTCCGCTATCCGGGGGGTCTTCTCAACTCTCCGGGGGTCTCCTTCTATGTTCGCCGCTGTTGACTCGGCGCACCCCGGTTCTTCCTCCAGCTGTCCGGTGCCTTCTCCTTCAGCGCTGAACGTCTATCTTCTTCTTCCGTGCTGTGAAGTATTCTTCTTCTTCCGGGCTGTGACGTCATCGTCTTCACTTCTCCAGATGTTGACACGCCGGCTCTTCTCACTGAAATGACGGATGCGCGCCTTGCATCGGACCTATATAAGCCTCACAGTCCCATCATGCTCCTACCCATGTGATACCTACCCACGTGGGTAGTTGAGAAGACCCCCCGGATAGCGGAGAAGACCCATCGGGATAGCGGAAGAAGAAGCCCCCCCCCCCGCCGAAGACGACGGAGGAAACCCGCTGGGGGGTGGGGGCTTTTTTAAAAGCGACCCCCCCCGGCGGTGGAAGAGAACCAGACGGCGGCCCCCACCCACCCGAAGACGTCAAAGAAGAAGCCCCCCTGGTAAACAGAGCTAATAAAGAAGACAGGGGGAGCCTCCGGAGCTGAAAAATAAATTATTTTAAAAACCCTTGTGTGGTGTGTTTATTAACTTTGACATTTTTCCTCCAGGTGAATGGGTAGGGGTACGATGTACCCCATATCCATTCACTTAGGGTGGGGGGCCGGTATCTGGGGGCCCCCTTATTAAAGGGGGCTCCCAGATTCCGATAAGCCTCCCGCCCACATACCCCGACAACCAACGGCCAGGGTTGTCGGGAAGGGGCCCTGTCCTCATCAACATGGGGACAGGGTGCTCTGAGGTGGGGGGGCCGCAGTGCGCCCCCCTGCCCCAGAGCACCCAACCCCCCCATGTTGAGGGCATGCAGCCTGGTACGGCTCAGGAGGGGGGGGCGCTCGCTCGTCCCCACTCCCTTCCTGGCCGGCCGGGTAGCGTGCTTTGGATACGGGTCTGGTATGGATTGTAGGGGGACACCCTACGCCGTTTTTTCCGGCGTAGGGGGGCTCTCCTTACAACCCATAACAGACCTAAGGGCCCGGTATGCTCCTGAGGGGGGAACCCATGCCGGATTTGTATTTAAAATCCGGCGGGGACTTCCCCCTCAGGATTCATAACAAACGCCGCACACGTGTAGAATTGGCGGGAATCCAAGTCGGATCTCCCGTCGCTTCTATGACGCGCTTGCTGGGATGTGCTGTCACTATTCCAGTGAGTGCGAGATCTCGGCACCACGTCGCCGATAATCAGCGCGATGCTGTCGTGCTAAAAACACAATATCACAAACACCTACTGTAGGGACATAAGGAGTGTGGGAAAACATCATGGGGGAGAGGATAGAAGGGACTAGGAGGCTTGGTAGGAAGCATCCAAGGGAGAGAGTACTTACATGGGAAAGTTCCCAGTCAAAATGAGGTGAACAAAATGAGGTGTCTGACATTGTGGGGTGGCAGAACGGCTTTAAATAGGAGAACAATGGGAGGCATCAGTTACTGACAAGTTGAATTGATAGGTCTATGCGGAAGAGGGGTGGAGCCAGTAGGCACTCATATCCGGTACAGTTTTTTACTTTTGCCACGATCATGTTTCAAGGCAGGGAATGGGATGAACTTTTGCAGGGTTATTCTGCCAGTCATCACAAGGGGGAGGCCATACAACCTGAGCTCTCCTCCCTGTGTAGCCAACTTGGCAGACTGGTGGAAAAAAAGGCAGCCCTTTTTTGGCACGTTGACAGTTTTGAAAAATATTTAAAAGAAGATATTAATCCCTATGGTCTTCGGATTCAGATTTTTCCATTATTAGATAATGTGAATTCCGATTTCCGTAAAAAATGGGAGCTAAATCTCCAACTTTGCACTGCCAATATGATGAAGCTCCTCATAGAAGAATACAAGATTAGATCAGGGCAAGTTGAAAAGGACATTGACGACATTTATACCAAACTCTTACCTTTCTTGGCCCTTCCAGCCTTTAAAGAGCATGAGACCAAAATCAAGGGACGACTTGATCTGTTCATTGCAGAAACCCTGCATAAAAAGGAAACTAAATTTTGGAGGGACAAACGGTCCTTTCAAGAAGGCAAAGACTACAAATGGCAAACGGCCTATTCTACCCAACAAAACTCCTCCAAAGGAGGTACTGCCTTTATTCCTAAAAAAGGCTACAAGGCCTCATCCAATGTCCCCAATAATGCCCCTACACAAAACTCCTCTAGAAACAGGAATGCAAAACCCAAACGAGCCCTGTCGGATAAGAATGACAATACCATCAAGAAACGCATAGTTCAACAGCCAGGATCCACTAATACCCTCGCTGACTCTGATAGATCCAATCAACAGAGCAACTCCCCAGCCCAAACAACTGGGCTGTTCTCTGTGTTTTCGACTTCACAACAACATAGTACCCAACTTACTCATGAAGGGCTAAGACCTACAATCAAAGAGACCACAGACATGGGGTTTTTTCCTCAAGTCGTCCACACACGGCAAGATACTTAGACCCCCTCAAAGTAATCGATGATAAATCTAGATCCAATGCTGGTCTTGATATAATAAATCTTTCTAATTATGAACTCTCCATTGACGAAATGACACTACTAACTAAAGGCCTTTCGTTCTGTCCTGTAGCACCCCTAAATACCTTTGAAATTATAAAGGACATTCACTTGTTCGCGAGGAAGTTGTTACTCAAGAGTCTTTACTCCAAACCCAAAACAGAACTTTCCCATACTAGTGCTCAACAGCACAAGGAAGATATGGATCTACTTTTATCACTCTGTGAGGAGGTAGACCTCTCTGACTCTGATGACATATCGGACATAGAAGCCCTTATGTCTGAACCAATTTGTACTTCAGCATCCGAACGACCATTAAACACATTGAAAAACAAATCCGATAAGTTCCCTCCATTACAAACTAATCCAAACTTGGCTGCCTTTGTAGCACTCACGACAGCAGAAATCAAGAAACTACGCAAACCACGTAACACCAGACAAGTTACTTACCAATTAAACGAGGCACTAGACAAACTTAAAGATTGCCATTCACTTACCATCAAGCCCTCCGATAAGGGGGGCAACATCGTGATCCAAACTAACGATCAGTATAAGGCTATGTGTGTAAAAATCCTTTCCAATAAGGACTGGTACATTCCCATTCCTAATTCTACCATCACAAAGTTTGAAACTGAATTCTATGCTCTGGTAGATGGAGCGTTCTCTCAGGGCGCAGTGAACCATGACATGTGGGAGTTCATTCGTACCAAATACCCCAAAATTCCAACCTTTTATTGCTTACCCAAAATCCACAAGGATCTTACAAATCCACCGGGGCGACCCATTGTACACACACCCCTGATCTGTTCTCTGCTGTCTTTCTTATTTCAATCACTGCTATCATCCTTCTTCATCTCCTCCACACACTTCCCGGACAATTTAAAGGTCAACCATCTTTCCCAAACCCCTCTGTATCTTTCAGCCTGTCCCTCCTCTCTGCTACTTACTGTAGAAATTCCATCTTACAAGTATAGTCTAATCTTTCCTGCCACTCTTTTCAGAGGCGGCTCTAGGCTTGGTGAGGCCTTAGGCCATAGGTGTCAAACACAAGGCCCGCGGGCCGAATCTGGCCCTCCAGGCCATTTCATGTGGCCCTCGCACCTCTCCTGCAGGAGAGCTCCAGCCCTCTTCTGGTCCTCCTCCCCCTTTCAAGCAATGCATCCAGCTTCTTCCCAGCGGCAGCATAAGAAAAGGGGGGTGCACTGTGATGTAATGGAGAAGGGACTCAATTTCTGATGGTGGGGTGGCTCTTGACATGTAATGTAAGGGAAGGGGATGTGCTGGACATCTAATCTTACAGATACAACCGGCCCTTTTGAAAACAATTATAATGCTGATACGGCCCATGATGAAATTGAGTTTGACACCCCTGCCTGGTCAACCTTAGATATGAGGCCCCACTAACTCCCATAATGGGAAAAATAATTCAAGCGATAAAAATTAACGGTAAAAATTGCATATATAAAGAGCCTTAAATCCTATGAACTATGAATTTACAGTTTCTAGAACTCTCTCTAACCAATTCTTCTTTAATCAAATATATATATATATATATATTACACGCACACAAAAATAGATAACATTTGTGCAGCTGCTACTAGCAATATGTTTAAGGTATAACAAGAGTCAAAACCATATTTCTCCATTTACATGAAGGTCAGGTTATCCACTTAAGGACCGCCTCCTGCACATATACGTCGGCAGAATGGCATAGCTGGGCACAAGCACGTATATATACGTCCTGTACTTATACCCAGCCGTGGGTCGCGGGCGCGCGCCCGCGGCACGCTCCCGCGACCCGGTCCGAAGCTCCGGGACCGCGGGACCCGCGGACCCGATCGCCGCTCGAGTGCAGCGATCGGTCCCCGGAGCTGAAGAACGGGGAGAGCCGTGTGTAAACATGGCTTCCCCGTGCTTCACTGTGGCGGCGTATCGATCGCGTCATCCCCTTTATAGGGGAGACACGATCGATGATGTCACACCTACAGCCACACCCCCCTACAGTTGTAAACACTCACACAGTGAACCCTAACTACTACAGCGCCCCCTGTGGTTAACTCCCAAACTGCAACTGTCATTTTCACAATAAAGAATGCAATTTAAATGCATTTTTTGCTGTGAAAATGACAATGGTCCCAAAAATGTGTCAAAATTGTCCGAAGTGTCCGCAATAATGTCGCAGTCACGAAAAAAATCGCTGATCGCCGCCATTAGTAGTAAAAAAAATAAAAAAAATAAAAATGCAATAAAACTATCCCCTATTTTGTAAACGCTATAAATTTTGCGCAAACCAACCGATAAACGATTATTGCGATTTTTTTTTTACCAAAAATAGGTAGAAGAATACGTATCAGCCTAAACTGAGGGAAAAAAAATTATATATGTTTTTGGGGGATATTTATTATAGCAAAAAGTAAAAAATATTGCATTTTTTTCAAAATTGTCGCTCTATTTTTGTTTATAGCGCAAAAAAACTAAAAACCGCAGATGTGATCAAATACCACCAAAAGAAAGCTCTATTTGTGGGGAAAAAAGGACGCCAATTTTGTTTGGGAGCCATGTCGCACGACCGCGCAATTGTCTGTTAAAGCGACGCAGACCCGAACTGTAAAAACACCTTGGGTCTTTAGCCAGCATATTGGTCCGGGGCTTAAGTGGTTAATATAACCCAACAGAGTTCCCCATTACATTACACTGCAAGGGGAAATTTGATGTAAGGGGGAACTCTAATGTAAGGGGGGCTCTGGTGATGAGATCACCTTATATCAGAGTCCACTGCATTCCCCTTTACATCAGCGTTTCCCTTTATGTCATTGTCCACAGAGTTCCAACTCGCATTTAAAATGGAAACTCTAATGTGAGGAGGACTCTGGTCACCATAGAGCACCTTCCGCAGAGTGAACACACTAAAGTAAGGGAGGAGGGGGGATTACTGATATAAACAGGGAACCTTAATATCAGTGCCTTCTTACCTTACTGTATTCACTGCCCCCTACATCAGTGATCCCCCTCAGACTGTCCTCGCTACGCTGTTACTGACCATCAATCAGGTGCACAGTGCAGGGCTCAGTCAAATGGTCCTCTGGGCTCCAGCTTGATGGCTCTCGTTTCATCCTATATTACACTACGAGACTGTGAGGACATGATATAAGAGATGGTCAGAGACTGTGAGGACATGATATAAGAGATGGTCAGAGACTGTGAGGACATGATATAAGAGATGGTCAGAGACTGTGCGGCCATAATACAATAGATGGTCTGGGCCTGCAGAAATACTACAGTAGATGGTCAGAGAGTGTGCGGACATGATACAGAAGATAGTCACAGACTGCATACATGATACAAGAGATTGTCAGAGACTTTAGACATGATACAGGAGATGGTCAGAGACTGCATACATGATACAAGAGATTGTCAGAGACTGCATACATAATACAAGAGATTGTCAGAGACTGCATACATGATACAGGAGATGGTCAGAGACTGCAGACATACTACTGGAGATGGTCAGAGAGAAGGATGAGCTCCGGCGTGTTCGCACAGCCCACATGCAGAGCCTGCCAGGAAGTTGACACTGTGCTGCGCTAATCACAGGTAGTGAGACATTTCCTGATCATTGCAGTCGCGCAACGGGTCAATGTCTCACTGCCTGTGATTAGTGCAGTGCTGAGTTCCTGGCGGGCTCTGCATGTGGGCTGTGCGAAAACGCTGGAGCTCATCCTTAGTCAGAGACTGCAGACATAGTACAGGAGATGGTCAGAGACCGCAGACATACTACAGGAGACGGTCAGAGACTGCAGACATGGTACAGGAGACGGTCAGAGACTGCAGACATACTACAGGAGACAGTCAGAGACTGCAGACATACTACAGGAGGTGGTCAGAGAGTGTGCAGACATAATTGGGGTGAAATTGCCCAGCGTGTTCTTCAGTGTGATCCTGGACCTGTGACCTGGAACCCACACTTTGCTAACTTGCCTGGAAAGGGGGCATTAGTATGGGCACCTGGAGCAATTTTGCACATCTTTTTGGGGTGCCAAGGTCCACCCCCTCTGTGGTAGACAGCATCTTTAATTTGGGGGGGGATATGTTCTAAGGGGGTGGATTTCATATCCAAGCCCCCTTGCAGCATAAGTCATAAAGTGCCCCCTAGAACATATCCTCTCCCCCAAAATCATTCAAAGTAAAAACTGTAAGCTTGGCTTGCCCCCTCCCCCTCTGGAAGGCTCACTTACTTTGCATTAGTTCCGGTGTCATATTTTGTCAGACTAGCAGCTTTGTCAGACGAGCAGCGTGGTGAGCCTCCTTCTCCTCCCCCTCCTCCTCTGTGTACACAGGAAAAATCACACAGCAGGAGGAGGGGGCGGGCTCAGTTCACAGCACTCTGCAATGTTTGTATCAGGGCCAGGCAGCCGGGGACTGCAGGGAGAGATGTCGGCTGACTCGGCTCTCTCTCTGCCATAAAAAGTGGAGCTCGCGGCCGCGAGCAGGAACGAAAATAGCTCGCACAATCTGTCCGATTTGCTGGGAAATGGTGAGGCATGGGCAAATTAGGCAGTTGCACGGGGCCCCTGACTTTGCGGGGCCCCTGACTTTGCAAGGTCTAAGGCAGCCACCTAATTTGCCTAATTAGAGAGGCGCCTCTGACTCTTTTATACTTAGTTTTTCTTTATGTAGCCATTTGTTTGGTATTAGTCCCTTTGCGGCTTTCAGTAAGGGTGGAATTAATGATTTCTTATATTGGTTTTTTTTGTGTCGTTTGTACCATGGAACAGACAGGTCCAAGGGTTATTTAATATTCGCTCCCTTGTTATCTCTTCTATGTGTTCTAAAATCTCCTGCCAATATTCTTTTATTTTTGGGCAGACCCACCAGATATGCATTATTGTGCCGATTTGTTTGCACTACCGCCAACACTGTGGGGATTTATCTTATCTAATTTGTGGATCTTTTCTGGTGTCAGGTACCACCATACCAAACACTTATAATTTGCTTCGATAGTATTTATATCTGTTGCAAAATGATGTACTGCTCCAATCATTTGTGTTTACTCCAGTTTTATACCAATTTCTTGTTCTCATTTTTCTATGCAGGGTAATGGCCCTTGTCCCTCTACCTCTGTTAGGATATCATATACTTGGGATATCCCATGTTTTAACTGTATTTTTATATTGAAAAGTTTTTCTAATGGGTTTAATTCCTTACTGCCCCTGATTGGGTGGGGTATTATACTCACTAAGTGTTTTAACTGTATTCCCACTCACTGATCTTCTGCCACCCCTTTACACATTTTAGTTCCTGTCTTGTCCTTATCCTGCTCTGGGCAATGGTGTCTTTTAATTGTGCGTTTCCCATTTGACTTACTAAAAGTGTCCCTTTCCCAGGGATAAAAAAAATAGTACCTGTTATTGACATTAAGGGTGAATTATATTTCCAATTTCCCTGACAATGTATTATATCCCATATTTTAAATACAATCTTAGTTAGATCATGTGTATCTGTTCCCAGTGTTCTAAATTTCCATGGTAGCCAAATATTTTGTATAACAGTGTCACGCTTAAAGAATCTTCCATCTTCATCCAGCTCTTTTTACTGTGTACAGTTGCCCATTCCACCAACCGTGCTATTATAACCGCTTTATAGTATCTTTTTACACCTGGTGCTGCTAAACCTCAATGTTTTTTTTCTACTGAGAAGTGCAACATTTTTGTTTTGCCATATATATTTTACCATCATTGTTTTTATTACTCTAACAAAAACTTTGTGGAATTGCTATCGGCAACATTTGGAACGTGTATATTATTTTTGGTAGGATCACCATTTTTAACATATTTATCCCACCTAACCAGGACAGGGGCCTTATCGAGATATTCTTGATCTCTGTTTTGATTTCATTAAGTAATGGGATGTAGTTCGCCTGATATAACTTCTCTAGTGTAGGTGTCAATTTAATTACTAGGTATGTTAGTTCTTTTCTTGCCCACGTAAATGGGAATTCCCTTTGTAAGTGCTTGTTCTTCTTTTTTATCTATTCCTATGTTTAATATTTCTGTTTTTATTGGATTCATTTTGAAATTCGTGAGTTCCCCATCTTTTTTTAATTCTCTCATTATGTTGGGCAATGTTAGGTTTGGTTATATATAATAAGATGTCATTTGCATATGCCGCCACCTTATGTTCTTCTTCGCACACTCTTGCCCCTTCTACATTCACACCATTCCGTAACATCGCCAGTAGTGGTTTCAGTAATAATACATATAGGAGTGGCAAGAGCGGACAGCTCTGGCTTGTTCCATTGAACATTTCAAAAGGCTTCCATTTACCTTTACCATAGCCATGGGGTGGTTATATATACGTTTTTAATACACTGCATGATTGTTGGACCCATACCCAGGTATTGAAGTGTATCTATCATGAATCCCCAATCTAACCTGTCAAAAGCTTTTTCCGCATCAATTGACAGGAAAAGCGCTGGAGGCCTCCTGTCTTTTCCTTTTCGTAATATTAACATTGTTATTATGCTATTATCTCTGGTTCCCTTCCCAGTATAAATCCTGTTTGATCTACATTTATCAATTCTGGCATCAGAGTTTTTATTTTCGTTGCTAGAATTTTTGCATATAGCTTTGTGTCTGCATTTAACAGAGCTATGGGCCTATAGTTGGAGCAGATAGTTCTATCCTTTCCCTCCTTCGGTATTATTGTAATGTGAGCCAGGAGAGATTCCCTTCTTATTTCTTCATTTTCCCCTATTTTGTTCAGGTAGTCACAGATTAAAAAAAAAGGAAATAATATATTGCGCCAACCCAAAAAGTAACAGATTTTTGGCACTAATTGTTCTTTGAATTTTTTATAGTATTTGATCGTAAATCCATCTGGGCCTAGACTTTTCCCAGATGGTATTTCCTTTAGAGCTTTTCTGATTTCCTCCTGTGTGATAGGTTCATTATAGGGTCTCTGAGTTAATTACTATGTTCTTTGGCAGATTGACATCTGCCGAATATTCCTGGATTTATACTTTTCTAATTTCTTACTCCTTTCATGTCTCTTTATTTCTAACTGCATATAATGTATTGTAATATGTTTGAAAAACCTTTGCGATTTCTTTTGTTTTATGTATCATATCACCTTTCTAATTTTTTATCTTTTCTATATAATTTAAAGTTTTTTTTTCTTGAGATTTCTGCAAGATATTAACCAGGCTTATTTGCCCAAACTTTCCTTTGCCACATTATTAAATACTTGTCTTGTTTTCTGTTCCATTAAGTCCTTTAATTTGTCTCTTTTTATTATTAATGCCTGATGAGTTTCAAGTCTAATTGTATTTTATGCCTTTGTTCTAATTCATATAATTCTTGTATTATGTTTTTTATATTGTTTGCTCTTTCCTTCTTTCTTCCTGCCCCAATAGACATATTAATTTTCCCCTGATGCATACCTTGTGGGCTTCCCAAATTGTTGCCTTTATTAGTTCTGATGTCTCATTGATAGTAAAAAAAATTTTTTTTTAACTTCTGTGTCTTATATGAGATCTTCATTTAACCTCCATATACCCTTCCTATGGTCTGTCTCATTGAACCTTATCTTCAGCATAAACGGTGTGTGATCCGAGATCAAAGTTATTCATGCAGGCTTTTAATGCAAATTGTGACAAGGGCTGTGTGCAGATGGTAGCTCTATGACAGGAAGGCACCATACAACACATTTTTTTTTAAGGTATGCTGGTCATTCATTTATTTTTATGTACCAAATTAAATTAAATATGCTTCCCTTTTAACATAAAGAGGAAAAGTCCTGCTTACTTTATCAAATACATCAGCATCTCTACAGCAGGCTTTTGCCCAGCCTAAACAGCTCACAGTCTGATAGGTAAAGCCACCACGCAATCTCTCAAACAGCCTGTCAGTTCACCTATCCACAAAGTTTCAAAATCCATAAGACAGGGTCTTCCT